>NW_028270145.1:94634191-95292419 GCF_037043375.1 Chiloscyllium plagiosum | reverse complement strand
ATTTGTTAAATGTATTCAAGAAAATTACTTTATTAACATATAAGTGTTCCTACCAGGGAAGGAACAAAACTTGATCTTCTCTTGGGAAGTAAGACAGGGCAAGTAACTGACGTGTTAGTGGTCATAATTCTATTAGTTTTTAAATAGTTATGGAAAAGGATAAGCTTTCCATAAAAGTCAAAGTTCTTAATTGGTGTAAGGCAAATTTTAATAGTATGAGACAAGAACTTTCAAAAGTTGATTGGAGTAGACTGTTCACAGTAAAGTTAAAGGAACGACAGACAACAAGGAGACTTTCAAAAGTGTGATAATAAGAGTTCAGATGTATTTGTTCCTGTTAGAGTGAAAGGTAAGACTGGTAAGATTAGGGAATAATGGATGAATAAAGATATTGAGGTTCTAGTCAAGGATAAAAAAGAATCATATGTTAGATATAGACAGCTGAGATCAAATGAATCTCTTAAAGCGTATAAAAGACATAGGGTTATTCTTAAGAGGGAATTCAGAAAGGCAAAGAGGGATATGAGAGAGCCTTGGTAGATAAGGTTAAGCATAATCCAAAGAGCAAAAGAGCAACTGGAGAGAGAGTAGAACCTCTTAAAGATCAACTAGATTGTCATTGTGTTGAACCTCAACATGTGAGAAAGATATTAAATGAATACTTTTTGGTCAACTTTTACTGTAGAAAGAAATGGAGGCTAGAGAACTCAGAGAAATAAATATCAATGTTTTGAAAACTGTTCACTTTATAGAAGAGGAAGTGCTGGAATTTTTAGAAAACATAAAGGTGGATAAATCTCTGAGATATGACCTAGAGTATCCCAGGATGTTGTGAGAAGTTTGGGAGGAAATTGTGGCGTCTCAGGAGAAATATTTGTGTTATCTATAACCACAAGTGAGGACTGGAAGGTAGCTAATGTTGTGCCTTTATTTAAGAAAGTTTGTAAGGCGAAGCCTTGGAACTATAAACCTGTGAGTCTGACATCATTGGTGAAGAAGTTGGTGGAAGTGATTCTGAAAGATAGAAATCACATGCATTTGGAGAGGCAAGGACTGTTAGGGATAGCCAGATGGTTTTTATGTGAGGGAAATCATGTCTCACAAACTTGATTGTGTTTTTTGAGAAAGTGACCAAAAACTTGAGGACAGAGCGATAGATGTTGCTTAGTTGGACTTTACTAAAGCCTTTTATGAGGTTCAGCATGGTAGAATAATTGGTAAAGTTAGATCACATGGAATTGAGGGTGAGTTTACCAATTGGATACAAAATTGGCTTGATGGTAGGAGATAGAGGGTGGTGGCGCAGGGATTTTTTTGGACTGTAGACCTGTAGCCCGGGGAGTTCCACAAGGATTGGCACTGGGTCCTTTTTTTATTTGTCATTTATATAAATGATTTTGATGAGAATATAGATGGCATCGTTAGTAAGTTTGCAGATGAGACCAAAATCAGTGGCATAGTGGACAGTGAAGAAGATTATCTAAGATTACCAAAGAGATTTTGATAAATTAGGTAAGTGGCCTGAGGTGCAGCAAATGAAGTTTAATTTGGATAAATGTGAGGTATTGCATTTAAAACAAACAAGGCTTATACAGTTAATGGTGGAAACCTGGATAGTGTTGTAGAACAGAAAGACCTAGGGGTCCAGATAAATTTCAAAATATTATGTATGTCATAGGCAGACAGGATGGCTGAGAAGGCATTTAGTATGCTTGCCTTCATTGCTCAGACCTTTGAGTAAAGAACGTAGAACATAGAACAGTACAGCACAGTATAGGCCCTTCAGTCCTTGATGTTATGCGAGTGTTCTATCTTACTGTAAGATCAGACTAACCTACGTACCCTTCAGTGTACTGACTTCCATGTGCCATAGGAATTGGGATGTCATGTTGAAGTTATATGGAATGTTAGTGAGGCCTCTTCGGACTGTTGTATGCAGTTCTGGATGTCCTTAATAGGAAGAATATAATTAAAGTGATTTTAGAAAAGATTCAGAAAAGATTTACCAGGATGTTGTTGGGAATGGAGGGTTTGAGTTATAAAAATACTTTGGGACTTTTTTCACTGGAGTGTAGGAGGTTGAGGCATGACTTTGTAGGGGTTTATAAAATCATGAGGGGCATAGATAAGATGAATTGCAAATTATTTTCCTGAAGATGGGGTAAGTTCAAACCTAGGGTTTTTTTAAGGTGAGAGGAGAAAGATTTAAAAGAACCTGAGGGGCTACTTGTTTACACAGAATGGTTAGTGTGTGAAATGAACTGCTGGAGGAAGTAATGAATGTAGGCACAGTTACAACATTTAAAAGACATTTGGATAAGTACATGAATAGGACAGGTTTGGAGGGATATGGACCAAATGCAGGCAGAAAGGACTAGTTTAGGACTAGGGACATGGTTGTGGACTAGTTGGACTGAAGGGTCTGTTTCCATGCAGTATGACTCTATGACTCTCTGCTAGTTTTGCATTAGGTCATTTTTCATGGATGTGGGTTTGTTCACTGAGCTGGGAGGTTCATTTCCAAACGTTTTGTCACCCTACTAGGTAACATCTTCAGTGGGCCTCAGGCGAAGCAGTGTACGTGATTCCTGCTTTCTATTTATATGTTTGGGTTGGTGATGTTATTTCCTGGTTGGTGGTTCACCATAGGAAATAACATCACCAACCCAAAGAAACCCAAACATATAAATAGAAAGCAGGAATCATGTACGCTGCTTCGCATGAGGCCCACCTGAAAATGTTACCTAGTAGGATGATGAAACATCTGGAAATGAACCTCCCAGCTCAGCAAGCAAACCTACATCCAGAACCTCAACCTGAGCTGCAAATCCTCTCAAAACTCATCATTTTTCATGTATACAACCATTATGTGGGAAATGTACTTGTTCATTGAAGTTGGAAATGAGAGGCATCTTTAACACAGAAAAGAAAGAACTTTGTTTTGTGTTAAACTGTAAAATGTCTTCCCAGAATACTCTAATAATCTTGAAACTGATAATGGCTATTAAAATGGAATTAATGTTTGATTTCTTTTCAACTAATCTTCTCACTTGATACTCTTAAATAAAGTACCGAAATGAAATTCTCACCTTATTAACTCTCAGTGTCTACCTTTCAGGTCAAATATAAAAAAAACTATGAAAAGGCTCGTGGGAAGCATATCGGAGCTCGCTCAATAGAGGATGATCCTAAGATCTTACACTCTGTGCATGTGGCAAAGATGCAGAGTGAGGTGAGCAAAAACTCTGACTGGAAGGATTCAAATGTGGACTTTAAACAAGAAAATAGCATGAGAAGCAAAACATTAAAACAAATAAAATAGCGCACTATTCGACCATTTGGACAATCAAACCTGTTCTGCCATTCAGTAAGATCATAGCTGGTCTGCCTGTGTCTCAAATTCCACTTTCCCTTCTATTCATGATAACCTTTGATTCCCTTGCCCAACAAGAATCATCAACACCTCCGACTTAAAAATATCCAATGACCTCGCCTGTACTGCTTTCTGAGGCAGAGAATTCCAAAGCTGCACAACCCTTTGAGAGAAATTTAAATTCCTAACATTTCCATCTCAAATGAACAACTCTTAAGTTTAGTACAGTGCCACTTAGTTCTGCACTCATCCTAAAGAGAAAACATTCTTTTCACATCTATTTTGTCAGAACCATTCACTATCCTGTATTTTTTCCATTAAGACACTCCTTACTCTTAGAGTCATAGAGTTGTACAGCACAGAAACAGACCCTTTGGTTCAACATGCCAACCAGATATCTTAAATTAATCTAGTCCCATTTGCCAGCACTTGGCCCATATGCCTTTAAATCCTTCCTATTTATATACCCATCCAGATGCCTCTTGAATGTTGTAATTGTACCAGCTTCCACCATCTCCTCTGGCAGCTAAATTCATACATGTACCACCCTTTGCGTGAAAAAGTTACCCCTAAGTCACTTTTAAATCTTTTCTCTTCCCACCGTAAACCTATGCCCTCTAGTTTTGGACTCCTTCACCCTGAGAACAAGACCTTTACTATTCAACCTATCTATGCCCATCATGATTTTATAAACCTCGATAAGGTCACCCCTCAGCTTCTGACACTCCAGGGAAAACAGCCCCAGCCTATTCAGCCTCTCCCTATTGCTCAAACCTTCCAACTCTTGCAACATCCTTGTAAATCTTTTCTGATCCCTTTCAAGCTTCATAACTCCAGTGGAAACAAGCCCATCCTGTCCAACTTAACCTTTTGAGACATGTTGAAGGGTATTCAAGAAGAAGGGAAAGTTTGAGGAGATGATAGCTTTCAAGGACACTGGGGTCAACATGACATGCAAATGAAGGCTGATGGATTAATTATCCATGGTCCTTTTGCTGGCCTCCTTAGCCAAGCACCAAACTCACTGCACGCAAGGTGTGCTTTAATACTTTTGCAAGCGTTTGCACGTGGATACAATTTTGCTGTTGACTTACAACATAAAGCCTACCGACACCTTAAAGGCATGCCTCAACCAGAACTGCAAAGTTGAGAATGTCACATTAATCAAAACAGATTAATATCAAAAAAGTTATCCCTCTGGACAGTAAACTTAATACCAAAGTTTTTATTTCAGGTTGTAGTTGAATGAGCCCCAAATCTCCTCAATTCCCAGACCAGTTTGTCTATTTTCCTGTAACTCTGATTTCTATTTGACAGGTTGAGGTCAGGGACTGATAGCTTGGCACCAAAAGATGGTGCAAATGCATTTGGGTTTAACATTTCAAAAGCCAAATTCAGTTGTTGATATAATCAATCAGAAAAATGTGTTGCTGGAAAAGCGCAGCAGGTCAGGCAGCATTCAAGGAGAAGGAGAATCGACATTTCGGGCATAAAACCTTCTTCAGGAATGAGGAAGGTGTGCCAAGCAGGCTAAGATAAAAGGTAGGGAGGAGGAACTTGTGGGAGGGGCGTTGGGAATGCGATAGGTGGAAGGAGGTTAAGGTGAGGGTGATAGGCCGGAGAGGGGGTGGGGGCGGAGAGGTCGGGAAGAAGATCGCAGGTCAAGAAGGCGGTGCTGAGTCCAAGGGTTGGGACTGAGATAAGGAGGGGGTGAGCGGAAATGAGGAAGCAGGAAAAATCTGCATTCATCCCTTGTGTTTGGAGGGTTCCTAGGTGGAAGATGAGGTGCTCTTCCTCCAGGCGTCGTGTTGCCATGGTCTGGTGATGGAGGGAGGCCAAGGACCTGCATGTCCTTGGCGAAGTGGGAGGGGGAGTTAAAGTGTTCAGCCACGGGGCGGTTGGGTTGATTGGTGCGGGTGTCCCAGAAGTGTTCTCTGAAACGTTCCGCAAGTAGTTGGCCTGTCTCCCCAATGTAGAGGAGGCCACATTGGGTGCAGCAGATGCAGTAAATGATGTGTGTGGAGGTGCAGGTGAATTTGTGATGGATATGGAAGGATCCCTTGGGGCCTTGGAGGGAAGTGAGGGTGGGAGGAGGTGTAATCTAGGTAGCTGTGGGAATCGGTCGGTTTATAGTACACCTCCTCCCACCCTGCCCCCTGTAAAAATGCCATCCCATATTCCCAATTCCTTCACCTCCACCGCATCTGCTCCCAGGAGGACCAATTCCAATATCGAACAACCCAGATGGCCTCCTTCTTCAAAGACCGCAATTTCCCCTCAGACGTGGTTGATGAAGCTCTCCACCACATCTCCTCCACTTCCTGCTCCTCTGCCCTTGAGCCCTGCCCCTCCAATCGCCACAGGACAGAACCCCACTGGTCCTCACCTACCACCCCACCAACCTCCAGATACATCGTATCATCCTTCGTCATTTCCGCCACCTCCAAACAGACCCCAGCACCAAGGATATATTTCCCTCCCCTCCCCTATCAGCGTTCCGGAAAGACCACTCCCTCCGCGACTCCCTCGTCAGGTCTACACCCCCCACCAACCCAACCTCCACTCCCGGCACCTTCCCCTGCAACCGCAAGAAACACAAAACTTGCGCCCACACTTTCTCCCGTGGAGAGCATCGTCAACCACGTCTGAGGGGAAATTGCGGTCTTTGAAGAAGGAGGCCATCAGGGTTGTTTGGTATTGGAATTGGTCCTCCTGGGTGCAGATGCGGCGGAGGCGAAGGAATTGGGAATATGGGATGGCGTTTTTATAGGGGGCAGGATGGGAGGAGGTGTAACCTAAGTAGCTGTGGGAGTCGGTCGGTTTATAGTTTACTATAAACCGACCGACTCCCACAGCTACCTAGATTACACCTCCTCCCACCCTCACTTCCCTCCAAGGCCCCAAGGGATCCTTCCATATCTGTCACAAATTCACCTGCACCTCCACACACATCATTTACTGCATCTGCTGCACTCAATGTGGCCTCCTCTACATTGGGGAGACAGGCCACCTACTTGCGGAACGTTTCAGAGAACACTTCTGGGACACCCGCACCAACCAACCCAACCGCCCCGTGGTTGAACACTTTAACTCCCCCTCCCACTCCGCCAAGGACATGCAGGTCCTTGGCCTCCCTCCATCACCAGACCATGGCAACACGACGCCTGGAGGAAGAGCACCTCATCTTCCGCCTAGGAACCCTCCAAACACAAGGGATGAATGCAGATTTTTCCTGCTTCCTCATTTCCGCTCACCCCCTCCTTATCTCAGTCCCAACCCTTGGACTCAGCACCGCCTTCTTGACCTGCGATCTTCTTCCCGACCTCTCCGCTCCCACCCCCTCTCCGGCCTATCACCCTCACCTTAACCTCCTTCCACCTATCGCATTCCTAACGCTCCTCCCTACCTTTTATCTTAGCCTGCTTGGCACACCTTCCTCATTCCTGAAGAAGGTTTTATGCCCGAAACGTCGATTCTCCTGCTCCTTGGATGTTGCCTGACCTGCTGCACTTTTCCAGCAACACATTTTTCAGCTCTGATCTCCAGCATCTGCAGTCCTCACTTTCTCATAATCAATCAGAAGTAAATGGCACATCAGAGGCTGAGGGGTGACCTTGTAGAGGCTTATAAAATCAATAGGGGCATGCTTGGGAGCAATAGACAAGGTCTTTTCCCTGGGGTGGGTGAGTTCAGAGCTAGAGGGCGTAGGTTTAGGGTGAGAGGGGAAAGATATAAAAGGGACCTAAGGGGCAACCTTTTCATTCAGAGGGCGGTGCATGTATAGAATGAGCTGCCAGAGAAGTGGTAGAGGCTGGTACAGTTGCAGCATTTAAAAGGCATCTGTTTGGATAAATGAATAAGAATGCCATTCAGGGGTATGGGCCATGTGCTGGCAAATGGGATTAGATTAGGCTAGGATATCTGTTCGGCATGGACGAATTGGTCTGAAGGGTTTGTTTCCGTGCTGTATATCTCTGACTCTATGACTCTAAGTAATGCTCATCACCTTTCAGAGATCAATTGGGCCTCCTTTGAAAGCTGTCTGGACCGTATTTATATGTTCAGAGTCCCAAGTAGCAAGATAGAAATCATCGCTTCAACAAGCAGCTAATACAGTTTTATTTAAAACTCACAATGTATTAGCTCATGTAAAATTCATATGACAGTTAAATTGACAATTTATGATTTGACCTGAGGTGGGTTCTGCTCCTGTCAAGAAAGGTGCATGGCTGCTTTCAGATCAGCTTTAGCAGAATAGACAGCATCAGAAAGATTTGACAGTCTTACTTTTGTATTGTATATCTAATACACTCAAATCTTAATTGTGGCTGAAGACAGCAAGCTGAACTCACCTCAAGACCTTTCGTAAGGTGCTGCATTATTGTCAGATCTTATCCCCATCTCTCTCAACTCCCTGTTTTGGTCAAGTGCAATCTGCCAATTGTGTCATGCTTTGAGAATGTGAGGCGGTCTGAAAAGCACAAAATTTACCTGTTTATTCTCTCATTTCAGCGTGCTTATAAAAAGGACTATGAAGACACAAAGACTAAGTATCATTCTCCACTTGATATGATCAATGTCTCCCAGGCCAAAAAGGCTCAGGAAATTGCCAGCAACTCATTCTATAAGCAACCAATAAGTCATTATTGTATGCCTCCTGACAGTTTGCCTCTGAATTTGGCTAAGAAATCCTACAGTTTGCAGAGCGATGTAAGTATTTGGTTTAGTTGTTTAATTTAATTCACTTTGTTATTATTTGGGCTCAAGCTGTTTCTTCCCTGTATTATTGGACTCACAGGTTCAAATTAGATATCCAAAGCCCTGCTGGGACCTGAATAACAATGTATTGATTATTGATAAGATTGATTATTAGTAAGTAATGTTCCTCTCTGTGTATTTGCTTAACAGAACGAGTATAAAGCTGATTATAATAACTGGCAAAAAGGCATCGGTTGGGTTCCTTTTGGCTCCTTGGATGTTGAAAAGGCTAAGAGAGCTATGGATATCCTCAATGAGGTAGGTCACAATACTGGAGTATCTTTGCATTTGACTGTTCTGAAGCAGCAATTGAACACATTACATGAGCACAACAGTCATTCAGTAGGACTGTGAAAGGAAGAAATTCTCTCACTGTGGTGTAATAATGTATGTTGAGCTTAATAATACAAACACATCAAAGGATACATGTACCTGAATCTGATTTAACTATGAAGCATCTGATGGCGCTAAACAGAATGATACCTTAACAAGAACCTTTCTTTATCTATAACAGAGAAAGTACCGCCAGCCACCAGACACCATTAAATTCACTTCAATAGAAGATGCCCCAGAAACAGTCTTGGCAAAGGCTAACCAAGCACAGAGGAGTGATGTGAGTAGAGCACTTTGTAAATCTCTTCATCTCAGTTCTAAGGAGCAAAAAAATTTGAACCCTGGAGTACTTTGTAAAAATGGATAAAACTGCTTTGCCTCTCATTCTAAAACATGCTGAAATTAAATGCTTGATTAATGATTATTTCTCTGCAAGATATTTGTTCTTCTACCGGTATTCTTCACTCAAGGTTAACTTGCATGGAAACTCTAATTCAACAAGTAAGTTACGCTGTTAAAAATCAACTACGTGAAAGTGAGGACTGCAGATGCTGGAGATTAGAGTTGAGAGTGTGGTGCTGGAAAAGCACAGCAGGTCAGGCAGCGTCCGAAGAGCAGGAGAATTGACGTTTCAGGCAAAAATCCTTCATCAGCATTCAGAAAAAAAATTCTGATGTCAAAATTACTAGACATAACAACATAAGCTTATACGAAGTAGGAGCAGAATTAGCCATTCAGCCTCTTGAGCCTGCCCTGCCAGACAATGAGATCATCGTTCCATGACACTTCCATTTTCCCCCAACCATTGGCTCCCTTATCAATCAAGTTTCGGTCAAGCTTGGACTTGAATATAGTCTATGATCAATCCTCCACTGCTCACTTGGGAGTGAAATCTACTGACTAATGATCTTCTGAGGAAAAAAATCTTTCTTATCTCCAACTTCAGTGTGAGATTGTTTATTCTGCAAGTGTGCAATCCATTCTTGCATTTGTCAGTGACAGGAAACAACCTCTTACCCTGTTAAGCTCCCCAGAACCTTGCTTTTTTAATAAGACTACATCTCTTTTTCTAAACTTTAATGAGTATTGCTTAACAACTCAACATGCAATGAACCAGACTCTATAAAAGATCTTAAAGTAAAGGAAACCTTAGGAAGTAGCGACCATAATATGGTAGAGTTCAGTCTGGAGTTTGAAAGGGAGAAGGCAAAATCGGATGTAATGGTGTTACAGTTGAATAAAGGTAATTATGAGGGCATGAGAGAGGAACTGACTAAAATAGACTGGAAGCAGAGGCTAACCGGGAAGACAGTAGAGCAAAAATGGCAGGAGTTTGTAGGTATAATTGAGGACACTGTACAGAGGTTCATTCCCAAGAAAAGAAAGATTAACCGGGGAGGGATTAGACAACCTTGGCTGACAAAGGAAGTCAGGAAATGTATTAAAGAAAAAGAGAGATCCTATAAAGTGGCTAAGAACAGTGGGAAATCAGAAGATTGGGAAGGATACAAAAGCAAACAGAGGATAACAAAGAGTGTAATAAGAAATGAGAGGATCAAATATGAAGGTAGGCCAACCAGTAATATTAGAAATAATAGTAAAAGTTTCTTTCAGTACATAAGAAACAAACGACAGGCAAAAGTAGACATTGGGCCACTTCAAACTGATGCAGGAAGCCTAGTGATGGGAGATAAGGAAATAGCAGGAGAACTTAACAAGTACTTTGTGACAGTTTTCACAGTGGAAGACATGAGTAATATCCCAAAAATTAAAGGGTGTCACGGGGCAGAGTTGAGTATGGTTGCCATTACGAAAGAGATAGTGCTAGAAAAGTTAAAAAGTCTTAAAATTGATAAATCTCCTGGCCCCGATGGGATACACCCTAGAGTTCTGAGAGAGGTGGCTGAGGAAATAGCAGAGGCATTAGTTGAGATCTTTCAAGAGTCACTGGAGTCAGGAAAGGTCCCGGATGATTGGAAGATGGCTGTTGTAACCCCCTTGTTCAAGAAAGGATCAAGGCAAAAGATGGAAAATTATAGGCCAATCAGCTTAACCTCGGCTGTTGGTAAAATTCTAGAATCCATCATTAAGGATGAGGTTTCTAAATTCTTGGAAGAGCAGAGTCTGATTAGAACAAGTCAACATGTATTTAGTAAAGGGAGGTCATGCCTGACAAACCTGTTGGAATTTTTTGAAGAGGTAACAAGTAGGTTAGACCAGGGAAACCCAGTGGATGTGGTCTATCTAGATTTTCAAAAGGCCTTTGATAAGGTGCCACACGGGAGGCTGCTGAGCAAGGTGAGGGCCCATGGTGTTCGAGGTGAGCTGCTGGGATGGATTGAGGATTGGCTGTCTAACAGAAGGCAGAGAGTTGGGATAAAAGGTTCTTTTTCAGAATGGCAGCCGGTGACGAGCGGTGTCCCGCAGGGTTCGGTGCTGAGGCCACAGCTGTTCACATTATATATTAATGATTTGGATGAGGGAACCGGGGGCATTCTAGCGAAGTTTGCCGAAGATACGAAGTTAGGTGGACAGGCAGGTAGTACTGAGGAAGTGGGGAGGCTACAGAAGGATCTAGACAGGTTGGGAGAGTGGTCCAGGAAATGGCTGATGGAATTTAACGTGAGCAAGTGCGAGGTCTTGCACTTTGGCAAAAAGAATAAAAGCATAGACTACTTTCTAAATGGTGAGAAAATTAATAAAGCCAAAGCACAAAGGGATCTGGGAGTGCTAGTCGAGGATTCTCTAAAGGTAAACATGCAGGTTGAGTCCGTGATTAAGAAAGCCAATGCAATGTTGTCTCTTATCTCAAGAGGGTTGGAATATAAAAGCAGAGATGTACTACTAAGACTTTATAAAGCTCTGGTTAGGCCCCATTTGGAGTACTGTGTCCAGTTTTGGTCCCCACACCTTAGGAAGGACATACTGGCACTGGAACGTGTCCAGCGGAGATTCACACGGATGATCCCTGGAATGACAGGTCTAACATATGAGGAACGGCTGAGGATACTAGGATTGTATTCGTTGGAGTTTAGAAGATTAAGGGGAGACTTAATAGAGACGTACAAAATAATACATGGCTTGGAAAAGGTGGATGCTAGGAAATTGTTTCCGTTAGACGAGGAGACTAGGACCCGTGGACACAGCCTTAGAATTAGAGGGGGTCATTTCAGAACAGAAATGCGGAGACATTTCTTCAGCCAGAGAGTGGTGGGCCTGTGGAATTCATTGCCACGGAGTGCAGTGGAAGCCGGGACGCTAAATGTCTTCAAGGCCGAGGTTGATAGATTCTTGTTGTCTAGAGGAATTAAGGGCTACGGGGAGAACGCTGGTAAGTAGAGCTGAAATGCGCATCAGCTATGATTGAATGGCGGAGTGGACTCGATGGGCTGAATGGTCTTACTTACACTCCTATGTCTTATGGTCTTATGCTTCATAAGACTAGTCCTTCATCCCAGGAATCAGTCTCGTGAATCTTCTTTGATCTATTTTCAATATTTCAGATGCAAATGCATGTAACCAAAATTGCACACACCTGTCTCAATAATACAGTTGTAGCAAGGATTGCCTTTTTTCACTCTAACCCCCTCCCAATAAACACCAGCATTCTATTTGCCTTCTTAATTACTTGCTGTACTTTCGAGCTGAATTTTTATTATTCATGAACAACGACAGCTATCTCCCACTGTACTATAGCATTCTGCAATCTCCGTCTGCTTAAACTATATACTGGTTTTCTAATCTTCCTGCTAAGGTGGACAAGTTCATATTTTCCCATATTATATTCCAACTGCCAAATTTTGTCCATCGACTTAAGCTATCTTTGTTGCTAATTCTTGTATCCTCCTCAGAACTTGTTTTCCAATCTATCTCCATATCTTCAGTAAATATAGTTATAATACAGTTAATCACTTCATCAGAGCCATGAATATTGTTTATAACTAGTTGAAGACACAGCAATAATCCCTTCAATACTGCACTCATTACAATTGTCAACCGTAACTGATCTATTTATCCACATTCTCTGTTATGTTTAGTTGGTCAGCCTTGTACCCAATGCTAATATATCACACTCAACATCATATGCTCTTCTTGTTTTGTCGTCAATGTTTCACTGTTGACAGCATCATAAAGAATCCCATTGTTGTCCTAAAATTCTGGCGGATTTGCCTTCTGGAACCACTAGATAATGATTAAGAGGAGGAACTGTGTTTGCTTTTCTCTTCTTCAGAACATTTTCTCACCTATGCTTCAGGTATGCTGATGAAACACAGATCAAGCAACAGCTCCAAAACATTTATGATCCATGTGGCATGTTGCAGACTGAGCAGTGCTACATGTTTTTATACATTTGAAACCATTCCACGAGCAATGTAATAATGTGCAACAGACTCAAATCTCTGAAAGACTCAACAATTGTCTCGTCTCCTCATTTACCTGTACATTTAATAGGCTTCATGTTTCAATGCTAACAGCCTGTTAACTTATTCTGAATATTAGTTTTGTAATGCTAACAATTTCTTAAAAATCACAGTCTCACATTTTTGAATTTTTGTTTTACCATTTAGATAAACTACAAAGCCAAAGGAGAGAAGATCATTCACAAGTACACTTATCCACCCGATGTGCCAGAGTTTATTCAGGCTAAAGTCAATGCTATTAATGCCAGTGATGTAAGTATATTTGAGTGAATCTGTTCAAACACTGCAGCCACTTTTTCTACCAAATGGAGTTGAGGTTCTCCATTCCCTAACTGAATGACAGAGTAGGCTCATAGGATTCCATTTGTTGCATTACTATGTAGCAATAGTTGATTATGAACAAACAAGTGACAGTTAGTGGTACTTTATATTCAATAATATTCAAAGTGCAGCTGTTTCAATGTCTCAATAGTATTCAGAACATACACCTAACAAGCACACAAGGAAGTTCCAATATTTCGGACATATTTCAAGAGTCAGACTCAGGTTCTCAGCTTATCCACTTGCCAGTTTCCATTGATGCCATTTCTTTTAATGCACAGGTAAATCACGGGCTGATAGCATAGTAGAAAGCCTGAGCCTTCAACTCCAGATATAGAAGGCGTGGTTAAAAAAGCATTTGGCAGGCTTGTCTTCATTGCTCAGTCCTTTGAGTATAGGAGATGGGAAGTCATGTAGAGATTGCACAGGACATTGGTGAGGCCTTTCTCGGAATAATGTATTCAGTTTTGGTTGCCCAGTTACAGGAAGAATATTATTAAGCTGGAGAGAGTTCAGAAGAGATTTACCAGGATGTTGTCAGGTATGGAACGTTTGAGTTATACAAAAAGCCTCGAAAGGCCAGGACGTTTTTCACTGGAACGTAGGAGGTTGAGAAGCAACCTGATTAAAGTTTATAAAATAATGAGAGCACAGATAAAGTTAATAGTAATTGTCTTTTCTCTAGTATGGGGAATCTTGAGATCAGGGGGCACATTTTTTAAAGTAAGAGAGAGATTTAAATAAGACATGAGAAGCAGTTTTTTTACACCAAAGGTGGTTTGCATGTGGAATGAACTTCCTGTTTAAAAGATATTTGGAGAGGGCCATAAATAGGGAAGGTTTGGAGGGATTTGAGCCAGGAGCAGGCAGGTAGGTTTAGTTTAATTTGGGATTATATCAGGCATGGACTGGTTGCACTGAAGGGTCTGTTTCCATACAGTATGACTCTATGGAATCAACATCAGAGATTTCAGAGGTTTAATATAAAAACCTAGATCTTAATTATGTTAAAATATAGTTGGAAATGAAAACCTGGTATCAGTAAACGTGACCATGACACTGTCAGATGATCGGGAAAAGACAATTTATTCACCAATGTCCTGCAGGAAACAGTAAATACTGTCTTAAACAGAACTCCAATATGGTTGTCACTTAGTTCCCTCCCTGATGTGACATGGCAACCATTCCATTGTATCCAAATCAGGGCATCTAGAGACGGCCAGTAAATGTTGCCCACAATGCAGAAATGGATATTATTTTAAAAACTCTCCTCGTTGCACAAAACAATAATTTCCTCTTTTCTTTTAATGCTTTAGAGATGTAACCAAAGGGGTTGAACCCAATATGAGGTGATAGGGGTCTTTTGTCAGTCAGAATGATTACACAGCACACCAAATAATATACCAGCTCAGCTCAATATATGGCTTATTTCTTGTAGTCCTGAGTCTACAATGCGATTTAAAAAAAAAATTTAATGATCATTTTCCTTTGCAGAATTGCTACAAAGAAGCATGGAAAAAGGATTTATCAAAGGGCTGTAGCATTACTTTTGACGCTATTCCAATTATTGCTGCTAAATCTGCTCGGCATAATGCTAGTGATGTAAGTATATAGTATTCATACTTTTAAGTGTACTTTAGTATACTATTTCCCCTATAGTATTTTATTTTCCCAATCTTCATTCACCTTATATTGTGTGGTAAGGATAAATTGCAGAAACAAGAATGATAAAATTAATGTTATTGATCTTATACAAGGAGTGGAGGAGGAAAGAACAAAAAAGCAAAATTCACAAGCCTTATAGCAGATCAAAGGAGAGAATAAAATTTAGCCTCATGATGTAGCTATGTGAAACAAATGTCCAGACAGAGTATTTGACAAAATTGTATTTAAGTCTTTATATAGGTGACAGGGTTAAACAATTGTTGGACCAATTGTCTGCAAAAGTTCTGGGATCATACCTGTTGGAAAGAAGGATTGAGTTCTATCACGATATTAATACTGCAGATGTTATCCAAATGGGATAGGGGAGGGAGTTAGTGATAAGGAATCAACAGGGAGCAATGGAGATAAGTCCATAAAGGAGGAAATAGGCATAGCTCAGAATCTCCTTAGTATTTCTTATGTTTGTAGTCACAATTTTGACTTAAATGTAGCAAAATCTGAACATAAATGCATTTCTCTTAATTTTCACCAAAGTTAGAGGGTAAAGTTGGAGAGGTTTGGAGGAAATTTTCACCTCCTCTTTGGATGGAATAGGCTTATTGGACTAGGTGACCGCTATTTATTCCACAACGTCTAATGCATCATGTTCTTGAAAAGACATTCAAACAACCGTGTAGGCCCTTTTTAATGGTCCATCATCGCTTGTCTTACATTTCCCTAGTGGATGTGAAGGTACATAGGGATACTTCTCTGATCCAGGAGGATCTTCAGAAAATGTGTGCTGGTGAACTCAGGCCTCATGTCACAGATCTATGCCCAGTCTATGCTAAGTATAAATCTGGAATCTATTGGATCATGGAATCATCCCTGCTGTTTCTGCTCACTCTTATTGCACTCTAAGCTGGACAGAAAGGGCGTTGACTGTGGGTGTTTATTTGAACACTGTGATTTGATGCTATTTGACAGAAATATTAGGCTATTTAATATCTGCAATTTTCTGCTGCAATACTGTTTAAGACTGTACTAATAAGCAAGTTTAATCAAAATGAAAATTCAAGACTGAAGAAATATCCTGTAATATCAGTTTTAGTTCACAATCCTCCAATTTTTGTAAAGTAATATACAACGGTGTTTGGAAAATATTTGTACCCTATTTTAGAAAATACTACATGAACTAAAGGTGCTAAAGTTGCAGTAGCATTGCAAATATAAACATTTCAAAGAAGCATGCTAGGCTTATATTTGAAAAGCAACTTACAATGTAAATGTTACAATGTTTGTTGACAAAGTTAAAAAATCACACAACACCAGATTATAGTCCAACAGGTTCAATTGGCAGCATTAGCTTTCGGAGCACTGCTCCTTCATCAGGTGGCTGTGTCACAAATGTCAAAACCACCTGATGAAGAAGCAGTGTTATGAAAGCTAGTGCTTCTAAATAAACCTGTTGGACTACAACCTGGTATTGTGTGATTTTCAACTTTGTCCACCCCAGTCCAACACTGGCACCTCCAAATAATGTTTGTTGAGATGTTATTATTGATTGCTTACAGAAACCCAAGGCTGTTAATATTTTTATCTTTGTGTACATACTTTTTATTTTAATGGTGGTATTACTCAGTTGCTGAGATGAGTACTTGTGCTGTACCACCTTCTGTAGTAATTTGAACAATTACCTTACAGGTAAAATACAAAAAAGCTTATGAGCAAGAGAAGGGAAAACATTTTGGCTTCCAGAGCCTCCAAGATGATCCAAAGCTGGTCCATTCCATGCATGTAGCCAAGCTTCAGTCTGACCGTGAATACAAAAAAGACTATGAGAAAAGCAAGACCAAATACCACACACCATTGGACATGGTCAACATTACCACTGCCAAAAAGTCCCAGGAAGTAGCCAGCAACAGTAACTACAAGCAACCGATCCATCACTATACCTATCTGCCAGATGCCATGAGCTTGAAACTGTCAAAGGACATGATGAATTTACAGAGTGATGTAAGTCACAATGTTAATTTTTGCTTTCTATTATTATAATATTTAAATATTTATCTTTACTTGAATGGGTAAAGAGTACAGAAAGCTAGAACAAAGTTCAGTGGGTAATAGGGAAGGCAAATAGAATCTTGGCCTTTATTTCCAATGGAATGGAATATAACCGTAAGGCGGTCTAGCTAAAGCTATACAAGACACTACTCAGACCACAGCTGGAATATCGTGAACAGTTTTGATCCCTTTATCCAAGGGAAGGTATACTGACACAGGAGGCAGTCCAAAGAAGGGTCACATGGTTTGGAGTGATTTTCTCATGAGAAGAGGTTGAGTAGATTGAGCTTGTACTCCTTGGTGTTTGGAAGAATAGGAGAAGATCTTATTCAATGGTATTCAAGATACTTAGGGGCTCAACAAGGTAAATGCTGAGAGATTATTTCTCCTTTTGAGAGGGGGGGGGTCTCCCATTTATGACAGATGCGGAGGAATTTCTTCTCTCAGTGGGTAGTGAATCTATAGTAATCTTCACCATGCAGGGCTGTCGAGGTTGGATCATTAAGTATATTCAAGTATAGGCAGGTTTTTAATCAATAAGGGAATCGAGAGTTATAAGGAAAAGGCAGGAAAGTGTGGAGTTGTGCAATATTGGATCTCACTGATCTTAATAAATGGAGGAGCAGACTCAAATTCAATTGGCAAATGATCCACTTCTGCTCCAACAACGTTTGGTCTTTCTTTCTATGCGAGCACAGGGGGCTTCGATTTCCAAACAGCTCAAGAATTCTTCAGCACTTTTGCTGTGCTCAGTTGGTAGTGTGCGCTTCCATATGTAGGGAGAGATGTAAAATAAATCATCTGAGAACTTGAAAACAATAGCAGCAGGAATGGTTTTAAATAAAGTGAAGGCTGCAAGAGTTACTCATCTTTCTTTCCATAAAGTCAGAGATTCAAATCTTGAAAACAGAAGTTTGCACAGATAGCTCTTGGTATTTTCCAGCACACTGAGAATTGCTCTGAGCTTGTGCTTTATCAAGATGGAGTCATAGAGTCATAAAGATGTGCAGCACAGAAACAGACCCTTCGGTCCAATTCGTCCATGCTGACCAGATATCCTAAATTAATCTAGCCCCATTTGCCAGCAGTTGGCCCGTATCTCTTGAAGCTCTTCCTATTCATACACCCATCCAGTTGCCTTTTAAATGATGTAATAGTACCAGCCTCCACCATCTCATGGCAGCTCATTTCATATGTGCGCCACCCTTCACGTGAAAACATTGTCCCTTAGGTCACTTAAATCATTCTCCCCTCACCTTAAACCTATGTCCTCTAGTTTTGGACTTCCCTACTCTGGGGAGATGTAGACAGTTATTAATCAAGAAAACAGCTTTCATTTGTATGTCACTGTAAATGTAGTAAAACATCTGAAATAATTTCTTAAAACCATTAACAGACAAAATTTGGCATTGAGCCAGAGGTTTTGGGGCAGTAGCAAAAAGCATGAAGAAATAAACAGTTGGAAAAGCCAGAAAACCATCTTAAAGAATTAAAAGAAGAAAGAATGTTGAATATGTGGAGGTTTTTGAGACAGTTCCAAAGCTAAGGCATAGCAAACTGTAGTCTTGTCCACCAATAATGACATAAAAAAACATTAGGATGCACAGCTCCATAACTGAAGAAAGGTCACGCTCTCACAGGATTGCAGAGCTTCAGGAGGTTTCAGAGATTCAAAGCAATGACATTAATAAACATAAATTACAACAGACTGAATCAAGTCAGCTCGAGAGAATGCAAGCAGCAAGTCTAATAAGTTGTCTAGGGACCAAGTAGTTAAGGGAACACAAGCCAATGAGGAAGATACACTGCATTGCCCAAAAAGGATGGACATGTAATCAAATAACTCTGACTTTAAATGTAAGACCATTATAACACGCTGTATTGGTTCAAAGACAAGATAGACAGAAGTCATTAGTAATGACTTAAAGAATTGTGGAGAATTGGCAGGAAGGTGGAGTTGGCGCTGAGGTGAGATAAGCCATGATCGTGTTAAAGGATGGGGTTGAATTGCCGACTCCTGCTCCTGGTTCTTGTATTGGTGAGTGTATGAAAAGTTATTTAACTGAATGTTTATTGAAAATAGAACAAATGCATACTTGTTATGTATGGTTTATTCATTTCTACATGCAAAAGTCTCAAAAAGTCTTTCCTGAGGTACGTTAATGATACGATAGAAATCCTAACCAACATAATGAATTCTCAGTCTTGCTGGACAGGGGCAGATGTTATACATAGTGTTAAACAGAATTCAATCCAAAAGGTATGACAGAAACAAAGCAAGACAATACAAATGGATTCTGAGATATTTATAAAATCATGAGAGACATTCATAGGGTAAATAGCCAAGGTCTTATCTCCAGGGTAATGGAGTCCAAAACTAGAGGGCATAGGTTTAAGGTGAAAGAGGAAAAATTTAAAAGGGACCAAAGTGACAACTTTTTTGCACAGAGGGTGGTGCGTGTATGAGCTGCCAGAGGAAGTGATAGAGGCTGGTACAATTGCAACATTTAAAAGGCGTCTGGATGGGTATATGAATAGGAAGGGTTTAGAGGGATATTTGCTGTCAAATGGAACCAGATTGATTTGGGATATCTGATCAGCATGGACAGGTTGGACTGAAGGGTCTGTTTTATGCTGTACAGCTCTATGATTCTATGTCTGAAGAGAAGCAGGGCCAATCTTGGGGTTGATGTTTACAGATCCCAGAGGATGGAAGTCAGTTAAGGAAGTTGGTCAAGACTGTAAATGTTGCTTTATTGTCTGAGGCCTAGTATATACAAGTATGGAGATTATGATAGAATTGTATAAAATATGTCACAACTACAGTACTATGTAAAAATTTGATCACCACATTATGAAAAGGATCTGATTACAGTTGAGGGAGTACAAAAATGTTTGCTTTGTTCTCAGGAATGGAGAATTTTAACTATGGAAAAAGATTGAATCGGCTGTGTTTTTTTACATGGAAAATGCCAAAGGGAGATTTAATTGACGTGAAGGATTTGAGTGAAGCAGAGGAGTAGCCTTTTAACTCAGAGTGTGGGTCTGGGTCTAGGACTTGTTGATTCTAAGGGTGACAGAGGCAGAACCCTCATTGCATTTAAATAACACTTGGATCAGCATTTGAGCACTTGAGGTTGTAACCTACAGGGCTGTGGACCACGAGTTGGAAGGTGGAATGAGAACAGATAGCTCTTGTTCAGTCAACACAGACACAAAGTATGCCTAATGGCCTTATGGGTGCCATAAATTGTCTTATGTTTCTAATTCACTGTATGGTTAGGCCAATTAATTCTGTGAATTGTAGACCGGTGAACCTGACGTTGGTGGTGGGCAAGTTGTTGGAGGGAATCCTGAGGGAAAGGATGTACATCTATTTGGAAAGGCAAGGATTGATTAGGGATAGTTAACATGGCTTTGTGCGTGGGAAATCATGTCTCACAAACTTGATTGAGTTTTTAAAGGAAGTAACAAAGAGGATTGATGAGGGCAGAGCAGTAGATGTGATCTATATGGACATCAGTAAGGCGCTCGACAAAGTTCCCCATGGGAGACTGATTAGCAAGGTTAGATCACATGGAATACAGGGAGAACTAGCCATTTGGATACAGGACATGACTCAAGGGTAGAAGACCGAGGATGGTGATGGAGAGTTGTTTTTCAGACTGGAGGCCTGTGACCAGTGGAGTGCCACAAGGATCGGTGCTGGGTCCTCTACTTTTTGTCATTTACATAAATGATTTGGATGCGAGTATAAGAGGTGCAGTTTGTAAGTTTGCAGATGACTCCAAAATTGGAGGTGGAGTGGACAGTGAAGAGGGTTACCTCAGATTACAACAGGATCTTGACCAGATGGGCCAACGGGCTGAGAAGTGTCAGATGGAGTTTAATTCGGATAAATGCGAGGTGCTGCATTTTGGGAAAGCAAATCTTAGCAGGACTTATACACTTTATGGTAAGGTCTGAGGGAGTGTTGCTGAACAAAGAGACCTTGGAGTACAAGTTCTTAGCTCTTGAAAGTGGAGTCACAGGTAGATAGGATAGTGAAGAAGGCGTTTGGTATGCTTTCCTTTATTGGTCAGAGTATTGAGTACAGGAGTTGGGAGGTCATGTTGTGGCTGTACAGGACATTGGCTAGGCCACTGTTGGAATATTGCGTGCATTTCTGGTCTCCTTCCTATCGGAAAGATGTTGTGAAACTTGAAAGGGTTCAGAAAAGATTTACAAGGATGTTGCCAGGGTTGGAGGATTTGAGCAATAGGGAGAGGATGGATTGGCTGGGACTGTTTTCCCTGGAGCGTCGGAGGCTGAGAGTTGACCTTATAGAGGTTTACAAAATTATGAGGGGCATGGATAGGGTAAATAGGCAAAGTCTCTTCCCTGGGGTCAGGGAGTCCAGAATTAGAGTGCGTAGTTTTAGGGTGAGAGGGGAAAGATATAAAAGAGACCTAAGGGGCAACTTTTTCACACAGAGGGTGGTATATGTATGGAATGAGCTGCCAGAGGAAGTGGTGGAGGCTGGTACAATTGCAACATTTAAGAGGCATTTGGATGAGTATATGATTGGGAGGGTTTGGAGAGATATGGACCGGGTGCTGGCAGGTGGGACTAGATTGGGTTGGGATATCTCGTTGGCATGGATGAGTTGGACTAAAGGGTCTATTTCTATGCTGTACATTTCTATGTCTCTATGACTCTATGACCCAAGCTCCTATCAATAGAGTGAATGAGATTTACCACATACTGCTGTGGAAAACTCCATAATATTCGAAGACAGGTACTCTCTCGAACTCACCATTATTGGGAAAATGATGATCTATATCAAAGTCTCCTATCTCTTTGTCAAATACATGAGCAGTGTGACTAATGTCAATTTGGTAGCAGTTTTGCCATAATTAATATTCCACATTTAAATTGATCTCTTTTTCTTAAAGAACCTGTACAAATCTGATTACAATAACTGGTTTAGAGGCATTGGCTGGAGTCCACTTGGCTCGATAGATGTGGAGAAAGTGAAGAAAGCTGGACAAGTACTCAATGAGCATAATTACAGACAGCACCCAGGTAAACTCAAGTTTACCAGTGTGCCTGACTCCGTTGAAATGGTGCTGGCGAAAACCAATGCACGACAGCTTAATGATGTAAGTGGATCTTCACAGAATATCATTGTTTATCTTACTTTTCAATTTATCTGAGTATCTTTCAATAATTTGTGCTTTTGTTAGCATAGTTCAGCTATAGGCAGTCTGGGAGTTCCTGCCCAATTTCTTTCCAATCATTGCTACTCAATGTTCAGTGAGAAGTATACTTGTTATGGGCAAGGAAAATCTTTAACAACTTCTCCTTCAAACCCTCAACAGCTATTGCATTTCCACAATTTGGAGATGCCGGTGTTGGACTGGGGTGTACAAAGTTAAAAATCACACAACACCAGGTTATAGTCCAATTTATGACAATCACCTGATGAAGGAGCATCGCTCCGAAAGCTAGTGTGCTTCCAATTAAACCTGTTGGACTATAACCTGGTGTTGTGTGTTTTTTAACTTTGCATTTCCACAATGCTGCTTGTCTGAAGGCATCTGCCAAATCCCGAAAGAATCTGCTAGCGAGTTGGAATGTTAGCTTCTGCTCAGCTATGACCAGGATGAAAGACCTCTAAATTCAACTTCATGGAATACAGATGTGATGCTACTGATGACACTAATTGGTTTTCTACCGATCCTAACTGATTTTCAAGTCCTCGTTGCATTCAGTTTGTACACATGATGACTCATTTAGTTCTTTGGTAGAGGAAGGTCTTTGGTGTTCATGTCTGTCACAGAAGCATTGTCTGGGGTTCCTTTGTTAAACACCTCCTCCTTATTATGTCACTATCCAAAGTTTGCAGCAAAATCTATCACATTTGATGATGATCTAAGTGATTTTCCAGTCTCCCATCAAAACTAAGAATCCCCAGGAGAGTTACTGTGTGAAAACACGATGTGCATGCAAGTGGCGATCTTCTTATGACTTGGTTTTACTTTATAGAAACTGTACAGATCTGGTGGAGAGAAGATCAAGCACAAGTATACTTTGCCATCAGATGTTCCACAGTTCGTTCAAGCTCAATGGAATGCTTTCAACCTCAGTGATGTAAGTATTAGTCAACTTGAATTATTTCTCTAGTTTGTTACAAACTCTTCCTGCTAACCTTTTTAAAGACGAGGATACCAGTCTGAATCAGGGTTAAGTGATCTTTGTCCTTTTACAATCCCTGAAACACCTGTATTATTGGTTTGAACCTTTGCAAAGCTCTTTCCCACATTAATTTTCAGTTTCCCTTCTGTCAAACTTTTAAAATTTAAAATTCTATCAAATGGAGTTGCATTACCACCAATGGTATAATTCAGGACTTTTCTGTTAATCAACCTCTTCTGAGTGACCTTGTTGAGATTCTTGAGAATTACCATTACAATCTGATCAGCTCAATTGAATTAAAAGTATAATTTAACAATGCTTTATACAATTCTATATCATTTATTCTCTATGAATGTATGAATTTATTCTCTATGACAGCTGCAGAAAAATACCTTTCTGTAGAGGCAAATTCAGTAATACAAAGGTCATATTTTCAATAGTTTTCATTCAGCATCAAAAGATCTAAATTGTGTTTTATTAAGTTTCTTAACTTCAGTCTGTGACTCCTAACCAAGCTTAAGGGGTAGATTTTAGCTACTGAAATGAACAACTTGATTTGGAAAATTTCTTCACTTGATGGACTTTTCTCGGTAAAAAAAATACATTGAATCATAGTACATTTTCATTCTGGATGTGAAGATTGAGGAGAGGTTAGTGGGTATGGAATGAAGTTGAGTTCACATACTCTCAAGACCGATACTAAATAGCCAGAGGTTAGAAAGACTATCTAATTCTCTGGGACTTGGCCAGTTGTTTTAGATGATTTTCAGCCCTCGAGCCCTCATCCCTCACAATCTTAAACTCCACCCATGCTACGTGGCCCCTTATAGTTCAATGCCAACTCAATGTCAACTGATCTACCACCACTCCACCCCCCCACCCACCCCCACTCCAACCCCTGCCCCGCCATAACCTTCATAACCCTCAATTTCAGAGAAATAGATTTAACATTTCAGATCAATGTTTTGATGAGAGGTCATCGACTTAAAACATTATCTATGTTTCCCTGCACAGATGCTGCTGGCTTGCTGAGTTTTTCCAGCATGTTTTTTTTTGAAACAATTACTGAAAACTGTAGTTATTTATTATTTTGCAGTTTAAAAAACAGGACATTTAGAAAAAACAGGAAGTTCAATAAATAATTTGTATCATGACAGTCAACAGAACTTATCTGGTCTTCAAGAGGATTATGCTGACTCCATCAATTTGTGACTCCCAGTCTATGGATTAAGGAACAGCTAAAGTGAAATCCATTTGAAATCAGCACTGAGCCTTTCAGACGCTGAAAATATCTGTGCTTAACACAGATGCACCAATGATCTAATATTGGCTACAGGACAAAATTGGCAGAGTTTTAAGATTTTAGTTCTTTTCCAACTCTTAGCCAGACAAGGATACTCAGCTCAGGCAGAGATAAACTAAAGAAAAAGGTAAATGAGAAGGAGATAGAGCACCAAAATTAATGCATGAAAACCTCCCTTAGTCTTGCTGCTGTTACAGATATTTATGCTGCATGCTATTTTCCAATATTTAAGTCTTCAATAAACTGTGTATTCTCATTAAAGTTTCTCTAATCGTTTTACAGAATTGCTACAAAGAGAAATGGAAGAAGTCACTAGCTAAAGGATATCATCTTGAGCCTGACGCAATCCCTATTGTTGCAGCCAAATCATCAAGACGTATTGCTAGTGATGTAAGTGCCCAATGTCATTAGCTCAAGTGTGGCTTTTTATGTAAATACTCACAGGTCTTCCTTAATTTCCCAAAGAACTGTTAAATGTGAGGAGGGGGTCGTGACTGAAAAACATAAATTAGGAAGAGTTGCAAGTTAAGGTTCTCTGGATGAATTAATATATTGAATGTGGGTCAGCAGCATAATATCGTGTGTTTTAGACTGAACTGGATATGAAAAAAAAGACTCAAAAGCTAAAATGACAGAATGTTAAAATACATTTCAGAATCTTCATGAGTGAACCATTCGAGATAAGATGGAAGGAGAGTTTGGCACACAGAACTTTACAGTGTATGTAAAAGGATATTGTTAACTGTAGGATGAAATCCCTGAAAGAAGATGATAGCCAATTTATAGATGATGATCAAATTGGGGAAGAGGTGCTTAATAAATACTTTGTATTGGGGCTGCCTCTCAAATGTTTAAGAGTGAGATGAATACTGTTTTGCAGAAAAGGGAAATTGTAGCTAAAATAATCAGCCAAAAATGAAAGAACAACACCATGATTTGATGGATAGAGGTGAAAAACACAATTACAAAGGCCCTCGGCATTGCCAAAATCTATTATGTAGGGATACGCTCGGGAAAACTGGAGATATGCCAACCTAAGTATTGATGATTGGGTGGATGTTTGATCAAAGCTTCACCTTGGGATTGCATACGATATACTGAGGTTATAATTGTCTGGTCCAACTCTTTCCTGGGTGAGAATAGAAAATTCAGAGGGACAGGATGTAGATGGATATAGGATGATACAGGTTGTTCTGTTATAACGTGCATTTCAGAAACGTGAATTCGCTATAACACGATTGAGGAATTAGGGAACTGGTTCTAAAACGCAAAGTTTCAAAACCTCTGTTGGCTGTAATGCAATTACATCACCAACAACTTAAGCACTGTTGCTAAAATGCGATTTTTCTATAGAAGAAAGCACAAGAACACAACCAACGCATTATAAAAAAATTACTCTACAGGAAAATGATCACTGGCTTTACAGGTATCCCCCGCTTGTCGAAATTTCCCTTTTTATGCCACTTTGCTTTTATGAAAATCCTATATTAGTACCTGTTTTCTCTAACTGAAAGAAATCCAGAGGACTTTTGATTTTATGGAAAAAGACAAAATTTTTCCCATATAAATTAATGCTTCATCGCTTTACGTCATTTTGACTTAGGAAAGGATTCATAGTAATGCTCTACTTTCGGATAGCGGGGGAAACCTGTAACTGTAACATTTGCTACTTCTTTGCTTATTCTTGACAACTGCAATAGCAAACCCCATCATGCCCATTATCGACTTGAAAATTTACCTTTTTTATGATTCACAAGATGTCAAAGAATGGTGAATGTACAGCTTTTGAAAAGAAAGCTCCAGTGAATGAATCTTAAAGCTACAGTTTGTCACTAAATGCATTATTATTGTTCCAGTACAAATATAAAGAGGCCTATGAGAAGGAAAAGGGCAAACACATTGGTTTTCGCAGTCTGCGAGATGACCCTAAGCTGGTCCATTCCATGCATATAGCCAAGCTCCAGTCTGACCGTGAATATAAGAAAGATTATGAGAAAAGCAAGACCAAATACCACACACCGCTAGACATGGTCAACATTACCACTGCCAAAAAGTCCCAGGAAGTAGCCAGCAACAGTAACTACAAGCAGCCGATCCATCACTATACCTATATGCCAGATGCCATGAGCTTGGAACTGTCGAAGAACATGATGAACATACAGAGCGATGTAAGTCACAAATTAAAGGAAAATTTTCTATCAGTCATGAGTATAGCAACTTCCCACTTCCAGCCAAAATAGATGATCTTCGTTATCAAATATGCAGAGAAAATGCTAGAGTAACTCAGCAAGTCTGGGGACAGAACAGTCCTAAAGAAGAGTCATATTGGACTCAAAATGCTGACTCTGTTTTCCAAACACAGATGTTGCCAGCCTTGTGAGATGTTTCCACCATTTTCTCTGTCAGTTTCAAATTTTCGTAGCAT
Organism: Chiloscyllium plagiosum; assembly: GCF_037043375.1. Classification (NCBI taxonomy): domain Eukaryota; kingdom Metazoa; phylum Chordata; class Chondrichthyes; order Orectolobiformes; family Hemiscylliidae; genus Chiloscyllium; species Chiloscyllium plagiosum. The sequence continues at coordinate 95,265,600 of NW_028270145.1, read as the reverse complement.
TCAGAGAATTTTGCTTTTATTTCAATGTTCCTCAGTAAGTTGGCTTAACTCAGTCTTGCCTTTCGGCAGATATACGTTTAAAGCCTAAGTCAAAAGTTTGAGTTGATCTCTGAGCTGGCAAAGATTGGTAAAATGACATGAGAAGACATTGGTGGTGTCAGCCATTGGAAAGAAGTCTTGCAGGATGCCAACTTGGTGCCAATTAAAGGCCACTTCCAACCTTTGTGACATTTTGCCAATAGGGCTGGGGTGCTCAGCTGAGTGGGAACACTGTTCACTGGAACCTGGTGGACTTGCATTGGAGAAAGGGGTCCTGCTATTATATGGCCCGTGGAGGGCACCACCCCCAGCAGCATTGGTTTTCACCAATGGTAAAGACACCATCTGACCACTAAAAATTCCCCAAACCCACTCCTTAGTGGCTGATCTGTATTTGATATTTACCTGCCTTAGTTCCATGTACATTCATGACCTTACCAAACAAAAACCTGAATCTTCAAAGCTCCAATTGTGCCTGCGTCATACTTTTTGATCAGCATACTTTCCTGTAGATGCATCCTGAGAAATTGGCTCAAATATTTCTGCAACTCTTTGTTTTACTAGAATCTGTATAAGCAAGACTACAATTCCTGGCAAAAGGGAATAGGGTGGATCCCGATTGGTTCGCTTGATGTGGAGAAGGCCAAGAAAGCAGGAGAGGTCTTGAATGAACAAAAATACCGTCAGCATCCAGACACGCTGAAATTTACCAGTGTCCCTGACTCCGTCAATATGGTTCTTGCCACAAGTAACACAAAACAGCTGAATGAAGTAAGTGGTTTTGTTCTTACACTCAGGTCTGTGGCCTCCAGTTGAGTGTTACTGATGGCACAATGCCAAAAGGTAATGATGTTGAAGTGTAAATATAGATTCCTATCTTTGCAAGCTGGATGCTTGAGATAATCATAGCAATGTGAAGAAGGATTGCCCTTGTATTTCCCATCCTGGGTCATTTTCATTGCTCTGGTTCAGGTCCAACCTTGGCTGGACTTAGAACTAGAAGGAGGGAAGGAAACATATTGCTGTACTCCAGGCAGTCCTGAAATTATATTTAGGCCCACAGCTTAAAGTCCACTTGGATGTTTGGGGATGGTGAATAGTGAGGGAGAGTGCGAGGGTGGGAATGCCTCAAAAATGGTGAGATATTTGTCAATCTGTCCTGGCGTTATATCCTACAACTCCCATGCAAATCTCATTAGTATGTCTCTTGGGCACCGCTGGACCCTCCATAGTGGGTTATCCAATTATAGGAGAAAGTGAGAAGAAATAGGAATTTCATCTCTATTGAATGAGTACAGTGGACCTCTATCTATCCAAGCACAAAACTAATGCAGTCAATTTGGGAAATCCCAGGAAAACATTGAAATCTGATGGTATATCTGATGTAGGAGGAGAAAGTGAGGACTGCAGATGCTGGAGATCAGAACTGAAAATGTGTTGCTGGAAAAGCGCAGCAGGTCAGGCAGCATCCAAGGAGCAGGAGAATCGCCGTTTCGGGCATAAGCCCTTCTTCAGGAATGAGGAAACTTTTATCTTAGCCTGCTGGACACACTTTCCTCATTCCTGAAGAAGGGCTTATGCCCGAAATGTCGATTCTCCTGCTCCTTGGATGCTGCCTGACCTGCTGCGCTTTTCCAGCAACACATTTTCAGTATATCTGATGTACTCTATCTTCATATTTGTTCCATTATTCCTACAGCCAGGGAACTCAATATATCCCAAGTCCTCTGTAACAGTAAACACTATATTCCTTGGTTTCTATCAAGGAATTTTGAAAAAGGAAAGGATTTTCAAGTGACGACCTTGATTTTGATAACACATTTATAAGGCCTTGTAATAAATTTCTGTTCAGAATCCTTATGCTCAATTTATATTGCAGCATATTTGTGGAAAATGATTGGGTGAATATTAGAAAATTAAATCTGTTGTCATTTAAGATTTTATCAAGCAGTGAAGGAGCATTTTAAATGGTCTTCTGGTTCTCTTCCAATGGTCCTGAAATAATTTGATTTTTGAGGATTAATGAACATGAAAACCTTTTATTGTCATGAGGGAGAATTGGCAAATAAAGATATCTCAAATTAGATGTTGGTCTTTGGATTTTCTTTGACAAAGATGAAGACATGAATATTAGTAGTTTTGTTTTACCAGAATCTGCTTTCATTCAATTGCTAATGATTTTCACACTTTGCTTTCAGTTTAACTATAGAAAGTCTGGCGAAGATGTAAAGCACAAGTATACTCTTGACATTCAATATCCACCATTCGTACAAGCTAAAGTCAACGCTCATAACTTAAGTGAAGTAAGTACCCAGAAGGATAGCATTGAAAGGGTTCATGTGATTATTTCAGTAAGAGTTAGGCCTTTTGTTTTACTGAGGAAAGGAATTACTTCATTCAGATGCTCGACATTCTCTGAAGTTCTCTACCTCAGAGGATTATGGACGCTCAGTCATTCAGACAGTACAAAACAAATCAAACGATTTCTAAATTTCAATGGATATGAGGATAATAGTTTGGAGGTAGAAGATCATCCAGGATCAAGTTAAATGCCGGAGCAGACTCGGGGATCTAAATCAAAGAATCATCGAATCCCTGCAGTGCAGAATGGTCACCTCCTGTTTCTAATGTCTATGCTTCTAGTATTTTATTGGCCGACTGCATATCATTTCTCAATAAACCTACAATAACCCATTTCTACAGCACAAAGGACCATATTTGGCTTGAGGAACCTGGTGGTGAGTAGCTCAACTGATAATTTCGCTGGTGCACATTAGAAAGAAAAGGTTGAAAAAATATGCATCACGAAGTGAAAAGGAATTTTAAACAAACTTAAAATTGGCACTCGAATGTGGAAAAGCAAAGTTTACCACATAATTGGAAGCTTTCTTGTGAATTATGGCCTTTCTGTAACTCCTGCATATCCATTATTCTATAAATAATCTCATTATTAGCTATAAATATCAACATAGCACAATATCAGAAAAAGTCCAATGTTCCTTCAGAAGGAAAGTTCATCAGATGTTGACAATACATCAGAATGACCAGGTCAACAATGGGGTGTGAAGAATGAAAATGTCATTATTACAATTTATTTTTCTAGAAGTGAACTTATTAACTTATTAATATTAATGTTAACTTATGAACTTATTAATAAAGCAGTTGGTAATTACACAAAGAAAAAATTGTACAAAATATCAATATCTTTCTAAATTTTTTAATTCACGAATAAACATACAAAAGTCATGAGCTGGGGAAAACCAATCAGTGCAACAGGTAAATTTATCTTTGCTGCCTGGTTGACAATGTAATCAGACATATTGTCTACCATTGGAGAAACTAATTTTAGTTCATTGGAAACAGTAAACTGTAAATTAAGAAGGTTCTTTAAAGGATGGATTATCATTCAGATGTTGAAGTCAAAAATCTACTCTGTTGTGGTTCTGTTCGCCGAGCTGGAAGTTTTTGTTGCAAACGTTTCGTCCCCTGGCTAGGCGACATCATCAGTGCTTGGGAGCCTCCTGCGAAGCGCTTCTTTGATGTTTCCTCCGGTGTTTATAGTGCTCTGTCCCTGCCGCTTCCGGTTGTCAGTTTCAGCTGTCCGCTGTAGTGGTTGGTGTATTGCGTCCAGGTCGATGTGTTTGTTGATGGAGTTTGTGGATGAATGCCATGCCTCTAGGAATTCCCTGGCTGTTCTCTGTCTGGCTTGCCCTATGATGGTAGTGTTGTCCCAGTCGAATTCATGTTGCTTGTTGTCTGCGTGTGACAAGCAACATGAATTCGACTGGGACAACACTACTATCATAGGGCAAGCCAGACAGAGAACAGCCAGGGAATTCCTAGAGGCATGGCATTCATCCACAAACTCCATCAACAAACACATCGACCTGGACCCAATATACCAACCACTATAGCGGACAGCTGAAACTGACAACCGGAAGCGGCAGGGACAGAGCACTATAAATACCGGAGGAAACATCAAAGAAGCGCTTCGCAGGAGGCTCCCAAGCACTGATGATGTCGCCTAGCCAGGGGACGAAACGTTTGCAACAAAAACTTCCAGCTCGGCGAACAGAACCACAACAACGAGCATCCAAGCTACAAATCTTCGCACAAAAATCTACTCTATTAGGCATTTTAAGGAATCTCAGATAAATATTAGAAAACAGAAAATAAATAAACAGGTATCTAGCACATTCATCATTATGAGTGCAAATCAATGGGATTAGTTTAGGATAACTCGAGCAAAATGCCAGCAGATATGATGGGCCAATGGCCTCCTTCTGTGATGCAAAGCTCAATGGTTCTATCTGGACTCTGTCGACAAAAACTGAATAATTCCAATGTGGGAAAATGTCAACCTGTCTATTTTGGCAGGAAGGGTAAAAAAAAAGAAGCATATTACTTAAATTGTGAGGGATTGTAGATCTCTGAGTTGTAAATTCATCCAGGGGCCCTTGTAATTGATTCACAAAAACTTAATCTGCATGTGCACCAAGTAATTCAGAAAACTAATGGAATGTTATAGAGTCATAGAAAAATACAGCATGAAAACAACGCTTCGGTCCAACTCGTCCGTGCCGACCAGTTATCCAAAAATAATCTAGTCCCATTTGCCAGCCTTTTGCCCATATCCCTCCAACTCCTTCCAATTCATATACCCATCCAGATGCCTTTTAAATTTTGTAATTGTCCCAGCCTCCACCACTTCCCCTAGCAGCTTATTCCATTCACGCACCACCATTTATGTGAAAAAATTATCCCTTAGGTCCCTTTTAAATCTTTCCCCTCTCACCTTAAACCTATGCCCTCCAGTTCTGGACTTCCCTACCTTGTGGAAAAGACCTTGGCTATCCATGCCACTCATGATTTTTTAAACATCTATAAGATCATCCCTCAGCCTCAGAAGCTCCAAGGAAAACAGCCCCAGCCTATTCAACCTCGCCCTATCGCTCAAAACCTCCAACCCTGGTAACATCCTTGTAATTCATTTCTGAACCCTTTCAAGTTTCACAACATCCTTCCTAAAGCAGGGAGACCAGAATTGCACGCAGTATTCCAAAAGTGGCCTAACCAATGCCTGTACAGCTGCAACATGACCTCCCAACTCCTATACTCAATGCTCTGACCAATAAAGGAAAGTATACAAAATACCTTCTTCACTATCCTACCTATCTGGGACTCCACTTTCAATGAACTATGAACTGCACTCCAAAATCTCTTTATTCAGCAACACTCCCCAGGACCTTACCATTATGTGTTTAAGTCCTGCCCTGATTTACTTTTCCAAAATGCACCTCACATTTACCTAAGTTAAACTCCATCTGCCACTCCATAGCCCATTGGCCCATCTGATCAAGATCTTATTGTACTCTGAGGTAACCACCTTCACTATTCACTACACCTCCAATTTTGATGTTACTTACCAATCATACCTCCTATGTTCACATCCAAATCATTTATATAGATGACAAAAAACAATAGACCCAGCACTGATCCTTGTGGCACACCACTGGTCACAGGCCTTCAGTTAGAAAAGCAACCCTCTATCACCATCCTCTGTCTTCTACCTTTGAGCCATTTCTATATCCAAATGACTAGTTCTCCTTGTATTCCATGTGACCTAACCTTGCTAACCAGTCTATCATGAGGGACGTGGTTGAATGCCTTATTGAAGTTCTTATAGATCACGTCTACTGTCCTGTCCTCATCAATCCTCTTCTTTACTTCTTCAATGTACTCAATTAAGTTAGTGAGACATAATTTCCCATGCACAAAGCCATGTTGATTATTCCTAATTAGTCCTTGCCTTTCTGAATACATGTAAATCCTGTCCCTCAGGATTTCCTCCTGAATGTTATTAATTATTGTGGTAAAAATTGGATACAAAGGTTTGGAGACTGTGCTTTAGTTGTACATGCGACTATTGAAACCACATCTGAAGTAATATATGCAGTATTGATCTACTTATTTAGGGAAGTAAGTTCAGAATGTTTAGATTACTTACAGCGTGGAAACAGGCCCTTTGCCTCAACAAGTCCACACCGACCCGCCGAAGCGCAACCCACCCAGACCCATTCCCCTACATTTATCCCTTCACCTAACACTACGGGCAATTTAGCATGGCCAATTCACCTAACCTGCACATTTTTGGACTGTGGGAGCAAACCGGAGCAGCCGGAGCAAACCCACATAGACACGGGGAGAATGTGCAAACTCCACACGGTCAGTTGCCTGAGGCGGGAATTGAACCCGGGTCTCTAGCGCTGTGAGGCAGCAGTGCTAACCACTGTGCCACCATGCTGCCCATAGACTAGTACCTGGAGGAATGTGTTGTCTTAAGGGGAAAAGTTGGACAGACTTGGCTTGTATTCTCTGGAGTTTTGAAGAGTAAAAGGTGTCCTGATTCAAACATATAAGAGCCTGAGGGGTATTGGCAGAATGGAAAGGATATTTTCTCCTGTGGAAAAACCTACGACTAGAGGTAACAAAAACAGAAATCCCTGGAAAAACTCAGCAGGTCTGGCAGCATCTGTGGAGAGAAAGCACAGTGAACATTTTGGGTTCACTGACCCTTCTTTAGAACGAAATCCTGTCAGAGAGAGGAGCAGAACTTCTTTAATGTGGCCAACAATTACTGGAAAAATTCAGCAGGTCTGGGAGATGTGGTAGTGAGTTAAACACTAAACCAAGAAACCATAGAACTGTGGAAGCTGGAAATTAAAAATGAAAACACTCAACCCATCATCTGCTTTGCCATTCAATCATGACTGATATGTTTCTCAACCCCATTCTCCTGCCTTCTCCCAGTAACCCCTGATCTCCTTACGAATCAAGATTCTAATTATCTCTGTCTTATATACACTGAGTGACTTAGCCTCCACAGTCTCCTGTGGCAGTGAGTTCCACAGATTCACCACCCTCTGGCTGAAGAAATTCCCTATCTTCTCATTTGTAAAAGATTGTCACTTCACTCTGAGGCTGGGCCTTCTGGTCCTAGTTTCTCACACTTGTGGAAACATATTCTCCAAATTCATTCTATCAAGGCCTCTCAGAATTCTATATGTTTGAATGAAATCCCTCTCATCGTCCTAAAGTCCATTGAATATAGACCAGTGTCTTCAACCATTCCTCAAATAGCAAGTGCTTCATTCCCAGGATCATTTATGTAAACCTCCTCTGGACCCCCTCCAAAGCTAGCCCATCTTCCTTTCGATACATGTTTCAAAACTGCTCACAATATTCCATGGTCTGACCAGAGCATTATACAACCTCAGCAGTACACCTCTGCTCTAGTATTCCATCCCCTTTGAAATGAATACTAACATTTTCCACCAAACTACCAACTGAACCTGCATGTCAATCTTAAGAGGATCCTGAACTAAGACTCGTAAGTTCCTTTGCACTTAAGATTTCCAAAGGCTTTTCCAATTGGAAATGTCTACATGTCTGCTCTTCTCACCAAAGTACATAACCTCACACGTTCCCACATTGTATTCCATCTGACACTTCTTTAGCCTTTCTTGTAGCCTCTCCACTTCTGCAGCCTCTCCGCTTCCTCCACGATATCTATTTCTCCACCTATGGGCAGCACGGTGGTTCAGTGGTTAGCACTGCTGCTTCCCAGCACCAGAGTCCTGGGTTCAATTCCCGCCCGTCTGTGTGGAGTTTGTACATTCTCCCTGTGTCTGCGTGGGTTTCCTCCGGGTGCTCCGGTTTCCTCCCACAATCCAAAGATGTGCAGGTTAGGTGAATTGGCCATGCTAAATTGCCACAGTGTTAGGTGCATTTGTCAGGGGTAAATATAGGGTAGGGGAATGGGTTTGGGTGGGTTTCTCTTCGGAGGGGCGGTTTGGACTTGTTGGGCTGAAGGGCCTGTTTCCACACTGTAGAGAACCTAATCTATCTCTGTATCATGCCTTGTATGCAGTGAGCAAATTATTAGAAAATTAAGTGCAAGACATATCTGATTTTCTAATCTCTAATTTTCCACCTCGCGATAATTACACCTATATTTGTGATTGCTGAGTAATGCTCATATATTTCCATCATATCAGGGAATGTTATGACCCTTAGTCCTGTGCTGTTGGAGAGAAAGACTTGTTTTATCAAATTACATTTTTCCCACTGCAATGACTAGAGTTTTTCTGGCTGCTTTACATGACCGTACTGTTCTCTACCCGTGATAACAAGACAATGGCTCAGTGGTTAGCAACTGCTGCCTCACCACGCCAGGGACCGGGTTTGATTGTAGCCTATGGAACACTATGGGTAATTTAGCTTGGCCAATTCACCTGCACATCTTTGGACTGTGGGAGAAAACTGGAGCACCCGGAGGAAACCCACGCAGACACGGGGAGAACGTGCAAACTCCACACACACAGTCGCCCAAGGCTGGAATCAAACCTGGGACCCTGAGGCAGCAGTGCTAACCACTGAGCCACCGTGCCGTCCTAGTCAGGGGTAAATATAGGGTAGAGGAATGGGTCTGCGCGGTTACTCTTCGGAGGGTCAGTGTGGACCTGTTGAGCCAAATGGCCTGTTCCACACTGTAATCTAATCAAACACAGCTAGATGTGGCACAGAGACTTCAGGCATAAACCATCTGACAACTATTTAGTACAATCTACAATTCAGCTTGAAATACAATGGTAATTAATTCTCAAGCTCTTCAAACTCCATGGTGTGTGACCATTTTGTGTATGACTTGATAAGAATGTCACATAAATGAACTGATAATTCATTATGCTCCATAATTATTTAACCAAGCTAGCCTAAAATTATTCTTCATGTTTTCTTTTCAAGCAACGCTATAAGCAAGCCTGGCTGAAGACAATAGCTCAAGGCCATGATATCCGGGAAGATGCCATTCCAATTGTTGCAGCCAAAGCTTCAAGAAACATTGCAAGTGATGTGAGTAAATTCATTTTTTAGTGTAATTTAGACCATCTAATTCACTTAGGACAGTCCTTTCCTCAACTCAATGACATAGATAAGAGAATCTATTAATGTCCTATACGAAATAAGACAGTTCCCATTGGCTTCTGAAATAAGGACCATGGGTCTCAGATTTAAGGTTTTGAGTAACAGATGCAGGGCTGATATAAAGAAATACTTTTTTATGTAGCCAACGGTCATCATCTGGAACTTACTGCTAATGAGAAATGGTCAATGATTTCAAAACAAAATTGTGTGGTAATATCAAGGAGATGAATTTGGGATAGTGAAGAAGAATGGGACTAAATGGATTGCAATTTGAACTGCTAGCATAGATGCGATAGACTGAATGGCCTTCTTCTCTGCCTTATAATAGTCTGTGAAATAGATTTTCAAAAGGCAGCTAGAATTTAGGCACATGGAATTTAAGACAATGCAACAACATTGTTTAAAAAAAGGTGATAGGAAGCAAACATCAGTTAAAAAGAATATTTCATTTATCAGACATCAACCAGTGATATCTGGCATTGACTGGTGCTGGTGAGGTGATCTGGAATTGGGTATAGTCAAAATGATAGCAAATTTGCAGTTTTTGCTGTAATGAATTGTGAAATAAAGAGGAAAAATGATAAAGACATAGTTAACAGGTGGGACTATTGATCGCAAATACAGTTTATATCATTTGGTCATACAGTTTTAAACATAGGAATGGGAGGTGGGCATACAAATGTAGCGTAGAAACGGAGGAATGGGGATTATATATATAAAACATATAACTGAATAGAAGTTAGTTTAAGTGCCAGAAAAGCTGCCAAAATGTCTAATTGGATGATGTTCTTTTCTCACATGAGGCAAAGCACATAAAAGCTAGGCCAGATGTTGTATTAAACAGTGGAGTAATAATACTTACTATTGAAATTGATAAAAGCCTACAAAGACCCAACAGTACATGTGGCGTGGATCTTACTTTTCTCTGATGCCCATTTAAGTCTGAGCCTAAGCCAAGCAATTTGGGTGGGGTCCCAAAAGCACGACTTGTAGTGGAGAGCTGAATCACCAGCAGCAATATCTACACTTCTGTGTTGCTTCACGTCTGGAATCCTGAAGCCGTTGTCGTGTTCAGTGGAGTAATGACAATGTAGGGTAACACTTCCACCATCATTGCCATCAGGAAATCCAGACAGCATTTAACAAGGTGGTAATGAGAGGAAAACATTTGAAATCAAAATAAAAGCAATGAAAAGGGAGTTTAGAAAGATTAGTTTGCATGGAAGGCAGTTAACATTTCTACTTCTTTGCTATGAAATATTGCTAACGAAAAGTTGATGAATTATTTTTCCATTCAATTCAAATAGCTGCTTCAAAAAATATAAAGATATTAAATAATATGGGGTACAAGTAAGATCTTGTGATTAGAGAAGGGCTTATTTAGGGAAAAAAGCAATTGAATGAAATGTTTCCAAGCTGCAATGTGGAATGGCCCCCTGTTTCATTTTAATAGCTCTATACTCATGATGTCATTCCTAGTGAATTATTTAAATTTCAGTTTTGATGCAAATGTTAATCACTAATTAGTTTCATAGCACAGATGATACACTAGGCAATTCATATAGTGTGTCTTAAGAGTGAATGAACAAAAAAAACTGCCCATAAAACCTGTTTGAATCATAACTTAAATAGGCAGAAAACAAGATGCATTGTACATCTTTCCACTGTAGAAAATGTATAATTAAGAAAAAATTAAACAATAAGAGCTCACTAGCATGCATTTAGATCATCATTAGAGGTGATATTGCAAAAAAATGCATTTTGTTGAAACTTTTCATCTTGTACACATTAGGACATTTCACAATAACACTTAAGCACAGATATAACTGTGAATTGTATAGCACAATTATACTTGATCATATTAACTTTCTACTTTCTCATTATAGTATCGATATAAAGCAGCCTACGAGAAGCAAAAAGGTAAACATGTTGGCTTCCGCAGCCTCCAAGATGACCCTAAGCTGGTCCATTCCATGCACATCGCCAAGATTCAGTCTGAACGTGAATACAAGAAAGACTACGAGAAGAGCAAAACCAAATATCACACCCCACCTGATATGCTCAATATTACCTCTGCCAAGAAATCCCAGGAAGTGGCCAGCAACAGCAACTACAGGAATTTAATCCACAACTACACCTATTTGCCAGACGCCATGAGCGTGGCACTGTCCAGGAACATGATGGACATACAGAGTGATGTAAGCAAACCCACTTTACCACATGAAATAAATCTGTAATGTTATTGAAATCCAGGATAGTATCTGTCTCTGAGGATGAAATGCTGTCTCATTAATCTCTAAGTACTTAAGGATGTGCAGAAAAGAGGAGATTCAGAATTCAAGTAAAGATGAGGAATTTTATTTCCGTGTGGAGATTCGGGAGGCCAGGTTTCTTATCCTCAAAGCAAAGAGTGATATGGAGAGATTTAATACAGGTGTTCAAAATTTTAAAGGGTTTTAACAGATTAATTAAGAAGGATCATAACCAGAGGAGACAGTTTTAAGATAATCAACAAAAGAACCAGACGGAAGATGAGGAGAAACGTCTTCACCCGACAAGTTATGATCTGGAATTTAATGGCTTAAAGCAAGCTGGTTGATTTAATAACATGTTTTGAGTCTTTCAGCCCCTGTAGTGAGCTATATTCTCCTAGAGTGAGAAAGAGGCAGCTATTATTGGAGATGAAAATGCAAGACACACTTGTAACTTTTGATGTAACTGGGAAGGGTCTCAATTAAGTGAGTTGGCAGTGCTGTGGGAATGGGAGAGCTTCTTCAAGGAAGGCACCCTTGCAAGAGGATTTTCAGTAGTTTAAAATCAACTAGGAGAAAGTGAGGACTGTAGATGCTGGAGATCAGAGCTTAAAAATGTGTTGCTGGAAAAGCGCAGCAGGTCAGGCAGCATCAAAGGAGCAGGAGAATCGACGTTTCGGGCATAAGCCCTTCTTCAGGAATTCCTGAAGAAGGGCTTATGCCCGAAACGTCGATTCTCCTGCTCCTTTGATGCTGCCTGACCTGCTGCGCTTTTCCAGCAACACATTTTTAAGCTCTGATCTCCAGCATCTGCAGTCCTCACTTTCTCCTAGTGCTGTGGGAATGCAGAGTTAATGATGTCGTAGTTTGGGATGGACAACAGCAAGTGAGAGAAGATGTTGCAGGCAACGGTATGAGTGATAGAGTATGGGCCTTGGTGGGAGATGGATAGAGTAGCAGAGAAAAAGTGAGAAAAAGGCATTGGAAGGAAGATGGTGACACTTAGCCTGGCAGAGTGGAGAAGGGCATTGCTGAGCAATCTCCACATGTCTGAGACTGCACTAATCCAGGTAGCAACCTCAGACCAGGTGTCATGGTTTCCTCTGGTCCTGGTAGAAAGGAACATTCTTTATCTGTATCACCCCATTCACCAGGACCATCAGGTCCCTGTCCATTAAATGAGGCATCAACTTTCCCTTCTTTGTCAAGACTGGGCCAAATATCAGGAGCAATGAAGGACAGCTCTGGACTAATAATGGTTTGGCCGCAGGTGCAATACCTTTTCATGATGGAGCCAGTGCCAGGAATGCCAGCCCATTGCGGCAGTGGCAAATTGCTCTTGTAAGGTCAGGTGGTAGGATGGGGCAGAAATTGCAGGAGAGGAACCATAATAGTGGGGTAGGTAGTTAATATGGTCAGTTTGATAAAATACGATAAGAAAACTCACTGGGCCTGTGGAGAGATACACTCCTTGATACCTGATAAAACCAATAGTTTGTCAAGGAAAATGTAAGATTCAGCCCAATATTTCCAAGTTGCTTTGTTAATGAGTATTTTGTTCTATACTTCACCAACTATCCTCTCACATTAAACACTAATGGGACTCTGGTCTGAAAGCCAATTAATTCTTAATGTAGCATAGTTTTCATCACACAGCCAACTGTTATGGCTTTTATTTTGGATACTGGGCATTTGTCTGTGAGCATTCTAAAATGCAAATAAAAGAATCTGTTAAATCTGCCTGTTTGTACTATTTCACTCAAAGTGCTTTGTTCTGATTTCTCTTTGCAGAATAATTACAAATTGGATTATAATACCTGGTTTAAAGGTCTTGGCTGGGTTCCTATTGGCTCCTTGGATGTAGAGAAGGCAAAGAAAGCAACAGACATAGCAAGTGAGAGGAAATACCGCCAACATCCAGAAAACTTTGCATTCACAAGCATCCCTGATTCTCTTGAAATGGTTTTGGCCAAGACTAATGCACAGATAATGAACAAGGTAAAGGTTACCCTGGACGTAATCCTCCTCTGCATCAATTTTTAAAGATTTGAATTGTGAATTGCCTCTTTCCTTTGAAGGACATAGGTCCTCAGGTACACCTCAGCTAAGTCCTTTGTTCTTCTCGAGCAGTTTCTGCATCTTCTGAATGTACTGAGTAACATACAATAACTCTGGTGATTCATTCCTAGCTCTAGGCAGCTAAGCCAACCATATAGCTGCAACTATAACTCTTCCTAGTACGAAAACAAGTCTTGAATTTATATAACACCGCCTTCATGATCATCAGACATCCAAAGCACTTTATGTTCAACAAAGTACTTTTTGAAATGTAGTCACCATTTTAAGGTAGGGAGCCATAGTCAATTAAATCTAGTTAGGTGTTGCCTAAGGGAAACCATTCCACAAGCATGGGGAAATATGAGTAGGCGATCTTCATGAAAGACCATAACAATCTACGGAATTGAGTCCACATTATTGGCTTTGCTTTGCACCACATCCTTGTCATCTATGCTACCGGCTCCAGTCCTTGTTGAAATGTCGGAAATAGGGCATTTAATTTGCACACAACAAAACCTTCACAAACAGCAATTGATACTGACCAAACAATCTGCTTGATTTGTAATATTGATTGTAGGTTAAATATTGTCCAGGACACACACCGGGGATAACACCCCTGCTCTATCAGAGTACTGCACAGAAATTTCCAATTCCATCTGTAGACAGATGAAAATGTCAGTCTTATATCAATTTCATCTGGGGTGGCACTGTGACTCAGTGGTTAGCATTGTTGCCTCGCAGCTCCAGGGACCTGGGTTTGATTCCACCTGGGTTTGATTTGACTGTCTGTGTGGAGTTTGCACATTCTCCCCGAGTTTACATTGTTTCCTATGGGTACTCCGATTTCCTCTCACAGTCCAAAGATGTTCATACTAATTGGATTGGCCATGCTAAATTGCCCCATAGTATCCAGGGATGTGTAGGTTATGTGGATGAGTTATGGGAAATGCAGGGTTACTGGGAGAGGGTAGGGGATAGGTCTAGGTGGGGCACTCTTCAGAGGGTCAGTGTAGGCCAAATGTCTTGCTTCCACACTGTAGGGATTCGATGATACCATGAAAGAGTGCAGTTTCAGAACTGCACTGAAGTTCCAGCCTTAATTTTTGTCCTCAAGGTGAATTTGAGCCAAACACTCAAATGTGAGAGTTTTTGACTTATAGCTGATACAAAGCACACACTCAGACAGACACAGACTCACACAGACACACACACACACACATACACAGACACAATTCTGGAGCCTAATGGTACGTTTGGGTTGGTGTCTTTTCTGGCTTTATCAATTGGATCACTCATGGCAGAGGTGGAAGGAGTGGAATTAGGAGAGACTGAGTCTGTTCTTCTGATATTACAACAAATTATCCATTGTGAAAGACACAGTTGTTGTTACATGAAATACTAATAAATGCCTGACTGAAGATGAGTGCTCTCCTGATGTTGGAAGGATTTCTGCGCTACCTACAGAACCTTCCAATTCCCACCACTCCACAGAATGACATGTTTGAGCTGAGAACTACCTAGCGATCTAACTGTGGCAGGGAGTTATGCTCTACCATAGGCTGAGCTGGAAGGCTCTCCTTGGTAAAACGTTCACGATTGCTGCTATCTCGAGCCCAATTCATTCAACTTTCTTTTAATATCATGGGAATTGTTCCTACTTTTTGACAGAAATTATACACTCAAGCTTGGGATGAAGATAAGAACAAAGTCCATGTTATGCCTGATACACCAGAAATTGTGTTATCCAAAGTCAATCAAATGAATATGAGTGAGGTAAGTCATCACTGAATTGTGACAAAAAATGAAAATAACCTATGGCTTCTACTGTTTCTGTGATCAAACTGTGATTGCTGGTGAATCCAGTTGCTGAGGGATTATTTTTCAAACTTTGAAAGCTAACTTAGCAAACACTGGTGTCAAAATTATAAAATTCATAGCTTAGCATGAATGGGATAAACAATACCAGGTAAAGTTGCATGTCGCGAGGTTTGAAGTCATCCATTTGGAAAAGATAAACTGGAAAATTGTCTTAGTAGTGAGATGCTGGGAATCTGTAGAGGAGCAAAGAGATGCAAGACTCATTATAAAACCAAAAGGTGATAAAATGGGTCACAAGAATGAGACCTTTACCAGGAGAGATGGAATCTAAAAATGAGGGAGTGCTTTTAGATTTTAGAATAAATGGCAGGTAATATTTATTTGCCTTGAACAGCAGATTCACTGGAGTGATACCAAGGTTGATCAATGAGGATCAATTGCCTTCTATTCCCTTGAGTTTAGAGGGCGATCAGTTCTAGTTCTCTAATCGCATGAAGAGATTTAATAAGACAGATGTAGTTATTTTTCCTTTGGTGGAGGAATACCTAGCATACGTGAGGAATAAGAGAATGATCAGGGAGAAGGTACGGCTGATCAGGGATAGTGGAGGGAACATGTGCCTGAAGTCTGAAGAGGTATAGGAGGCCCTAAATAAGTTTTTTGCTTAGGTTTTCACCAAGGAAAGGGAACTCGTTGTAAATGAAAACTTAGAGGAGCTTGCATACAGTCTTGACCAGATCAAGATTGATGAAGTTGATGTGCTATAAATTTTGGAAAACATTAAGATTGATAAGTCCCCAGGGTCAGACCAGATTTATCCTTGGCTGCTCCGGGAAGCGAGAAAGGAGGTTGCTAAGCCTCTGGCAAGGATATTTGCCTCCTCACTCTCCACGGGAGTCGTACCGGAGGATTGGGAGGAGGCGAATGTTGTTCCTCTTTTCAAGAAGGGTAATAGGGAAATCCCTGGCAATTACAGACAAGTCAGTCTTGCGTCTGTGGTCAGCAAAGTTTTGGAAAGAATTCTGAGGGATAGGATTTATGACTATTTAGCAAAGCATAGTGTGATTAAAGGTAGTCAGCATGGCTTTGTGAGGGGCAGGTCATGCCTCACAAATCTTATTGAGTTCTTTGAGGAGGTGTCAAGATAGGTCGACGAAGGTCGAGCAGTGGATGTGGTGTATATGGATTTCAGCAAGGCATTTCATAGGGTTCCCCATGGTAGACCCATTCATAAAGTCAGGACATATGGGATACAGGGAGATTTGGCTATCTGGATTCAGAATTGGCTGGCTGACAGAAGGCAGGGAGTGATTGTAGATGGAAAGTATTCTACCTGGAGGACAGAGTTGAGTGTTGAGTCCCGCAGGGCTCTGTACTTGGGCCTCTGCTCTTTGTAGTTTTTATAAATGACTTGGATGAGGAAGTTGAGACGTGGGTTAGTAAATTTGCAGATTACACAAAGGTTGGAGGTATTGTTGATAGTATAGAGGGCTACTATAGGCAGCAGTACGACAGACAGGATGCAGAGCTGGGCTGAGAAATGGCAGATGGAGTTCAACCTGGATAAATGCGAAGTGATGCATTTTGGAAGGTTGAACTTGAATGCTGAATATCGGATGAAAGGCAGGATTCTTGGCAGTGTGGAGGAACAGAGGGATCTGGGTGTGCAAGTACATAGATCCCTCAAAGTTGCCACGCAAGTGGAAAGAGTTGTTAAGAAAGTATATGGTGTTTTGGCTTTCATCAACAGGGAGATAGAGTTTAAGAGCCATGAGGTTTTGCTGCAGCTCTACAAGTCCCTGGTGAGGCCACACTTGGAATATTGTGTCCAATTCTGGTCACCCTACCATAGGAAAGATACAGAGGCTTTGGAGAGGGTGCAAAGAAGGTTTACTAGGATGCTGCCTGGACTGGAGTGCTTGCCTTATGAAGAAAGGTTGAATAGGCTTGGACTTTTCTCTCTGGAGAGAAGGAGGAAGAGAGGAGACCTGATAGAGGTGTACAAAATAATGAGAGGATAGATAGAGTCAATAGCCAGAGACATTTCCCCAGGGCAGGATTGACTGGTACGAGAAGTCATAGTTTGAAGATATTAGGAGGAAGGTATAAAAGAGACGTCAGAGGGAAGTTTTATACACAGAGAGTTGTGAATGCATGGAATGCGTTGCCAGCGGTGTGGTGGAAGCAGAGTCATTGGGGACATTTAAGCAACTGCTGGACATGCACATAGATAGCAGTGAGTTGAGGTTTGCATAGGTTGTTACTATATTTTACATTAGGTTTAAATCTCGGCACAACATCGTGGGCCAAAGATCCTGTTCTATGCTGTACTTTTCTATGTTCTATGAAAGAATATAATGTTAAACATTAACGCTAAGCCAGTTAGATGTGAAATTAGAAAGTGAATAGTAATTCTTGAAGGATTCACAAGTATTTTATGATAAAGCAGATAACGGGATCCAGTTCATCAAATAACAAATGTTAATATCGATTTCCTTTTTCCGGCTCCTTTTTTTTCAGAAATTATACAGATCTGGCTGGGAAAATGCAAAGAAGAAAGGCTATAACCTGATGCCTGATGCCATTTCAATAAAAGCAGCGAAGGCCAATAGGGATATAGCCAGTGATGTAAGTTTATTTTTTCTGATATTGTTACCAGATATCATCTGATATACAATTACACCCTAGGACAGCTAAGTTTCAGTGTTGTCATATAAACCATATACATGTTCCCATGCAGCAGATACTATTACAGTCATTGTACAGAGGATAATAGATGGTTTGGATTACAGGTCGTTCTGTTATGACGCACAATTCATTAATGCGTATTCACTATAATGATTGACGAATTGGGAACTCTGTTTCTAAACTTTAAACTTTTAAGTGTATACTTGTTATAACGCGATTCCACTTCCATTAGTTTAAATGGTGCTACTGTTACAAGATTTTTTTATAACACATGGTTGCACAAGAAAGGAACTACCACGTTATTGCAAAACCGACAGTATCTTATTTGTTTTAAATTGGCCTTCGGTTGAAGTTGAATGATTACTGCTTGCAAAAACTAAAAAAGTATTTTTCCTTAGTTTTATTATAATTAATTTTTCAGTTTCAATTCTTTGGGGTTCAGAAGCCCCAGAATTTCAGAACCAAGGTATATTCTTGACGATTTTAATCTTTTGATTATGAAAGTAATATTTTTGAAAGTGAGTGCTAAAATCCAAGCATTTCAGTGTTTACCTTTGGTTTTTACCTATCAGATTATTAAATTAATCAGGTTTTGAATCATAATTAGAATTTTGTTAGATTTTAGTTTATTCCATTGCAGTTTACCCATGTTCATTTTCACCCCATGACATTTGAGCTAATCCATTGGTCTCAAGCAAATTGGGCTTTTCACGCAAGTACATATGATAGAAATTGCAATACATATATTCTTTGCATTTGATTGAATTATAACATATAAACTTATTCCCAGCATTCTTATTTCTTATTTGCTTTGCACAGAAGTTCTTGATTTTTATTGGTGTTACCAATTGAAATAGCAGAATTAAAGTTTGTGAACAGAAATGTATACTTGCTTAATAAGTCAACAACAAAAGAAAGAAAGCTTAAACAGATTTCCCTACTTTCCATTACTGCTGATCAACCTCATCCTACATCTGCTCTGCAGATCTGGAAGCCAGTATTGGTTATCAGTATACTGCCCGGGATCTTTTAGTTTTAAATATTAATGGATAAAAATTCTATGGTATCATAGTACCCTTTCCCAATGCATGCATCATAAATAATGTTTTTTTTCTCTCTTGAACTCAACATAATCCCAGATACTGAGGTAGTAATCCCTAAAGATTCAAAAGCCTTTGAAATGAACGTGACCATTACATCACGTATAGCAAATTTCACATCAGAGAACAGCATTATGGTTAGATGAGAACAATATGAGGAAACAATTATGCAGACACAAGTTAAATGTAACAAACCTATTGTGCATAATAAGAGCTGTCTCAAGTAATACTTGTGCTGTTTTTTGTTAGTATAAATACAAGCTTGCCTACGAAAAGGCAAAGGGAAAACACATTGGTTTCCGTAGCCTGCAGGATGACCCCAAGCTTGTCCACTTCATGAATGTTGCCAAACTTCAATCGGATCGTGAGTACAAAAAAGATTATCAGAAGTCTAAGACAAAGTACAATACACCGATGGACATGGTCAGTATTACAGCTGCTAAACAGTCTCAGGAAGTAGCCAGCAACATCAACTACAAGCGCCTCATCCATCGCTATATAATTCCTCCTGATGCAATGAACTTGGAACTGGCCAGGAACATGATGAACATACAGAGTGATGTAAGTGATTAAAGTGAAATTATTAGACCTTTATCAGTTCCAGTGTTGTACATTTTATATCAATACTTCATGTGCAGAAGAGGGAATGACTCTGCTACCAAGGCAATGAATGCTTAATATACACTATCAGCTCAGTTCCTTCATTCCCATTAGATCAGTTAGTTAAGATAGTGAGTTGCTGAGCAACAGAGAGGATAATTGGACTCAACAACTGGTTTTGGGAATTCCACTGAGTCATTGTCTTCTTTCTTCGGAGTCAAGTAATTGTGGGTTCAAATTCTTTTCTTGCCTGTGCACATAATATAAAGAGTATGGGCTGGGTCTTGGCAGGTGGGACTAGATTGGGTTGGGATATCTGGTCGGCATGGACATGTTGGACCGAAGGATCTGTTTCCGTGCAGTACATCTCTATGACTCTAAACATTTCAGTGCAGTAGTCGGCAGAGAAAGGACTTGCATTCATACTGTGCCTTTCATCTGCTCAGGATGTTCTGAAGCACTTTGCAAAATAAAAACCATATGCTTTTATTGATGTAAAGTCACTGCTGACGTGCAAGAAGTAGTAGTGTGGTCATTTTTATGTTACTTGACGAAGTCTCTTTGTCTTTCAAAGTCTATGTAAGATCCCATTAATTATTTGAAGAAAAGTAAGAAGTTTCCCCAAGTTCCTAAGTGACATTTATCCCTCAAGCACTATGACTAAAAATTACTAAAGAGATAATAAATGGACATCCTGTCTGCTTGCTCGAATAGATGTCAAAGATTCAACGAAATGTGGAAATGGTTAAAGAATAGTTTCTACATTAGACAAACTTGAAGTACATTGGTTGTTTTTCTGATAGAACAAATATGTCTATTTTCTTCATTCTGTCAGTGCTTTGTGGAGTTACGCAGGGTTGTTGTAGATCTTTCAAACATATCTGTTATGAAATTGTTAAAGTAAAATGAGGAAAGGTTAAAATGGATCTAAGGGCAAGCTCCATTTACAGTTGCTACTTATATCACTGTGTGAAATTAGTAAGGGTAAGGCTCTGCATATAGTACTCAAACCATATGTTGGGGCCAAAGGGCCTGTTCTGCGCTGTATTGTTCTATTGTTCTAAACGTACACATCCCTAGAATTCCCATGCCATTGTGACTAATAATACTAGAAAATAACTGAACAAATAAGCAATTTTTTTTGCATCATTAAATTATAACTTTAGTTTTAGATGAAGGGTTTTGTCCTTCTTGCTGAGTTTGCACTAATGATTTCCATATGATAACCCCAATTGCCTGATGTAATTGTATCTGTTTTTTAGAGTCATAGAGAGTCAGAGTTTTTACAGCATGGAAAAAAGGTCCTATGGCCCATTGTGTCCATACCGGCCATCAAACATCTATCCATTCTAATCCCGTTTTCCAGCACATGACCTGTCGCCTTGAATGTTATGGATTTCAAGTGCTCACCTAAATAGTTTTAAAATAACTTGAGGGTTCCTGTTTCTACTGTGCTTTTAGCCATTGAATTTCAGATACCTACACTTTCTGGGTAAAAGGTTTTTCTTTAGATTCCTTCTAAACCTCCTGCTCCTTACCTTAAAACTGTGCCTCTAGCTATTGATCCCTTTGCTGAAAGGAAAGCTTTCTTCCTATCTTCTTAATCATCCCTCAGAACTTTGGACACCTCTTCCAGCCTTCTCTGCTCTAAGAAAAATAACCCCAGCCTGTCTAGTCTGTCTTCATAGCTGAATCACTCCAGCCCAGGCAACATCGTGGTGAATCTTTTCTGCAACCTCTCTAGTGCAATCACATCCTTCCTATGGTGTGGCTATCAGAACACACAGTATTCCAGCTGTGGCCTCACCAACATTCTCTACAGCTCTAATATAATCTCTCTACTCTTGTATTCAATTCTTGACTAATAAAGATAAGCATCCTACATATTGTCTTAACCTGTTTATCTACCTGTCCTGTTGGTTTCAAAAATTCTACAGATGTAAATCGTGGCTATTAGATTTGCTTAAGATATAGAGCTGGACAGGATGGTTTAATTGCAGCCAATCATAGTAGAAAACATGTATCTTGCATTTATGTGATGTCACTACATTGGTGCAACAATCTTTGCTTTAGTGCACTACAGGACACAGTAAAAACAAAGTGGGAGTTTTATTCACACAATGCATGTACCTTTAATGACACAAATTGAGACGTGAAGTGGTCCTCCCTTAACCCAATGACGGGCTGTATCTATGATTTCAGAAAACTTCTGTTTCATTCTGAGTCATGGTGGAATAGGGTCAGATATTTTCCAAGGTGCTGTGATGAAAAATGCCAGTCAAGGAAGCAAAGATTAAGAAGAAGACCTCAGTTACCCAACAAACTCGTCAATAATGCAGAGTTTGCAGCATATTTATAATTGTCGACATCGTGCCGGCCTCTATTATGTCAACTTTCATCCTTGCATTTGCTTTGGTGTCTCAACTCTTCTGTCGGACCTTCTTACTCTTTATAGCAATGAGTAATACTTTTACACAAGCTGATTCATTTACATATTTTTGGCCTTCTGGCATTCTTGTAACCTTTCTGTCTGTTATTTCAGCTTCTCTATAAGTCAGAGTACACTGGCTTTTTGAGAGGTATGGGCTGGATGTCCATTGGCTCACTGGAGGATGAAAAGAACAAGCGAGCTTCAAATATCCTGTGTGAGAAAAGATATCGTCAACACCCAGAGACTTTAAAATACACCATTGATATGGAATCCATGCCTATGGAGTTGGCAAAGGTCAATGCCAAAATCATGAATAGGGTAAGAAGATCTTTTCTTAAAAAACATTGATTGTGGATGGTACTTCATTATCCTTGAGAGCACCCATTACTTATCAACAATTATTATTCTGCAGCATTTGTACAAGGAAGCCTGGGAAAAAGACAAGACACAAGTCCATGTGATGCCAGACACACCAGAAATTGCTCTAGCTAAAGTAAACCAGTATAACATCAGTGAGGTAAGCAGAGTGCATTAACCTGAATTCGTCCCTATTCTCATATATATTGGCTACATACAAGTGGATTGAAAGTCTGATTTAGCAAAGCAAGTCACTCCAATTTAAGTTAATACAAGGAAAGTCAGGCAAGTATGTACTTTAAAATGGATCCAGGAGTATTTGTCTGTAAGATGGTAGCCAATAAAAGTACTTCACATTAATAGTCCCCTTGAATACTCAGAAATAATATACCTGAGTAGACACAAGAGTCATTAACTTTCTGATTCAAAGATCCACTGTGAAATCAAATATCAATAGAAGACAATTTGTACTGGGTATCACTGAAAAGCCAAAATTGGACCAGCTACAGAGGATGAAACAACAATTTAATTATTCTCTTTCAGATTCCAGCAAATAAAGAAAAAGTAGATAGAATCACTGCCCCTATCCTCTGGAGAACCTGAAACAACAATATTTGAGTTTGAAACAAATGAAAAAATAGTGACATGTTAAGTGCAGTTGTTAAAGTAAAGGGCCTGAAATTATGTTGTTGTACTGTACCTGTCAGACATTTTTGCCCTGTCTGATGAACTGTTCAGTCACAATCTGGATTTAAATTGTATGCCATTCTTCTAAAAATAAAGTGAAAATATCTTGGTCTCCATATACACAAATCCTTAAAGATGGTAGGACAGCTTGATAAAATGACTAAAACTTGAGTATGTAGTAGAGATATAGAATCTAAAAACAAAGAGGTTATGCTAATACTTTATGAATTGCAAACTGGTTCTCAGCTGGAACGTTGTGAATCTGCAGATCAGAGGATGATGTTTATCATGTTGTTACATTGGAGGAGGGTCTCAGTTGTTAAGATTTTCAAAATGTTAGGACACCCATCCTTAGAACATTGGAGATTCTGACATAACCAAAGAGATAGTGAGCGATTATAATAGAAGGGTTGGAGAAAACCTGTTACCTTGGACCAGTGAACCAATAATACAATTCTTGGCTAAACATCTGGAAGAGAAGGGAAATTTTCTTCACTTAAATTTGTTGAGCTCTTTCTGAAAAGGTGGAAACTGAGTCCTGAATTTAATTTAGAGGTGATTTAGACAGGTATTTGAAGATGAAGAACTAATCAGGTTATGGACGAAACATGAGAGCAAATGTTCAAAAAAACTAGCACTAGTACAATGGGTCAAATGGCCTTGTTTTTGTGTTGCAGATATATATGATTTTCTGAAACTTTCACTTAAAAACTGGCACGATAATGAATGACTGATAGTGCAGTAAGTTTAGTTCTATTAAGTAAAAATGCTTAGAGAAAAAAGCTAGTAGCTTTGTATCACCTTTTTGTACACTTCCTTGACTTGCTTGATTTAGTTTACTTTGTCTAGAAAAATCCAATAATTTTAGTTTATATTGTCCTCCTTTATAGAAAATGTACAGGCAGAGCATGGAAGAGGATAAGAAGAAGGGACATGATCTCCGAGCTGATGCCATTCCGATCAAAGCTGCCAAAGCCTCAACTAATATTGCTAGTGATGTAAGTGTTTTGCAGTGGTCATGAAATCCATGACCTCCCTTTGTCTTATTTTGTACCAGTTCCTCCTCTATAAAAATGGTCCTGTGCAAGTGACCACCTGCATGATGTTGAGAATTCTTTCTGCTGCCTCCTTAACAGTTTACATACAGTTGCACTTTGCTAGTTAGCGTAATGTTCAAGTGAATTAATCATATGGACTTTATTATTCAATTGCTTCAAATTGCAAGAGATGTGGTCATCTTTCCCATCCTGAAACCAACGTTCCAAGGCCAAACAGTAACCATTACACTGGTTAAGAGCAAAATCAACAGTGATTAAGGATTTTACCTGAATTTTGTTCTGTATGAACCAGTTTAAATTGAGGGAATTGTTCTGTTACAATTTTATAATGTAGGTATGGATAGGGTAACAGGTTAAGAACCTGGCCACCAGCACAATAAACAATATATTATGTTGCTATTTTTGAATGCACCTCCTAAGTTTGAAATTCTCCAGCTCAGAGAGCTGTGGATGGTCAGTAATTGAGTAAAATCAAGACAGGCATCAACAGATTTTGGATGCAAAGGGACATGGTGATAATGTGGGAAGATATAGTTGAGGCAGAGGTTGATCCATGATCTTCTTAAATGATGAAGCAGGCAAGGAGAAACAATTGGCCTACATATTCTACTGTTCCTTATATTTTTCTAAAGCATTTTAAAGGTATCTCTTTAATAAACATCACAATGATATAACCTACTGTTTTGAGTCTGTGCAAAGTTTGGATATGAATCAACTGTTTTGAGTCTGTGCAAAGTTTGGATATGAATCAACCAAGCTTTACAAAAGCTTGTCAACCTCATAACTTTCACCATAATGAGCTTACATTATTTTTGAGTGTTACATTCAAGGTTTGTTTTCTGCTCAAAACTGGAGGAAAATAGTTTCAAAGCACTGTTTTTTTCCCCCCTGATCGGGGCAATGAGATTTGTCATAATTTGGATGGTTTTTTTTTAAACTTGCAAGTGTAATTGTTTTTGACCTTCACTTTCTTACAGTATAAATATAAACAAGCTTACGAGAAAGATAGAGGGAGGCAGATTGGTTTCCAGAATTTGCAGGATGACCCTAAGCTGGTCCATTCCATGCGTGTAGCCAAGCTGCAGTCTGAACGTGAATATAAGAAGGATTATGAAAAGACCAAGACCAAGTACCACATGCCATTGGATATGCTCAGTCTTATGACTGCTAAGAAGTCCCAGGAGGTAGCCACTAATGTGAACTATAAGCAAGAATTCCGCAATTTCACATATCTACCTGATGCCATGAACTTGGAACTTTCCAGAAAGATGATGAACATACAGAGTGATGTAAGCTCACTTTTGTTTTGTTGACACTATTTTACAGTTCTGAACTGAATTTAATATCTTCACTGACAATTCACGTCTGTGATGCTTATTTTTTAAACCTAGCCTGTCCAGTCTTTTGTGGGACTCTTAACATCATCCTCATTGTAACTTCAGCAAAATAAAATACAACTTCAGTGCATTTAATGACCAGTGTTATTTAGTTTCCACTTAAAATACATGCTTGTTGTCAAATCCACATACCCACAACAATCTATAATAGGTTGCTACATTATTGTTCGGCTTTTATATCCTCAAGCTGTTAAATAGAATGAATATATCTGCATTGTTCTTCATCAGAATAAATTGTACACTATTTTAAAAGTATAATAGTAAGAAATAGTAAACATGAGTTATAAATTAAGGTTATAAATATAACCTAAATAAATTAGTTATTTTATAATGCATGGTAATCAAGGTTATATTAGGCACAAAACAAAATTAGGCTATATTTCAAAAATGGAATGAACTCTGCAGTACTGTAGGATCAACATTTATTGTGGCACATGAGAAATCCATCTACATCTCTGTGTTGTAATTAATATACAATATATGTTCAGGTTAAACTTGATACTTTATATAACATTTTTGTCTTAATTTTATGGAACCAGTGTAGAATTTATAACAATTGAAGTGTTGCTGTCTCTGAATTGCTAGAACAATTATAAAGCCGACCTTCAGTGGCTGAGGGGGATTGGTTGGAGTCCGATTGGGTCATTAGACGTTGAGAAGGCTAAGAAAGCAACAGAGATTGCGAGTGAGAAGAAGTACCGCCAGCATCCAGAGGCCTTCCACTTCACAAGCCCGCCAGACTCTATTGAGATGGTCTTGGCTAAGACTAACACACAAACAATGAAAAAGGTAGGCATTTGGAAAATAAATATTTCAGTGTCATAGTCATCTTTCAACCCTTTTTTTTAACAATACGCTTCCCAACTCTCCTGAAGATATTCACTCCTCATTTATACATCGTTCCATAATTACAAGTTTAAGTCTCCTCTCAGAGCCCATTACATCTGGGTGAGAGCTGGGGAATGGTGAGGAATCATTCCAGACGATGCCAATTATGTCTTTACCTGACATGCACCTAGACTGCAATCAGGAATAGGAACTTGGAGCTTTCTTTCCCACCCTGTTCTAATTGTAATATTCCTAAACATTTCATCACTAAGGCTAGGGATGGAAGCTTCCCATGCTTAACATCTAGATATTAAGCAAACAAATCATGTGGCGGACCTTGGCTGGGGGTTTGGTGTTTGATGCGTGCAGGGGCCATAACGATTCCTTTAGAGCTTTCTGCAAGATGACTAGAAGTGCTTTGATTGCATAATTTGCTGAAACTATGTGTCAAATGGTTTAATATGGAAACAAAGAAACACTATTAGTCATGAGGTGTGGGTATTGCTGACTAGGCCAGCATTTATTGCCCATTCCGAATTGTTCTTAAGAAGGTAACCTACCTTTTTGAACCACTATAGTGTACTGGTATAGATACACCCTCCATCCGGTTAGGCAGCGAGATCCAGAATTTAGAACTAGTGATAATGAAGAAACGGAGGTATATTTCTAAATCAGGATAGCTTGTGGATTAGAAGGGAAGGTGTAGTGTTTTCATGCATTTGCTGTTCTTGTCCTCCTCAGCAGTACTGATCGTGGTCTTGAAAGCAACTGTCAAAGGTGTCTTATTGAGTTAAAGTTATAGTCATAGAGTCATACAGCACAGAAACAGACCTTTCGGTCCAACCTGTCCACGCTGACCAGACATCTAATCTGACTTAGTCCCTTTTGCTGCTGCAGTGTATTTTGTCAGAACTACACTCTGTGGCCACTGTATACCAGTGGTGGATGAAGTGAATGTTGAAGGAGGATTAGATATAATTGCAGTAATTTCACAATTGCTAAATCAATCCTGAGTCTGCAGTGTTTCTTTTCAGAGTTCTTACAACAATTTCTAAAGAAGCTCAGATGTACATTCCTTTTTATTTTCACAGAATCTGTATACAGACGCCTGGGAGAAAGACAAAACTAAGGTCCACGTGACACTGGATCATCCAGATATCTTACAAGCTAAGGCCAATGCTCATATGTTCAGTAATGTAAGACATTTTAAAATGATTCTAATTTAAAGAAAATAAAGATTTTAAGTCCAGAATTGTAAGCACTAAATGTCTTCTCTCTTTGTAGAACATATATAAATTGGGCTGGGAACAATCCAAGAAGAAAGGTTATGACCTCAGACCTGATGCTATATCAATAAAGGCTGCAAAGGCATCTACAAATATTGCAAGTGATGTAAGTAAGAACAATTTTGCAAGTTTTTAATGTATAACTTTTAAATAATTTATATAAAGTATTAGTTTTGAATGAATTATTATTAAAATCACAATAGGCTCGATTCAATCTGGTGATGATTGGGTGGTGAACCAATCATGAGGCTGTAATGGAGGCAGATAGGTCAAAACGTACTCCTGGTAGTTTGTCATTTTGATAATGAGTTAATTGCTAAGAGCAATAAACTAAGTTTGTTGAGGTCAGGTCCCAGAAGTGTGAAATAGTATCTCTGAAAAGGTTGGTTAAAAATATCTAATAAGGACAATTTAGTGTTCTTGTGGTGTAGTGGTAGTGTTCTTACCTCTGGGCCAGAAGACTTGGATTCAAGTCCCATCTGTCCCACAGGTGTGTTCTAGCAAATTCTAACTGATTCATTTTTAGGTCAATGTGGCACAATAACAATGTCCCTGCCTTTGAGCCAGGAGGCCTGGGTTCAAGTTTCATTGCTGCAGAGTTTATAATAAGATCTGTGAACAAATTGATTAGAAACTGTCTAGAAAGATGAATTGAGTTAAGTGAGTGCCCGGTGGACTCTGCAGGGGCTAAGGTGCATCATCGCCCTGGACAATGATGTTTTGATTTAATAAGTTAATTTTTTTTTATAATTTACTGTTAACCATTTGATTATGTGTTTATTACATTGTCCCATCAGGGGCTGTTTAACTATTTGATGACTTGCTGTTTTAAAAAAAGTAAGAAGGAAAAAGAACTACCTCAACCATAAACCATTAGTGCTGATGCCCAGAGACCAATGTAAATTCATTAAAGATGTTTGGATCCATGTCTAACAATAATAAATGTGGTTTTCAACATTAATTCTCTTTGCTGAAGGCCTTTAATGCAACTGAAAGCTTTTCTTCAACAGAAGGTGGATGTTAAGTGCAGCATGTTCGAACCGAACTCAGTCCAACATGCTCCTCACCTAATCCTTTACTTTTTCATTTCTACTTAAATGCTTCATCAGCTTATTTAAACTGCTGATTCTGTTGCATCAGGTACCTTGTCCCTCTTGTTTTATTATTGACTCTTCTCTGCTCAAATGTTTATCCTCCATTTGAAACTTATACAAGTGGCAGGAGTGCCTATGATTTTGATTATCCTTGTTGCTCCTTCAACTCCATCTCTTAAATCTGGCTTTCCAGCAAAGAACTTCTTTTTTGTTAATATGGATTTTTGCTTAGCTCTACAGAGGTTATTTGTGATCATGTGCCCCTATTGAGGACAGCCATTTGAAGGAAATGGATCTCATGAAATCTATACCAATGCAATCCATTAGTCTCCATCCATTGCAGTATTCCTGCATTGTCTTGAGTTTTTCCACCTGTAACAATCCTTTACCAATGGAGTTCCAGTGGACAGATACATCCCTTTAAATGCAGTTGCTACCAGTTGTGCTGATCAACTATTCCAATTTGGCAAAATTCTTCACTTTTGAACCAAAGAACGTGGTAGGATCAGGCCTTATTCTCTGTTAAATCAACATTTCTATCATAGTAACATAATAGAAACATAGAAACAATAGCATGACCTACGTCATTTGGCCTTTCAAGCTTTTTCTGTTATTCAGCAGAACCATAGTTGATCCTTTATCTCAATGCCACTTTCCTGCTATTTGCACATACCTCTTGTTGTATTTAAAATTTAAAAAGATTTCAATGCCTGTCTTCCTTAGGAGCTTCCTTCTAAAAGCTCTCTCCTTTACCATCTCTTAAAAAGCGCTGTCAATGTTTTCTTCAACTCAGCCTCTGTTTCGCCCTCATTACCAACCTAGTTTTCTTCATACTCGTGACTTTTCTGCTTCTGCTTTAGTTATGTTGCCATCATGGGCAAATATCTGTATTCCAGCTGAGTTTTATACTACATCTATCTAACCAGGCCTTTTGTGCTGAGGTGGTAGACCTGATTTTCTTGTAATGGACTCTGAGAAACTGTTTTCTACAATTAGAATAAGATGATACTGGTGTATAACCCAAGTTGCCATAAGTATGCACATTTGTCACCATGAATGTAACTCTTCTGAGAAATGCGACTGTTTTGAGATTGCAAAATTGTTTTCATTTCACTGTGGGAAATATCACTAAATGTTCATAACTATTTTTCAGTACAAATACAAAACAGCCTATCGCCAGCAGCTTGGCCACCACATTGGATGCCGTAACATTCAAGATGACCCCAAGATGGTTTGGTCCATGCACGTGGCCAAAATCCAGAGCGACCGGGAATACAAGAAGAACTTTGAGAAGACGAAGACCAAGTTCAACATGCCAGTCGACATGCTGGACATCCTGTTGGCCAAGAAATGTCAGACTCTGGTCAGTGACATTGATTACAGACGGTACCTGCACCAATGGACCTGTCTGCCAGACCAGACTGATGTGATCCAGGCAAAGAAGGCCTATGATCTGCAAAGTGATGTGAGTATCTCACCAATGGTATAATGGAGTTAGTCATTCTGTTCAAAACTTTTCCCCAATGTTGATCACTCTAAATTATTATGAAGTCATTCCAAATTTGAAAATTCTATACAATCAAGTCTTGGCACCTAAGAACCTCGTGTTCACTCTTCAACCTTTTTCCTTAATTTTAGCTCAGATAAGTTGATACATGAATGCAGGGACATCAGAATAGCCATTCAATTATGCCATAGTAATGTGGTTATTGGCAATAAATACTGGTCTAGACTGTGATGCCCTCATCCTGTGAGTTTGAAAAACATTCAGTAAGATCATGCCTGATCTGCATTCTAATTCAATCTGGGCTATTCTTAATTCCATGAGTAGCTTTGAAAATCATAAAAAGACAATCTTTCTCAATTATTACATTTCAATTGATCTACTTCAATAGCATTTATGGGGGCTGAACTTCTCGATTCTCACTGCTGTTCACTTGTGTCAATACATGTTCCGTGATATCACCTCTGTATTCCCCACTTTTATTTTTATGGTTAATTGCCCTTGTTTTGGATTTGAATTGAAAAATGTGGCGCTGGAAAAGCACAGCAGGTCAGGCGACATCCAAGGAACAGGAGAATCGAATGTCGGGCACAAGCCTGAAACATCGATTCTCCTGCTCCCCAGATGCTGCCTGACCTGCTGTGCTTTTCCAGCACCAAACTCTTCAAATATGATCCCCAGCATCTGCAGACCTCACTTTCTCCTTGTTTGGGATTTCCCCACCTGGAAACATATTTTGTTCTATCAACCTCTTAGGCTTTTGTTTCAACAGATACCTATATAACTCAACTCATGACACTCCAGCCGAGAGTTCTCAAAAAACAGGGAATTGTTTTGTTGCTATTCTACCTGCAAATGAGGATTATTTTGACTCCGACTCTCTACTTTGTTACTTTGACCTCTGCAAGGCAGTGCTTTCTGACTGTCAAGTTAGGCCTTGGATCCAAAAAGAACCTACTTCTTCATCCTCCTTCTTGCCACTGCATCCTGAAATTAAATAATGCACATTTGGGAAACACAGCAGGGGCAACGTATTCAAAAGCAGAGGTTGCTGGAAAAGCTCAACAGATCTGGCAGCATCTGTGAAGAGAAATCAAAGTTAACATTTCGGGTCCAGTCACCCTTCCTCAGATCCTTCTGAGAAAGAGTCACTGGACCTAAGATGTTAACTTTGATTTCTCTGCACAGATGCAGCCAGACCTGCTGAGTTTTTCCAGCAACTTCTGTTTTTGTTTCTGATTTACAGCATCAGCAGTTCTTTCAGTTTTTAGAGGCAATGCATTGTTCACTTACTTACCATTATTAGTATTATTGCACATTGGCATCAATATTATGTTGCAAAAACCTGTGAGTAAGTGTGGTGAACCAAAATTTGAGATGGCAGAGTGAAGTCCAACCTTCTCCTTTGTAATTGACTGAGAAAGAATAAGGGGGATGGCAGACATTTTAGTTCACTGTAGATTTGCACGGTGGTGCAAGTAATCAATGATTTTTCATTACCTTCCAGAATCTATACAAAGCAGACCTTGGGTGGCTAAAAGGTATCGGATGGTCTCCTCTGGAATCACTAGAAGTGGGAAAAGTCAAAAGAGCTGGAGAGATCCTGAGTGAGACCAAATACCGCCAGCATCCTTCCAAGTTGAAATTCAACAGTTTATCTGACTCCATGGACATGACCCTGGCAAAGAATAATGCACATATAATGAACAAGGCAAGAGTATTTTACACATAGATGGTTTAGTTGATGTGGTAAACATAATCCCATGCCCTTGTTACTCTAATTACATTTCTTATATTTATAACAGCGACTTTACACAGAAGCCTGGGAGAAGGACAAGGTGAAGATTCATGTCATGCCTGACACTCCTGAGATTGAACAGGCCAAAACAAACACACTGAACTTTAGTAATGTGAGTGTCCTTTCTGATGTGCAAATTTCATTAACTTTTCACTCATCTGCGTAATAGTCAATATTACATATAACAAAGGGAATATTAATGCATTTCACTCAAGGTGTTAGACCACTGACTTGCTGATTTCTCCAGGAGTCAATATAATTTTCTTTGGGTGGGCTTTTCTTGATTTTTCTTGAGAGTTATGTTTAGGTTTTCTACGATATATTTTCATTTTCACAAACCCATTTATTAGGTTATTCTGTTACATTTTTTAAAATGCCATCTGTATTTGTGCTGATATATGGGATATTTACTTTACACAGAAATGGAAAGAGAAGAATTAATTAATATCATCAATAATTATTAATCCTCCATTCAACTTAAAACTGCAGCATCAACAAAAGCGTTAATTTTCCAGACACCACAGTCTGAAAAATTGACATGAGACAAATGCACGTATTGTACAAACACTTTTTCAAAATAACCGACATACACTTCTACACATAAACAAAAGTGACCCTAAATATGCTCTTTATAGACGAGTGAAGTCCAAGCTAATTTCCACTATAGATCCACAAAGCTGAAATGTTTTAATTAGGCAATTAGTATGCTTTTATCTACATCTCAAATCTCAATCTCAGATTTAAATTTAACAATTAACAGAGTGTTCATCATAATGGAATCTAATAAACATTTTTCCATTTGAAAGGATCAAGAACTTATGGAGCCTTAACATAAGGTTCCACATTCCTTTTTAAGAAATCCATTGCCTCAGTAATTTGAGTTTATTCTAGTGAGTTGAGAATTCTTTGTTAATGGGTTTGAAACTACTTTTCCTCCTTTCAATCTTGTAGACTTCCTCTCCTCAACCCTTTTCTCCCTTTCTCTCTTCCTGCAGCCACATTCTCCCTAGTGTACATAGCCCCTTTTCCCAATATTCATGTCACAGCTTGCTAGCCCACGCCTGTTACCACAACCTCCTTCCCTAACCATCCCCCATATTCTTTGGAGCCTCCTTCTCCCCACATCTTTCTTTCAGTCTCCATGTCCTCCATCCAGAACCCCCCAATCCATTTGCAGCCTTCTTCCCACTTCCACAAAGCTATCCCTTTACCCAGTCCCATGGTCTCTTCCAATCCCATGCCAAATTATAGAACTTCCTGTTGACACTTGCACAAAGTATTGACTGACTGTTAATCATAGGCTACCAATAAACTCGATGATGACAATAGAATGTGTTACTAAAAATTCTTTAAAAATCAGTAGTTCTTGTATTACTTTCTAATACTTTGAAACAAATCATTGTTTTTTTTTAACCACAAAACTTTAAAAATGTCAACGATCCACTATCAATAGCTGAAATTCAGGAGCTTGGAAAATGTGAACTGTTGTGGAAATAAAGATTATGAAATGGACTGCAGAGATCAGGGAGCCAGAGCTTTCTACCGATCAAAGACTCAGGTGTTCCAACAGAGTAATGGATGTTTGATCTCTCAGCCAACCCTCATGTTGGGTTGGATGAGGTGCCATTGGTGGGGGTTGCACTGTCTGACATGTGACATGCATGAGAAATGAATGAGGGTGTTGAGGAAGTGTATTGAATGAGGGCTAGGGGGTGTGATGATTTTCATTATAAAGTGGAAGAAGTTCCACTGAGAAGAGACAAGCAACCCAGATCAACACCTTGTAACCCATGTAGTTCTGCGCAGAACTTTCTCAAGTTAGCTGGTTGAATTTCGGTCCATTCTGCATAACCCTCCCACACCCCTGGCAGTAAGATCCCACCTTTCCAAATGCTTTCTCGGAAGACAGGTATATGAAGTCACCTGCCACGACCAATTTTGACAATGAAAATACAGGTCGTGGAGAGGGAATTCCAGAGCTTATACTATAGACGGCTGAAGGGACATCAGCCAGATTTGGGAGTAAGGGAGCTAAGTGCAAAAGTAGCTGAATTAGAGGAACACAGAGT
The DNA here is from genome assembly GCF_037043375.1 of Chiloscyllium plagiosum. NCBI lineage: Eukaryota > Metazoa > Chordata > Chondrichthyes > Orectolobiformes > Hemiscylliidae > Chiloscyllium > Chiloscyllium plagiosum. Next base: position 95,231,551 of record NW_028270145.1, on the reverse strand, counting down.
TCTTGGTGAGTGGATGCTTCTGAGTTAAAATACTTTGATTGTCTATAATATGCAGGGGATAGGGAATAACAACTGACACAATCTTACTGCAAATCCATCCATTTTGTAATGAGAAAAATGTTTAAAACTTAAAGCATTACAAAGCAATTGTATAAACAAACAGTTACTTGCCAGATAGTCAGCTGAGGTTGACTTGAATTTATTGGATCTGACCTGACTAGTATTGTTCTGCTTCCAAACAAGACTTCCTTCATGGTCTTGCTCCAAATACAACTTGCCTAAATGAGCTTTTCTTTCCATATGTTGATGACAAAGCAACTAACCTCATGTTTAGATCAGAGTGGTGCTGGAAAAGCACAGCAGGTCAGGCAGCATCCGAGGAGCAGGAATATTGACATTTCAGGCAAAAGCCCTTCATCAGTCCTCACTTTTGCCTGCCTGACTGATCTCATGTTGACCATTCTGCATTCTTTGGTTTCGGAAATACATGATTGGTTTGCAATTGTTTCAGTTTGAGCTCTACTTCATTCCAAAATTTTGTGTCAGTTTTCCCATAGGTGTCTAACCACAGGATGTCCAGCCTATTTACCTGTTTTATTTTTCGAAGTTCATATTGTCTCACAAGTAGTTGTGAGACCATTTGACAAATAAGTTTTTGTCTGGACCAAAATCATTTGAGTGAATGCAACAGTAGATTTTTTTTTGTGGAAGTCCAAACGTTTTTGAGATTCATAACTCATTCCAAGAACTGGAGGATAGCAAATGTTGTTCCCCTATTCAAGAAGGGGAGTAGAGACAACCCTGGTAATTATAGACCGGTGAGCCTTACTTTGGTTGTGGGTAAAGTGTTTTAGCCAGCAGTGTTAAAACGTAAAAATATATTTTAACCAGATTTTCATGTATCTAGACTACCCTTTTTTTACCTCACTCTTCCCACCTCAATGAACAATTTTTTGATTCCTTCAATGATACTTGGCTGGGATGAGCATGTATTAGAGCTAAGGTTAATGTTTGTTTTGTCATTGTGTGGGAACCAACAGTGCCCGTCCCAGCCTTGGTAATGCCTTTTTAACTGTAAAGTGAAATGGGGTCTCCACCTACAGCTTACAAACATCTTCCACACAGTTCAGCTAAAATCAGGAACATAAAAGAAAACCACTATTGGTGTGATCCTGATGCTGAAACTATTATTTCTTCTTCTCAGAAACTGTACAGACTCGCTATGGAGGAGGATAAGAAGAAGGGCTATGATTTGCGCCCTGATGCCATTTCCATCAAAGCAGCAAAAGCATCCCGCGATATCGCCAGTGATGTAAGTGAGCCTGCTTATTTTGACTCAGGGAGTTCTATATTAAAAACCGAGATGCCCATACCCGTTCGTTGAATTTAAAGTTAGTGATTCAATTAACCATTATTTGTTTGACCTCTGTGTTTCAGTACAAATACAAAACAGCCTATCGCAAGCAGCTTGGCCACCATATTGGATGCCGTAACATTCAAGATGATCCCAAGATGGTTTGGTCCATGCACGTGGCCAAGATCCAGAGCGACCGGGAATACAAGAAGGACTTTGAAAAAACAAAGACCAAGTTCAACATGCCAGTTGACATGCTGGACATCCTGTTGGCCAAGAAGTGCCAGACTCTGGTCAGCGACATTGATTACAGACGGTACCTGCACCAATGGACCTGTCTGCCAGACCAGACTGATGTGATCCAGGCAAAGAAAGCCTATGATTTGCAGAGTGATGTATGTATTGGAAATCAAGAGGAACAATTATTTGTGTGATAATACTATCTCACTGTAACAAATGTTAGAAATATATACAGCTTTTACATAGTTATTATTAGCAACATCTTCGAGGTAATCCTGTACTGAAAAAAATAGTTTGAGCTTTGCTTCATTTATTCCATGAGTCCTTATTTTCTAAATTCAATCATACGTTGAAACGGAGATAGAGTCACAGTGTCATACAGTATGGAAACAGACCTTCGGTCCAACCAGTCCACACCCGCAATGTTCCCAAACTTACACATCCCATCTGCCTGCAGTTAGCCCATATACCTCCAAACCTTTCCTTATCATGTACTTTCCAAATGTCTTTTAAACGTTGTAACTGCACCTGGATCCACCACTTACTTTGACTGTTCATTCCACACACTAACCATACACTGTGTTAAAAAAGTTGTCCCTCATGCCCTTTTTAAATCCTTCTCCTCTCACCTTCAGAATATGACCCCTATTTTAAATTGCCCCACCTTAAGGAAAAGATCTTTGCTGTTCACCTTATGTATGCCCCTTATGATTTTGCAAACGTCTATAAGATCACCCTTCAACCTCCTACGCTCTACTGAAAGAAGTTCCAACCTATCCAGCCTATTTTTATAACTCAAACCCTCCATTCCTAGCAACATTCAAGTAAATCTTTTCTGAATCCTTTCCAGTTTAATATTATCCATCCGATAACAGTGCATCCAGAACTGCATACAGTATTGCAGAAGAGGTCTCACCAATGTCCTATATAACTTCCACATGTTGTCCCAGCTCCTATATTTAAAGGTCTGAACAATGAAGGCAAGCATGCTAATGCCTTCTCAACCATCCTGTCTACCTGTGGCAAAAATTTCAAATAATTGTGTACCTGAGCCCCTAGTCCTCTCAGTTCTACAAAATTACCCAGGGTCCTACCATTAATTGTATAGATCCTGCATGGTTATTTACCTAAATGCAATCTCATTTGTCAAAATTAAACTCCATCTGGCAATCCTCAGCCAATTGACCCAATTGGTCAAGATCTCTTCGTAACCTTCTTCGCTGTCCACTATACCACCAATTTTGGTGTCACCCACAAACTTATTAACTATTCTTCCTACATTCCCATCCATTTCATTTATATAAATGGCAAATAAAAATGGACCCAGTACGAATCCCTGTGGAACACCGCTGTTCCGACAAAGAACCCTCCACCTTATGTTTTCCACCATAAAGCCAATTTTGTATCCAATTGGCCAGTTCACCCTGAATCCCATGTGATCTAATGTTACTAATTAGTCGGCCATGCAGGAATTTGTCAAAGGCTTTACTAAAGTCCAACTCAACAACGTTTACTGCTCTGCCTTCATCAATCTTTTAGGTTACTTCCTCAAAATATTCAATCAAATTTATGAGATATGATTTCTCTCATAGAAAACTATGCTGACTATCCCTAATCATCCCTTGCCTCTCCAAATGAATGTAAATTTGGTCTTTCAGAATCATCTGCTTTGATATTAAAATGTGAACAATAATATATAATTAATAAAATAACATGCAGAGTTCAAATTTTCCAAAGCTGACCCATTAAATTTAAGAATATCTATTGACATCAATATGTCAATAAGTTATAAATATGCTTGACTAATCTTTGAAAGGTAAACTTTATTCTCCACAATCTTTACTAAAATTCCTAACGCACAACTTGGTTATTTTTGATGCTGCAGAGGTGGATTCATCCTTGCATCAGGATGTTGGAATGAATTGTTGATTATTTCAAGTATGAAAAAGTTAATTGGAATATGAAAATCATGAGTTTTTTTCTGTACGTCACCACAGGACCATTACTGAGAGCACAGACTAAGCACTAACTGTGGCCTGCTCCTCCTTTATCAGTATGTCTCTGCAATGTCTTGTTGTAAGCTTTTATTAACAGCACTGCTGTGCAATGTTGCCAGAATTCAAGTTCAGGAAAATTCCCTTTGAATGTGGAAAATAGTTTTAAAACATCAGGCCACCCTTTCATTTCCTATTGGTACTCCTTATAGTCCAAAGAAATTGACTTATTACAAATCATAGCAAACTCTGAAGAAAACATAAACATATTTATAAATGTATTTTCTGTTACACAAATAAAGCATGGCCCGGGACTGCAATCGAAATCAAGTCGTTGATGAGAAAATCTTACAATTTAAATAGTATGCCTTTGCCCTAACCCAATCCTTCAACCTTTAACCATTTCACTTGTCTTTATTTAGATGTAACCTCACTAACACTTAACTTAATGTGAAAACAGTAAATAACTTTTCATTGCTTTCCAGAATCTATACAAAGCAGACCTTGGGTGGCTAAAGGGTATCGGATGGTCTCCTCTGGAATCACTAGACGTGGCCAAAGTCAAAAGAGCTGGAGAGATTCTGAGTGAGACCAATTACCGCCAGCATCCTTCTAAGTTGAAATTCAGCAGTTTGTCTGACTCCATGGACATGACCCTGGCAAAGAATAATGCGCGTATAATGAACAAGGTTGAATCACTTCGCTTTTTAAAATTTCTTTGAAAATACTCATTTTTCAATTGACTTCTTTGGTCAATTGACATACTAACACATGTGTATATTTTTCAGCGTGCGTACCTTGAAGCCTGGGAAGCAGACAAGACTAAAATTCATGTCATGCCAGATACACCAGAAATAATATTAGCAAAACAGAATCAGATCACCTGCAGTGATGTAAGTGTGTGCAATTATTTTGAAGAAGTAATTCTGTATGTTTCTCTATAGAAAAGGAATGGAGATTCAGGAACTCAGATTGGTTTTAGCATACATTGATTAACAAAGATCTAGTCACTTTGCATGCATGCGGTTGGACCAGAATTGTGCAAGTCATGTTTTCAGAAGCCAGTGTTTCAACACTGATGTTGCAAATTTAATAATCTGCTAATTTGTTGGGTAGTGCTGGGAAAAGTAGCCATGAAAACTTTTAGAGTGTAATCTAGTTCACCATACTGAGTTGTATATACATAAATACAAATCATTATTGGGCTTGGAGGCACACAAACCTGTGTAGAAGAAGGAAGTTAAAAAGGGGCATTGATAGAATTTGTGTGAGGGCACAACTGTAGCATGTGAAGTTCAATGTTGGGAAATGCTAGGTTATTCTCTTTGGATTCAAACAGCACTATTTGTAATGTTTCCTTCAACGTGAGAGCCCTGGAGAAGCAGGAGAAGCAGCACAATGCAGGTGTCTATGAATGTACATTATTGGTACAGTAAATAGTCAACTGTTAAATGTAACATTAATAGAATTAAAAAGGCAGTAGCTGCATAGATACAAACATGGTTTGGAGGTGGCAAGGGTAATAGAGCCTGAAGAAGGGCTCATGCCCGAAACATCGATTCTCCTACTCCTTGGATGATGCCTGACCTGCTGCGCTTTTCCAGTAACACATTTTCAGTAATAGAGCATACGGAGCAGTTCACTGAGACCTCCACCAGCAGATGGTGATGGTGCAGGAGGCAGATGGAACAGTTGAAGTGACTCTTGTTGGGAATAAAAATGTGTTGTTGATGAAAGCAGGACTGATGGGAAGGAGGAGCAGAAGGGCTTATTCAGCCCAATGTAATCCACAGACCTTGTTTCATGTACATAGTGTAAATAGTTCCCTGTTTATCCTTAATGCCCTTTCCTGTTTGGAATAACCTGATGCTGATGAAATAAAGAATCACTGCTTTTTGGTCTTTGAGCCTTCCATGTGTTCAAATCTCAGGTTACATAAGGGATGGAAAGCAGAGAGGAATGGTGAATAGTTGTTTTCCGGTGTGGGAATAATTGTACAGTCGAATTCCCCAAGTTTCAGTATTGGGACATTCTTATTTTGAGCTAAGTTAAATGACCTGGATTTAGATAATAAACTGGCGGAAGATCCAAAATTCAAAATGTAGCAAGATATGAGGAGATAGTAATAGACCTCAGGAGGACTTGGAGACAGGTGAACTGAGCAGACACATCACAAATTAAATATTGATTATTGTGAAGGGATATGACTTTGTAGAAGACCTAGGACAAGCAATATAAAACTAAAAAGGTAAAAACAATGACTGCAGATGCTGGAAACCAGATTCTGGATCAATGGTGCTGGAAGAGCACAGCAATTCAGGCAGCATCGAGGAGCTTCAGCAAAATCGACGTTTCGGGCAAAAGCCCTTCATCAGGAATAAAGGCAGAGAGCCTGAAGCGTGGAGAGATAAGCTAGGGGAGGGTGGGGGTGGGGAGAGAGTAGCATAGAGTTGTGGAGAGAGGAGGAAAACTTCTTCAAGGCAGGCATCCTTGCAAGAGGATTCGCAGTAGCGTTAAAATCAACAAGGTAAAAACAATGACTGCAGATGCTGGAAACCAGATTCTGGATCAATGGTGCTGGAAGAGCACAGCAATTCAGGCAGCATTGAGGAGCTTCAGCAAAATCGACGTTTTGGGCAAAAGCCTTTCATCAAGAATAAAGGCAGAGACCCTGAAGCGTGGAGAGATAAGCTAGGGGAGGGTGGGGGTGGGGAGAGAGTAGCATAGAGTACTCTCTAGAGTACTCTATGCTACTCTCTCCCCACCCCCACCCTCCCCTAGCTTAACTCTCCACGCTTCAGGGTCTCTGCCTTTATTCCTGATGAAGGGCTTTTGCCCAGAACGTCGATTTTGCTGAAGCTCCTCAATGCTGCCTGAATTGCTGTGCTCTTCCAGCACCATTGATCCAGAATATAAAATTAAAGGCATGCAAGAACAAAGAGACTGGGAAGTCCATAATTCCTTGAAGATGGCAGGACAAGTTAAAAATGCTCTTTTAATATTGCTAGCTTTATTATTGAATAAAGAATAGAAGTTATGCTAAACCTTTATAAACGCTAGTTCAGCCTCAACCGAGTACTTACGTTCTGAGTACTACATTTTAGAAATTGCGAAAGAAATTTCCTAGAATGGTAGAAGGAATGAGGAACCTATGTGAAGAAACAGGAATAGCTGGAATTGGTCTCCTCAGAGCAGAAACACATTAGAGGAGGTTTGATAGAGTTCTTCAATTCCACGACTAACTTTGACAGAGTGGGAGAGGGAGAAACTGTTTCCAGTGGCAAAATGGCCACAGGTAAGAGGCCACTGATTGGGAAAAGCATGAGTGGCCACAAGAGAAATCAATTTGAAAAAGCAACTTGGTTTATAGAATCTGGACATTGCTGGCTAGGCAGCATTTATTACCCTTCCCCTAATTGCCCAGAATGCAGCTCAGAGTCAGCCACATTCCTGCAAGTCTGGAGTCACATGGAAGCCAGACCAGGTAAGGATGGCAGATTTCCTTCCCGAAAGGACCTGAGTTCTTAACAATAATTTGCTATCATTATGTATTTGTTTTGTAACTCTTTTTTTTTTTGAATTTAAATTTAAAATGAGACAATTTGAACTTATACCCTGAGAAATTAGCCTGCGGTTCTGGATTGATAGTGCACTGTGTCCTTTAGGTTTTTATTAACACATTGAGTTGTGATCTGAAATACATGGCTAGAAAGCCTGGTGAAAGCAAATTAAACAGTAGCATTCATAAGAGAACTAGATAAATGCATGAAGGATAAAAATACTGATCAGGCTCTTTGGAAAGAACAATTGGAAAATATTTTAAAAAAAGGACTGGTACAGATACAATAGCCTAAATGGCCTCTTCCTGAACAGTGCCACTCTCTGATGCTATAAGAAGGCCACTAGAATGTTGACCTTTATCTCAAGAGGGTAATAATGCAATCGTGAGGAAATAACATTTTCGTTGTGAACAACCTTGTTCAGACTTTAACAGGATATCACATCTCACGAAGAAAATATCTATTCAATTTGAACAGAATGCTGCCAGGCAAAGGACTAAATTATAAACACATGTTGCTCAGTATTCCCTTGAATTTAAGGTTAATGGAGGTTCTTATTAACATTGATTCACATTGTAAATTTAACATAAGGGTGAACATATGAATTTACAAATTAGGAGCATAAGTAGACATTTCAGCCCATAAAATCATGGCCGATTTGATAATAGCCACATTCCTGCTTACCTCTAACAATTGTCGATTTTGGAATTACTTCTTTTGGTGGCTTAATCTTAAAATTAAAGCAAAGTCTTTAGAATTGAATTTGGAAATCAGGCTTTAAAACAAAAAAGGTTAGTGGAATCTGGAACACTCTTCCCCAAGAAGATACAGATGCTAAGTCTTTTAAAATATTCAAAATGGGGATTGATAAGTGTGTTGTAAGTAAGGGTATTGAGGGAACATGGAATAAGTTTTAAGTTAATGGAATTGAGGGGCAAATCATTCATAATCAAATTGTGGAGATGTTGGTGTTGGGCTGGGGTGGACAATGTGGTCACTTCATCTGAAGAAGGAGCAGCATTCCTAAAACTTGTGATTTTAAATAAACCTGTTGAACTATAACCTGTTTTTGTGTGACTTCTGACATAATCAAATTGAATAATAGGACTGGTTTGAGTGATGGATTGATCGTACTCCTTGTTTAAAATTCTAAATTAGTCCATTAAATGTCTGGGAAGGAAATATGTTATCCTTACTGGTGTAAGAAAGACTGCAATTCCCCCACTATACAATTAAATCTTAATATACTCAGAGTCATGTTCACAGCATAAGTACAAATACATAATCAATAAAATAAGAGAGGGAGAAAATAAACATTGAGGGTAAAATTTCAAGGAGTATCAGGGTGTACAGCAAGAGCTTCTTTAAATATATAAAAGAGAGATGCCAATGTGAAACTAGGGTCCCTTGAGAATGAGTCTGCGAAAATAATAATGGAAAACCAGAAACTAGCAGAGGAGTTGAATGAAGTTTTGTATCAGACTGAACAGTAGAAGATATGACTACTATTCCAAAAAATACAAATTGTAAAAGGGAGTTAGGAGGAGAGGAAATAAATATAAAAACAATCATCAATGTGCTGGAGATAAATGGGGTGAAAAGTCCCACACCCTGCGCTCCAATACATCTCGTCTACATCCTGCACCTCCGCCCTCAGACCCCACCCCTCCAACCGTAACAAGGACAGAACGCCCCTGGTGCTCACCTTCCACCCTACCAACCTTCGCATAAACCAGATCATCCGATGACATTTCTGCCACCTCCAAAAAGACCCCACCACCAGGGATATATTTCCCTCCCCACCCCTTTCCACCTTCCGCAAAGACCGTTCCCTCCGTGATTACCTGGTCAGGTCCACGCCACCCTACAACCCACCCTCCCATCCTGGCACCTTCTCCTGCCACCGCAGGAACTGCAAAACCTGCGCCCACACCTCCTCCCTCACCTCCATCCAAGGCCCTAAAGGAGCCTTCCACATCCATCAAAGTTTTACCTGCACATCCACTAATATCATTTATTGCATCCGTTGCTCCCGATGCGGTCTCCTCTACATTGGGGAGACTGGACGCCTCCTAGCAGAGCGCTTTAGGGAACATCTCCGGGACACCCGTGCCAATCAACCACACCGCCCTGTAGCCCAACATTTCAACTCCCCCTCCCACTCTGCCAAGGACATGGAGGTCCTGGGCCTCCTTCACCGCTGCTCCCTCACCACCAGACGCTTGGATGAAGAACGCCTCATCTTCTGCCTCGGAATACTTCATCCCCAGGGCATCAATGTGGACTTCAACAGTTTCCTCATTTCCCCTTCCCCCACCTCACCCTAGTTCCAAACTTCCAGCCCAGCACTGTCCCCATGACTTGTCCTACCTGCCTATCTTATTTTCCACCTATCCACTCCACCCTCCTCCCTGACCTATCACCTTCATCCCCTCCCCCACTCACCTATTGTACACCATGCTACTTTCTTCCCATTCCCACCCTCCTCTAGCTTATCTCTCCATGCTTCAGGCTCTCTACCTTTATTCCTGATGAAGGGCTTTTGCCTGAAACGTCGATTTTGCTGCTTCTCAGATGCTGCCTGAACTGCTGTGCTCTTCCGGCACCACTAATCCAAAACTTGATGGGATATATCCTAGGACGTTAAAAGAAGTAGCTAAAGTGATAGTAGACGTACTGTTAGTCATCTTCCAAGAATACTTAGATTCTGGAAAAGTCCCAGGAATTGGAAAACTGCCAATTTAATACCTATATTTAAAAAGGGAAAGAGGCATAAAACAAGCAACTATAGGCCAATTTAGCTTAACATCTGCTTTGGGAAGTTATTAGTCTATTATAAAGAATGTAATAGAAGAGCATTTAAAAATATAGATAAACATCCAGCAGAGTCAGTATGAATTTATGGAGTGGAAACAAATTCATGAGAATTCTTTGAGGAGCTAACAAGTAGGATAAAGGGGTAAGCAAAAGAATGTAATATAATTGGATTTTTAAAAAGCATTTGATAAGCTACCACACAGTGGGCTACTTAATAAGATAATAGCCATCTGTATTGGAGGTCATATGTTAGCACGATTAAGGGATGTTTTTAAACTAATACAAGACAGAGTTTTGGGCTAAGGGGGACATTTTCAGGATGACAACTTGAAGCTAGTCGAGTGCCACAGGGATCAGAGCTGGAGATACAATTATTTACAATAATGACTTGGATGAAGAAAGTCTAAATGTATTATAACAAAGTTTGGCGCTAACACAAAAATAGGTGGGAATGGTCAGGATGACACAGAGTCCACAGAGGGAAATAGACAGGTTAAGTGAATGATCAAAAACTTGGCAGATTGAATGTAATGTGAGAAAATGTGAGGTTGTGCTGTGTGGCTAGAAGAACAGAAGAGCTGAAAGGGAAAGCAACAGGGAGTATGGAGACAAATACAAAGATAAGCAGCTGGTTAGCATGTGTGCAGGGTTTAAGTTTGAGGCAGACTAGGAATGAAGCAAAAAAGGAAGGAGAATTTAGGAATATTACTGGAGATGATGGAAATCATGAGGATAAGAAAATTAGCATTAAGGTACTTTACCTGAATGCTCATCGTGTTTGTAACAAAGTAGATGAATTAACAGCATAAATCATGGTGAATGATTGAGGTGGTAGGCATCACAGAGACGTGGTTGCAAGGCTTTCAGGACTGGCAGTTAAACATCCAAGGATTTACAACTTATTGAAAAGACAGGGAGATGGGCAGTGGGGGTGGGGTTGCCTTGTTAGTCAAGCATGAAATTAAATCTGTGGCACTGAATGACATAGGGCCAGCTGATGTGGAGTCTGTGTGGGTGGAGTTGAGGAACCACAATAGCAAAAAACTGTAATGGGAGTTTGTATAGATCTCCCAGCAGTGGTCAGGATCAGGGGCACAAGATTTATCAAAAAATAGATTGGGCATGTCAGAAAGACAAGGTCATGGTGATCATGGAGGACTTCAATATGCAAATGGACTGCGTGAATAATGTTCCCAATGGATCCAAAGAAAGGGAATTCATGGAATGCTTGCAGGATGGCTTTTTGGAACAACTTGTGATGGAGCCCACAAGGGACGAGCCTATGTAATGAGCCAGACTTTATAAAATATCTTAAAGTAAGGGAACACTTAGGAGGCAGAGATCATAATATGGTAGAGTTCAGCCTGCAGTTGAAAGAGAGAAGGCAAAATCGCACGTAATGGTGTTACAGTTAAATAAAGATAATTACACGGGCATGAGAGAGGAACTGATGAAAATCGACTGGAAGCAGGGCCTAGTGGGGAAGACAGTGGAGCACCAATAGCAGGAGTTTCTGTGTGTAATTGAACACAGAGGTTCATCCCGAAGAAAATAAAGATTATCCAGGGAGGGGTTAGACAGCCATGGCTAACAAAGGAAGACAGGAAATGTATCAAAGAAAAAGGGAGAGTGCATAAAGTAGCCAAGAGCACTGGGAAATCAGAAGATTTGGAAGACGACAAAAATAAACAGAAGATAGCAAAGAGAGAAATAAGGAAGGAGAAGATCAAATATGAAGGTAAACTAGCCAGTAATATTAGAAATAATAGTAAAAATTTCTTTCAATACATAATAAACAAATGGGAGGCAAAAGTAGAGATTGGGCCGCTCCAAATTGATGCAGGAAGGCTAATGATGGGAGATAAGGAAAGAGCTGAAGAACTTAATACTCTGTGTCAGTCTTCACAGTGGAAGACATGAGTAATATCCCAACAATTAAGGAGAGTCAAGAGATAGAGTTGAGTATGGTAGACATTACAAAAGAGAAAGTGCTAGAAAAGCTAAAAGGTCTAAAAATTGATAAATCTGGCCTGGATGGGCTACATCCTCAAGGTCTGAGAGAGGTGGCTGAAGAAATAGTGGAGGCGTTGGCTGTAATCTTTCAAAAATCACTGGAGTCAGGGAAAGTCCCAGATGATTGGAAAATCACTATTGTAACCCTCTTGTTCAAGAAAGGATCAAGACAAAAGATGGAAAATTATAAGCTGATTAGCCTATCCTCGGTTGCAGGTAAAATTCTAGAATCCATCATTAAGGATGAGATTTCTAAATTCTTGGAAGTGCAGGTTCAGATTAGAATAAGTCAGCATAGACTTAGTAAGGGGAGGTCGTGCCTGACAAACCTGTTAGAATTCTTTGAAGAGGTAACAAGTAGGTTAGACCAGGGAAACCCAGTGGATGTTATCTACCTAGACTTCCAAAAGGCCTTTGATAAGGTGCCTATTGGGAGGCTGCTGAGTAAGGTGAGGGCCCATGGTGTTCAAGGTAAGCTACTGGCATGGATTGAAGATTGGGTGTTTTACAGAAGGCAGAGAGTTGGGATAAAAGGCTCTTTTTCAGAATGGCAGCTGGTGACAAGTGGGGTCCTGCAGGGTTCAGTGTTGGGGTCCTAGCCGTTCACTTTATATATTAATGATCTGGATGAAGGGACTGAGGGCATTCTGTCAAAGTTCACCGATGATACGCAGTTAGGTGGACAGGCAGGTAGTTCTGAGGAGGTTGGGAGGCTGAAGAAAGATTTAGATAGTTTAGGAGAATTGTCCAAGAAATGGCTGATGAAATTCAATGTGAGCAAATGTGAGGTCTTGCAGTTTGGAAAAAATAATACAGGCATGGAATAATTTATAAATGGTGAGAAAATTCATATAGCCAAAGTGAAAGGGACCTGGGATTCTCTAAAGGTTGACTTGCAGGTTGAATCCATGGTTAAGAAAGCAAATGTAATGTTGTCATTTATCTCAAGAGGGTTGGAATGTAAAAGCAGCGATCTGCTATTGAGACTTTATAAAACTCTGGTTAGGGCCCATCTAGAATACTGTGTCCAGTTTTGGGCCCCACACCTCAGGAAGGACATACTGGCACTGGAGTGTGTCCAGCAGAGATTCACAAGGATGATCCCTGGAATGGTAGGCCTAACATATGATGAATGGCTCAGGATCCTGGGATTGTATTCATTGGAGTTTAGAAGGTTGAGGGGAGATCTGATAGAAATTTAGAAGATAATGCATGGCTTAGAAAGGGTGGATACTGGGAATTTGTTTCTGTCAGGCAGGGACACTAGGAACCGTGGGCACAGCCTTAGAATTAGAGGGGGTCGATTTAGAATGGAAATGAGGAGACATTTCTTCAGCCAGAGAGTGGTGGGCCTGTGGAATTCATTACCACAGAGCACAGTGGAGGCCAGGACGTTAAATGTCTTCAGGGCAGAGATTGACAAATTCTTGATCTCACAAGGAATTAAGGGCTTCAGGGAGAGTTCAGGTAAGACGCTTTGAAATGCCCATCAGCCATCATTGAATGATGGGATAGACTCGTTGGGCCGAATGGTCTTACTTTTATTCCTATGTCTTGTGGTCTTATGGTCTTATTTGAATGGAGAAAGACTGCCAAAAGCAAAAGGGCAGAGTGATTTGGGAGTCAATGTGCATTAATTACAAACATCTAATACCAAAGTTCAACAGGTAACAAGGAAGGCAAATGGAATGTTGGTGTTTATTTCAAAGGGAATGACGAATAAAAATAAGGTAAAATAGGGAATTGTTGAAACTTTGCAAGGCACAAGTCAGACTACAGTTAGAATACTGTAAATGGTTTTGGTCCCCTTTACTGAAGAAAGATATATTGGCATTGGAGGCAGTCCAGCGAAAGATGACTAGGTTGATACCAGTATGGAGGGATTGGCTTATGAGAAGAATTCAAGTAGGTTAGCCCTGTAATCATTGGAGTTTTGAAGAATGAGAGGTGACATTATTAAAACATGAAAATTTCTGAAGGGATTTCACAGGGTCAATATGGAAAGGTTGTTTCTCCTTGTTGGAGAATCTAGGAACAGAGAGCATAATCTCAGAATAGGGGTTCACCATTTAGGACAGAGATGAGTTTTTTTTTGAGGGTAGTGAATCTGTGGAATTTCTTACCACTGAGGGCTATAGAGGTTAGATAATTAAGTATATTCAAGGTTGAGATAGACAGATTTTTAATCAGCAAAGGAATCAAGATCATGGACAAGGGTAAAAAAGTGGAGTTGACAATTATCAGAACAGCAATCATATCTCTGAATAGCAGAGCAGATTTGATGGCCTGAATGGCTCACTTCTGCTTCTGTGTCTTATGGTCTTCTGATGTTTTGTATACACAATAAATCAGTTCACTTTTAGATGAAAAGTTAACAAGCTGAAGAAACACAATACAAAAAGAAGAAGAAGACGATACAGCGTAAAGGGAACGTCTGATGTTGAAAGACAGAGCCCACTCCAACCCAGCTCCAAAAAGTCAGGTTTAGAAAGTTGTTGGAAGATTGACAATTTTGGACTTTCACTGAACATGTTACTATTATCCCCACAGAAACTGTACAGACTCGGTATGGAGGAGTCAAAGAAGAAAGGTCATAACTTGAATGCTGACGCCATTCCAATTAAGGCAGCGAAAGCATCCCGAGATATTGCGAGTGATGTGAGTTGAAACATTTATCTAGTTATGGAATGCTAAATTAGAAATGGCAATACTAAGCATTTTCCAAGTGTATTTACATCAAATTAAATTTAGTAAATGATTGAGATTATTATTGCTTGACTTCTTATTCAGTACAAGTATAAAACAGCCTACCGCAAGCAGCTTGGCCACCATGTTGGATGCCGTAACATTCAAGATGACCCTAAGATGGTTTGGTCCATGCATGTGGCTAAGATTCAGAGTGATCGGGAATACAAGAAGAACTTTGAGAAGACAAAGACCAAGTTCAACATGCCAGTCGACATGCTGGACATCTTGTTGGCCAAGAAATGCCAAACTCTGGTCAGCGACATTGACTACAGACGGTATCTGCACGAGTGGACCTGTCTGCCAGACCAGAATGACGTGATCCATGCCAAGAAGGCTTATGACCTGCAAAGTGATGTGAGTATATAAATTCTTAGTGATATGCATTGTACTTGCCCATTGTTAACAGAAAATTAGATAGTTTTCTGAGCAGTTGGTATATTGTAACAAATTCTGTCTCTACAACTCAAATCTGTAGAAGTGAACATGTATGCTTCCTAATTTCAGACTGAGAAGATGGGCTGGATTGGGAATCAGGAGAGGTGACCAGCAAAAAGCAGGTGAAACTGCCTGATTCCCAAGGCAAGCTGTGTGGGAAGACTGTCTGGGGACTCGAGCACTGTGTTGAAAGTTTAAATGAAGATTGAACATGAAAAGTCTCTTCCACTCTCGAAGAATGAGTGGGGATATCATTGAACTCCATAAAGTTCAAACAGGACTAGATGTAGGAAGGATGTTCCCATTGATGAGGAAGTCTAGAACCAGGGTCACACTCTAAGGATATGGTGTAAACCATTTAGGACAGAGATGAGTAGAAATTTCTCCACCCAGTGAATGATGAGCCTATTGAATTCATTACCACAGAAAGCAGCCAAGACCAAAATATTATATGATTTCAAGAAAGAGTTGGATATAGCACTTGTGGCTAAAAGAATCAAAAGATATGGGGAACAGGCTATTCATTTAGATGATTAGCCATGATCATCATGAACGGCAAACCCCACCCCAACCTTCGCCTCGAACAGCCAATTACTGCTGCTATTTTCTATTCTTCTATGTGTCTATCCTCTTTTTTACCTCACTCACCCTACCCGGTCAACTTCAACCTGTGCCACCTAATGCCCATACATGTTCCATGGCTCATCATACCCTTCTGACAACCTTAGCTCCAGTCTCCATTCTTCATGGCTCCTGTAACTATTCTCCAAGGCCTCTTACACCCCACACCAATCTGGACCCATCTACCCATATCCCATGACCTCTCATGCTTGTGCTCCAAATCATCCCAGAGTCCAGGATAACTGATGGAAACTCATATCTCTCACAGATATCCCTCCTTGCCCTTCTCTCTCCATTCCAAATCACCTGTTGTCTATTGTGGACATACATCAGGAGGCAGTCGAGGATATGGTCTTGGAAAAGCACAGCAGGTCAGGCATCATCCGAAGAGCAGGAAAATTGATGTTTTTTGCCCGATGAAGGATTTTTGCCCGAAACTTTGATTTTCCTGCTCTTCGGATGCTGCCTCACCTGCTGTGCTTTTCCAACACCACACTCTCGACTCTAATATCTAGCATTTGCAGTCCTCACGTTCGCCTGTACATCAGAGGTCATGCTAAAAGAAAGTAAAAATATTATATCACCACTGAAACAAAAATCCTTATAACACAAAAAAATTCAATGTATCAAAATTAATTTAACTAATCCCTTATGCAAATAGATATTTCAGTTAAGTGTTCAGTTATCTGCATTGGTAAACACGTATTTATATTGTATAAGCAGTCAGAGCTATCCATCAAAATGCTCATTTAATAGGCATCCCAGTTTGAAAATGACAGCTTGCAAAATCAAACGGCGTAATCCTAGAATGGCTGATGTCAACACAAACATTAATGTACTTCATGCTCTTTCAGGACAGCCCCTTCAGTTTTGCCATTGTCAATCATAATCGCAGTTATCAGTAAAATGATGAAAAGGGTCGCTCACAGTAATGTAAAACAGCACTTGCTCAGCAATAACCTGCTCAGCGATACTCAGTTTGGGTTCTGCCAGGGCTATTTAGCTCCTAGCCTAATTACAAACTAGGTCTAAACATGGACAAAAGAGTGGAATGTCAGAGGTGAAGTGAGAGCGGCTGCCCTTGACATCAAGTTTTGATTTAACATTTTGACCGAGAATGGTAAGAAGGAAAGCTAGCAAAACTAGAATCAATAAAATTTGAGGGGAATAATTTGGAGTCATGCCTGGCACAAAGGAAGGTGGTTGTGGTTGTCGGAGATCAATCTTTTTAAACCCAAGACTTTATTGCTGGAGTTCCTCAGGGCAGTGTCCAAGGCTAAACGATCTTCAGCTGCTTTATTAATATCCTTCCCTTCATCATAGGGTCAGATGATTACACCATGGTCAGCACCATTAGCAGCCTGACACTGAAGCATCCCATGTCTATGTGAGACAATACCTGAACAACATCTAATTTGGGTGGGTAAGAGGCAAATAGCATTCATGTCACAAAAGGGCCAGGTAGTAACCATATACAACAAGAAAGAGTCTAATCATCTCCATTTGAAGTTCAATTGTATTGCCAATGCTGAATCTCCCAGAGTTACCATTGACCAGCTGGTATTGAAGGCAGTTCAGACAATGTTCTCTGGGCTGATATCAGATATGGAAGGTCAGTCTTATTAGAAGACATTGAGTAGGTTGGGTCTGTGCTCAGTTGGAACGTTGAAGAATGAGAGGTGACCTTATTGAAACATACAAGATCCTTAGAGACTTGACAGGGTAAATGTGAAATGTGGAATACAATGTGGAATGTGGAATTGATGCGTTTTCCCTTCTGGGAGAGTTTAGGACCAGAAAACATAACTTTAGAATAAGGGGCTCAATGGATAGAATTCATTACTACAAAGGCTTGTAGAAGTTGGGTCTTTAAGTATTTTAATGGCTGAAATAGACAGTTTTTTTTTAGTAATTAATAAAGGAATTTTTGGATTACAGGGAAAGGATGGGAAAGTAGAGTTGAGGATTATCAGATCAGCCATGATCTCATTGAATGGCAGAGCAGACTTGAGCAGCTGAATAGCCTATAATTTATGTTCTTAAGCAACCATTTACAAACACAAACAGAGGTCAAAAGCTGAGATTTCTGTGTTGAGTAACCTATCTCCTACCTCCCCACTGCCTTTCCACCATCTACAAGACACATAAATCAGGAAAGTGATTGAATACTTTCCACTTGATTGGATACCAGCTCCAAAATTATTTCATAAGGATGACACCATCCAGGACAAAACAGCCCATTTGATTGTTGCCCAATCCGCCACTTTAGACATTCACTTCCTTCACCGCCAATGCACAGCAGCAGCAGTCTGTACCATTTGCAAGATTCACTGTAGTAATTCACCAAAGATCCTAAGACAGCATCTTCCAGATCTGCAATCTCTTCTCCTAAGAAGGACAAGGGCAGCAGATGCATGGGAACACCATCACCTCTAACATTCCCCTCAAGTCTCTCACCATCTCAGCTTGAAACTACATTGCTATTCCTGCAGTGTTACTGGGTCAAAATCCTGGAGCTCCCTTCCCAACAACACTATGGGTGTCTCTACATCCAAAGACTACAGTGGTTCAGAAGGCACCTCATCACTCCTCCCAAGGGCTATTAGATTGGTCAATAACTGCAAAAGCCATATTCCATGAATGACTAAAAAAGAGTTTATACACTTCTTACACATAAGCATATCTAATATTTTACAATCCCAAAAGGTGTCTCACCTCCACCAAAGAATACTTTCGCTCTTTTAAAAGTGTCCTAGAATGAGATCCAAAGGGTCTTACCTTTCCAAGAGGATATATTAGCTATTCAAAAGAATCACATTGAGAATAGACTCGCTGTTAACTGGTTTAACCTGCACACTCAGGGTTCCATATTCGGGGTCCAAAATCCAATTTCTTTGGAGTCATTTGGTCATTTCAGTGTCAAGCCCAGCCATCTCCAAAAGCTGCACTTGTGCAAACAATTTGCCCCCAGTCCTGGCCTCATGATAAAGAGTGATGGTAGGATTAGGGGTGGTGCGGGGGGGAGATGGGTGTCGAACTGGAGATTGAAACTTCTTCCTCTTTTGCCACAGCTGAGAAATTGGAACCTCAGTCTCTGTTATTGAATTTTTCATGTATTGAAGTGAATGCATGAGACTGCGTGGTATGTAATTAAATAGATAGCAAAGAAAAAAGAAATGCAGCTTCCTTGTTCTGATTGTATTGCTAGTTTTCTCCATTAAGAACAAATTTTAAAAAGCCACTAAATAGTTTTATCCCAGTTTCACAACATAAAACTGATGATAATTCAGCAGGAAAATCCTTGTCCTTTTCGAAACCAGAGGGTAATTCTCTCTGCTCTTAGACTTACGATATTTCCTTCTGGAGCAAAGTCTGTTTTCCATGAATTGACTCATTTTCACGTCTGCTTTTGAGGTTTTTGATCCTGTACATTTTCTGAAATAAGGCCTGAAGCATAGAAACACTTTAAATAGGATCATTGCTCTCCTGATCAGCCTTGGCATTTTAAGCACCTCCCTGCTCCCATGTTATGGCAAGAGCAGATCTTGCAGACTGAACCCTTAGTAATGGAAAATTGCATTGGCTTCAAAAAACAGTCAAATGAGCTTCAGGGACAAAATTCATGGAGTATGTTATAGAACCATCACCTTTTTGATGATTTATCTAAGTTATCAGTAATGAGATATCGAGTCATAGAGATGTACAGCATGGAAATAGACCCTTCGGTCCAACCCTTCCATGCTGACCAGATATCCCAACCCAATCTAGTCCCACATGCCAGCACCCGGCCCATATCCCTCCAAACCCTTCCTATTCATATACCCATCCAAATGCCTCTTAAATGTTGCAATTGTACAAGCCTCCACCACTTCCTCTGGCAGCTCATTCCATACACGTACCACCCTCTGTGTGAAAAAGTTGCCCCTTAGGTCTCTTTCATATCTTTCCCCTCTCACCCTAAACCTATGCTCTCTAGTTGTGGACTCCCCCACCCCAGGGAAAAGACTTTGTCTATTTACCCTATCCATGCCCCTCATAATTTTGTATAAGGTCACCCTTCAATCTCTGACACTCCAGGGAAAACGGCCTCAGCCTGTTCAGCCTCTCCCTATAGAGTTAAATATTTCAGTTGTTTACAGCAGAGCTACTTGAAACCAATAAGTCTGTGTTAAGATACAACAACAGCTTGTTGTATTTGTAATGGGCTATGTTTCTCCATTATTATGCTCACCTTCAATGACAGATTGCATAATCAGTGTTGCATTAAATTTTATAATGTAAAAAGATCATCTTGGCAATAATTCAAATAAATTGTGTTGGGTAGACTGGGCAAAAGTGGTATTTGATTGCAATGAATATCATTGGAAAATGTTTGGCAATATAATCTAAGATTGTTTTATTTGTGTGACACAGCTCCAATACAAGGCTGATCTTCAGTGGCTAAAAGGCATTGGTTGGATCCCAACTGGATCTCTGGACGTTGAAAAGGCTAAAAAAGCCAGCGAAATTCTTAGTGAGAGAAATTACCGTCAGCCCCCAAGCACTTTCAAGTTCAGCAGTTTGCTCGATTCCATGGCTTTAGTCCTGGCAAAGCATAATTCAAAAACTCTTAACCAGGTAATGTGCTTCTTAATGCAAGAAATTGCCTTCCTTATTATATGCAGATTACACCTTCAAGTGTTTCTTATCCTTGATACGTGTGGGTGTTGGTGAGCTCAGTTGGCTGATTGGTCTGTTTGTGTTTGTGATGCCAACTTTGTAGGTTCAATTCCTGCATTAGCTGTGGTTTTCCTGAAGGTCCCACTTCTCAACCCTACCCCTTGCCTGAGGCACGTGATCCTCCGGTTAGGCCTCACTATCAGTCATTTCCCTTTAATGAGAGAGCACCCGTATGGTCCAGTAGAAAAATGGTGACTTTGTTTTTTACCTCGCAACCAGATTACTTTATAAATAACACATAGTACTGACAAATAATAAGTAGCTGTGAACAGTGAAAAAGTAAGTTACAACATACAGGATTATTTCCTCATTTTAATCTGTGGAGAATAAGAAATATCATTCAGCATATATGTGTGGGATATATTTAATTGAAAAATTCATTTATGAATGTTTTATCTAGGTCACTGCATTAATTTTTTTACCTAATAATTTAATCTCTTTGCAGCGTTTGTACACTGAAGCATGGGAAAAGGATAAGCTGCAAATCCATATTATGCCAGATACACCAGAGATATTGCTGGCAAGTCAGAACAAGATAAATTATAGCGATGTGAGTAAATAAATTTTTTTTTTTAGAAAGCCTAACTACTCCACCTATTCCGATGTAATGTTACACTTATTTACAATTTCTATGCCTAGAAACAATATCGACTTGCACTGGAAGAATCAAAGAAAAAAGGATATGATCTACGCCCTGATGCCATTTCTATTAAGGCAGCCAAGGCTTCAAGAGACATTGCCAGTGATGTAAGTCTATTTGTGATAATTTTATTTGAAATTGATTTGATTAATTTTTGGGATGTTATTTCAGATTTTCCTTCATTTCTATTTTTGTCATTTTTAAGCACTAATAATTTTCTTTTTAACAGTACAAATATAAAACAGCCTATCGCCAGCAGCTTGGCCATCATGTTGGATGCCGTAACATTCAAGATGACCCCAAGATGGTTTGGTCCATGCACGTGGCCAAGATTCAGAGCGACCGGGAATACAAAAAGGACTTTGAGAAAACAAAGACCAAATTCAACATGCCAGTCGACATGCTGGACATCCTGTTGGCCAAGAAGTGCCAGACTCTGGTCAGCGACATTGACTACAGACATTACCTACATGAATGGACCTGTCTGCCAGACCAGAACGATGTGATCCAGGCAAAGAAGGCATATGATTTGCAGAGTGATGTGAGTACCTTGTTGAAACTGTGAAAATATCTTTGAAAATTCTTGAGAGGTTGGTCAGGAAATCTGAAGAATCACATTCTTTACAATCATGAACATAATAGGGTATTGATCCTGCTCAGTTGACCAACTTACAATTAAAGGAGAGTGGTGAATATTTCATAAAATTGACGTTCTTATTGGGCCCATATCTAAGGAAGGAATTGATGGTATTGGAGAGGGTCCAGAAGAAGTTTGCAAAAATGATCCCAGGGATAAAGAACATGTCATATAAGTGACAATTCAGGACTCTGAGTCTGAACTTGATGGAGTTTTTGAGGATGAGGGTGGGTGGGGTTGCGGGGGGGGGGGGGGGGGGGGGGGGGGTGTTGGTGGACTCTCACTGAAACTTACATAACACTAAGATACCTTGATAAAATAGACATGGAGAAGCTGTATCCACTAGTAGGAGAACGAGGATGTGAGGACAAAGCATCAGAGTGAAAGGATGACCCTTTGGAACTGAGATGAGAGGGAGTTTCTTCAGCCAGAGGATGATTAATTTATGTAACTCATTATCTCATAAGGCTAAGCTATCAAATGTATTTAAGGCAGAGATAGGTTCTTGATTGTTAAGAGGATCAAGGATTATGGAGAGAAGGCTGGAGAATGGGATTGAGAAATATATCAGCCATGATATATGGGAGGCACAGTGGCTCAGTGGTTAGCACTGCTGCCTCACAGCACCAGGGTCCCAGGTTCAATTCCAGCCTTGGGCAGACTATCTGTGTGGAGTTTGCACATTCTCCCTGTGTCTGTGTGGGTTTCCTCCGGGTGCTCCGGTTTCCTCCCACAGTCCAAAGATGTGCAGGCCAGGTGAATTGGCAATGCTAAATTGCCCCATAGTGTTAGGCCAATTGGTCAGAGGGAAATGGGTCTGGGTGTGTTACTCTTCGGAGTGTCGGTGTGAACTGGTTGGGTCGAAGGGCCTGTTTCCACACTGTAGGGAATCTAATCTAATCTCATGATTGAATAGTGGAGTAGGCTCAGTGGACTGAATGGCTTATTTCTGCTCCTACACTGTGTGGTCTTATGGCCAATGGAGTCCAGTTTCTGAAGAAATGTCAGCTGGTAGAGTCAATGATGGAATCCTGATATAGAAAGCTGACACAATTGATTGAAGTACTTCCTAATAGTACAAAAATAATTTGAATATCTGCAGATGATTACCAGCAATGGTGGGCAATATATTTCCTTTCAACCAATATCCAATTGATCAGTGTATTGAAGGCAAGTTTAAAGACAGGCCAAATTGGATTCTCATTGGTAGTGAATTCAAACTTTTGATTGGTTTGCTGGATCATCATTTGCTTTTGTATTTATATGTCAACTTACAAATAATATAGATCCGAGCCCGTGTATTTTCAAATGAAGTTCAAAATGTTCTCCTTCAAATTATATTAAATATAAAGTTGGGGACAGAATTTAAGAAAAGAACTGAAGTTTGTTCTTGAATGGTTACAAAGTGACCAGTGGGAGATATATGTACAGTAAGAAATACTATTAAACTGGCAATTGGGCCTATATTCCATTTTGAACATACAAAACCAAAAAACAGTATTTTAGAAATTGCTGAAGAAGGGTCACTGGACCTGAAACATTAACTGTTTTCTCTCCACAGATGCTGCCAGTCCTGTTGACTTTTTCCAGCAATTTCCATTTTTGTTTCCATGATGTGCAGGTGCCTGTGTTTGACTGGGATGGACAAGGTCAGAAGTCACACGTCACCAGATTATAGTCCCACAGGTTTATTTGAAATCTCAAGCTTTCGGAGCACTGTTCCTTCATCAGGTAAAGTGAAGAAAAGCATACACACACGGAATTTATAGGCAGAGAGATCAAAAGATCATACAAGTGGTGTGAGTGGAGTGTCAATAGACTGAGTAATAAGTCCTCTATTCCTGATGAAGGGCTTTTACCTGAAACATCGATTTTCCTGCTCCTCTGATGCTGCCTGACCTGCTGTGCTTTTCCAGCACTGCTCTAATCTAGACTCTGAATAATAAGTCTTTGCAGGTGATCATAAGTGTCAGGCAGTGTGAGTAAAGAATCAATAGCTGAATAGCAAGTGAAGGGATGATTTATAATCTGATTAATTGGGGCAGGGAGATAATTACAAAAAATTAAAAATAAAGTGGTGCTGGAGACAAACCAAATGGCTGGAATAATAGGTATAAGAGTCACATACCAAGGGTCTAACCAAAGTAACAGGTAATCCAAAGCTGTGCAAACCAATTTAATCCCTTCTCTTGTTGATATTACTCACACCATCTGACACTTAAAATTACCTGCAGAAACCTATTATTCCACCTATTGACCCTCCACTCACACCATTTGTATGATATTTTGATCTCCCTGCTGATTGATCACTCTGCCTATAAATTCTGTGCCTGTATGCTTTTCTTCACCTGATGAAAGAGCAGCGCTCCGAAAGCTTGTGATTTTGAACAAACCTGTTGGACTATAACCTGGTGTTGTGTGACTTCTGTTTTTGTTTCATAAGACAAAGGGGTTATTAATGTTTGGAAGCAGAGCAAATAGATGTCAAAAGGATGTAAATTAAGATGTGAAGGGGAGAGAATTAGTCCTTTCTGTTGAGGCAAAACAAACATTGTACAAACATGACAAGAAAACTAAAGAACTGCAAATGCTGGTAATCAGAAACAAAAACAAAAGTTTTTCAGATAGAAGAACTCAACAGGTCTGGCAGCATCCGTGGAGAGAAAGCAAAGATAACATTTTGGATCCAGTAACCCTGCTTGACAATAAGCATGACAAGGCTGTTGGGGCAGGGTGACACAATGTAAGAAGAACGGAGAACAAGCATAATGCAGTAAGGCTCTGAAGTTATTGACTTCAATATTGCGACCTGGCGCCTGTAAAATGCATAAGTGGAAAATGAGATATTGTTCCTTGATCTTGCATTTGTGCTTCATTAGAACATTGTACCAGGCCTAGGACAAAATTGAAATGACAAGTAACTGGGATATCAGGGTCATTCCTTTGGATAGAACAAAAGTATTCTTTAGACCTGAAACAGAGTTATATCATATTCAAAATGTGAGCTCTCTATCTCTGTCCACCAATAGAACTGCTAACTTTCTCCAGCATTTTCTGTTTCCATTTCCCAGTTTCAACTTTCCACAGTATTTTGCTTTTATAGCCAAGGCACTGGTTGCATTGATGTTACTAGATGAACTCAAGTTACCTTTATGCTGTATATGTGTGATACCAGTTGTAAGTACCAAGTTAGCAGTTACACTTTTCATTACCTTCCAGAATTTGTACAAAGCAGATCTTGATTGGCTAAAGGGTATCGGATGGTCTCCTCTGGAATCACTAGATGTGGCTAAAGTCAAAAGAGCTGGAGAGATTCTGAGTGAGAACAATTACCGCCAGCACCCTTCCAAGTTGAAGTTCAGCAGTTTGTCTGACTCCATGGACATGACCCTGGCAAAGAATAATGCACAGATTATGAATAAGGTTAGATTTATTTTTTGATTAATTGACAAATGTACTTTAAATGTTAACCATTAAATCACCAATCTTTGTCCCTGTCATTCCTTTTCCCTAGCGTGCGTACATCGAAGCCTGGGAAGCAGACAAGACTAAAATTCATGTCATGCCAGATACACCAGAGATAACATTAGCGAGAGAGAACCAGATCATCTGCAGTGATGTAAGTCTCTGAAACTATTTTTCATGACACTTCCTTGCTGTGTTAATCTTTGTTGCACATATAATCCTGTTTATGCAAATTGTGCTGAAAATGCAGACAGCCAGATGATAAAGATAAAATGGTAGAACCTCTCTCGAGCTACTTAACATCATTTAATTACACTGATGTCTATCATTTAACATCAACCTGAAACAACGCAGAACCTCTCATTCATCCTGTTCCTGTATACACATATAGGAGCAACACCCAATGGATGACCAATTAACAGGAGAGATACCAAACCTGAAATGTGATAACATTGGTGATTTTTGCCTTCCCTTACATGGAACATTACAGCGCAATACAGGCCCTTCGGCCCTCGATGTTGCGCCGCTCTGTCATACTAATCTGAAGCCCATCCCACCTACACTATTCCATGTACGTCCATATGCTTGTCCAATGACGACTTAAATGCACTTAAACTTGGCAAATCTACTACCGTTGCAGGCAAAGCATTCCATACCCTTACTACTCTCCGAGTAAAGAAACTACCTCTGACATCTGTCTTATACCTATCTCCCCTCACTTTAAAGTTGTGTCCCCTCGTGTTTGCTGTCCCCATACATGGAAAAAGGCTCTCCCTGTCCGCCCTATCTAACCCTCTGATTATCTTGTATGTCTCTACATTGGTAACAATTTCTTTACCTCTGTTGCAAAGCAAAACTACATAAGGTTCAGTGGGATTTCAGCCTCCAGGATGTGGTGAAGTGGGTTTTCTACCTACCAATTTGCTGGAACTGATTGAACAATCTCTTCTGCAATTCTAAGATGGGTTTCTGGAAGTTTTCCTGCTTGCATCAGGAGCCAGCCTTGTTTATATAGTTTGGAGATGTGGAAAAGTGGAGGCTCTAAGCATCAGCTACAGTCCAGTGTCTTGGGCAATAGCAGAACCTACTAAATTTCATCAATTGAGGGAGTGAATTAATTAATCTTTATTGATTGTACTCCATTTGATAGGGGTGTGAGAAAGGCAGAACAATTAAATCATATAATATTTACAACACTGTAAGCTGGACATCTGGTTTAGGCCAGTATTGTTTGTCTTGGGTTGTAAAGTTGAATCAAATGCAGAGAATGCTGGAGACACTCTCAGCAGATCTGGGAGCATCTGTAGAGAGGAACACAACATTTCCAGTCTGGTATGACTGAACTGAAAATTTATATCAGACTCAAAATGTTAACTCTATTTCTGCTCCAGTTGTTGCCATACCTGCTGAGTTTTTCCAACATTGTGTTTGTTTCAGATACCCACCATCTGGAGTCAGTTGCTTTTATGAGTAAATTTAGATCATCTGACATTATGTTGTCAGTTATCTTCCTTCCCCACCCATATATCAGCAGGACCTCTCGGCTGCCACCATCATTTGAATCATTCAATTATGAAGATTCTTGGGCAGGAATTTGGTATTGTATATTTTCGTCCAGTCTTATTGCAGTTGTCTACTTGAAATAAGACCCATATTTATTGGGATTCTAAATCAAGTTCTGAACATTGTGGGAGCATACCATCAACTGATGTGTGACAAGTAGAGAAAGAGATGGTGATCCTAGAAATGTGCAGGCAGTATATTCCAGTACAAGGGCACTGGGTGACTGTTACGTTTCTTAAGTCTTGTTGATGGACATGGGGTCAGATCTGAATCAAACCCACCTTCGTCCTTTGGGTAGTCAAGCCAAAGGTGCTGATAAGGGCACTGAGTACTTGCCGATGAATAAATAGATTGCTAAAATGTAGAAATATATTTTAATCAGATCTCCATGTATCTCGACTATTTCCCTGTGTCACCTCATTCTTTCCACCTCAGTGAATGATTTATTGATTCCTTTCACTATATTTGGCTGGGATGCACATGTATAAGGGCTATGGCTTTTATTTGTTTTGCTTGCATATCAAATTAGGTGTCATTGTGTGGGAGCCAACAGTGCCCATCCCAACCTTGGTAATGCCTTTTTAACTGCAAATTGAAATGCAGTCTCCATCTCAGGCTATCGGCAGGCTTATGAATCTCTTCAATATAGTTCGGCTGAAATCAGCAACATAAAAGGAAACCACTGTTGGTATGGATCTGATGCTGAAACTATTATTTCTTCTTCTCAGAAACTGTACAGACTCGCTATGGAGGAGGATAAGAAGAAGGGCTATGATTTGCGCCCTGATGCCATTTCAATCAAAGCAGCAAAAGCATCCCGCGATATCGCTAGTGATGTAAGTGAGCCTGCTTATTTTGACTCAGGGAGTTCTATATTAAAAACTGATAAGTCTATACCCTAATAAGAACTTACAGTCAATGATTTAATTAAACATTGTTTGTTTGACCTCTGTGTTTCAGTATAAATACAAAACGGCCTATCGCCAGCAACTTGGCCACCACGTTGGCTGCCGTAACATTCAAGATGACCCCAAGATGGTTTGGTCCATGCATGTGGCCAAGATTCAGAGTGACCGGGAATACAAGAAGGACTTTGAGAAAACAAAGACCAATTTCAACATGCCAGTCGACATGCTGGACATCCTGTTGGCCAAGAAATGCCAGACTCTGGTCAGTGACATTGACTACAGACATTACCTGCACCAGTGGACCTGTCTGCCAGACCAGAACGATGTGATCCAGGCAAGGAAGGCCTACGATTTACAGAGTGATGTGAGTACTTTGCTAAAATTGTGAAAATACCGTTGAAAATTATTGCAAACTTTATGGAAAAACTTGAGGAATTCTGTTCTTTTAATTATGAATTTACAAGGGTGCAGATTTGAGTCAGTTTGCTGTTTTATTAGAGGTATAAAAGTGAGTCAAAAATATTTGACAGTATTCACACAGTGATTGCGGTGACAAGCCCCAGGAACTATATCTAACCACTTTAGAAAACATTCATTACTTTGGTTTCAATTGCTTTCCGTGACAGAGAATTCCACAGGTTCACCACTGTCTGGGTGAAGATGTATCGCCTCATCTCAGTCCTAAATGGATTTCCCTGTACCCTTAGAATGTGACCCCTGGTTTGGACTCCCCAGCCATTGGGCCATCCTTCCTGTGTTTACCTTGTCAAGTCCTGTTAGAATTTAATAAGTTTGTAAATCTGTGCTGATTTTGTCCAATCCTGTTATTGTTTTCCGAGTGAGCATATTTCCTTCTATATAAATGAAAGCAACCGTTATAAATGAACTTGGATTCCTTAACTAACACGCTACTCTATTCTATATTTAATTTCATTAAAAGGAGAACCACCTTTTGAACTTTTGCTTAAAAATTATTTCACTGCCAGGATAAATGGGATTATTTCTGATCGTTCTGATATTATTGGTAGACTAAGGAGAAAAAAGGTGAATCAGGAAATGTAGCTTTGTTGTGTAAGCTGTTATAATAGTAGAGAAATGGCTTGGAAAGTATAGACAAATGCTTCATGGACTCAGTTGTGCCATCCTGTGTAAATCAGAAGCTAATGTTCTTTCAGAATCATTTCACGATCTGAGTAATTAACTTGTGCTGTCAGTCCAATAGAGGACTGAAGGAGTGTTCCCATTTTAATAAGCTATTAAACTGAGATCCAACATGCCTGTCAGTGAACCTGTGGGTTTAGTGAAAGAATAACAGGAAATTCTGAAAATGACCTGCCAAACTTTGATTCCTCAAGCATCACCATCAAAACATTTCAAATTACCATTTGGCTTAATGCTGTTTTTTTAAAAAATTGTCTTAGAAAACAAGTCATTACATTTCAAATGTAACATTAACCTAACTGTTTTTTTCAGAAACTTGATAAAATGTTTTACAAATTCAAGCCTTTCATTAACACATCAATTAAGTTTATAATAGTTTATTTTTAATAATGATTTGTCCTAAAGCCAGATTATTAATGATCTTAGTTGCATTGATGTTACTGGATGACCAAAACCTACTTCATGACATCTGTTTTATCAATTTCAAGCATCTAGTAGGCAGTTGTTTGTGGCACTAATGCCTTTTCATTACCTTCCAGAATTTGTATAAAGCAGACCTTGGGTGGCTAAAGGGTATCGGATGGTCTCCTCTGGAATCACTAGACGTGGCTAAAGTCAAAAGAGCTGGAGAGATTCTGAGTGAGAACAATTACCGCCAGCATCCTTCCAAGTTGAAGTTCAGCAGTTTGTCTGACTCCATGGACATGACCCTGGCAAAGAATAATGCACAGATTATGAATAAGGTTAGATTTATTTTTTGATTAATTGACAAATGTACTTTAAATGTTAACCATTAAATCACCAATCTTTGTCCCTGTCATTCCTTTTCCCTAGCGTGCGTACATCGAAGCCTGGGAAGCAGACAAGACTAAAATTCATGTCATGCCAGATACACCAGAGATAACATTAGCGAGAGAGAACCAGATCATCTGCAGTGATGTAAGTCTCTGAAACCATTTTTAATGACATTTCCCTGCTGTGTTTGTCATTGTTGCACATAGAGGACCCATCCTGTTAGGGAAACAGGGCTGAAACAGCAGACAGCCAGGTCATGGAGTTAGAGTCCTGGATACTGATATTAAGTTATTTTGAGACTATCATTTATATAGACCCACATTGCATGTCATAAACATATGGCAAAAAAGCTTTCCTTGAATCTACTCTTAGATGCATATATCAATGAGCAGTGCTTAACCCCTAATGGTACCCAGCATATGTAAAGCATAGAATCCTTGCAGTGCAGAAAGAGGCCTTTCAGCTCATCAATTCTGCACTGCCTTCCAAAAAGCAGTCCATCCAATCCTGCCCCCTATCCTATCCCCATAACTCTGCATTTAGAATGGCTAATCCACCTCGCATGCATTACATATAGTGGGTTTTGAGAAGATTTGTAGCTCATGTTGAGGATCTGGATATAAGTTAGCTCACTGAGCTGGAAGATTTGTTTTCAGACGTTTCATCACCATACTAGGTAACATCAGTGAGCCTACGGTGAAGCACTGGTGCTAGTGACCTGCTTTCTATTTATATGTTTAGGTTTCCTTGTGGTGGTGTCATCATCACAGGAAATGACATCACCAATCCAAGGAAACCTAAACACATAACCAGAAAGTATCCTAACCTAATCTAGTCCCATTTGCTTGCACTTGGCCCATATCCCTCAAAACCCTTCTTATTCATATACCCATCCAGATGCCTTTTAAATACTGTTATTGTACCAGCCTCCACCACTTCCTCTAGCAACTCATTCCATACACGTACCACCCTCTGCGTGAAAAGGTTGCTGCTTAGGTCTCTTTTATATCTTTCCCCTCTCGCCCTAAATCTATACCCTCTAGTTCTGGACTCCCCCATCCTCGGGAAAAGATCTTGTCTATTTATCCTATCCATGCTTTTCGTGATTTTATAAACCTCTAGAAGGTCACCCCTCAGCCTCTGATGCTCCAGGGAAAACAGCCACAGTCTATTCAGCCTCTCCCTATAGCTCAAATCCTCCAACCCTGGCAACATCTTTTCTGAACCCTTTCAAGTTTCACAACATCTTTCCGATAGGAAGGAGACCAGAATTGCATGCAATATTCCAACTGTGGCCTAACCAATGTCCTGTACAGCCGCAACATGACCTCCCAACTCCTATACTCAATGCTCTGACCAATAAAGGAAAGCATACCAAACACCTTCTTCTCTAGCCTATCTACCTGTGACTCCACTTTCATGGTAGAGGGGATTGTATTCAATTCTAATCACTTGCTGTTGTGCATAATAACATTTTTAAATTTGTGCATGAGGACATCCAAATCCCCCTGAATCTGAGTTTTGTAATCTCTTACCATTTAGAAAATATGCTTCTCTTTTATTCTTCCTGCCAAATAGACAAATTCACATTTTCTAATTTTTTACCCTTTACCACATCATTGTCTACTCACTTAACCTGACCATACTTTTTTGTAACCTCCTTGGGTCATCTTCACAACCTACTTTTGTACCTACCTTTGTGTTGCCAAGCATATTTAGTAACCATATTTTTTATCCATTCATCCAAGTCATTTGTATAAATTGTAAAGATAGATAAAATCTTCTCTGTCTTTGAAAGTGATGCTTTGAGCATCACTTCTCTGCCATAGAAACAATATAAACCTGGTTTTCAGTCAGTGATAATCATGCATAAGGATACATGATGACAGTCTTTTGAAGGGAAAATCAAATTGGGTGCCATTGCATAGGTGCCAACAGTGCTCAGCCTCAACCCTGACAATGCCTCCTTAACTGTAAATTGAAATGGGATCTCCACCTATAGCCATCTCTCCTCCGTGGTTTTGTCGAAGTCAACAACACAGAAGGAAACCACTCTTATTTTGAACATGATGCTATAACTATTATTTCCTCTTCTCAGAAACTGTACAGACTTGCTATGGAGGAGGATAAGAAGAAGGGCTATGATTTGCGCCCTGATGCCATTTCCATCAAAGCAGCAAAAGCATCCCGCGATATCGCTAGTGATGTAAGTGAACTTGTTTATTGTGACTCCAAGAATTGTATATTAAAAATTGCCATATCTGTACCATTTCTTTGAACTTCTTTAATTCAATTGAATCTTATTTGTTTGACCTCTGTTCCAGTACAAATATAAAACAGCCTATCGCCAGCAGCTTGGCCACCATGTTGGATGCCGTGACATTCATGATGATCCCAAGATGGTTTGGTCCATGCATGTGGCCAAAATCCAGAGTGACCTGGAATACAAGAAGGACTTTGAGAAGACAAAGACTAAGTTCAACATGCCAGTCGACATGCTGGACATCCTGTTGGCCAAGAAATGCCAGACTTTGGTCAGTGACATTGACTACAGACATTACCTGCACCAGTGGACTTGTCTGCCAGACCAGAACGATGTGATCCAGGCAAAGAAGGCATATGATTTGCAGAGTGATGTGAGTACCTCGGTATAAATGTGAAAATTCCATTTAGGGTTTCTGAGAACCTGTTAATTTTGGTAAATATCATGTTAATATTCAAAGATTCAAATATATACATAGTTGTGGTTAAATAGACCATTGCATGAGCTGACCAAAATGTGAAGATTTGAATTAAATTTTAAAATATCAACACTAGTTTAGTAATGCTAGTTATTACTTCTATTAACGTTAAAGTATTTAATATTTATTGTGTATCTTTGGATTAATAAATTTTACATTTTTTGTTCTATTGTTGGATATGAATGTTGCTGGAAAGTCCAGAATTTGTTCCCATCACTGATTCCTCTTGAGAAGTTGGTGGGTGTTGAACCAGTACCACCACCAATTCTCTCTTAGTTACAGCTCACTGTCAGCCTGCAACATGAGGGAGAAAACACCACAATGCTCAGGTGTCCTGGAAGGCAGCTAAGTTCTCCCATGGAAGCTGGGGACAGGCAGACGCCCCGTGTGGAGCTATGTGTGTGGTGGGTGCAGTCAGTTAGACAGAGGAATGGCTATTTCACATGGTACTCCCATTGTAAAGGAAGGATGCTCCACAGTCTGCCTCCTCATCTCTGGGAACACTCTTGGGAGGTGCTAGTATTTATTTACCAGTGTCCCATGCAGCAGCAAGCTCTTTTGATGGTGGAAAAATGGGAGTGGGTCCTTGGTCTTAATTGGGCTTGTGGTTGGTTCCATTGGCTGTCCAAAGTAGCGCACTAGTGCAACAAGAAAACATTAAGCTCCACTTCCAACACCTTACCCTACCACACTACCTGCCCTTTCGCTTCCCAGCCGAACTACAAAGAGCCTGGGTGTATTTATGCATTGAAGGCGTGGACTAAATACACAAAAGGGACTGAGTTGCAAACTTTGTTTTAACAGATTTTGATTTAACTAATCCTACACTCCATCAAACTAACAGTTCCAGGAGTAAGTTTTAGTTGTTTTGTAATGCATCAGTGTGAAAATACAAGATAAATAATTGTTTGTAATGTTCGATGCAAGAAGGTCTGATTGTTAGACAGATACAAGATACCAATGTAGTTGAGGTTACTTTAGACTGAATCCTTAGCAGATACAGATTGAAGATGTTCAACTTTAAATCTGTGCTATGTACTCTATCAATGGCTATTTTCATGTTCCTCTTCTCCATCTTAAACAAAATAACTCTTGTGATTTCAGCTGTTGTACAAGTCAGATTTGGAATGGCTTCGTGGTATTGGATGGAGTCCTGTTGATTCATTAGACATACAGAAAGTTAAGAAAGCTGGAGAGATTCTGAGCGAAAAGAATTATCGGCAACCGCCTAGCACACTTAAGTTCTCAAGCATTCTTGATTCTCTTGAACTGGAATTAGCCAAGAACAATGCTAAAAATCTCAACAAAGTAAGTACCACCTTAACTTACTGATAGAAGCAAATATTTTTCCAGGGTGATTATTTTTTTCCTCAGGATGCATTGATTTTGAAACTTATGGCAAAGACAAAACAACTTTTCATTTTAATATGAAGATTTTGTAAAAGGAAATACACTAACGGTTCAGTGCATTATTCTGAAATCATGTTAGTATTGTTTTAATCAGTACATTAATCTATTGGGCAATTTTAACATAATTTCCTAGAGTGCTATTCATCAGTGTCATTTCAATGACTGGGGGACTTCAGAAATGTAGCAGCAATATTTGTCAGCAGGAGGAGTCAAAAATCAATGGTTCTTCTGTCATGAGAATACACCAGAATGACTGCAAAGTAAGGACCCACACAATGTAGGTGACAATCAGGTAAAGTATATGTGCATCAGGGAGAAAGCAACAGGATATGAGAATAGGATTAGATGAATAAGGTTAGGAATAAGGTCAGTTGGGTGAAAGGTGGTGTAAATTAACTATAAATTGATGAAATAACAGTGGGCCCAGCTTAAAAAGAATGTACCCTCATCTGCCTCTTGAAAGGAAATGATTTTGGAAGTGATTTCAATTTAAGTTCCATATTCAGAGCCTCACGATAACTTAGTGTATTCCTCAGAAGCATCTATGACCAGTGAAACTGGACATGTTAGTTACAAAGTTGGCAGAACTGGGAGACTCCATGGGAGGAGATCTGGTCTAATATTAGCCCCTTTTAGTCAGGGGCCAAGGAGGACTGAAAAAAGAAAATCCACAGGAAGCGATCACAACTGCAGAGTGCATGCTCCTTAATGGACAAGTGCCGAGAGCACATGAACTGTACAGATGCTCCCCAACCTTCTGTGCATTACGCTGTCAGCCATGAAATCATTAGTCAAGGCAGAGGCAGACGTCCCACATCGATGCAGCATGATCATTTTTGCCTCAAAATAAATTAATTTGCAACAATGTCTAAATCGAGGGTCAGGACAGCTGATCAAGGGGAGGAAATAATTTGAAGTGGCTGCAGTAGCCAAATGAGCAGGACATCAGAGGGGAAACGGGAGGGACTGAGAAGAGGAAAATTGGTTGGTAGGTTTAAATACAAGAGGAAATTCAGGACTGGATTTCAGCAGATCTGGGTCCAAAGTAACTGATTAGATGAAATATAATTGTAAAATATTCAGGAGGCAGAGGCACAGAGCTTTAATTTTGGTAGATCAGAGAAGATAACCTAAAAGGCTTTGTGGTTTTTAAGTGGGGGATTAGTACAAGGAAAGTCTTGATCCAGGAACAATGATGAGCTGCTGATTAGGCGGAACAGAAAGAGAGACCGTCACATCAAGGTAAGTTGGAGGCTGCAGTAGCAAAGGCAATGGGACTAAAAGTTGTAAAGGATCTTGGAAATTGGACAAAGGTTTGATGATAGGTAAACAAGGTGAACAATGCCACTTATTATTGGAAGGTCTGTAATGCAATGCTTGAAGATGAATAATCCAAAGTTTGTAAAATAAGTCAAATAGATGTTATTTGATGTGTTACTTAATACATAGTAAATCAGTATGACAAGAGCAATGCTCACTGTTCCATGTATTTTGATATAATATATTATAAGATTGTTATTATCTGTCTCATTCCTTGGTTTTCTTTTTTCGCAGCGCTTATACACAGAAGCTTGGGATAATGATAAAACCACGATTCATGTCATGCCAGACACCCCTGAAATTAATCTGGCCAAAAGCAACTCAGCCAACATCAGCCAGGTATGAATCCTTGAGACTAAACTGATTGAGATTTGAGTTTACTAATTGATCAGAAGCAAAATGCCTCAAGTTAAATCATCTACCTTTGTCCATTTAGAAACTATACCGTCAAGCATGGGAGGATTCCAAGCTAAACGGTTATGATTTGCGAGCTGATGCCATTCCAATCAGAGCAGCAAAGGCCTCCAGAGATATTGCAAGCATGGTGAGAATTGTTTGTCAGCCAGCATTAACCATTGAGAATTTTATTTGTAAACCAAATATCAAAATCATTGCTGGTGACTGAACAATGGATAAAGATAAAGTTACATTCTTTCTTCACAATCAGTACAAATACACAGAAGCCTATCGCCAGCAGCTTGGCCACCACATTGGATGCCGTGACATTCAAGATGATCCCAAGATGGTTTGGTCCATGCACGTAGCCAAGATCCAGAGCGACCGGGAATACAAGAAGGACTTTGAGAAGACAAAAACCAAGTTCAACATGCCAGTTGACATGCTGGACATCCTGTTGGCCAAGAAGTGCCAGACTCTGGTCAGCGACATTGACTACAGACATTACCTACATGAATGGACCTGTCTGCCAGACCAGAACGATGTGATCCAGGCAAGGAAGGCCTACGATTTACAGAGTGATGTGAGTACTTCTCATTCATTTTTCGCTTTAAGACTAAATAAGTACATCAAACAGCATTTGATTAAAGATGAAACAGTAGCTTGAAAATGCAGAAATATATATAAAAGAAGAGCTTTGAAATTGATTTAATGAGAACATCAAATTAAAAGAATGAACTATCACTCATTGTTTGGAAATAAAAATTACCATAATTCGCTTTATTGTGTGTCAAGATCTCTAAAATTTCTGATGCTTTATAATCACAGAAGCTCACAGCACTAAAGGATACAACTTTGACTCACCTTGTTGATTGTGGCTCCTTGCTAGATCAATCCAAAAATACATCCATCTCTCTCCTGTTTCATGCCTTTTGCAGCTTTAAGTATTTATCTTATTGCCCCTAAAAGATATATTTGCTTTTACCCTAACTGACTCTTGTGGCAGAGATGCCCATGCTGAACAACCCTTTGAGTAAACCCATTTTCCTCATATATCTCCTCACTTTCATAGCGGCAATCTTAATTTGAGCAATCACCATTCTAAACAGAGGAAATAGTCTATCCTCATAATCTCCTCTTTACCTTCTTTGCTCCACATCTCAACATCTTGCATCTGCCCTTTTAACAATAATTTCCAGTCCCTGTCAATATACTGTTGAATGTTTGATGTATATTTTATGAATCTGTGTGCTGCCTCATGAGCCACAATGAAAATACAATGAAAATCTGCCACCTATCTGCCTATCCTATTAGACATTCTAGTTCCTCTTGAAATCATGTTTGCCAAATCCACTACATTTACTTCACTACTAGAAATTTTCTGTGACATGTACTTTATGCTGAAGTTTAAATAATTTGTATATATTGCATTAAAAGTATTCCAATGCTGACTCTGGGTAATATCATTCCTTCCCAAGTACAACCAATACCCGTTTACCTTAATCCTTGATTTTGTGTCTGTCAACTCAGTTTCCTTTTGCACTGTTACATTTCTATTTATACCATATGCCTAAACTTTAGATCAAGTGTTCCACAAAATATATTATGTAAATTTATTTACATGACATTTACAATTGATTGGTGCTTTAAAAATTGAACACTATTAAAGTTGTCAGATATAACTTGCTTTTAATCAAATTAAACGAGAAGGCTGAGTCAATGAGTGTATTTAAGACCGAGATAAATATGTTTTTGTTTGGTAAGGGAATCAAGGTTTACAAAAAGAAGACTGGTGAACGGGGTTGAGAAACAGATCAACTATGATCGAATAGCAGAGCAGAATCGATGGGCCAAATGATCCAATTCTGCTCCTATATCTTGTGGTCTTCTGGTCTAAAGAACTGCAGATCAGAAACAAAAATAGAATTTACTGGAGAAACTTAACAGGTCTGGCAACATCTGTGGAGAGAAAACAGAGTTAATGTTTTGAGTCCAGTAACTCTCCATCAGAACTTAACCTCTGCCCATGATCATGGTCCTTGATCTGACAGCTGGCCTTTAATCAATCCAAGTCCATAACTGACCAGATATTTCTAAATATTTGTTAGTTGATTATCAAATTATGATGGATTATGAGAATTTGCTTACAGGTGTCATCAAAGTAATTGGCCCATGGTTATCTAATTTATCCTTCTGTCTATTGGTGAACAGATGTGTTACATTGACTATTGTCCAGACTAACAGAACTGTTTTAATTTCTAAGCAAAATTGTCAGCAGAACTTTCTCAATATTTCAGAATTAATTCATTTTCTATACTTCAATTCAATAATTCATTTCCATCCCTGTCTGAACGTTCTTACTTCCACCACTGTCAAAACTGATACATGTAACTCTGGCCCGTTTTTGGTAAAATGATTTTGAAATTTCAGAACTAAGACTTATATGGCACTTTAACTCATGGGATATATCAATGGGATCATGCCAGGAACAAGGGAAGTTATGCATGTACATAGGAGGGAAGTCCTAAGCATCACTTTAGAGTTCTGTTACAATCTCGGTTGATGTAACTCCTGGACAAGTCTGATGCCAGAATGAAATAGACTTGATAAGCCATATTTTGTTATTTTTCTATCTATAATGGCAGTCTTTTACTGAAACAAAATCTCATATACTCCCCAATGCCATCATTTCATAGTCACTTAAAAAGCAGGGAAATTTTCCTTCCCCATCAAATCTGTAGCCTTGATATAGTTTTTTTTATCAGTTCCAGTTCTGTGAGCTGTAATTTTGTTTTGACTGACATTACTGAAAGCTTAGACTTTCTCAGATTCAAATAATCAACACAGGTTTCTAACCAAACACTCGTGGTGTGGATTTATTTCCGTGAACTACAGTCTTTCAATGAGGTAACTTATTTCCTTAAATTCTCTGATTCTAGGAGAAATTTTTTATCTTTACATCATTTTTTTGTTTTAGGTTTACTATAATCGCTTTATCTGCAGAGCATCATTCCTAGATAGAACATAAAACCTGGAGCAGGAGTAGGCCATCTGACCCTTCGAGCCTGCTTTGCCATTCAGTGAGATCATGGTGTTTTTGTGGCCTCTGCTCCATTTACCCACTCTCTTACCAAAACCTGTAATTCCTTTACTGTTCAAAAAATATTTTCCTTAGCTTTAAAACACATCCTCTTTTTTGCCTAATAGGAATATGCTAATTTTGTTTCCTCATGTTCAAACAAATTATCAAGGCTGTATTGTTGTCTTCTTTTCAAATTTGAGCTAGATCAGTAGACTCTAAATATTTGACCTTATTTTGATCAGGACCCTCATCTTTGACTTTTCAGAGAATCACAGAAATGCAATAACATAGAACCACACCAATTAGCCCATCATGTCAATACCAACTGTCCGAATAAACAATCCCCTTGCCTTTTTTCTGTAGACTTGTATACCCTCCCTTTAAAGATAATGATCTGTTTCCTTCAAAAGGCCTCTCTATCCAGACCCTTTATGCTTTTGAATACCTCTATTAAATCTTTTCCCAACCTTCTCGTCTTCCAGGAAAGCTGTCCAAGTTCATCCAATCCATTTACGAATGAAAGTTCCTTATCCTGGAACAACTCTAATAAATCATTTTTGTACTCTAAGATCTTCACATTTTTCATACAATGTTTCCAGTACCTTTTTCTACTGAAATACTGA
Source organism: Chiloscyllium plagiosum (assembly GCF_037043375.1). NCBI lineage: Eukaryota > Metazoa > Chordata > Chondrichthyes > Orectolobiformes > Hemiscylliidae > Chiloscyllium > Chiloscyllium plagiosum. The sequence continues at coordinate 95,192,309 of NW_028270145.1, read as the reverse complement.
ACTTTACAACAATATTCTGTCTTTGTTCTATTTTATTCTAGATTGGTTTCACAGGTCAGCGCAACATCGAGTGTCGAAGAGCCTGTACTGCGCTGTAATGTTCTATATTCTATTCTATTTTACATTGGTTAATATTAAAGGACATCTGGTTTGATGAGATTAATTGATAATTATTAATAGGAAAAGTTTTATACACTGTGATTTGAGATGTGCACTTGTCCCTTTGCAGTTGCAGTACAAGTCTGATATGGAATGGATCCGTGGCTGTGGCTGGATGCCAAATGATTGTCTCGATGTTAAGAAAGTACAAAGGGCTCAGGAGATTCTCAGTGAGCGTAACTACCGCCAGCCCCCACATAAGTTCAGCTTCACCAGCATTGTTGACCATCCCAGCATAATCCAGGCTAAAATAAACTCTGATCTACTGAGTGATGTAAGCATTGCTGTAGCTTTCTCCTCAATGTGCACTGAAAAAATGCACATGACCCTAACACTGTGTTCACAGATGTGTTTGTCATTAGTTCTGCATGCTGCTTATAATGATTCAATTGGATATTTTAAGAGTATTTATTTTAATTAAGAACATTGTGGAGTGTTTTACTTCTGGACAGAGAAATATTTATTGCAAGGTTGTTCACCACTAGTTAACAAATTCTTAAAGTAGACCATCCTTTTGCAATTACAGGACCTAAGTTGTGCAGTCCTATCAGTGTAATAGAGTCTCAGAGTCATAGAGGCATTAAGTCAAATAGCACGGAAACAGACCCTTCGGTCCAACTCATCCATGCTAACCAGGTTTCCGAAAGTAAACTCATCCCATTTGCTTGCATTTGGCCCATTTCCCTCCAAACCTTTCTTATTCATGCACCTGTGCAAATATATTTTAAATGTTGTAACTCTACCTGCATCTACCACTTCTTCTGGCAGTTCATTTCACATATGTACCATCCTCTGTGTGAAAACGTTGCTCCTCAGGTCCCTTTTTAAATTTTTTCCTCTCTCACCTTAAACCTATGCCCTCTAGCTTTGAACTCCCTTAACCCAGGAAAAATACCTTTGCTTTTAACCTTATCTATGCCCCTCATGATTTTACAAACCTCTATTTTTACGTCACCCCTCAACCTCCTACGCTTCAGGGAACAATGTCCCAGCATTTCCAACCTGTCCTTATACCTCAAACTCTCCAATCCCAATAACATCCTTGTAAATCTGCACCCTTTCCAATTTAACAATATCCTTCCTATTGCAGGGCAACCAGAACTGTATACAGTATTTCAAAAGTGGCCCCATCAATGTCCTGTACAACCGCAACATGACATCCCAATTCCTATACTCAGTGCTCTGACCAATGAAGGCAAGCATGCTAAATGCCTTCTACAACAGTCTGTCTATCTGTGATGCCACTTTCAAAGAACTATATACTTGAACTCCTAGGTCTCATTGTTTGGCAACACTCACTACAGTCCTACCATTAACTATGTATGTTCTGCTCTTGTTGGTCTTACCAAAATGCAACACCACACATTTATCTAAATTGAACTCCATCTGCTACTCTTCAGCCCATTGGTCCAGCTAATCAAATCCCATGGTACTCTTAGACAATCTTTTCTGTTGACAATACTGAGGATCTAAAATTTGAATTTAGGCAACAAGTATATGTAGATTTTTATTAACCACAAAATGGTTTTTCAATTTAAAAGAATCCTATAAAATGGCTGAGAATAGTGATTGAACCCTGTGAACTTGTACTGCTGATTTGCAGAATTAAGCTGAAATTCTAAGATAAGAGGACAATAGAGTTTTCATGAATGAATACTGACACATTAATTGACCATTCGAACTAACCTTGAACTCCTACCATGGCATGATGATTTATGTAAATAAATACTAACTATGCTTCCCAAACAGCTTATATAAATTACAAGCAACAATGGACCCAGCACCAATCCCTGTGGAACAGTGCTGCTTACAGGCCTCCAGTTTGAAAAGTATCCCTTTGTCTCCTATCATCAAACCAATTTAGATTAGATTAGATTACTTACAGTGTGGAAACAGGCCCTTCGGCCCAACAAGTCCACACCGACCCGCCGAAGCGCAACCCACCCATACCCCTACAACCTAACACTACGGGCAATTCAGCATGGCCAATTCACCTGACCCGCACATCTTTGGACTGTGGGAGGAAACCGGAGCACCCGGAGGAAACCCACGCAGACACGGGGAGAATGTGCAAACTCCACACAGTCAGTCGCCTGAGTCGGGAATTGAACCCGGGTCTACAGGCGCTGTGAGGCAGCAGTGCTAACCACTGGGCCACCGTGCCGCCCACGGTATCCAATTGGCAAGCTCACCCTGAATCCCTTGCAATCCAAATTTACTAACCAGTCTACCATACAAAACCTTGTCAAAGACCTCACTAAAGTCAATGTAGACAATGCTACAACTCTGCCCTCATCTATCTTCTTGGTCACATCCTCAAAACACTACTTCCTGCACAAAAAGTCATGTTGACTATCCCTAATCAGTCCTTGCCTCTCCAAATGCATGATCCAATCCTTTCAAAAGTCATGAATTAGTCTTTTAGAGAATACAATGTTTTATTTTCCAGACACAAGAATAGGCTGCACTCAATTCTCCGACATTCTGCAGATTTGAATTCAGGCCCTTAGAATTGCATTTAGTTGTCAGCATGCTCACTCCTCCCATCAGAATGTTGCAAAGGCTTGAGCATGTATTTACTTCATATTTCTCTGTATTCTATGCTACGAGAAGTATACAAGAGTTTATTGTGTAGATTAAACTTTAGTTTTGTGAGATTATTATTGGAAGTAAAATTCAATGATACTTTCTCTTGTCTTTAGCGCCTGTACCATAGTGCCTGGGAGAATGACAAACTCATAATTCATCTTCCTAATGATACACCTGAGATGGTGTTGTCTAAACAGAACTCTGCCAACATCAGTTCGGTAAGAAATATTCTGTGTCTGTTTATTAATTAGTGAGAAGCACATTGCGATCATATTTCCACTTTTTGTCTTTACCTTCATTAGACAATTACCTTTGTTGTGAATTGTAACTCTTAATAGCCATGGAAGTTTTCTGTTTAATTATGAAGAGTGATGTCCAATGAATATATCTATTCATTTTAAGGAACCTCCTGCAAGGTGGCCATGTCTCAGCAAGTAGAATATTAGGAGCTCCTTGTTAGTTTCTGGAGAAATGGAAATGTATATTTCAACAGTAGTTGTGATACAGAGGCTATTAATTAGGCAGCGATTCCATTCCCTGTGGGGTCACTAGTTAATAGATTAGAGTGGTGCTGGAAAAGCACAGCAGCTCAGGCAGCATCCGAGGAGCAGGAAAATCGACGTTTCAGCCAAAAGCCCTTCATCAGGAATAGAGGCAGAGTGCCTGCAGGGTGGAGAGTTTTTACCTGGTCACCAATTAATAATCAAGAAGGGAAAACAGGCTTAAATTCCCCCGTCTGGAGATATTTTGAGGCCTTCCTATATAAATCACATCTGAGAATATTTAACCTAATATGAACCAGAGATCAAGAGCTGGTACTTTGATTAAAACATATGCATTAAAAATAGGAGCATGAGTAAGCATTCAGTTCACTCGCTCTCCCATTCAATCTGATTGTGGAAAATGCTTGATCTGTACATACGTAAGAAAAAGGAACAGGAATAGGCCACTCAGTCCTTTGAGTATGCCTTTTGTTAAATGGAAGACTTGAGCAAAGTAATCACAAGGACCTGGGAGAACGAGACCTTCCACAACCATCTTTGATTTAATTTCTATGCCACCCTGGTCCCGCTTCATCTTACCAAAAAAGTCAAGATCAGATCATCTCTACTGAAAGCACACACAATAATATTGAGATTTGTTTCTGGCGACTTGGTGTATAATAATCTCCATTCACATTAAGGTGAACTGTTTGGTAGCTTGATTTTTCAGTCAACTTATAGTGCACAGAATAAGGATGGAATTTTCTAGTCAACAGCAAAGTTTTGTAATTGCCACAATAATTCTACTTAATATTGCTTTATTAGTTTTAACAGGGAGTTAATAAAACTTGAGAATAAAAAGAAAGCTTTTGAACAGATACAAATGCTAATTTTAACTCTGGGTGAGCAGTGAACATGAGGCCAATGAGGTGTGGGAAGCGCAGAGGGACATGGGTCTGGGGACTGAAGGTGTTCACAATGGCACGGTTGGCTGCATGGTTGGGGCTGGGAATATTGGATCAGTGAGAATGAGGTGGAGTGGGTGCTTTTGGAGTTCATAATGGCTTGCTATCTTTGCTCTCACTTTGAATGACATCTCATTCCTCCTTTTTCTGCTGTGTAGAAACTATATAAACTCAGTTGGGAAGAATCAAAGAAGGATGGGTATGATCTAAGGAGTGATGCCATCTCGATCAAGGCTGCAAAAGCTTCCAGAGAAATTGCTAGTGATGTAAGTGAGCTCACACAGTGAGCAGATATTATTAAATTCTGTAGGTATTGCTTAAGTCATGTATTGATTTGAAGTACTTTTTTTCTATTCGCAAATTAAAAGTCAAGTTCATATAATAGCAGCATCCAAAAGCCCAGGTGGTTAGTTAGACTTGCTCCAGATGCTTCAGCTTTCTGTCCACCAGAAGCTGAAAACAGGGCTGTGAGCGAAACAGGGCATCAAAGGCCCAAGGGACCAGTACAATCAGAAGGGCATCTCCTTAACCAACAGGAATAAAAATGGGAAGATAAACAAAGAAAGGACTGAGAAAGATGATAAATTAGACTGGGGAAATTCAGTATCCAAACAGATATAGAAAGAGAAATCATGCAAAATAAATTAAGAGTGGATCAAGAGAAATTTAAAAATGAGCAGCCAGGAAAAGAAAGAAAGACAAATTATCAAAATAATAAATTGATATTTCAAAGGACTCCACTATGGCAAAGGTTAATTTGAGATACCAGAGAAGCATTGAAGGCAATAATCACCCTTATTATGTTGTTAAACAGCTACTTACAATCATAATGCTAAGATATAATCTTCTCTGACAAATTTAATTCTTAATTAATGGGTAAGTATAGTATATTCCTGAAGAAATTAGAGAAACTAAGGCCAGAATGCTGCTGGATGTTCATATTAAACCATGCATTTGATCCTAGCCAGAAGATATTGTACCATTCACCCCTGACTGGTGTGATTAGCCTTACCATTATGTTGGCAGCAAATTTGGACTTAATGCTGCATATCCATTTTACTTAAAAATACTAGTTTCAAACATTATTTTTTGTGAATATGTCTATTTAAAAATAAATAGATGTACAGAAGCTAATTTTGATGGACATCAGAAGGAGGTGACAAGTCATAATTTGACAATTGAAGAAAAAGGAGTTAGATAAGCACAGAAATCAGATTCTGCACCTCATGCAATTCTTAGCACTGAAAATGAATGAAGATAATATTAAGTATGCAACCTTGCCAGTGTCTCACTTTAATATTTATGATTTTAAGGATAATAATGTGCATTAAAGTTATTCTTCTTTCCTATAACCAGTACAAATACAAAGAAGCCTATCGCCAGCAGCTTGGCCACCACATTGGATGCCGTGACGTTCATGATGATCCCAAGATGGTTTGGTCCATGCATGTGGCCAAAATCCAGAGTGACCTGGAATACAAGAAGGACTTTGAGAAGACAAAGACTAAGTTCAACATGCCAGTCGACATGCTGGACATCCTGTTGGCCAAGAAATGCCAGACTTTGGTCAGTGACATTGACTACAGACATTACCTGCACCAGTGGACTTGTCTGCCAGACCAGAACGATGTGATCCAGGCAAGGAAGGCCTACAATTTGCAGAGTGATGTGAGTATTAATATATTTCCATCTCAGTAAAAATATTTATTTGGCTAATAATTATTAAAAAAAACAATAATCTTAGATCTTAGAACAGTGTATTCCAACCACGTGATGAGATATTAGCATTACTTAATTTATTTTCCAGTTGAGCTAAGGGAAGGAAATGCATCTGAAGACTAATCAACAATCTCTGGCACTCAAATGTTTCATGCATTTCCCTCTTAGTGATGTTTTAGCAGAAATATCAACCATGTAAATTCCCTATATTGTAATGGAAGGGAATCATAGACAAAGAACTGAAGCAGTTTCTTGAATTACTAATTTTAAAGCGATTGAGATTTTTGAAGCTAAGCCACCAGCAACTAACAGTGCAGGGTGATGGCTACAAGTCATCAGAATACATGTGTGGTTTTCGAATGACCAGCCGTGAATTAAGACCTGCTTGCATTTATATACATCTTTAACATTCAAAGTTTGTGAGAAGATTTGTAGCTCGGGTGCTCATTGTTGTGATTCTGTTCGCCGAGCTGGGAATTTGTGTTGCAGACGTTTCATCCCCTGTCAAGGTGACATCCTCAGTGCTTGGGAGCCTCCTGTGAAGCGCTTCTGTGACCTTTCCTCCAGCATTTGTAGTGGTTTGAATCTGCCGCTTCCGGTTCAGTTCCAGCTGTCCGCTGCAGTGGTCGGTATATTGGGTCCAGGTCGATGTGCTTATTGATTGAATCTGTGGATGAGTGCCATGTCTCTAGGAATTCCCTGGCTGTTCTCTGTTTGGCTTGTCCTATAATAGTAGTGTTGTCCTACTATTATAGGACAAGCCAAACAGAGAACAGCCAGGGAATTCCTAGAGGCATGGCACTCATCCACAGATTCAAAAAATAAGCACATCGACCTGGACCCAATATACCGACCACTGCAGCGGACAGCTGGAACTGTCAACCGGAAGCGGCAGATTCAAACCACTACAAATGCTGGAGGAAAGGTCACAGAAGTGCTTCACAGGAGGCTCCCAAGCACTGAGGATGTCACCTAGACAGGGGACGAAACGTCTGCAACACAAATTCCCAGCTCGGCGAACAGAACCTCAACAACATCTTTAACATGTCACAAGATATTTCACAAGAGCCTTATCATTGTGTGGTTACATTCAACCTTTCTTGTCTGTGACAGGTCCCTACAAAGGTTAATTCCTCAGCCCTTTTCCCACAATCCTGTAACTGATTATTCTTCAAGTACTTACCCAATTCCCTTTGAGAATTATACTTGAATCTAGCTCAGTCACACTCCTGCATGCACCTAACGCCTGGCTGAGTGAAAAGGTTTTTACTCACATCATCATTTGTTCTTTTGCTGTTCACCGTATATTGCTGGCCTCTAGTTCTTCAAGCTTCTGTCAATGAGAATTGTATCCTCACACCTTCCACCCTGCTGCACCCCAAGCGCCTCCCCCCCCACCCACAATTAATCTGTGTGAATCATTCACAACTTTAAACACTTCTATCAATCTTCTGCCAATCTTCACTTCTGTAAGGAGCTTCTCCCATCTATCCATTTTACTGAAGCCCCTCACCACGGATCCATTTTCATATGTTGCCTTCATCCTTCTTCCAAAGTATTATCTCCAGAATTAGTCTTTAGTTCCTCAGTTCAGGCCAAACCAGTGTTTTATAAAATATCATTTTAACTTCATTGTTTTGGTATATGCCTCTAATTATAAACTCTAGTAACGCAACACTTCACACTCAATTACCCTGCCATCGGATTTGTGCAGTCCCCGGTCTCTCTGTCTTGCACCCTTTTGGACTTGCAGCCTTGATTTTATATTGCCTATTCCATTTCCTCTTCCAAAATGTATAATTTCACATGCCTTATGACACAAAGTTGGACATTGACCTGCATAAGAAGTTAAACAGGTTTGAAAGGAGAGTGGCTGTTCTCTGTTTGGCTTGTCCTATAATAGTAGGACAACACTACTTTCAAAAAGATGGGGTACTGGGCTAATGGTCAGATACTTGGTAGTGTGGATGAGCAGAGGGATCTTGGTGTCCATGTACACAGATCTTTGAAAGTTGCCACCCAGGTAAATAGTGCGGTGAAGAAGGCATATGGCGTACTGGCTTTTATTGGTAGAGGAATTGAGTTCTGGAGTCCTGAGATCATGTTGCAGTTGTATAAGACTCTGGTGCGGCCGCACCTGGAGTATTGTGTGCAGTTTTGGTCGCCATACTATAGGAAGGATGTGGAGGCACTGGAACGGGTTCAGAGGAGGTTTACCAGGATGTTGCCTGGTATGGTAGGAAGATCGTATGAGGAAAGGCTGAGGCACCTGGGGTTGTTTTCATTGGAGAAAAGAAGGTTTAAGGGTGACTTGATAGAGGTGTACAAAATGATTAGGGGTTTAGATAGGGTTGACCGTGAGAACCTTTTTCCACGTATGGAGTCAGCTATTACGAGGGGGCATAGCTTTAAATTAAGGGGTGGTAGGTATAGGACAGAGGTTAGGGGTAGGTTCTTTACTCAGCGAGTCGTGAGTTCATGGAATGCCCTGCCAGTAGCAGTGGTGGACTCTCCCTCTTTATGGGCATTTAAGCGGGCATTGGATAGGCATATGGAGGACAGTGGGCTAGTGTAGGTTAGGTGGGCTTGGATCGGCGCAACATCGAGGGCCAAAGGGCCTGTACTGCGCTGTATTCTTCTATGTTCTATGTAAGAAAGTGACAGAGGGAGGTAGAAGCAAAAAATAGAAATTGTTGGAAAAACTCAGCAGATCTTACAGCATCTGTGGAGAGAAAGCAGAGTTAACAGTTCTGGTTGAGTGACCCTTCTTCTGAGTTCAGAACGTCAATTCTGAAGAAGGGTCACTGGACCCGAAATGTTAACTCTGATTTCTCGCCACAGATACTAACAGGCTTGCTGAGTTTTTCAGCAATTTCTCTTTCTGATTTCCAGCATTCATAGTTCTTACAGTTTTTTTAAGAGAGGAAGAGGGTTCTGGGGAGGGGTTTTGGGAGAGTTCCACCATTTGGAAAATGCAAACAAAGTTCTAGAAATCCTCAGTATGTCTGGTATAATGAGCCAAGAGAGAAAAGAGTTAATGTTTTGAATCCAATGCTCTGCTTTGGAATTGTTCCAAAAAGGAGTTGTGTTGAACTTGAAAAATTAACTCTGAGTTTCTCCAGCATTTTCCACCTTTATTTCAGATCTACAGCATCTGCATATTATGCTTTAGTCCAGACCTTGGAGGCTTGCCAACTGAATGCATAGCCAGCATCAATGAAGTGATTCATATCTGAGGATGTCATAGAGTCTTAGAGTCATAGAGATGTACAGGATGGAAACACACCCTTTGGACCAACCCCTCCATGCTGACCAGATATCCCAACCCAATCTAGTCCCACCTGCCAGCACCCAGCCCATATCCCTCCAAACCCTTCCTATTCAAATACCCATCCAAATGCCTTTCAAATGTTGCAATTGTACCAGCCTCTACCACTTCCTCTAGCATCTCATTCCATACACGTACCACTCTCTGTGTGGAAAAAGTTGCCTCTTAAGTCTCTTTTATATCTTTCCCCTCTCACCCTAAACCTATGCCCTCTAGTTCTGGACTCCCCCACCCCAGGAAAAAGACTTTGTCTATTTATCCTATCCATGTCCCTCATAATTTTGTAAATCTCTATAAGGTCACCTCTCAGCCTCCGATGCTCCAGGGAAAAAAGTCCCAGCCTGTTCAGCCTCTCCCTATAGCTCAAATCCTCCAACCCTGGCAACATTCTTGTAAATCTTGTCCTTACCACCCTTCTTAAACAGTGGCACCACGTTAGCCAACCTCCAGTCTTCTGGCACCTCACCTGTGACTATCAATGATACAAATATCTCAGCAAGAGGCACAGCAATCACTTCTCTAGCTTCCCAAAGAGTTCTAGGGTACCCCTGATCAGGTCCTAGGGATTTATCCACCTTTATGCATTTCAAGACATCCATGTGCAAGAGACCAGAGTTAGAAGATCACAGAGAACATGGCAGGTGTACGGCTGGAGGAGTTCCAGTGTTGGATATTTATATATTTTACTGAATAAATGTAATCAGCTGTCCTAATTGATCCTGTTTTTAATTGTACATGTTAAGTATTAAGATTAATCTGACACCCAATTTATTGTCTGTGACCTATGTTTCTCTGACTTTTCCTCTAGTTGCAGTACAAATCTGATATGGAATGGATCCGTGGCTGTGGCTGGATGCCAAATGAATCTCTTGATGTTAAGAAAGTGCAAAGGGCTCAGGAGATTCTGAGTGAACGTCACTACCGTCAGCCTCCAGATAGGTTCAGTTTCACCAGCATTGTTGATGATCCCAACATAGTCCAGGCTAAAATCAACGCAAACCAACTGAGTGCTGTAAGAACACTTAAAATCTCGTAATGATCCTGTGCTTTCCTCTTCATTTTATTTTAAATTACTTGTATATGTTGATTTTAAAAAAACATTATTGTAATTGTCTAGGGAAAATACAAAGAAGCCTGGGAAAAAGACAAGACACAGATTCACGTCCTTCCTGACACACCAGAGATTTTGTTGGCTAAATCCAATGCTGCTAACATTAGTCAGGTAAGTGTAAAATAACTAATTGCCACAAACACAACTCAATTAACTACTGAATTGACTGGTAATGTATTTTTATTGTTAAGGAGAGGCAGTAGTAGAGTGGCATTATGATAGACTATCATTCAAGGGATCCAGGTAATGTTCTGGAGACCTGGGTTCAAATCCTGCCATCACAGATAGTGGAACTTGAATTCCATAACAATTTAGAATTAAGAATCTCATGATGGTCTCAAAATGATTGTTGGAAAAAAAATCCATCTAGTTCTATTAATGTTATCGAGGGAAGGAAACTGCCATCCTTACCTGGTGTGGCCTACATGTGACTTGAGACCCACAGCAATGTGGTTATCACGTATCTGCCCTCTGGGCAATTAGGGACAGACAATAAATGATAGCTAGGTTGCTATTCCCCCGTATTGTGAATGAATAAAAATGGGTCCATTTAATGGCTGTACATACATTTTTAAGTCTCAACATTGGTATGACACAAATTCCTATATTAATGGAAGTGTTTTCTTTTATTTTAAATGTGTTACATTTTCAGACAAAGGTCATGCGTACGAATTAACTAAGTGTTTGTACGGTCATCCTAAATAATGCTACTTGACCCCAAAAATCAGTCATTGGCTTTTTAAAAAATGTTTTAGCCTTACTGGAAGCAAGTTATTCCAATTTAGCCAGACTATTTAAATCAAACTGCATTATTCAGGTTGTGAAATGAATGGTGATGATGCTCTTTTACAGAAACTTTACAAGGAGGGCTGGGAAGATGCGAAAAAAAGTGTTGATTATCGTGCTGATGCCATTGATATCGAACATGCAAAAGCTTCTCGAAACATTGCAAGCGATGTAAGTATGAATCTTTGAATGAACATTGACGTTTTTGGAAGTCCTGAGTGTATCGTGTGGACAGCAAATAAAATGGCACCAGCCATTTTTAATATAGGTTGTTCTGTCATAACGCGCATTTCATAAAAGCGAATTCACTGTAACGCAATTGATAAATTGGAGATGCTGTTTCTACAGTGCAAACTTTTAAAATGTGCTGTTTTAAGTGTTGTTTCTAAGTGTGATTTTTATAGAACATAGGGTTGCACAAGAACGATATAAAAGAACTGACAGTAGATCCACCAGAGAGCTGAAAAAAATACCAACTGAACTTAAAGCCATGCATTTATAATGTTATTTGCTCACAACAACAAGTTGTGTAAGTACTCAAATTCTGGAATATCCAAGATCAAAAGAAATCCAAGCAGGTGGAGGCTATATGGGCATTGCACCTACTGCAACATGGTGTCCAATCAATCAAAGCTAACCTTGGCTTTCAGCTCCATTTTCTGCCCACTCCCTATATCCTTTGTTCCTCTGGCAGACCAAAAACTGTCTATCCCAGTCATAAATGTATTCAAAAATGGAGCCTTCACAACCATTTGGGGCAGAGAATTCCAAAGTTTGAGAAAGCTTTGAGTGAATAACTATCTCCTCATTTCATCCTCAGCCCATTATTCCAAGGAAGTGTCCTCTATTTTGGCTTCCCTCACCAACGAAAGCAATCTCTCATCATCCACCTTATTAAGCCCTTCAGAACCTTGAACATTCCAATATGATGGCCTCCCTCTTCTAAATGATCCTGAGAATATTGACCCCATTTGCTTAAGCTCTCACACCAGGTATTAATTCCTTTCACACCAGGTATTAATTTAGTGAAATGTCATTGTACTGCCCCCAGTGCAAGTATATCTTTTCTTAAATGCGGATACCAGAATTTCATGGGGATTAGTAGTGAGATTTAAATAAAATGCATGTCATGTTAAGACAGAAGTTTGTCATAAGAGTTTGTTGTTTTACTTTAGCCTGTGTCACAATAAATTAGATCAAGCTAATAACACATGTTGATGAATTTTGCCCTTAGACCGGTAAATGAATCATGTGTCCTTCAACACTATTGACTTCGGAAATTTATCCTCACTGATATTAAAATTGACTATTATCAGATTAGATGTAAGAATAAATTAAGTAGCTCATCATTCAAAACTGGTGCATTTGCAATGTAACAAGATATAAATGTCAGTTCCATTAGCTTTAACAGCATGCTAGTTTCTATCGGTTTCTCTGAGTCATGTCTGATTGCTTCTGCAATTTTGAGAAACTTCACAAAAGCAGATAGTAAGGCAGCACTAAAGTAGACAAATGTATCTGAATGACAAGATATTGATCCAAAATTTACTGAGTCCATAATTGTAAACATAAGTTCAAGCCTAACAATGGGATGATCACGTTTGGGAAAAAAATGGGAGGAAACATTGCATTAAATAAGGGAAAACTGTGTAAAAATATCATAAGTATCTAGCCTGTGAATGGGAAATAAGTGCAGAAGAAGGAACAAAACAAATATTTTTGTAATCAGTTAAGTTTTATATTTTAGCCTGTACTGCCATTGCTTAATTTAAACATTTAATCTGAAAATAATTGATATATTGTTTTAAAAATAACTTCTCAATTTCAATTCCAGCATAAAATTATTAATTTAATATGAAATTAATGAAAAGCTATAGGATTGATTCTTAACATCAAAACAGGGTGGGTCAGTGTCACATCAGAAGTTAAACAACAAAAAGCAGAAAAGGATCCCAAGCCATTGCAATACTTGGAATAATATTGGAGGTGGGATGAAAGGTGATTATCAGTGCATTTGTTTTATTATAGTGAGGCTACATTTTGTCGCCTATTCTATCTTCTAAATGTTTCGGCTGAGCTATGTTGGCTTCCCAAACCTAACAGCAAGGAGGAAGTGCAAAGAGCTGAAGCCATGATGTAAGTGCCTTTCCAGCACTGCACATGGGCAAGGAAGAGCACAATTCTCTGTAATGTCACAAGAAGCTACCTATTAAACTTCTCTCTGCAATTTGTCTGCCCTAATTGATGATTCCTGGTCATCTTCTGCCACTCCTTTCCAACTACCATCTCCTCCTCCCTAACTGCTCAAGACCTCTTCCAATCATTACTAGAATTCCCTCACCCATTCAAAATGATTGGACCACACCAACATTTTCTTAATTATGAGTAGGATTTCCCCACTAGTAAGTGGGTATCCTCAGTTACCTTCAGATTAACACCTAGATAAAATCAAGACCTTACCTCCAGCTTTATTCCCCTTCCCCAACCTCGCACACAATCCATATCATCAGTCTTCCCGCAACTCCTCTGCCACTATCCCTGCCTACCCAATCATGTCCCTCACCATTCTAACAATATCTCAAATTAACCCAGTCTATGTATCTGGTCTTGTCAGCTGTGGCCTTGTGAAGATAAACTTCCAAACTGATAATTAGAAAGAGCAAGATATTCAGGATTACCTCATTTTGCAATAATGCACTGTTGTGCATGGAATTCATCTCACAGCTAAACTCCAAAACACACTAATGTCCCTACAATAAGTTAAAACACCAAGTGAAATTGATATCCTTCTGCATTTTCCCTCAGTACCAATACAAAGAAATCTATCGCAAGCAACTTGGTCACCACATTGGATACCGTGACATGTATGATGATCCCAAAATGGTTTGGTGTATGCATGTCGGCAAGATGCAGAGTGATAAGGAGTACAGGAAGGAATTTGAAAAAACTAAAGCCAATATTAACGTGCCAGCCGACATGATGGACATTGTAATGGGCAAGTTATGTCAGACTCGGGTCAGCGAGATTGACTACAGGCATTACCTACATGAATGGACCTGCCTGCCAGATCAGAATGATGTCATCCAGGCAAAGAAAGCATACAGTTTGCAAAGTGATGTGAGTAAAAATAAATAATGATGTTTGTTTTTTGCCATGAAATTTCACCTTGAATCATATGTACCTGAATGCATTCCATGTCCAAGTGCAGCAAGACATGGACAATATGCAGACTTGTGCTGAAAGGTGGCATGTAGCATTCACGCCTCACAAATGCCAGTCAATGACCATCCTCCATAAGAGGCAATCTAATCATTTCCCCTTGACTTTCGATGGTGTTACCATCATTGAATCCCCCACTATCAACATCCTGGAGGTTCCCATTGAATACTGACTGAATTGGACCAGCTATATAAAACCATTGAGGTTTTTGAAGATGTGACAAAGATTGATGAAGTCAGAGCAGTATATGTTATCTGTGTGGATTTCAGCAAAGCATCCAACAAGGTTACACATGGTAGACTGATTAGCAAGGTTAAATTGCATGGGATCCAGGGAAGTTAGCCAACTGGTTACAAAATTGGTAGAATGGTTAGCAAGATAAAATCATGTGGGATCCAGGGGAGTTGGCCAACTGGACACAAAATTGGTAAACTGGTTAGCAAGGTTAAATTACATAGGATTCGGGGAAGTTAGCCAACTGAATACAAAATTGGTAGAGTGGTTAGCAAGGTTAAATCACATGGGATCCAGGGGAGTTAGCCAACTGGATACAAAATTGGTAGACTGGTTAGCAAGGTTAAATTACATGGGATTGAGTGAGTTAGCTAACTGGTTACAAAGTTAGTTTGAAAATAGGGGACACAGGGTGGTAGAGATTGCTTTTTGGACTGAAGGCCTGTGACCAGTGATGTGCCACAAGGACTGATGCTGGGTCAACTGTTTTTTTGACATTTATATAAGTGATTTGGATGTGAATATAGGAGGTATTGTTAGTACGTTTGCAGATGACACCACAGATATGCCTAGTTGTGAGTCCTCCCTTTTAATTGGAAGCCAAATACATCAATCCAGCTGACCACCAGATAGGGAACTTGCAGAATTAAATCCCAACTTTGAGGTTTCCCATCTGAATCTCTCCCTCACATATCCACCCCAATACTTAAAATCTCATAGAGACACCTTTGTTAAAATTCCTTCTGGCATTCATTTCTCCTTGTATTGAAAATGGAGTGCAACATATAGTTTGAGGGAGAAATGGAAAGAGTTGAAGTGATACAGAGTATTAATAATTCTCCAATAACAATAATCATAACTGAGTAATTCAGAAATGGAAAAAATTAAGAATAATCGATTTTCTTCTCATTAGGTCAATTACAAAGCAGATATGGAATGGATGCGTGGAATTGGATGGATTCCAACAGACTCTGTGGATGTTAAGAAAGTAAAGCATGCCCAGGACATCTTAAGTGATGTAAGTATAAGAAATTCCTACCATCATATAATAAGCAGCATAAGATAGTACATAAATAATGACTCTCACTTTGGTAAAATGGGCACTGACAGCTATGCCTATGATTTATTTTGATATTTTTGAGTATATTTTGCACTGATCTACCATGGATATGTCCATATGCATCCATAATGCACAGACATAATCTTCAGCCTCACTGCTTCTTTGGTAAACTGGCAGAGTTAACTTACATGGCCATTACAGACCCACAAATTTACATTATGATTGAAATCAATAGTGATTTTATTTTTGTAAGGCACAATCTGCCAGAATAGCACGCAAGTTGCAAACATAGGAATTAATTCCAAGTGTTCTTATTACATTCACTCTTCATCTAATTGTCACCACTAGATTTTATCAAATTGAGCTGAAAATCCTCTGCTGCATAATCTTCTAAGTGTTTAAATATTAAAATGTGCCACAGATAGAATTCACTTATTCAAATTTAGTCTTGTATTAAAATGGTACGAAGGAGGTCTTCAAAAGCAGCTGAACTGAAACAAGGTCAGCTTCACTAGGATGAGTAATGTTCTAACAATGCTTAAGAATTTCAACTCCATCTAGGACAGAGCAGCCCTTTGACCAGCATCTTATCCTCCAGATTAAATATTCAATTCTCCCTACCACTGACACACAGTGGTAGCAGTCTCTACTGTATATAGGATGCATCATAGCAACACACTAAGCCTCCTTTGACAGCACTTTCCAAATTCATGACTTCTACAATGTAGAAAGACAAGATTTAGCAGAAAGTCTTCAAGCCACACATAATCCTGACCTGGAACTAACTGTACTGCCACTTTTTCACTGTCACTGGATTGAAATCCTGGAACTCTCTCCCTCATTGCCCTGTGACATATCTATGCCAAATGGACTGCAAAGTTTCAAGAAAACAGCTTGTTACTAACTTAGGGTTGGGCAACAACTACTCCCATGAATGACTAAAAAAGTTGTTGCAGAAGTGAGAACATGATGGCATGGGTATGTGATCAGTAGTTCACCTTGGGGTCAAATATGATACTAAGTTTGAAAACAGACTGATTTAAGTCTTACACTACTGCCAAAGCAAAGAATGGAGCCAGTAGCAGTGAATGGAATGGACCAAAAGCAAAGGCTTCAATTTTGCCAATGTTTAATTGGAGAAAATTTCTGCTTATTGATTGTGAAACATGTAGTTTGACAATTTAACAACAGTGGAGGAAGCAAAAGGGTTTTTGATAAGATAGAGCTGTATTTCATCAGGATCCACATGAAAACTAACATTCTAGGGCAACACAGTTAATCAGTGGTTAGCACTGCTGCCTCAGAGCACCAGGGACCTGGATTTGATTCCACCCTTGGGCGACTGTCTGTGTGGAATTGATATGATTTCCCCATGTCTGCGTGAGTTTTTACTGGGTGCCCTGATTTGCTCCCACAGTCCAAAGATGTGCACGTTAGGTGGATTGGCCATGCTAAATTGCCCATTGTGACCAGGGATGTACAGGCAGGTGGATTAGCCAAGGAAAATGCAAGGATGGGGTGGTCTGGGTGGGATGCTCTTCAGAGGGTCAACATAGACTCGATGGGCCAAGGGGCCTGCTTTCACAATGTACAGAGTCTATACTGTCAGCTAATGTTGACAAGTGACAGCACATAGATGAGAAATACATGGGTCCAAGGATTAGATGGGAAATGCCAGTCAAGATAACAGGAGCAATAAGGGAAGCCTTTACAAGCTATGAACTGGTTATGGTAGATTGATAAGACTGGAAACAGATGAAAGCATTCCCAGCCCCTGCTGGCGGAAAGTAGAGAGAGACTTTAGATGAGGACGTGATAGATATGGCAATCTCATCGTCCATGCAACTAACTGAAATAAATTTCATAGAGAGAAGCTTTGAATTTGGAATGATACTTGAAACTGTTAGAAAATGTTTCAGTCCATCATGCTTGCGCTGGCTTTGCACCAACAGAAGAAACCTTTTATTCTTTCAGTTAATCATTTCTGTTGTTTTCAACAGAGAAATTACAAGACAAAAGCGGATACTCTCCAGTTTACACCAGTGACAGATAGAGTTGATTACGTTACAGCTAAACAGAGTGGGGACATTCTGAATGATGTGAGTGCCTGTCCTGCTGCCTCTAATTATGCTAGTTTCCACCATGGTAAAATCTTGTTGCTGTTATGTCTCATAAGTGCTCCCCTTTAATGATTAGATCAAGTACCGTGAAGCCTGGCACGCCTGTAAGACCAAGTACACGCTGGTGGATTCACCAACAATGGTTGCAGCACGGGATGCAGCTCGAAACCTTAATGAAGTAAGTGCCACAAAGAAATATGGAAGCTTTATTTTGGACCCCATTGTCTTCACCTGCCAAATAGACTGAGATACTTGCTTGGTTCTCAGATTTTTTAAAAGCATCCACATTACCATCGTCAATAAATCCTGGTTTCAATGTATGTTGAAAACAATATGATAGTCAAATAGAACTCTTTCAGAATTTTCTAAATCAAAGTTATCTTCCAAAAATTTTGTGTTAATACAGAATCCATCAATCAAAATAACATATTAACATCTGAGGAAGTCATGAATTAAATGTTACTTTAAGATGTAAACACTTAGCATGTAAAACTTATCGGGTAGGTTTTAACTAACAACAGGCATGTGACATATACAGTCCTAGGAGGCTTCCAGTCTAGAGAAATGAAGAGTTACAGACTTAGTACCAATTCAGAAGGAAATTGAAATTCACATGCTTTGGAATTCTGCTCAATTGTCTTTAAAAAAGGATATATTTTTCTCTGCAGGAGGAATATCCATTTCGTCTTGGAAATATTATTGAGAATTTAATTAGGAATTGTATTGTAATTAGGATTATTAGAAACTATTCAAACCAGCCATTCATTTTTCATAAAATTTATGGTGAAAGACAGCAATTTAGCTCAAGAAATCCATATCAGCACATATGTTTACACAAGACTCCCCTCAACCTACTTCATATAGCCCTAACCACACAGTATTCCATTTTTTTCTCCTTCATATAATTCACCAGTTTTACCTTTAAATGCATCAGTGCTATTCAGTTCATGATATTTTACTTATGGCACAATTTTGCTTTTCCACATCATGCAAATCCCAATCCCTAACCTGCATTAATACTGAAAATCATCCAACATCTTTTTTTTTTGCAAACTACATTCAGTTAAAATTGACTAATTTCTATTTCGTCTGTATGTCTTGGCACATCATGAACCAATGAAACATGTTGCTGACTCACTTTTGACAGAGAAGTACGATGGGTTTGTTTTCCTCACTTTCCCATTAAAAAGATGGCACTCTTAGGAATTATGTAAATCACACCATCAGCTTAGAATTAGAGAGGAAATGTGATGCTTCATAAATCGCTCATTTGCTGCAATAACTCTCAAGATTTATATTTCTAGTTTTGGACTAAATTGCTTGTTCTTGTTGACGGCCTAATGAATGTTTTTAAAAAGTATGCTGCAACACCAGACTTTAGCTAACAAATTAGTAGGGAACACCATAATTGCTATTCAAAACATTCTTGCTGATCAGAATCAAGTCCCAGCTCAACCAAGAACCTATTGTCCCGCTTCTTACTTGTACTCGGCAAGACATCCAATAGTTGTCACCCTGTGATAATAATACCAAAACATTTTTATTACTCATATGTTTCACCGAAAGTAAAACAAAACAAAAAAGGAGTTAAATAATAGAACAAAGGAGATAATGATGTTTTCCATTCTTTCATTGCTCTGATTCATTCCCCTTTTCCAGAAGATATGTTAATTATATATTTACCTGTACCATGATTGATTTGTATCATTCTTTGTCTAATACTTGATTGTGTTTCCCTCTTTTTAGAAATTGTACAAAGATGGTTGGGAGAAGCTGAAAGCAACTGGTTACAAAATGCCAGTTGATGCTGTGTCAATCTGCCATGCCAAAGCATCACAAGACAAACAGAGTGAGGTGGGTCCTGTTCAGAACAATGCCACTAGCAGTTAATTGCCTGACTACAGAGGTATAATAACCATTAAAAAGTGTAAACTGAGACAGTCAACATATTCCACCATGGAATGATAATTTCCGACCAAGGTTAAAATGTTGCTCTGATCATTGACAGACATATTCAATAAAATTGAATTTGTTTGTTAGTGGAATTCCCAGGCTGGGAATCTATATGTTGCTAAGTGACTATTAGTCAAAGATTGGTAAAACCAGCTTTATGAATTAAAACACTTTCCATTCATGCAGGTTGACTTCAATATCTCTTGTTTACTGCTAATCATTCTGTAACTAACTGGTTGTACCTTATTTTTTTGTATTACAGCTTAAGTATAAAGCTGATTATATCAAGCAACGTGGCCATCTTATAGGATGCCATGACCTTCAGGATGACCCCAAAATGGTTTGGTGTATGCATGTGGGCAAGATGCTGAGTGACAAGGAGTACAGGAAGGAATTTGAAAAAACTAAGGCAAATATAAACGTGCCAGTTGACATGTTGGACATCGTGATGTCTAAGATATGTCAAGGACGGGTCAGTGAGATTGACTACAGACATTACCTACATGAATGGACCTGTCTGCCAGACCAGAACGATGTGATCCAAGCAAAGAAGGCTTATGATTTGCAGAGTGATGTGAGTATTAGCTTATTTCCATTTAGTCTTTTACCCTACCAACTTTAATGATTCATCCTGCACACTAGTGTCCTTCTGGTACCTTGTCCATTTGGCCCTCCCCCACAATATCCCAGTCCCAAGCCTCCAATTCGTTGCCATCCATCACTGCCCCCTCTGACCTATCACCTTCTCCCTCACCTATCGGTTTCCCAGCTACCTCCCCCCAACCCCAATACCCTCCAATTTATCTCTCAACCCCAACCCACAAGCCTCATTCCTGATGAAGGGCTTATGCCCAAAATGTCAATACTGCTGCTCCTCGGATGCTGCCTGACCTGTTGTGTTTTTCCAGCACCACAATCTTGACCCTGAACATAGGTAGCCTCTGTTAACCCTGCCCTTTTGCGAAGCGTGTTTTTTTGGGAGTGGTGCAGCAAATATTGACTCAATCTGATATATTAACATCATTTTGTCACCATCAGTTATTATGTGATTCATCTAAAGGACCATACAGAAAACATACTGAATAAAATTAAGGAAGATTCAAAACCAAGGTGTATCTCACTTCATTTTTTTGCCATTTTGAACTTTGCCATTGATTTCATATGCCATTCTTTTCCTTTTAGTTTCTGTACAAGTCAGACCTTGAATGGATACGTGGTTGTGGTTGGATTCCCTTGGATTCAGTTGAACATAAAAAGGTGAAAAATGCACAGGCGATGTTAAATGAAGTGAGTAAAGGTTTTTCCTGTTGGTGGCCCACTGTTCTTTCAGAGATTTTCATTCTACATTGGCATAAAACATTTGATGCATTCTACTTCTTTGTTCATTTTCAGAAAGCATATAAAGAAAATGCTGTTGCTAATTTTGCCAAGTTTACACCAATTACTGACCCGCCAGAGGTGGTACAGGCCAAGATAAATACAAACAACTTGAGTGATGTAAGTGTCCTTCAGTGTTTTATAATGAATACTTAAAACACTTTGAGATTACTGTTTGGAAGAACAGTGCAATGTTGCAATAGCAGTAATATCAACATGTTTTATCGTTTGATACAGGCCTATGTATCCAGTTTGACTGACTATCACCTTTATATTTTAACATAGTTGTACTGAAAGTCAAATTCATGACTAAATACAATAATTTCATGATGAAAATTTTAAAAATTGTGAGTTCTTTGTTCACTGATTTTTTTTAAGTAAATAGCTTAGGCTGATCTTATTCAACCAATGTGGCTAGTTCTTTAGGAGGAAATCAGGATATACTTTTTCACTCTGGAAGCAAATTAATTGTCAAATTCTCTCTGGCTGCAATTGCCAGAAGACTGCAAGGCAACTGATGAGGTTACCATTCTTGTTCAAGAATGATGGTAGTGGTCAACCAGGGACAATAACATCAGTGATAGGGAAACTCTCCATTTGGAGAGACAAGGATTTTGCAAGGATAGTCAGCATTGGTTTGTCAGAAGGAGCGTTTCAGGGGACGTCTCTGGGACACACACACACACACACACACCAAACAACCCCACTGTCCTGTGACTGACCACTTGAACTCCCCCTCCCACTCTCTCAAGAACATGCAAGTCCTGGGCTGCCTCCACCACCAAATCCAAGCCACCCTATGACTGGAGGAAGAACAGCTCATCTTCTATCTTTGGACTCTTTAATCACACGTCATCAACATCGACTTCACTAGTTTCCGAATCTCCCCTCCCCCCACCTCATCCTAGATCCAGCCCTTTAACTGAACACCACTCTGTTGCCTTGTCCTACCTGTCCATCTTCCTTCCTATCAATTCGCCCCAGTCACCCCACCATCTCCACCGACCTATCACAATCACTTCCCACCTGCATCTATCTATTGCCTTCCCAGCTACCTTCCCCCAGACCCACCCCCACCCTCCTATTTATCTCTCAGCAAACCCCACCCACCCCAACATATCTGGATGAAGGGCTTGTACCTGAAACGTCGACTTCCCTGCTCCTCGGATGCTGCCCGACTTGCTGTGCCTTTCCAGCGCCACACTTATCGACTCAGAAGAAGATGATGTCTGACGATTTGATTGCAGTTTGTGCAGATGAGGGTAATGTTGTTTATATAATCTACCTGGACTTCAGTAAAGTTTTTGACACGTGTTGGATGGGAAGCTGATCAAGAAGGTACAAGTCCACAGGTTCCAAGGCAATTGCCAAGTTGACTCCAAAGTTGGCAGTATACATAGGGTACTGGTCTAAAGTGTGTTTGGAAACCTGTGTCTAGTGGCATATCACAGAGTTCAGTGCAGGATCCATTCCCATTTGCAATGAACATTAATGACCTAGACATGAATGTAGGAGGTTTAGCAAGCAAGTTTACTCAGAACACAAAATGTGACAGTGTAGGAAATAGCGAGGAGGAAAGCCTTAAACAGTAGGAGGAAATCAATGGTTGGTCAGATGGGCAGAGCATTGGCTGACAGAGTTCATTCCTGAAAGCTGTAAGTTGTAGGGCAATGGGCCATTCACAGAAAGCTGGGATACGAAAGGGCATCAGCATACACCAGATGGGCCAAATGGTCCCCTTCTATGCTGTATCATTTCTATAGTTCTATGGTTCTGAGGTGTGAAGTGATGCATTTTGGGAAGACTAACAAAGCAAGAAAGTACAGAATGAATGATTGGACCCTGGGGAGTACAGAGGATCAAGGGGACCTTGGTATTTATATCTATAAATCCTTGGAGGCAACATGGCAGATGGATAGGTGATATAAGAAGGCTTATGTGAATCTAGACTATATTAGTTGGGGCACTTATTAGTTGAGACAGTGAATACAGGAGCACCAAGGTTGTGATGAAAATATATAAGTTACTGTATGAAGATGTTGGTTGGGCCACAACTGGAAAACTATGTGGTTCTAGTCACCACACTATTGGAAAAATGTGATTGCATAGGAGAGAGTGCATAGGAGATTCACCAGGATGTTTTCAGGGCTGGAATATTTCACAAATTGCTGTAAAGAGAGACTAGATAGGCTGGGGTTGTTTTCCTTGGAGCAGGGAAGATTGGTGGGTGACTGAAGGTCTGCAAAATTATTGGTAAGGAACAGATGATCTAGAGATGACTTAATATCAGAAGGTGGTGCGTATCGGGAGTTCACAGCATGAAACAGTGGTTGAGGTGGGAAACACCACAATATTTAAGAAGCAATTTGAATACTTGAAGTGCCATAGAGTACAAAGCTGTGAGCCAAGTGCTGGGAAATGGAATGGGTGCTTGATGCCTGGAGCAGACTCAGTGGTCCTTTCTGTGCTATAATACGTTATGACTCTATGATTGTAAGATTATATAATTTTCTCTACATATGCAACAATTAGCTAAGATAAAGATAGAGATTTTAATTTTGTAAGGTTATCAGGAGATATGGTGAAAAGGTGAGAAAACTGACTTTGACGTAACAGTCAGCCATGATTGAATGGAGGAGCAAATTCCATTGACTGAATGGCTTAGTTATAGCCATCGGATACTAGTAAACCTTATTGTCAAATAATATAGTAACAAATTATTGTGGCTCTGGAAATATGAAATAAAAATAAAGGTCTGGAAGTGTCTCAGCAGGCCTGGTAGCATCTGTAATAACGGAAACAGAATTAACATTTTGAGTCAAGTAACGAATTTGATTAGTCAATTTTGGCTTGTAAAGTTTTTGACACTCTCTCAAGCTGAATAGAAGTCTTGAATGTGTTGAGAATCACCTGCAGGTTATTGTTGATATCTATTAACTACGAGAATGGTACCAGTAACAGGTCAGTGAATGAGTGATATTGATTACATCCTGAGCCCCAGTTTAGGTTTTTTGCCATGACAATTTTATCACAGGATGTTAAGTTCCTCACATTTGTCTCAATGTTCATTGAATGCTGAAGCCATTGCTATAATGATTTGATTTTAATAAGATTGCTGATGTTGTTTTTATCAGTTGAAGTACAAAGAGACATTTAACCTGGAAAAGGGCAAGTATATTGGTGCCGCTGACTATCCCCATTTGGCTCATTCAAGGGAAATGGCAAAGCATGTTAGTCAGGTGAGTGTTGATATGTTTTGTTCTGAAAATGTAACTTAATAATTGAAAATCATGTTGTACAATTTTACACATTCAGACTTATTTCAGTTCCAATTGTAGATCAAATTTGAAAGAACAATGTAAAGTTTATGAAAACGCATCATTACAAAACTGTTGATACAATTTTTACAGAATTTATTAAGTTTGTCATAACCATTGCTTCTTGACAATAAATGGCAATACCAATACTTAATCGCTCACAATCTACATCTTGGGGGTTATCATTGACTATGAACTGTTCTGGACTAGCCATATAAATACTGTGGCTACAAGAGCGGGACAAAGGATAAGAATCAAGCAGTGACTAACTCAAATCCTTATCCGTCATAACCTACCTGCTGTCTGCAAAGCACCTTCAGAAATGTAATCGAATGCCTCTACCTGCCTGGATTAGTGTAGCTCCAACAATGCTCTAGAAGCTTGACACCATCCTCGAAAAGCAACCCATTTGATTACAACCATACCTAAACATTCATTCCATCACCACTGGCACACTGTAGCAATAATGTGTACTATCTATACACTGCTCCTTAGGTGCATGTTCTAAACTCACAATCATTATCCAGGGCAGCAGATACATGGGAACAATCACCTGCAAGTTCCCTCTGGACAACTCTGCTTCTTGACTTGGAAATATATAACTGTTCCTTCAGTTTTGCTCCCTCCCTAATGGCTTTTTGAGTCCACCTATGCCAAATAGTTCAAGAAGGAAGCTTCTCAAGGGCAACTAGGAATGGACCAAAATGCTGGCCACATCCTGTGAGTTAATTCATAAGCCAATGCCCTTTCTTTTGACTTGGGCACTATGACATTTTCCCTATAGAAACCACTTAACAACTGACAACAATCAAACTAAATCACCTGCTTGATTATGTCAAAATAACAATTATCAAAAATAATGCAAGCTTAAAGTTGCTGTTTTTAATTTTTTTACACTGTATAATTAATGCTATCGTGTAATGAACCTCATTTATTGGAAGATGCCATGCAGATTGACTCAGTTGTCTGGCTGTACTGTTTTTGACTTTATCTTTTTATATTATAATACATTTATATTCTGCAGAACGTTTATAAAAATGACTGGGATAGCCATAAAGCCTTAGGATACACCTTGCCTCCGGACTATCTGCCGCTGGTTGTTGCTAAGCATGCTGATAACGTAAGCAGCAATGTAAGTAGAGTCTAATTCTCAATTACTTGGTAAATTTTTGTTATTGTGGCATTCATTTATTTGGTATGCTTACTAACAAAAATAAATTTGGTTTCCCAGTTGAAGTACAAGGAACTGTATGAAAAACTCAGGGGACATTATTTGGCTGGAGGAGATATTAAGGACTTCCCTGGTATAATCCATGCCATGGCCATGGATAAATTGAGGAACATGGTATGTACTATTTGAACATTGTAAACCTGTTAGATAAACAGAAGTATTACCATTTAGTAATATTATGTCATCTAGTGTGTCATTATTGCAAAACACAAATGCATACCTTCCTTGCAAGCTTTGCTACTGCAACACTCCTGATGTTTGCCCAGACAGCATAACAGGGGACATGATCTCAAGCCTGGTGAATGGTGTTAGGAAAGGGAGTCAAGACAAGACATAATGGTTTTTCTGGCGATCAGCAATCATTGCCATTCCACTCAAACATTTCCCCAACTTGAAGTTTCCTGCATTTTTTCCGGAACCCTTGAGTCTGACTTTTTCAGAAATGTAGACAATAGCATCCATCTGAAAGTGAAGCAGAGCAGAATATAGGGAATATACAGACACTCTTTTCTTTTTGACACTAGAGTCTCCATGGTAACTTTAGAGGTTTTGTTTAAATATTAGTGAGTGTATAAATGGGTGGGAACAAGCTTTGAGTTAGATGGGTAGTGGGATAAGGTGAGTGAGACTGCTGGCCAAGCCAATTCTGCTTACATCCCATGAATGATTTTTTTTTAAAAATGGTGCTTAAGGTGACAATAGGTAGGGTGGCACATGGGTAATAATGTGGTACGTGGGTTGGAGTGCACATGAATGAAATGGTAGTGAGGTAGGCCATGAAGTGGAAAAGGTAGCAAGTGGATTAAAGTGGTAGATGTGTGTGGTGGCAGATGAGTGCAAACGTGTCTGAAGGCATTAAAACTGAGAGAGCCTTAAGTACCACACACTATGATGATATCATTAGGGCATGGTGGAAGAACAAATTTGGACCTGAAAGGATTAAAATCCAATAACAGGT
This sequence comes from Chiloscyllium plagiosum, assembly GCF_037043375.1. Lineage (NCBI taxonomy): Eukaryota > Metazoa > Chordata > Chondrichthyes > Orectolobiformes > Hemiscylliidae > Chiloscyllium > Chiloscyllium plagiosum. The sequence goes on along the minus strand of NW_028270145.1, from coordinate 95,165,701 downwards.
CCTCCTCATAATTTCTGGAACAATATCTAACTTTATGAATAGTTACTGACATGCAATAGTGTTCTCATTAGTTCTCCTGAACCCCATCTTGCTAAGTTTTGAATTTCAATTACAGTGGTGAAGGGAGCCAACAGGCTGGGAATGGTTGTTTAGAAAGAGCTTTGAGAAATACAAGCACTTTCAAATAGAAAGTTTTCATTGGGCCTTGCCTCCAGCCTTGTATGCATTGTATCAACTGCAGACTTGGAAAGTGGTCTGCTTGCAAGCTTGTGATCCTTCCTTCTTGGTAGGTATTTTGTATAGTTTGGATTGAATACTCAGGAGAAAAATATGACCAAAATATCATCACATTGTGCAGAAATGAATGAAATCCTACATTACAAGTATCCTCCATAACGTTTTTATAGAATCTGCACAATATGAATTGAGCTGAGATCTTCACATATTAACAAGCTAAGTGAGTAGATTGTATAATAGTTGGAAGAGATGCACATCCAAGTAATATCTTGTGTATTTAGAACTTGTCTTTTCACTTAAGGTGGCACAGTGGCTCAGTGGTTAGCACTGCTGCCTCACAGTACCAGGGATCCAGGTTTGATACCAGCCTTGGGTGACTGTTTGTGTAGAGTTTACAAATTCTCCCTCTGTCTGCGTGGGTTTCCTCCAGGTGCTGCAGTTTCCACTCACAGTACAAAGATTTGCAGGTTAGGTGGGTTGGCCATGGTAAATGCCCTATAGTATCCAGGATGTGCAGTCTAGTAAGGTTAGCCATAGTATATGTAGGTTTACAGGGAAAGCATGTGGGGCAGTGTGGGTCTGGGTGGGAGGGTTGATGAAAACTCAATAGGTTGAGTGGCCTTTCTTGCACTGTAGAGATTCTATGACCTACATACGACTTTATTTTAATGACAAAGTGACTGGAATAGGCTAAATGTAGTTCCATTTATAAAGCACAGGCACAATGAGAACAACTTCTGGGCAACAAAATGCACAAACAGTGACTATAGGCTGCATAGTCCTTTCATTGCAACTTTGCTTGATACACTAGCTTTCGGAGCGCTGCTTCTTCATCAGGTAGCTGTGGAACAGGACCATAAGACATAGAATTGTTGGACTATAACTTGGTGTTGTGCAATTTTTAACTTCGTCCACGCCAGTCCAACACCAGCTCCTCCACATCTTGATCTACAAAGACCAAGAAAGCCCCACACACTTTACAGTTGGAGTCATGCAGGTCATCTCAGTACCTCTGGGTAGAGTTGAAACCAAAAAGTCAACTCAGTAACTTTGAGTTAAAGTAGGGGTGATACAGTTAGTATCAGTCCATTCTGGTTAGGATGGGGAAATGCAACCAAGATTCTTGTTGTTGATTCTTATTCAACTGACCCAGCTTGAAGTAGGCACAAGCAGACATTAGAATTTCATTTCAACACACTCTGTGAACCAAGAGTTTGCTCAACATTTTGTAAATTGTCACTTCAGATTCTATTTCAGGAGAGGTGCTTGCGATTATTTTTGATATTTAACCTCAAATTATATTTCCTGTACTTTACATAATTATTGTTTACTTTTTTAGATGGATTATAAGAGGAGTTATGAAGCTACTAAGGCTACAGTTCACATCCCCAATGACATGATTAGCAACATTGTGGCAAAGAGATGCCAACATATTCTCAGCGACCTTGAATACCGCACCTATCTTCATCATTGGACCTGCCTGCCTGACGAGCATGATGTAATTCATGCTAAGAAAGCACAAGAGATCTTAAGCGATGTATGTAACAATTTAATATATTCATGGGTCTTAACCATAAATGGTGTAGCACTAGGGAGAGACGTGATTTATTAGGTACCCATGGACGGACTGTGCTGGAACCTGTAATGTAATGGGAATTAATACATTGACAAGTGATTGAAACACCAATGGAGCAGGAGAGAAATATTAAATGAGAGAGCTTCATTCAGTGTATATTCTAGTGCAAATAAAGAGTTTACAGGATTTACTGAGAATGAAGGAGAGGTACTCTGAGTTAAGGATCAGGTAAAAATGCAGCCAATGCAGCAATCTAACTAGATACAGCAGCCTTCACAGTCCAGTGCAAAGACCCAACGACCAAGAGAAGTCATATAAATGGAATCCATGAAGGGGTAAACATGCAGGGTTTAGTCAATAGGAAAAGCACAGTTCATGAGTATATATCCACTAACTACAAACTACATCCTATAAGGAGATTAGACTGATCAAAGTAATTTTATATTTGGCTTTGACCAATATGGATAATAGAGCTGCAAGAAATAGTTCCATAGTCTCTCAATCATGGTCGAATTTAGTCAGTACTTGTCATGTTGGTGAAGTGAGTGGAGCAACCATGGAAACGGCAAACAAGCTGGTTTTTGCTTGTAGCTGTAGCTTTCATCGGCTCTGCTGTTTAAAGTTGGGCCTTCCTATTAAAATAATGAAACAGTTTAAACAGTTAATCAATATATTTCTTACATAAAATGAAAATGCCCATGAGGTTGCTTTGTTCCTATCATTCATCTCCATGTAACAGAGAATACTTGCTACAGTTTGATCTTGGTGTTTGTAATACGGAAATTTTCAGAGGAATTTAACTTTCTTGGAAGTTCTCTTTGCTGATCTGTGGTTTCTCGAATGACTGATTTCAAAATAGCTGATAGAGAGAGATGTCAACTTTTGCTAACTTTGGTTTTCAATGTTACAGTTTGTGTACAAAGATGACCTGAACTGGCTGAAGGGCATGGGCTGTTATGCCTGGGACACTCCAGAAATTCTACTAGCCAAACATTCCTATGACCTACAGAGTGAAGTAAGATATTCTTAGCTGTGTTCTTTTAAGTTTGATGAAGTAAACCTGTGGAACCTGAAATCAAGTTCAGTTCAGCAAGATATATATCAAAATTAATGAATGCCAAGTTAGTCTGTGCTATCAGTTTGCATGTTATTAAAACACTTCAGATAAAATTTTGCAACATCTTATTGCTGTTAGTTTTTTGCATTGGGTTTTGGGACTTGAAAGAATCCATTAGGCCATACACTAGAACTTACTGACATAACAACTTGTAAAATATGTCAAATATTGCGAAAGAAGGATAGGAACTCAATTTTTTTGTTGTTTTACATTCATCAGGATCGAGATTAGACTGTGGCTCTCATTGTTGATGTAATCGAGCCTATTGACTCTCAAACTGAGCTAACTGATTAACCTTAAATCAGGCAGGTCAACTGTCACTGGTCAGGGCATTGCCATAGGAAATGCAGCACAGACTGACAGTCCCCATAACCCTTTGTCACTGAAAAAGGGTGACCAAACTAATTAGTGCCCCATTCCCATGCTGTATAAATAGATGTTCCCTTTCAAAGTTTAGTTTCTTGCATCCCAGCCCTGATGAATGCAAAATTTAAATCTTTGGTTTTATATCTCTTTTTAGTAACATTTAATTTCTGTACTACTGAGCAATTATTTATAAAAGATCACATTGTTTCACGTGGTAAAACAGTTGGTTGAATCCATACTTTGGTGACTAGTGGGAAGATAGATTAGTGTACAAAAATACAGTCCCATTAAATACAAACTCTACTCAGTGATTTTTCAAATGCTGAGTTTCTAATCTCAACCAAGGCTATCACAAGAAAGTGCTAAGTGGAACCAAAAGGGAAATGTCAGGAAAAATAGCAGCAAGTCTTTGAAGCTTTATGCTACCTTGCTATGGGATAGTGCATGTAGAAGACTGGAAGCAGCCACTGTTCTTTCCAATAAATTACAGTTATATATAGCTTGTAGATTAACATGACAAGAAATGAGCATTAGCAAAGCACAACACAACATTATCATGAAAAATAACTAAAAAGCATTTAAAAAGTTAAATATGATGCAATACTTCAAATTAGTGATATTTGCAGTGTACAGCTAGACCAACGATCCTTAGTTTAACAAAATATGAGTATTGGAAGCTGAATGGAATCTTGTGCTCAGCTTATAGATAGGATAGCCACATAACAAGGTGCTCTGGTGGTATCCCTGAATTCCTATGCCTTCTACCCACTCTCCACTGTAACTAGGCTTGGAGCTACAGACATGCTTGATCTGGAGGCCCTTCAAAGGCCAATTAAGTGCCAGAAAAGGGCACCACCCCACAACAGCTTGAATTGACCAAGGTGTAGGCAGTTCTGTAGCAATGTAGTGTGAATGACAGTAAACTTGGGTAAGTAAACCTGTCAGCTCTGGGGGGGATGGAGGAGGCGGGAGTCCCTTAATCACAGGCATTTAGAGAGCCAACAGGGAGTCCACTGAACACTACCCTTCCTCTCACTTCTGATCACCATTCCCGTCCCATTCCTCAATCCAGAAAGCTCCTAACCACATGTTCTAAACCAAGCACCCCCACCCTCCCACCATCCCAGGCCAATGAGTAATTTACTTATTTTTCAACTCGGTCCTTGAAGTTTAAAGTGATGTACAAAGAAAACAAAAGTCATATAGTCATAGGGATGCACAGCATGGAAACAGACCCCTCAGCTCACCTCTTCTATGCTGATCAGATATCCTAAATTAATCCAGTCCCATTTGCCAGCATTCAGCCTAAATCCCTCTAAACCCTTTCTTTTATGTATCCATCCAGATGCCTTTAAAATGTAATCGTACCAGGCTCTACCACTTCTTCTGGCAGTTCATTTCAACACCCTCTGCATGAAAATGATGTCCATTAGGTCTCTTTTAATTTTTTCCCCTCTCACCTTAAACCTACTCCCTCTAGTTTTGGATTCCCCGATCCGAAAGAACTTGGCTATTTACCCTGTCCGTGCCCCTCATGTTCCAGGGAAAACAGCCCCAGCCTATTCAGCCTCTGCCTATAGCTCAAAACCTCCAACCTGGTATTTTCCTTGTAAATCTTTTCTGAACTCTTTCACATTTCACAACATTCGGTGATTGGTTAGAGTATGGAATGCACTGGAAGTATAGTGGAAGCAGGTTCAATTGAGATATTCAAGAGACTGTGAATGGTTATTGGGATAGAAAAAAGTGTACAAGGGTATGTGGAGAAAGCAAAAGATTGGCACTAAGAAATGAAACTTGTTTGGAGAGCTGGTGCAGATATGATGGGCCATATGGCCTCCTCCTGCACAGAAACTAGGCAATCTACTGTCTGTTGCCTCACCACTGCTTGACTGGCATTAGATTTGGTCCTTTTCTTAAGAAGTCAATGGCATATCACATTCTTTCCAGCTGTCTGACCAGACAAGTTTCTGCCTATTTTCTGAAATAAAATACAACTACTAAAGGACACATTCTTCTTGATATAATCTTTATCTTGCATTCAATGAGAAAACCAACACGTGTATTTCGCGAGAGCAGAATACTGATTCATTGGCAAATCATCTCTGATTGGTAGAGGTGTTGCCATGGAGAATGCATCCATTCATGAGGACTGACAGTTAAATCTAGCAGTTAATTGTTAATTATCATAAATGAGTGCATTCTCCATAGCAATGTCTCTACATATCAGTCTACCTGCCAATTAATCAGCACTTTCCTCTCTTCTGTTTCATTCACTAGTGGGACATGCCAGCATTTATTACCTCCTTGTCCTGTTGTAGTCTATATGCTATAGGTTAATCCACATGCCATTAGATAGAGAATTCCAGAATTATGACCCAGTGACAGTGAAAGAACAGCAATATATTTCCAAGTAAGAACAGTGAGTGGCTAGGAGAGGTACTTGCTGGTTGTAGTCTCCCCATGTATCTGCTGGCTTTGTCCTTCTAGATGGATCTGGTCATGTGTTCAGAAGGTGTTGCATAATGATTGTTGTTGAATTTCTGTAGTGTCTACTGTAGATAGTACACACAACAGTCTAACTGTTGATCTTCACCTTGGATTGGCATTCTTACAAAATTGTACTGACGAATGCAAGATGAAAAGTTTGACAAATATCTTATTTCAGGAATACTCAAGTTCTGAGTCATCAAACAACTGTTTAAGATGATATGTCTTGTTGGCAGGAAAACAACATTTGATAAATTTGTACACGATTTATTGCAGATCAAATACAGAACTGATGGAAAGAAAAATTTTGAGAACTATACTGTGATCACAGATACACCAGTCTATGTGACAGCTGTTCAGAGTGGCCTTCAGTTAAGTGATGTAAGTATTTGTCTGCTTTCACTCCAGTAGCCTTAAATAGCTTGACTTTAGTCTGCAAGTTCATCATTATCTGAGAACTCTTTCCATGTATACACCGGTGTGAGCTCTTCTGTCTTTTAAACTCCTTTATGTAGCAGGGCCTGGAGGTTATGGTTGGTCTTACCTGTAGATTAATGTATTTCATTCGCATTCCTCTCCCTGACATTTTAGCTCTGGTTAAAATAAAGAAGTTTAGATTAAACCTTCATTGACAAAGTCCTCCAATTGAGAAGTGTGGTGCTGGAAAAACACAGCAGGCCAGGCAGCATCTGAGGAGCTTCTGAAGAAGGGCTTATGCCCGAAACGTCGATTCTCCTGCTCCTCGGAAGCTGCCTGGCCTGCTGTGTTTTTCTAGCACCACACTTCTCAACTCTGGTCTCCAGCATCTGCAGTCCTCACTTTCTCCTAGTTGTTCTTAACCTATTGCGAATCCTCTTGCAAGGATGCTTACCTTGAAGAAGCTCTCCTCCTCCCTCATTCCTGAAGAAGGGCTTATGCCTGAAACGTCGATTCTCCTGCAGTCCTCACTTTCTCAAAGTCCTCCAGGTGTTGTGCCCCAACTATATTGGGTTAGAAACTTTCAATCATCATGTTGGTTATTTGGGTGAAAAAGTAGAATGGCGGAGCAGTACTGCTGCACAATCTTTCATGTCAAATTGGCCTCAAGAAAATGTTGGCTGCATAATTGGAAGAGGGTAATTTCCTCATGTCTACTGGCTTCACTGAGAGAAATGTGAAAAACCCAGAACATTTATGCCACAGAAAGAGGTCATTCAGTCTATCATGACTGTGCCAACCAAAAAAGAGTTATGAAGCCTTATCCCACTTTTATGGGGTTGACTATTACATGGATGTTACTTTTGAGGGGCTGAAATTCATACCAGATCATTAGCAGAAGCCCAGTTGATCTCTAAACGAATGAAGAAAAAAAAGTAAAATATGGTAATTCTGAAAACCCGGAGCAGAACTAAACAGCCAGCTGACTGGAAGACCGGGAATGGAGCGGAACAACCGGCAGACTGGAAACCTGGAGTGGGGTGTGACGGCTGGCACACTGACTCATAAACATTGATCTGCCATCTGTGAAGAACTAGAGTCGACTTTTGCATGAGATATATGGAAAATTTCAGGTTATTTGACCAAAAATAGGGAGTTGATTTTTATATGAGATCGACTGTTACTCTAGTCTATACGGTATATGATGAGGATATTTGACTCTACCACCCATTCAGACAAATGCCTTATATATGTAAATTATGCTCATAGCATTTGTCTGAGGACCAACTCCCAATTTTGCATTAACTAAATCGAACTTGCCCTGTACACAATTGGTCCAGAACTATCATGACCTAATCAGCAGATCTTGAAGGAACTGTTGGAGTCTATTCATAAAAAGAGGGTGCAAACATTTTTATGTTTATGTTCTTTGAAGGCAAGAGGAGGAAGGCCTCTATCTGCAGTTTTGCACCTTTGTTTCACCTGATGGATGGCAGTTATTGTCCTTTCTCTGTACTAATTTTTATTGGGAAGATTTCCATGTCTTAGGTCACAATATGTCAAGTTATGTAACCTACAACTAACAGGTGGATTGTTTTTGTTCTTGCAGGTTAGATACAAAGAGAACTATGAGAAAAACAAGGACAAATACACAACTGTTTTAAACACAGTGGATTACAACAGGACCAATGACCTCAAAACTATGTTTAGCAGTGTAAGTTTTACAGCATGGATATTTTGAGGAAGTTGTAAATGGATTTTCTTTACAAGGGGATAAACCGATATATTTCAGAAATACGCATGGAGGTTCAGTGAATAAGTGCACTACATGATGATGCATTTAGCAAAATATTCTTTGGTCAGATGAACATGAGTGAATGGTAACCTGGTATCAGAGCTAGATCAGTTCCGCTGAAACTGCAATCTAAAATTAATTGTCATCTTTAGGCAAGTTGAGGAAGAAAGGAGAAGAAATGGAAAAATCTCTTTACCCTATCCTTAATATGTGAGATGATTGGAATTATGTTATTGCTGTGTTAGTGATACCATTGCAAAAGTCTCTGTTAACAATAACTGCCAAGCATATGAGATGGATATGAAGACATGGCCCAATGAAGACAAGTACGAAGACATGATTGTCCAATGCCCTTGTCTACTCAGACATGTTACTATTGATGATATTTTAAACCTAGTTACTTATCAAAATTGTAAGGTGTTAGTCATCCCATCAGTTCACCTGTAGTCACTAGACATTCCTTTCCAATATGCTCTTTCCAGTTTGTCACTCTTCCCTTCATAAGATGTAATTGGGATAGTTTTTCAGATGGTAGTCAAAAACTTAAACTGTAGGACTGGGATGAGGCAGGTAACTTAAAAAAAATTCTGGTTTCTTTTGCAAAAGTAGTATGAACTATTTCATGTATTTTGAGAAACTTGAGTCAAGGGCCAGAACACTCAGAATTAGACACATCCAAAGTGGCATATGATAAAGAAAAACAAAATATACGAGGATGCAGCAATCAGATGATTCCAAACTTGCGATTTGCAAATTTATAGATTAATGGAGAAAAGGAAATCAGAGGAAGGTGAAAACTCCCACAAGTTGAAGTTCCTGGAGGAGAAACAGTTACTAGCGGTGTACTGCAAGGGTCGGTGTCCAGTTATCAGCGGCTTACCGCAAGGATCGGTGTGGGGTCCACTTCTGTTCGTCATTTTTATATATGACCTGGATGAGGGCTTAGAAGGGTGGGTTAATAAATTTGCGGACAACACTAAGGTCGGTGGAGTTGAGGATAATGACGAAAAACGTAGTAGGTTGTAGAGACACATAGATAGGATGCAGAGCTGGGCTGAGAGGTGGCAAATGGATTTTAATGTGGACAAGTGTGAGGTGATGCACTTTGGCCGGAGTAATCGGAATGCAAAATACTGGGCTAATGGTAGGATTCTTGGGAGTGCAGATGAGCAGAGAGATCTCGATGTCCATGTACACAGATCCCTGAAAGTTGCCACCCAGATTGACAGGGTTGTTAAGAAGGCATACAGTGTTTTGGCCTTTATTAATAGAGGGATTGATTTCCGGAACCAGGAGTTATGCTGCAGCTGTACAAAGCTCTGGTACGGCCACACTTGGAGTATTGTGTACAGTTCTGGTCACCGCATTATAAGAAGGAAGTGGAAGCTTTGGAAAGGGTGCAGAGGAGATTTACTAGGATGTTGCCTGGTATGGAAGGAATGTCTTACGAGGAAAGGCTGAGGGCCTTGAGGCTGTTCTCGTTAGAGAGAAGAAGGTTAAGAGATGATTTAATAGAGACATATAAGATAATCAGAGGGTTAGATAGGGTGGACAGGGAGAGACTTTTTCCAAGTATGGGGATGGCAAACACGAGGGGACACAACTTTAAAGTGAGGGGAGATAGGTATAAGACAGATGTCAGAGGTAGTTTCTTTACTCAGAGAGTAGTAAGGGTATGGAATGCTTTGCCTGCAACAGTAGTAGATTCGCCAAGTTTAAGTGCATTTAAGTCGTCGTTGGACAGGCAAGTGGACGTACATGGAATAGTGTAGATTAGATGGGCTTCAGATTAGTATGTCAGGGCGGCGCAACATCAAGGGCCGAAGGGCCTGTACTGCGCTGTAATGTTCTATGTTCTATGTACTAATTAGAAGGGAAAGGTTTCAATGCAGCGAGGAGTAGGATGGATTAGAAATGTGTAAGGATGACAAATTTTATGCAACAGCTCATTAACTTTGATAAAATAATGCTGTTATGCTCTTGTATTTCATGGCATCATCCAAGACTTTGGTGTATGATTGTGTCTTTTCTTGGATAGTCAAGTGACGTGCTCCCCATCTCTTGTCATTTATTTAATTGACTGTTCATGTTTGCATCTTTGTGGTATCAAACATATCAACATTCTGGAATAATATGCAAGGTTTGTTAAAATACGTATTAACACAGATGGCCTCCTTCTACAAGGACCGCAATTTCCCCCCCGACGTGGTCGACGGTGCCCTCCACCGCATCTCCTCCACTTCCCGCTCCTCCGCCCTTGAGCCCCGCCCCTCCAACCGCCACCAGGACAGAACCCCACTGGTCCTCACCTACCACCCCACCAATCTCCATGTACAGCGCATTATCCGCCATCACTTCCGCCACCTCCAAACAGACCCCAGCACCAAGGATATATTTCCCTCCCCTCCCCTATCAGCTTTCCGTAGAGACCACTCCCTCCGCGACTCCCTTGTCAGATCCACACCCCCCACCGACCCAACCTCCACTCCCGGCACCTTCCCTTGCAACCGCAGGAGGTGCAACACTTGCGCCCACACCTCCCCCCTCACTTCTCTCCAAGGCCCCAAAGGAAACTTCCATATCCGCCACAGATTCACCTGCACCTCCACCCACATCATCTACTGCATCCGCTGCAGCCGGTGTGGCCTCCTCTATATTGGGGAGACAGGCCGCCTACTTGCGGAGCGATTCAGAGAGCACCTCTGGGCCACCCGGACGAACCAACCCAACCACCCTGTAGCACAGCATTTCAACTCCCCCTCCCACTCCACCGAGGATATGCAGGTCATTGGACTCATCCACCGCCAAACCACAACAACGCGACGGTCGGAGGAGGAGCGTCTTATCTTCCGACTGGGAACCCTCCAACCACAGGGGATGAACTTGGACTTCACCAGTTTCTTCATCCCCCCTCCCCCCACCTTGTCTCAGCCGAATCCCTCCAGCCCGGCACCGCCTTCCTGACCTGCAGTCTTCTTCTTGACCTCTCCGCCTCCATCCTACTCCGACCTATCACCCTCACCTTGACCTCTTTCCACCTATCACATTTCCAACGCCCCTCCTCCAAGTCCCTCCTCCCTACCTTTTATCTTCTCCTGCTGAACACTCTCTGCTCATTCCTGAAGAAGGGCCTGTGCCCGAAACGTCGAATCTCCTGTTCCCTGGATGCTGCCTGACCTGCTGTGCTGTTCCAGCAATAAAGTTTCAACTTTGTTCTAGTAACATGCATTCTTGCCAACTTGTTGAATTACTTATCTGTTTATTAATATATATGTTAACTTGAATCACCATTGTTGTTTTACATGCTGTTTCTGACAATGTTGTTTAATGTGAAAACAATGCTTCTTCGACTTCCACATAATCAGCCATGTATTGTTTCTCTAGAATGCTTACAAACTGGCCTGGGATAAGGTGAAAGCAACAAGTTATACAATGCCAGGAGATGCGTTTTCAATAGCTCTGGCCAAGAATCAGAAAGACATTCTTAGTCCAGTAAGTAGAAAATTGTCATCAAATGTAATTAAGGCCAAGTTGCTGAGGGTACATCCCTACCTTCCTGGCAGTGGCAAGAAGAACGATTTTTTGCAATTTGTTTTTTTTTCTCATGCAAGTTTATCAAACTGTGTGCACTCAATCTTTCAGATAAAGTATCGTGAAGAGTATGAGAAGTTCAAGGCTCTCTACACATTGCCACGTTCTGTGGAGGATGACCCACATACCATGCAATGTCTAAAAGCTGGCAAGTTGAACCTTGATGTAAGTAATGCTCAGGTTGGACCATGAATCCCGAGTGAGTAGGCCTAAATAATTTACAACCCTCCCTAATTACCACTGCACTTCCTTCTGTGGCCACTGTAACTCTGTTACGGCCAAAGTATCTTCCATTGTTCCAAGAATTGAGTTGATCGGAGCACGTTTTTAAGAAACAACAGGAAGAATGATTTTGATCTGGGGGTAGGGGTTAAATTCTCCCCAGTGCTCTGTGTTTTTACCAGAATCGTTTGATAATTACAGACAGATCAAGTATCACACAGGGTGCACTATACTCACTCTTCGTGCAAAGTCATAAGTCATAATAAACTGCCTCAATTAATTATTTTGCATTGACTTGTTTAAACTTGTATTTTTTTTCTATTCTTACAATATTAAACATATTCATGCCAAACGTTTGTACATTTTACAAACAACAGTTGTCTACTTTGTATCAGGCCATGACAATAGGAGAATTATTGTTGAGCCTTATTATTTTTTGCTGAATTTTATTTGTTGCTATTTCATTTAATGAGAGTTGACTATTGGGGTGAAAATTCGCTGGGATTAATCCACTTGGCCTGTGCTTTGTGCAGCGTCTGTACAGAAAAAATTACGAAAATAACAAAATGAAGGTGCACATCATGCCTGACATGCTGGAAGTGGTTACTGCCAAAGACACCCAAGCCAAAGTCAGCTATATTGACTATCGCAAGTATCTCCACGAATGGACATGCTTGCCAGATCTGCAGATTAATATACATGCCAAGAAGGTCTGCGAGCAACTGAGTGACGTAAGTGTTAATTTTCGTTTCATATTAATTTAGACCAAATAGGCAGTTGTAGTAGCTGAAAATGTGTTACTGGAAAAGCGCAGCAGGTCAGCTCAGCATCCAAGGAGCAGGAGAATCAACATTTCGGGCATGAGCCCTTCAAATGACCTGCTGCGCTTTTCCAGCAACACATTTTCAGCTCTGATCTCCAGCATCTGCAGTCCTCACTTTCTCCTAGTTGTAGTAGCTGTCCAGTACTGAAGTACAAAGATTCAGTGAAAATGGAATCATGAGAGAATGAAAAACATCTCACTGGAATCTTGGCAAAACATATTGGGAAGCAGATTCAGTGGCAACATTTGAATGGAAAGCATAAATTGGATGTGCACTTTTATAGGTACATAATTGTAGAAAGTTTTGGAGCAATGCCGGGAGAGCAGCGGGATGGCTAGCTCTCCCAAATTGCTATCACAGGCACCAAAAGTCCACCTTCTATGCAATTTCCTGGTTCAATGGATAAAGGCAATGTACCATCAACTACCGATCCATAAAGTCGTGGCACACATCGGTACCAATGACATCTGTAGGGAAAGGGAGGAGGACCTGAAAAGAGAAAATAGGGAGTTAGATTGGAAGCTAGAAGGCAGGATAAGCAGAGTAGTATCGGAATGAATATGACCCTACTGTTGGTACAGTTTACTACATGGGCATGTAGAAAACCACAAAGCACACTCAGTGAAGCTTACTAAATACTGAGAGGTCTGGATAGAGTGGATGAGGAGAAAATGTTTCCACTAGTAAGAGAGACTAGGACCTGAGAGCACAGCCTCAGAGTGAAGGGATGAACCTTCAGAACTGAGATGAGGAGGAGTTTCTTCAGCTAGTGGGTGGTGAGTCTGTGGAACTCATTGCTGTAGAAGGCTGTGGAGACCAAGTCATTGACTATATTTAAGACAGAGATAGCTAGGTTCTTGATGAATAAGGAAATCAAGGTTTAAGTATAGAAGGCAGGAGAATGGGTTGAGAAAAATGACAAACGTGACTGAATGGTGGGCTGAATGAAATAATTCTGCTACTGTCTCTCATGGTATTATGGTCTTATGCTGGAAGCAAGCGATTACATCAGCATCTAAGACTAAGCAATCTTTGGAGGTGCTAAGAAGAAGGCCTAATAAATTTCATGCTCTTTATATAGTGGCCTCTAGCAATACCTACCAATGTGATAATTCGACTGCTTCCTACTTGTTGGAAAGGCTTAAGGTTAGAAATTACAGTTGAAGTTCCCTTCTCTTGTATTTCTACTGCCATTTTCCTATCTTTTGGTCAGATTTGAGTTAGATGACAGATAACAAGCATCATAGTGATAATTATGTTTTTCGTTCTATCTTTTCAGGTTCTGTACAAAGATGATCTCAACTGGCTTAAAGGAATTGGTTGCAATGTCTGGGACACTCCTCAGATACTTCATGCTAAGAAATCCTATGATCTCCAAAGTGCTGTATGTTGGAATAATTTGTCACTGCAATGTGTTATTGGCATTGATTCTCTCTTTCCTTCTTGTTACTTGTCTTTTAACTGCCACCGATCATTTAATTTCTTTTCCACTTTTATTTATCTCCGCAGATTCAATACAAGGCGAAGGCTGAGGCATCAAGGGACCAGTTCACGCCAGTCATGGATACTCCCACTTACCGGCAGTCTGTCACCAACGCTAAACAGTTGAGTGATGTAAGTATTTTTTGAGCCAGTTTATAAAAAGAGACGTCAATAACATAGACTTAGAAATCTACTATCAGCTACAGGTTAAAACAGAATGATAAATTCTAGATAGTGCTGCTTCCATACAAAACAGGTACTGTTTTATTACACTTTAATAATAAGTGTATGGGCAGCACGGTGGCTCAGTGGTTAGCATTGCTGCCTCACAGCATCAGGGACCCAGGTTCAATTCCTGCCTTGGGCAAATGTCTGTGTGGAGTTTACACATTCTCCCCGTGTCTGCGTGGGTTTGCTCTGGTTTCCTCCCACAGTCCAAAGATGTGCAAGTTAGGTGAATTGGCCATGTTAAATTGCCCGTAGTGTTCAGTGTAGAGGAATGGGTCTGGGTGGGTTGCTCTTCAGAGGGTCAGCGTGGACTTGTTGGGCCGAAGGGCCTGTTTCCACACTGTAGGGAATCTAATCTCATCTAATAAAATGTCATCAAAGCTCAACCTGATCTGTCATATGTTTTCTGACTTTTGAATATTTACATATATGTCTATTTACATTGTGTATATTAAAAAATATATACTTTTACAGATACACATTGTACTGACATAAAAGCATTTCAAGAGATATATATATGTACATTGATGTGTAATTCAATTATTTTGCTTTCAATATTTTGATAATATAGTATGTTTGAAAGTGAAATATCCCATTTATTCTCTTCCTTCTGTTTTTCAGTTTGTGTATCACAATGCTTATGTGACAAATATTAGAGGTACAGTTGCTCCAACCACAAAGACTGTGGATCTGGATAGAGCTAGGCATGCCTATAAGTTACAGAGTGAGGTAAGTGTGCGTCTCTGTTAGATTTTTAAAATAAATTGCGAGAAGCCTCTCCAACTAATTGGACTTTGTAACATTCCTTTTGTAGAATCTTTATCGTGATACAGGCCGAAGCCTTCTCCCCACTGGATATACCATTCCAGCAGATATCCCATTCTTAAAGCATGCCAGAAATGTTGACCATAACCGCAGCGATGTAAGTATTACCCTGAACCCCACTTTTGAATCTCTTGAATCAGGTTTCCACACTTGCTGCTGCACTAAATGAACTGTTCGCGAAGTTACAAGTCATGTTCTGTCTAATGATGACAAACATAGATTTCTCTCCAGGTCTTCAGCCTTTGACATGGTTCTCAATGCTATTTTTATCCAATGCTTCTCCACTGCTATCAGGCAGGCAGGACTGAGGTCACATAATTCCATTCTTATTTATGAAACTTCAGTCAATCACTGGATCTCCAGGACCTATCCCTGGCCACCCTACTATTTCTCATCTACATGCTGCCCTCCAGCTACATCATTCAAAGACACAGAATTAATTTTTCCATGTACCGCACTTTGCTCTCTCTCACCACCATTTCTCTCAATTCCTCCACTGTTACTAAATTATTCAACTGTTTATCTCTCATTCAGTACTGGATGAACAGAAATTTTCTCCAATTAAATAATGAAAAGGCTGAAGCCAATGTTTTCAGTCAGTACTCTAGAATTTCATTCCCCAGTCACCATCACCATCCTGGTCTCTAGCAATGGTCTAATATTCAGCCAGTCTACTTTCTTTGTGTTAATTTTGATTTCAAGTCAGGTTTTCACCATGAATGAGATCACTTATTTCCATTTCAGAACATCAGCTGTTAACTCATCAGCTACTCTTTCATGCCTTTGTTTCCTCTAGACCTGACCATTCCAAAACACTCTTGGTTGGTCTCCTATATTCTATCCTTCATAAAGTTTCAAAACTCTGCAGCCTGTAACTTAACACAGCAAGTGCTGCTCCTTTATCCCTGTACTCGCAACATACATTGGCTCCATTAGGATTTAAAAATCCCAATTCTTGCTTTCATGTCTATGACTTTGCCCCTTTCTGTCTCTGGGGTCTCTTCCCAGATATCTGTGCTTCTCCAATACTGACCGTTTGTGCATCTCCAATTTCAATTGCACCTCCACTACTGGTCATGCTTTTCATTACTTGGGCCGCAACTCACCCTTCAGCTCCCTGTCTCTTAAAGACACTCCTTAACTATTTCTGTAACCAAGCGTTTGGCCATTTAACCTAATATTGAAATGACACCCATATCATGAATTGTTGATAATAAGCCAGATAATATTAGGGTCCGAGAACTACTTCTCAGTGATGTACGCCCCCACCAGAGATACAAAGTCAGGTTTCTGAAATGGCCAAACAGAAGACTGTGTGAGACTATATAAATTATAACATAGATAGAAACTTATGAACGAAATCAATAAGCAATTCAAGTATAATTGGAATGTTAAACTGTTTCAAAAAAATAAAAGAGAAAATATAATTTTATTTCAAGGGCAGAATCCTGGTTCACATAATGGATAATGTGACAATAAAACATATCAACTACAGTGTCCAGCAAGTCTTAAAGTGGAATCTATCAACTATAGTATCTATCAATTCTTAAAGTAACATTTACTTTAATTGCCTCAGTTTAATTGTCATTTACATAAATGATTTGGATGCGAGCATAAGAGGTAGTTAGTAAGTTTGCAGATGACACCAAAATTGGAGGTGTGGTGGACAGCAAGAGGGTTACTCAGATTACAACAGGATCTGGACCAGATGGGCCAATGGGCTGACTAGTGGCAGATGGAGTTTAATTCCGATAAATGCGAAGTGCTGTATTTTGGAAAAGCAAATCTTAGCAGGACTTATACACTTAATGGTAAGGTCCTAGGGAGTGTTGCTGAGCAAAGAGACCTTGGAGTGCAGGTTCATAGCTCCTTCAAAGTGGCGTCGCAGGTAGATAGGATAGTGAAGAAGGCGTTTGGTATGCTTTCCTTTATTGGTCAGAGTATTGAGTACAGGAGTTGGGAGGTCATGTTGCGGCTGTACAGGACTTTTGTTAGGCCTCTGTTGGAATATTGCATGCATTTCTGGTCTCCTTCCTATCGGAAAGATGTTGTGAAACTTGAAAGAGTTCATAAAAGATTTACAAGGATGTTGCCAGGGTTGGAGTATCTGAGCTACAAGAAGAAGCTGAACAGGCTGGGACTGTTTTCCCTGCAGCGTTGGAGGCTGAGGGGTGACCTTATAGAAGTTTACAAAATTATGAGGGGCATGGATTGGATAAATAGACAAAGTCTTTTCCCTGGGGTCGGGGAATCCAGAACTAGAGGGCATAGGTTTAGGGTGAGAGGGGAAAGATGTAAAAGAGACCTAAGGGGCAACGTTTTCATGCAGAGGGTGGTATGTGTATGGAACGAGCTGCCAGAGGATGTGGTGGAGGCTGGTACAATTGCAACATTTAAGAGGCATTTGGATGGGTATATGAATAGAAAGGGTTTGGAGAGATATGGGCCGGATGCTGGCAGGTGGGACTAGATTGGGTTGGGATATCTGGTCGTCATGGATGGGTTGGGCCGAAGGGTCTGTTTCCATGCTGTACATCTCTATGACTCTAAGTGAAATGTATCTGTCCCAGTTTGGGAGAAAATCATCTTTGCTGAATCTCAGCAGTTAAACCTTTATCTTAAGATGAGACTCTTAAGTGAGGGAAGTTAATCTGAAAAATACATCGATTTCAACTTGTTTAATGTTCTTTGAAGATGGAAAATAATTCCTCGTGCTTAGGATAGTTTCTTAATTGTAATTAATTTCAGCCCATTTATAATAAAAATTTGGTTTTAATCAGTTACTTCCAACTTAAGAACAACATTTTCTGATTCTATGAAAATTTATATAACTAAAATTTACAAAACAATATCTCAGAGTATTATTGATTCTAGAAATGCTTAGCTTGCGAGGGCTGTGGTGCTTAACTTCCATTAGTTTTAGGATTATGATGTGCTTCTAGATCGTTTAAATTCCAATTGAGTGTGGATTATCAGCACATTTTACCAAATTTACCTACATTGCACTTTGTTACCTGACAATGTGTAAAAAATATGCAAGTGTGCAGTTTTTGGGTGTGGATTTCTTACCATGAAATCTGTAAAAGTCATTGTCTTTAAAAAAGCCCTTTTAAATTATTTTAGCCATTTTTACCTAACATACTTAATTAAGGCTGTTTTTGTTTAAATGGATTCTTGACAGCAAAATGTATTGAGTAGAGCGAAATTAAATATAATATCCTTTATTGTCATGTGTACTCTGGTACCAGTACCTAGGTACAAATCTAGGATACAAAAGATCAATGAAAAGTAGTATCATTACTTAGTGTCTTAAAAAATAAGTTAGAGGTAAGATTGTTATAACATAATTGATGGATTGACATTACAGTCTGGTAAAGTATTTCAGATCGACATTACATTGCAGCAGCACATTGAACACATGGTCTGCCCCCCCCCCCCCCCCCGCCATGCAAAGCCCCAACTCAGTAACTGTCCCGCTCTAGTCCAAGCCTCCAGTCCGTTTCACACTGGCACTCAGCTGCACCAAGGTAAGTTGCGCTGCTCCAAGACTCACTTTTCCTCTCACGAATCTCCACTACTTGTTTCAGCTTGCACAGCTCCAGGGCTCATACCCTTTG
Organism: Chiloscyllium plagiosum; assembly: GCF_037043375.1. NCBI lineage: Eukaryota > Metazoa > Chordata > Chondrichthyes > Orectolobiformes > Hemiscylliidae > Chiloscyllium > Chiloscyllium plagiosum. The sequence goes on along the minus strand of NW_028270145.1, from coordinate 95,146,914 downwards.
TGCTGCACCAGCGCTCGTTTCCCCTCGCTGCTCCGGGATTCATTTCCCCTCACTGCTCTGGGACCCGTTTCCCATCCCTGCTCTGGGATTCGTTTCCCCTCGCTGCTGCGATACCCGTTTCCCATCCCTGCTCCGGAATTCGTTTCCCCTCGCTTCTCCAGGATCCGTTTCCCCTCGCTGCTCCAGGACTTGAGGCAGATAATGCACCTTATTAACTTCCTCAAAGTTCTGTAAATGCAGTTTTTTCCAACTGCTGTGCCATTTGTGTTTAGTTGTCAACATCCCCATTTGCTTTGCTGCATAACTTTTCCACAAAGCATCCTGTTCTCTTTCTGACAATATTCCATCAGCAATCATAAAAGACTAGTTTTTAACTTTTTAGCCTTTTTAAAAAAAAATTATAGTTATTTTCCTTTCCTGCCCTTTGCTAACAGTTCTGTAGTAGCACTTATATCAGAATGTTGTAGATTCAAGTCCCAGCCTGGAGGTAGTAGCACAAAATTTAGCTGGAAGTACCATGTGAGTACGAGTGACAGGCACCATCTGTTGGATGGAATATTATATGCAGCCTCACCTGCTCGATTGGAGGGACATGAAAACCGCATGGTATAATTTCAGGGAAGGATAGGAAATGTTATCTCTGGTGTCATGGCTAGTACATATCCATCAAACAGTATAACTGAAATATATTATCTGCTATGGTATTATTCCTGCCCTTACTTACTTCATAGTCAATACTTTGAAATGTCAATGATGTAACGTAGGGAAGTATTGCTTGTACTGTTCCTCCAGGGTGAATGCTAATCATCCATTGTTTCTCAGGATAATAGTCACACAAACCCATGTGGTGAATGCAGGTAGTGGTATTAGAACAATATTCACTGTAACTCAGAAAGGTCACTAGACTAAATACAAACACATGGAATCAAAGGATTTATATGGCACAAATATTTATGTTTGTTTGTGCCTTCTGTTCAAATGCTATGACTAAGATTTTGTTCTTCAGATGGGCTTGATTGTCAAAAACATTTCTCATTTTCTTTTATAGCTGAAGTATAAGGAAGCTTATGAACATATGAAAGCAAGAGGCTACAAATTGATCCCAGAAACCATTAGCATTACTGCAGCCAAGAAAGCAGATCTTATTTTGAACCAGGTAATGTAGGCGTACTGTTAGCATGAACACATCGATCAGAAAAGATTACTGTAGGAAAAGTGAATATTTGATGCATTTAATTCCTTTCTCTGATTCAGCGTCTATATCGGTTACTTTATGACACTAACAAAGACAAGATTCACCCAACGCTTGACACTCCAGAAATTCGTCAAGTCAAAGCTACACAGGAGGCGATCAGTGATGTAAGTTTAAGAATTGAGTGAACTTGTCTCAATAAATTAACCAAGCATGCTCTATTTGCTGAACAGAATTCAATGATTTTACTTTTTTCCTTCCTTTAGCTGATATATAAGTCGGACTACTTCCGGTTGAAAGGTCAGAAGATTTCCCTTCCCATCACTCCTGAGCTGCTCCATCACCGATATGTTGGTGTTATCACTAGCGATGTAATTATTAAATCTGTCTTTGCTTATTCATACATTTTGTTTACATTTTTCCTTAATGTTTTCTGAATAGTACTAAGTTTGTGACTATTCCTTCTAAAGAATAAATACAAGGAAGAGCTTCAGTGGCTGAGGGGCATTGGATGCTTCCTGTATGGAACTCCTGAAATGATACGAGTGCGTGACTTCCACAAATTCTGGGTATGCTTTCCATTTTTTGTAATCCAGATATACCAATTGTAATGATCTAAAATTATATCATAAAAGTGAGTTTTAATTTAGCCAAAAAGGTTGGTCTAAGATCATGAATGATGCTGAAGGGCTTCGGCGCAAAGGACTTTCCTGCCCCTTGGATGCTGTCTGACTTGCTGTGCTCTTCCAGCTCCACATCTATTGACTCTGACTTACAACATCTGCAGTCCTTACTGTGTCCGAAGCAGTCTGTTAGCAGGATGGCTGTTTATGATGCACAGTAATGCCAATAGTACGAGTTCAGTTCCTGCAGTGGTTGAGATCACCATGAAGGTCCCACCTTCTCACCCTACCCCTTGCCTGAGACATAGTGACCCTCAGGCTAAACAACCACCAGTCGTTTCTCTCTAATGAGAGAGCTGGCCTATGGTTCCCTGGGACAGCGGTACCTTTGCCTTACGTATACGTAAATGACAGGAAAACTCCATGAATGTTGAAATTCTGAAATAAAACTGACAATGCTGGAAATGCTCATTTGATCTAGCAACATGTCTAGAGTGAGAAAAATGAAGTTAATCTCAGCCTAGCTTACTGAGGGTAAACATTGTAACTCTTGAGATAGTAAGTAGTATTTCTGAAAATATTTATCTTCCCGATCTAGTAAAATTTATTTGAAAATACTTTAAACTTCTTTTTTATGTTTTTCTTTCAGACTGGCTATGACAAAGCTGCCAAAAAATTACGTGACAAGCATACTTCAGTTCTTGATACTCCTGAATACAGACGTGTGACGGAACTGAAAACTCACTTGAGCAATGTAAGTATCCAACCACTTCATGGAATACAAATAAGAATGGAATTGTAACTCCACCTTTAATCTCAAATGGATGGTAGACTTTTATTATGCATGAATAAGGGAGGACATGGTGGCTCAGTGGTTAGCACTGCTGCCTCCCAATGCCAGGGACCAGGGTTCGATTCCACCCTCGGGCAGCTGTCTTTGTGGAGTTTGCACGTTCTCCCATTGTCTGGGGATGTGTACTTTAGGTGAATCAGCTATGAGAAATGTAGGGTTACAAGGAAAGGGTAAGAGGTTGGGCCTGGGTAGGATGCCCTTCAGAGAGTTGATGTTGGCTTGATGGTGTTGTGCTGGAAAAACACAGTAGGTCAGGCAGCATCTGAGGAGCAGGAGAATCAGCAATTCGGGTATAAGCCTTTCATCAGGAATGAGGCTTGTGGACCAGGGGGCTGAGAGATAAGTGGGGGGGTGGGGCTAGAGGGAAGGTAGCTGGGAATGTAATAGGTAGATGAAGGTTGGGGGTGAAGGTGATAGATCGGAGTGGAGGGTGGAGTGGATAGATGGGAAAGGTGATGGACAGGTCAGGAGGGCAGTGCCAAGTTGGAGGCTTGGGACTGGGATAATGTGGGGGGAGGGGGATTGAGGAAACTGTTGAAATTCACATTTATCCCGTGTGGTTGCAGGGTCCTAAGGTGCAATATGAGGTGTTCTTCCTCCAGGCGTTGGGTGGTTAGGGTTTGGCGATGGAGGAGGCCCAGGACCTGCATGTCCTTGACCAAGTGGAAGGGGGAGTTGAAGTGTTCATCCACAGGTTGGTGGGGTTGGTTGGTGCAGGTGTCCCAGAGATGTTCTCTGAAACGATCTGCAAGGAGGCATCCTGACTCCCCGATGTAGAGGAGACCACATCGGGTGCAATGGATGCAATAGATGACATTGGTGGAGGTACAGGTAAATCTCTGTTGGATGTGGAAGGCTTCTTTGGGAGCCTTGGACGGAGGTGAGGGGAATGGTGTGGGTGCAGGTTTTGCACTTCCTGTGGTGGTAGGGGAAGGTGCCAGCAATGGCGTGTGGGCTGGTGGGGGATTTAGACCTGATTAGGCAGTTGTGGAGGGAAAGGTCTCTCCGGAACATTGATAGGGGTGGGGTGGGAAATATCTCTCTGGTGGTGGGGTCCGTTTGTAGGTAGACCAAGTGGCGGAGAATGATGCGATGTATGCAGAGGTTGGTGGGGTGGAAGGTGAGAAGCAGGGGGATGTTCTGTCCTTGTTGCATTGGGAGGGGTGGGGTTCAAGGGCGGTGATGCGGGAAGTGGAGGAGATGTGCTGGAGGGCATCATTGACCACGTGGGAAAGGAAATTGCGATCTTGGAAGAAGGAGGCCATCTGGGATTTTCTAAGGTGAAATTGGTCATCCTGGGAACAGATATGGTGGACGCGGAGGAATTGGGAATAAGGGATGGCGTTTTTACAGGAGGTAGGATGGGTGGAGGTGAAGTCTAGGTAGCTGTGGGAGTTGCTGGGCTTGTAGTAGATGTCCATGGTCAGTCAGTCGTCGGAGATGGAGATGGAGAGGTGCAGGAAGGGAGGTTACTGAAATGGTCCAGGTGAATTTGAGGTCAGGGTGGAAGGTGTTGGTAAAGTTGATGAACTGTTCGACCTCCTCGTGGAAGAATGAGGTAGCACCGATATGGTCATCGATGTAGCGTAAGAACAGGTGGGGGGTGGTGCCAGTGTAACTGTGGAAGATGGATTGTTCCATGTATCCAACAAAGAGGCAGCATAGCTGGGTCCCATGCAGGTGCTCATGGCTACCCCTTGGTTTGGAGGAGAAGTTGTTTTGGGTGAGGACCAATTCAGCCAGGCCCCCCACTGCCCCTCAACCATAACCTCATCACCCATCACCAAACCATCATCTTCCAGACCATCCACAAACTCATCACCTCTGGGGATCTCCCATCCACAGCCTTCAACCTGATTGTCCCTGAACCCTGCACCACCCAATTCTACCTCCTACCGAATAGTCACAAACCTGACTGCCCCAGTCGACTCATTGGCTCAGCCTGCTCCTGTCCCACTGAATTCATCTCTGCATACCTTGACACCGTCCTGTCCCCTTTAGTCCAGGAACTCCCTACTTACGTTCAGGACACCACCCACGCAGTTGACACACTCCAAGATTTTTGTTTTCCCAGCCCCCAAAATCTCATCTTCACCATGGGCATCCAGTCCTTGTACACATCATCCGCCATGATGAAGGCCTCCAAGCCCTTTGTTTTTTCCTCTCACATCGTCCCAACCAGTACTCTTCCACCAACTCCCTCATCCACCTGGCTGAACTGGTCCTCACCCTTAACAATTTCTCCTTCCAATCCTCCCACTTCCTCCAAACCAAAGGGGTAGCCATGGGCACCTGCATGGGCCTCAGCTATGCCTGCCTCTTTATCGAGTACATGGAACAGTCCACCTTCCGTAGTTACACTGGCACCACCCCCACCTTTCCTCCACTACATCGATGAATGTGTCGGCGCTACCTCGTGCTCCCAAGAGGAGGTCAAACAGTTCAGCAACTTCACCAACACCTTTCACCCCAACCTCAAATGGTCTCCTCCATTGCCAAATCCTAACCACCCGAGGTCTGGCGGAATTTGAATTGAATGGAATTGAATTGAATTTATAGTCACATGTACCAAGGTACAGTGAAAAGCTTTGTCTTGTGATCAATACAAGCAGATCACAGAGTTAAATAGCATAGATAAGTAAATAATAGGTAAACAGTGGCAAAAACCAAAACACAGGTACAGGCGAATATTAAGAGTTTGTGAGTCCATTCAATATTCTAACAATACTAGGGTAGAAACTGTTGCAAAACTGGCTGGTGCATGTGTTCAGGCTTCTGTACTTCTCCCCAATGGTAGAGGTTGTAGAAAAGCATTGCCAGGGTGGGATGGATCTTTGAGAATGCTGGAGGCCTTTCCTTGACAGCGGGCCTGGTAGATGAATTATATAGATGGGAGGTTGGCCTTTGTGACTGTCCGGGCCGCGTTCACGACTCTCTGTAACCATCTCCGATCTTGAATGGTACAGTTGCCATACCAGGTAGTGATACATCCAGACAGAATGCTCTCGATGGCGAACCTATAAAAATTGGCAAGGGTATTTACCATCATGCCACATTTTCTCAGCTGCCTGAGGAAGAAGAGATGTTGTTGGGCCTTTATAACCAGTGCGTCCTCACGAAGAATCCAAGAAAGCTTTTTGTTGATCATATTCCCAGGAGCTTGACACTCTCCACTTGTTCCACCTCTGTGCTGTTAAGGTGTAGGGAGGCATGAGTAACATCCCACCAAAAATCAAAAATATTCTGCCTTGGGACCCTACAACCAAATGGGATCAATGTGGATTTCAACATTTTCCTCATTTCCCCTCCCTCCGCATTTTCCCAAGCCTTCAACTCTGTACCTCCCTCCTGACCTGTCCATCACCTTTCCCATCTGTCAACTCCACCCTCCTCTCTGATCTTCTCCCTCACCTTCATCTACCTGTTGCATTCTCTGCTACCTTCCATCTAGCCCCACCCCCTCCCATTTATCTCTCAGGCCCCCAGGCCCACAAGCCTAATTCCTGATGAAGAGCTTATGCCCGAAATGTTGATTCTCCTGCTACTTGGGTGCAGCCTGACCTGCTGTGCTTTTCCAGCACCACAGTCTCGACTCTGATCTCCAGCATTTGCAGTCCTCCCTTTCTACTTGTGGACTCGATGGGCCAAATGACCTGCTTCTACATTATCAGGATTCTATGAAAATGCTATGTGACTTCAGGAAAATGATCTTGCGTTCTATACTGTTATTTGAAATCAAGCAATGTAAAGGAAATATTTCTTCAACCTCTGATGGGGATTTTTGACAAAGAGGAAAACTGCAGGGAGACAGAGCTGTAGAGTATACCAATTACACCTCAGAACTCAAGAAAGGTGATCTACCTCATAATGGGCACACCTCTCTTTCCATCCCCAACTTCCTTCCCAGCCCTGCCCCCTCCCTTCTATTCTTCCGATTGACCCTTCCTTTCAGCTACCAAAGAGATTCATTCCTCCCATCAATCAACCAGGTCGTACCCTCTATCTGTGTTCACCTATTCCTACTTCACCACCCCATGCCCCACCTCATCCCCTTATTTGCAGCTCCCCTTACACCCACCCCCAGTCCTGAAGAAGGGTTACATCCAAAATGTTTGCTTCTCCACCTCCTGATGCTGCCTGGTTTGCTGTGTTCTTCCAGCCTCCTGCTTGTCTACCTTGGATTCCAGCATCTGCAATTTTTTTTGTCTCACATCCCCTTTTCTGCCAAGATCACAATAAAAAGATCTGAATTATTCAGCAGTTGATGTGTAATCATTGCACTCAGTATTGAATTTAATGCAGGGAACATCAAGATGGTTGCTGAAGGTTTTGTGATTTGTTTGATGTTATGTATAAAACTTTGTGATCACACATCCTGAGATTTCTCCAAGCTAAGAATTTATTTTTGAATCTGTACACATCCAAGTTAAGGCACTAATATTCTTTATGCCAAAATACATACTCCCCTCTGTTTGGCCAGTCGTGTTGCTTTTGAGGGACCTCTATTATCTTACGTGCTTGACCATGAGCTTTAGTCCTTAATTATGAACTTTGCATTGATCAGCTTGTTCTTTGTAAAGCAGGAAGATAAGAGCATTTATCTCAGGGTTCATTTCGTTCTAATGTGACTTGCTTGCTAATGCAAGATTGGAACTCAATCAAATTTCTATGACACAATTGACAATCCAATGCCTGAGCCAAGGAAGTCCATAGCCAATCTTAATAATAACTCCATATCTCTACATTCTATTTTCCAACAAAAATCAATGAAGATCAGTCTTGAAAGGTTCGCTTGTCACAGTAATGATACAGATAAATATTCCAAATTGAGCAAAATGTGGACACTGACAGGATTAAGGTCCTGGAGACTCTTCAAGCATCATGACAGATTTGGTAAACGGGGACACCCAAACCTATCATAGATCAAAGCAAGGACAAAACAGAACATGTGTCACATTTTAGTGAGATAATTGATCTTTCATTTGCCTCTTGTCAATTTTAGCTGGTATACCGTGCTCAGGGAAATAAAGCAAAGACGAAGTACACAACAAGGCTTGATACTGTGGATCTAAACCGAGCCAAACACGGTCAGAAGATACAGAGTCAGGTGAGGCCAGACAAGCTGTTAAATGAAAATGATGGTTCTTATAGTGAAAAGCTTCTGAGTAGAAACTAAAAGGAGGCTTTTAAGCATGGTATCAAAGCAAGATATGTATTGAATATAGTTGAAAATTACTGACCACAGTCAGAAGAAAAAAATATTTTTTATTATCACTTCAAAGGAAGTGATGTATCAGTGAGTAACATGATAGAAAATTCAGGAACCGTTGTGTTCTTCAGTGTGGAAAGATATGACAAAATTTCTGTGCTAGTTTGAAAGTATTGTGAAACCTGTCTATTATCGCACATCTTATTAAAGATGTTTTCTTTTTCCTTCTGCAGTACCTGTATGTTGAATTAGCTAGAAAAGATAGACCGCATTACATTCCTCATGAGCATACTACATCCCTGGATCACGCCAAGCATGTCAAAGATTTTGCCAGTGAGGTAAGACACAAATAAGCAGTTATTTGGAAAGCCTCTTACACAAGTAATACATATATAAATATGTTGTTTCAACTTATTTTTAAATGTACTCAATTTCGAGGAAATAAGTTGCTTACATTTGCAAGTCAAGAAAATGCACAGAATTAATTAAAAAACACAATGAGTATGAAATTATTTTGCTGCCATTTAAACAGGGCAGTTAACAAATTGAAAAGAAAACTATATCAGTCTACACCTTCATACAAATAGTAGCTCATGGCTTTTCAATGATTCATGTGCAATACATATCACTTCTCAATGTGACATGGGTTCCAGGGTGCAACGTACTAAATGTGTGAAAAGTTAAGATAGAAAGACCTGCTTTTATTCAATTAATTTCATGATTCTAATCTATCTTTTTTTCTTTCCAATGTTAGAAAAAATACAAGGCACAATATGAGAAGTTCAAGAGTAAATACACTACAATACCAGATACTCCAACATTGTTGATTTCTAAGAAAGCGTACATAATTGCCAGTGATGTATGTATTGAATAATTCCTTCTTACTGGTATATAAAGAGATTTCATAACCATCTGTGATTTTTCACATTTTGAAGACACTCTTTTTGCTTTTAATAGTTACGATATAAGGAAGCCTTTGAACATGCAAAAGGTCATTACCGTACAGTGAAAGATGCCCTGAACATTGTCTACCATCGCAAAGTCACAGATGATATCAGTGAGGTACATTATGTTTATATTTAAGTAACTGAAATCTTTGAAGTATTTAAAAGCTATTCATATTGTGTGAGCATGTTACATAGAATAATGAGACTAACATTGTAATGCATGGCGACCTTTTGGATTTGCCTCTTTTCTACAGAAATATGGGTATCTTTAACTTGTTATCACTCTCTGACAATAAGACAGAGACCAGGATCAGGCTTTCAGCTATGGCCCAGATCCCCCCAGCCACTCCAATGTCTTGTGAATATGTTGTAGAAGGCTTTACAGTTGTGTGGAATGATGCGTTTTCTTGCCCATTGTCTTCCCACTTCTGCTGGGATGTTACCATTAGCGACAGAGATGTTGGGTAACTCTCTGGCCCCAAAGACCAGTGAAGGCCTTTAGGTTGCTAATTAATCAACCCCATTCACCATTTCTCCAGGTCTCCTCACCATTCCCAGGACCTGTTGCAATCCCAACACAAAAGGGGGCCACCATCTTAAATGGAGTGCCCCTTTTTACTTAGTGCATTACCAACCACATAATGTTCTGGATCTGAGTTTGGATCTTGTCACCGTAGATGGTGGAACTTGACTTCAATAAAAAAAAAATAAAATCTGGACTTAAAACCCATCCGGTTCACAAATGTCCTTCAGAGAACAAAATCTGCCATCCTCACCTGGTCTGGCCTACATGTGACTCCAGACTCACAGCAATGTAGTTGACTCTCAACTGCCCTCTGGGAAATCAGGGATAGGCAATGATTACTGGCCCAACTAGTAAAAGCCACATCCTGCAATTACATTTTTTAAAAAGTCCCCCCAAATTATTTACCCCCTTTTTTCCCACCTTCAAATGAACTTGGGTAAAAGGCCAACCTTCTCCCTCATGCCCTTTGTCTGCTGTCCAGAACATAACGCTGAAGGTGTATAGACCTTAATGCGGGCACGTTAGTGGTCACTTTGCCCACCTCGTGTGTTATGGGACTGGTTTGGAGTGTGTGCACAAAGGAAGTTGGATAGCCAACTGATGTATTTTGCATGAGGCCTTGCCAAAATCACACCAAGCCCATAAAATCAAATCCCAGACCTTTCCAAGGAGAAATTATTAAAACAGGGTTATTATTGTAAGCAGGGTCAATTAGAATGAAGAATCAAGTAATTGTACCCATACTGTGTTCCTTCATCTTTGTTCTGCATACACTGATGGGATGAAAATTCTCAAATATTGCATGGCAGTCTCAACTGACATAGCTTCAGGTTCAGCTAAGCATTCACGGGCAAGGAAAACCAGGTCCATTTAGGAATATTCGGAAACCTTCTTCGTCCCAGTGCAGTCCTCCTTTCTATCAGTTTCCTAATTTCTGGTTAGTGACTTTTCATTGACATTGTGGTCCTAGGTCAAATACAAGGAGAAGTACATCCAACAGTTGGGTGTGTGGAGATCAATCCCTGACCCACCTGAGCACATGCACCACCGTATGGTAACTGATGCCATCAGCACTGTGAGTCTTTAACTTTGTCCTCTTTAACTTTGTATTTTTGTTTAGAAATATAGTGCAAATATAGTACCACGACAATCTGAAATTTGTTGCTGTTGTCGACTGTTAAACATATAAAGACATAATGCTTTCAATGATAATCTAAATTCAAAATTGAACAAGACAATGTATGCAACTTTAAGATGTGCCCACACACAGGATGTCTCATTTAATGAGATACTATTTTTGACTTTCTGACGAATAGATCGGGACTGTAAGTGACATTTTACAGATTCTTAATGCTAGAAGGTGATTTTGTCCTGTAGCTTGTCATAATTAGACATGCTATTTTTGAATTTTTACTGTAAAATCCATGCCATATCTCTTCTCTTCTTCCTCCCCTGCTGGGCTGCTAAATGCTTAGGTGTCTGGTGACCTTTTGGTACCCCATCCAAAAGACGATGGGGTGGGTGATAGCCTGGTGGTATTATCGCTAGACTATTAATCCAGAAACCCAGGTAATATTCTGGGGCCTTTGGTTCAAATCCTACCATGCAGATAGTGGAATTTGAATTCAATAAAAAATCTGGAAATCAGAGTTTAATGATGACCATAAAACCATTGCCAATTGTCAGGAAAAAACCCATCTATTTCACTAACGTACTTTGGGATGGAAATCTGCCTTTCCTACCAGATCTAGCCTACATGTGACTCTGGCCCCACATCAATGTGTTTGACTCTTAACTGTCCTCTGGGCAATTAAGGATGGGTGATAAATGCTGACCTAGACTGTGACACCCACATCCTGAGAATGAATTTTAAAAAAAGATAGATAGTCAGGTGTGAGCATGGACATGCTTTTTGTCTGTCTGGGTCTCACATTTGCATACAACCATCCAAGTCAAGGAAATAAGTATTTCATCAAATTTCACAGCCTCTTAAGAAAGCTTCAGAGTTTCAGGGACCAGTCGGATTACCTTGACTTTTTTTCTCTCTGGTCCTTTGCAATACAGTATTCTTTGTGTTTAGTATTTAAAGTATTGAAATTAACTGTTTGAAAGTTCATTTTGTCATTTTGAGAAAATGCGACTGTTTATCAGTGTCATTACATGCCCAAGATCTGATGCCTGAAATAAAAATGATTATTTTCTAACTAGGTTAAATACAAAGAAGACTTGGGATGGCTGAGAGGAATTGGTTGCTATGCATGGGACACACCTGACTTGACATTGGCTGGAAAGAACAAGGAACTCTACAGCCAGGTAGGGATGAGCAGCTTCACTGTATGACCTGACATGCTCATGTGAGTGAGTTGGACACCTAACAGAACCAGACATCTCTTCATCTTTATTTAGGGCCACACATCTCAACATTTGCTGCTGTATGAAGTATATTTGTCAGTCTTCAGGCTTGTGCCTCCACACTCTTATTGACCATTAGGGATCCTTTTTATTTTGGTAAAATCCTTTATTTCAATTTCACTTTCATTTACTCTTCTCTCTGAAGGTATTCATGTTAATTTATCTCATTCCGCATATACCTGCCTCACTTCTGTTCCAGTGTCATATGGCCTTGTGTAGAAAGCAAGCTACTCAACTGTGGGATTACAGAGATGAGCCTGATTCTGCCTTTACCCAATAGTTTCTCATCTCACGCACATATCTAATTTAAGGGAATACAATTTGAACATAAGATGTAGACAGGAATAGAATGCTGAAAGAGTTAGATGAAGAGTGGTGCAAGCAAGATCCTCTGGAACTTCAGTGACTTGGATTGAATGGCCTATCTCTGTGTTCTATTTGCTATTTAATTTCATCAGAATTTACTCATTTGGATCAAAGGATTAAGGCTTGAAGGGCAGAATCTCAGAATAAGGAGTTATAGAACATAGAAGAATGCAGCACAGAATAGGCCCTTCAGCCCTTGATGTTGTGCCAATCCTTTATCTAATCCTAAAATCAAACTAACCTATCTACCCTATGTTTTATTATCATCTATATGGCTATCCAAGAGTCGCTTAAATGTCCCTAATGTATCTGACTCTACTACCACTGCTGGCAGTGCATTCCATGCATCCAAAAACCTCTGTGTAAAGAACCTACTTCTGACATCTCCCCTAAACCTTCCTCCAGTCACCTTAAAATTATGCCCCAGCGTGATAGCCATTCCTTCCCTGGAAAAAAAGTCTCTGGGTATCCACTCTATCTATGCTTCTTATCATCTTGTACACCTCTATCAAGTCGCCTCTTATCTTTCTTCGTTCCAATTAGAAAAGCCCTAGCTCCCTCAGCTTTCTTCCTATGACACACCCTCCAGTCCAGGCGGCATCCTGGTAAATCTCTTTGCACCCTCTCTAAAGCTTCCATATCATAAAACATAGAACATAGAACAGTACAGCACAGAACAGGCCCTTCAGCCCACGATGTTGTGCTGACCATTGATCCTCATGTAAGGTAAACCTAATGTACAAACCCTCAAATTTCTGTGACCATATCCATGTCCAGCAGTCTCTTAAATATCCCCAATGACCTTGCTTCCACAACTGCTGCTGGCAACGCATTCCATGCTCTCACAATTCTCTGCGTAAAGAATCCGCCTCTGACATCCCCTCTATACTTTCCGCCAAACAGCTTAAAACTATGACCCCTCGTGTTAACAATTTCTGCCCTGGGAAAAAGTCTCTGGCTATCAACTCTATCTATGCCTCTCATTATCTTGTACACCTCAATTAGGTCCCCTCTCTTCCTTCTTTTTTCCAATGATAGAAGTCCGAGCTCAGTCAACCTCTCTTCGTAAGATAAGCCCTCCATTCCAGGCAGTATCCTGGTAAACCTCCTCTGAACCCTCTCCAAAGCATCCACATCTTTCTTATAATAGGGCGACTAGAACTGGACACAGTATTCCAAGTGCGGTCTAACCAAAGTTTTATAGAGCTGCAACAAGATCTCACGGCTCTTAAAGTCAATCCCCCTGTTAATGGAAGCCAAAACACCATATACTTTCTTACAACTCTGTCCACCTGGGTGGCAATTTTAGGGGATCTATGTACCTGCACACCAAGATCCCGCTGTTCCTCCACACTGCCAAGAATCCTGTCTTTAATCCTGTACTCAACCTTCAAGTTCAACCTTCCAAACTGCATCATTTCGCATTTATCCAGGTTGAACTCCATCTGCCACCTCTCAGCCCATCTCTGCATCCTGTCAATGTCACGCTGCAGCCTACAACAGTCCTCTATACTGTCAATGACACCTCCAATCTTTGTGTCATCTGCAAACTTGCTAACCCATCCCTCAATCTCTTCATCCAAGTCATTAATAAAAATTACAAAGAGTAGAGGCCAAAGAACAGAGCCCTGTGGAGCACCACTCACCACTGACTTCCAGGCAGAATACTTTCCTTCCACTACCACTCGCTGTCTTCTGTCGACCAGCCAATTCTGTATCCAGACAGCTAAATTTCCTTGTATCCCATTCCTCCTGACCTTCTGAATGAGCCTATCATGGGGAAACCTTATCAAATGCCTTGCTGAAGTCCATATATGCCACATCCACCGCTCGACCCTCATCAACTTGTCTAGTAACATTCTCAAAGAACTCAATAAGATTTGTGAGGCATGACCTGCCCCTCACAAAGCCATGCTGACTGCATTTAACCGAGCCATGCTCTTCCAGATGATCATAAATCCTATCCCTCAGAATCCTTTCTAACACCTTGCAAACGACAGACGTGAGACTGACTGGTCTGTAATTGCTGGGGATTTCCCTATTTCCTTTCTTGAAGAGAGGAATCCTTCTGATAATGAGGCGACCAGAACTGAACACAATATTCCAAGTGTGGTCTAACCTGGGCTCTATAGAGCTGCAGCATAACCTCATGGCCCTTAAACTCAATCCCCCCCGCTAAGAAAAACCAACACAACATATGCCTTCTTAATAACCTGATCAACTTGGGTGCACCTTTGAGGGATCTATGGACATGGTCCCTAAGATCCCTCTGTTCCTCCACACTGCCAAGAATCCTGCCTTTAACCCTGTATTCTGCATTCAAATTTGACCTTCCTAAATGAATCACTTCACACTTTTCCAGATTGAGGTCTATCTGCCACTTCTCAGCCCATTTTTGCATCCTGTTAATTTCCCGTTGCAACCTACAACAGCCCTCCACACTATCCAAAACTCCACTAACCTTCATATCATCGGCAAACCTACTAACTCACCTTTCCACTTCCTCATCCCGGTCACTTATAAAAATCACAAAGAGTAGACGTCCCAGAACAGATCCCTGCAGAGCACCACTGATCACCGAGCTTCAGGCTGAATACTTTCCAACTCCCATCACCCTCTGTCTTCTATGGGCCAGCCAATTCTGTATCCAGACAGTCAAATTTCCCTGTGTCCCATGCCTCCTTACTTCTGAATGAGCCTACCTTGGGATCCTTATAAAACGCCTTGCTAAAATGCATGTACACCACATTCACTGCTCTACCTTCATCAATGTGTTTTGTCACATCCTCAAAGAATTCAAAAAGGTTTGTGAGGCCCTCGTAAGACCTGCCCCCCTCAAAGGACAAAGTGAGGACTGCAGATGCTGGAGATCCGAGTCGAAGAGCGTGGTGCTGGAAAAGTACAATAGGTCAGGCAACATCCGAGGGGCAGGAGAATCGACATTTCCTGATGAAGAGCGTGTACTTGAAATGTCGACTCTCCTGCTCTTCGGATGCTGCCTGACTGGCTGTGCTTTTCCAGCACCACACTCTTTGACTCTGTCTCTCGTAAAGCCATGGACGACCTCTATTCAAGCTATGCTTTTCCAAATTATCTTTAAGTCCTCTTTCGCAGAATCCTCTCCAATAATTTGTCCATCACTGACGAAGACTGACTGGTCTTTTAAGTTAGATATAAGGAGGAACTTTTTTCTCTCAGAGTGTGATGAATCTGAAGAATTCTTTATTGCAAAGGGGTGTTGAGGCTGGGGTGTTTACTATACTCAAGCCTGTTAAGCATATTCATATACACATTTTTAATCATTAAAGGAATTGAGGCTCATGGGAAAATGGCAGGAAAGTGGAGTTGCAGATTATCAGATCAACCATGATCTTGTTGAAAGGCAGAGCAGATCTGAATGACCAAATTCTGTTCCTATCATTTCTAAGTCTTATGGTCGAAGCAAATACTACTATCCCAGCTACATGAGGTTTTATAACTTGCAAGCCTCTTCCGATCACCTGACAGCTTCCCTCAACGCACAGCCAGTGAGCTTCCTACTTTCTCAACTCTGCAGTTCTTCTTCTGAGTTTTGACTCTTACACTTATCTGCCTATTGGTTTCCAGAACATCTCAAATGTCTAATAACATGGAAGCATCCAACTACTCTTGACTTCTGACTGAATGCCTTTCACAGAATCTGTGTAATTCAGTTGCCTCTCCAGCAATACTAACTGCAGCACGTCTAGACAGTCTACATCCCTTTTTCTACTGTCACATACTCATTTCCCGACCCTCATTTCTTTCTTCAACTAAACGTGACGCAGAACTTTTCTTCAGTGACTAAAACTATTTGAGTTACCAGTTGAAAACCTTGCAATAAGCCCCACTCCTACTGGTGCGTAGAAATGTCACATTTCTTTGGTTGCCTGTTTCTGAGATCACAATTTACTTATGTAAAGAAGAATTCATTACACCGCAGATAGTTTATTCTTCCCAAAGGATCTTTATTTTTCAATGAACTATCTCTGAGAGTTATGAGATCACTCCTTAAGTGTCCGCTACTGCTTCTCTACCATTTAATCTATTAACCTGATCCACACTAGCCACCTTAATCTTCATACCCCTGTAATTGTCTTTAATTGTGTTTAAGATAATAGGTTAAGGCTCACATTTCTCACCCTCAGTCTGAATATAAAATTCTATCATGTTACCCAGAGGGAACCTTTAGTATGAGGAAAATAATTAACCCTGCCTCATTATACATTACCAGGTTTAAAATAGTCTACTCTATGTTTGGTTTCAGAATGTATTATTCCATGTAACTGTCCCAAACACTCTCTAAACTCATCTATCAGGCTACTTTTATGATTCATCCAATCCATACAATTGCTAAATCTCCCATAGTTAATTCAGTATCCTTTATTACAAGTGCTAATTATTTCTTGATCTATTCTCCATTCTACAGAATAGGAAGGGTTTGGAGAGATATGGGCCGGGTGCTGGCAGGGTTGGGATATTTAGTCGGCATGGACGAGTTGGACCAACATGTTTGTTTCCATGCTATACATCTCTATGACTCAGGTTGATGATGATCAGGTTGTTGGAGGTCAGTTAACTAAGCTCCAGGATATCTCTGCACGAGCTCAGCACAAACTTCTTTGACAGCTTCATCAATAATCCCTCCCATATAAAGTCAGAAATGGGGACATTTGCTGATGAATGAAGAATGTTCAACACCATTCACAATGGAGTCAGAGATGTACAGCACAGAACCTGACCCTTCGGTCTAACTCATCCATGCCAATCAGATATCCGAACCTAATCTAGTCCCATATCCCTCCAAACCCTTTCTATTCACATACCCATCCAGATGCCTTTTAAACGTTGCAATTGTGCTAGCCTCCACTACTTCCTCTGGCAGCTCATTCCATACATGAACTACCTTCTGTGTGAAAAGGTTACCCCTTAGGTCTCTTTTATATCTTTCCCCTCTCACCCTAAACCTATGCCCTCTAGTTCTAGACTCCCCCACCCCAGGGAAAAGACTTTGTCTATTTATCTTATCCATGCCCCACATGATTTTACAAACCTCTATAAGGTCCTCCCTCAGCCTCCGACGCTCCAGAGAAAATAGCCCTAGCCTATCCAACCTCTCCCTATAGCTCAAATCCTCCAACCCTGGCAACATCCTTGTAAATCTTTTATGAACCCTTTCAAGTTTCACAACATCTTTCCGATAGGAAGGAGACCAGAATTGCACGCAATATTCCAACCGTGGCCTAACCAATGTCCTGTACAGCCGCAACATGACCCCTCAACTCCTGTACTCAATATTCTGACCAATAAAGGAAAGCATAATATGATTAAATGTTGTTAACAGTGGCCTAAACTGCATGTTCTGACACTATAAATTTAATAAAGCCTTAGAAGGAGCACACTATGTTCAATAATTCCAAACATAAACTACTTAAGTGAAAGTAAAGTGGATGTTTCATTCTGTTGTTCAGCTTTTAGAGAAGGTTTGCTGTCCATCTTACTTATCTGTAAAATTTTCTTTTGCAGTACAAGTACCGAGAATCAGTTGCAAAACTAAGAAACAACTTCAAGTACACGGCCGATACTCCACACATCCGGCATGCTAGGGCGGCAACAGCAATTTTAGATGAGGTTTGTGCAATTGGGATAGAGTTAATAAGGCAATATTACAAATATCCGACACGTGCTGGAGCCTTCAAGCCCTTGCGACCCAACCTTGAAAGCCCAGGCAATTCAGTCCTGTTCACATTGCATCTCGTACTTGTTAATGGCTCCCATTTTGTATTTAGTGACACTGAAGAGTTTGTAAGTGCTGCTTTTAGCACTGTTGCCTAAATAGTGGACGAATCCTTAGTCAGAGCACGAAGATGTGCTTGTATCAGTAACTGAATATAGGGACATGGGTTTTAACTTTATACACCGTTCTCAAGGCTCTCTGGTGCAAACCTTCCAATGTAAAACCTGGACATTCTTGATCTATATTTTTGTCTCAAAATATATAAAAATATTAAATCTGTTAATAACATCATCTCTTTTTGAATTTGCTTTCAAGGAAAAAAATAGAAAATATAAATATTAGACTGAGTAAATTCTGAGAATGGGTACTAACATTCCTTTAATGTACCATTAGTTTTTCTTATTCGATCTGGTACTTTGTGGTAGCTTGGGATTTTCTTTGATAATGTAGAGCTTGAACCCTTCATTGAACTGTATTGTGTTAAAAAAGTCTTTTTTAGTCTTTAAGGATAAAATGACTCAAAATCCAAAGGGTAAGAGATGACTTTTAGCTTTTACAGAGGCATGTATTACCTTATTCCCTTACCACTCATTTTTCTTTGCGATTTTCTTAACTGCTACCTAGAGGAGCCTAGAAATTATTATAAGGTAAAAACAAAGGTAAGTTTTTAATATATATATATATATATATATATATATGATTTTCCCATGACCACAAGTATAAATAAATCTGCTTCCCTAACACAGTTGTTCAACTTTTAATTAAATCACTTCTTTCTGAATGTTGAAACTGTTCATTTCAAAAACTGAAATAAGTGATGGAACTAAAACCTCTTTGATCTATAATGTGCTTGAGCGAATATTTAAGAACAAAGATAAAGTGTATCATTAGGCTGTAGATATCCATGAAGATAATGAAAATACATATTTTACAACTTATCTGACCAAACATTACCTAAACATTTTTTGACAGATGCAAAAAGAATTTTAATATTCATCATTTGCTTTATCTGAGATACTAGGCGGTTCATTAATTGTTACAATCCTCACTTCCAAGCTGCTTAAGGCTAAATGCAACACAATTAAAATTCAAAAACACTCAAGTCTCAGGCAAAGAGAAAACATGTTGATTATTTTTATGATTAGGATTTCCATCATTACAATTTGTCAGTTAAAGTAATATTATTTTGATTCTCTATCCTGAATATTGTCAGCATTATATATTTACTTACATTCTATTTTGAGATACGTCTTTGCAGTAACTCCAATGAATGCAAGCAAAGTACTAACAAATGCTCACTTTTGGAGGGCCTTTTGCCAAGAATTTCAGAACATGGATGTAGCTCTTGTTAAGCAGTATATTTGTCAGTCACTCTCTTTACTTGCAATTGACTGGTTGTTGGAAATGGGAACAACATTTTGACTCTGACTTCAGGTGGTCAGAGTCGGATTTTCAGACAAGGCTTAGAAGATTGAATCCGTTGAGAAAATCTGACTGCACTGACTTGTCCTAGAGCCAGATATTGAAATATTTCATCCCCATGCAACAGTTAAATCAGTTAATTCCCTCACCTCACACTTCCTTTACAAAAACATTGAATCATTGAATAGAATGCATTATTTTAACTACATCTCATATTCTGAGCAGAAGTCATACAAAGCTTTCTATGAGAAGCAGAAGAGCAAGTATACCTTGGTTTTGGATGATCCTAGAAACCTTCTAGCCAAAAGGTCGGGGCGACTAAGTAGCCAGGTAATTCTGTGGAGCTTGCACTAGAATGCTGGCCATCTACAACATAACCAGCAGTGATCTGCTGGTATGCTTTATGTGGATGTCATCTACCCAAATAAATGTTTTATTGGGTAGGCCTGTTGCAGCTTGTAAGAAACTTTTCACTGATAGAGTGACTGAGTTTGAGGATGATGAACACTGGTGTCCTTTTCTGGCTTAGCTTACGTTCCATCATCCTTTGCATGCATGTGCATTTTTATTGACAGCAATCATATAAGTCTGAAGCCAAATTCAAATTAAGGCGAGGATGCAATGAACTTCTACGGCCTGATATGCTGACTGCCATATACAACTCAATCTTAGGGAGCCAGGTAAAAGCGCTCGGTATTGTGCACTATTGTATCTCCTTTATATTTTTTGGATTGTCTCAAACTAAAGCATTGAACACCAAGCATTAATCATTTTAAAAGTTCATTTGGAAATAGATTAATCAATATTTTGGTGAATTTCGGTTGCAAACAAGTTGAGATTAATTTCTAAAATGTTCCCTACTAATTCAAGCACAAGTAATCTTGCTGTGTGCATGTGTGGCACTGTCTTCTTTAATAACACTTTCTGCATGTTTTTTGATTGATATTCTATTCATATTGGGCCAGATTTTGATAAAATGGGGCATTTTGCTTCACCTTCTTAGATGCAAAATTTTAGTTTTGGGCTTTAAAAATACTTTGCCCACAAAACAGTTGGAAATACAAGCTGGTACTGCAAGGACAATAGGGCATCTCAGCTTCTGATGAACAAGTTCATCTGTTTGACCAATAGGATGTAAGCTTTGCAAAAGAGACAGAGATATAGCACAGGAGGGTGATCTAGAGTGGATTAATTCAATGTCTAATCATTTTCTGGATCAGAAATAAGTCAAATAGTGTTGTGAGAACAAGAAAGAGAGAGAGAGAGAGGAAAAGAGCAGAAAGGAGAAATAAGACTAAAAATACATTTTGAAGCATTTCACAACCTAAAGAATTGAGATGCATTATACTCTCTGACAGGAAAAGAAAGGTTGATGACAATCATTAACAGTTATGAAATCAGTCAAAGAGTACTGTGCTGCTAGTTACAAACCTATTCTTTGTGATAAGTTTAAATGGGAAATTAATGTGCAATTAGAACAACTTCATAAAAGTCTAGGGCAGGTTAAGAACAACATACAATTGTCACTAAAGCTAATGACAGAGAGGTACAAATTACCAGCAAATTGTATGGTGGTTTACAATTTTCAGGATATTTCTTCCTCACCACAAATTGCTGCTAATTTACTGATTAATAAGTGTTCAGCAAGACCTAGTGGTGGCTGGTTAGTTCAGATGGTTAGAACATGATGCTAATAATGCCGGAATACAGCTTTTCAGCAAGATCTGGCCCATTGGGTTGACATTGATTGCTCTACATTAATTATTTGCTCGCTGTATACAGTGGATTTATCGGAAGGACTACGAAAAGGTGAAAGACAAATACACTTCAATTTTTGAGACCCCTGACAATCTCCGAACTAAAAAAGTGACGAAGCTCATCAGTGATGTAAGTTAAGTTTTTAATGCAATGCATATGTGTTTAAATTAAATCTGTTTAAATAGTAGTTACCATGACTGAGCACAGAAATTAGCTATACCTGTTATGCACATATGGAGTTGTTCAGATTACTGATCTTCAGTTAAGGGTGGCACGTTGGCTTAGTGGTTAGCACTGCTGCATCACAGCACCAAGTCCCAGGTTTGATTCTAGCCTCGGGCAACGGTCTGTGTGGAGTTTGCACATTCTCCCCATGTCTGCGTGGGTTTCCTCCGGGTGCTCCGGTTTCCTCCCACAGTCCAAAGATGTGCAGATTAGGTGAATTGACCATGCTAAATTGCCCATAGTGTAAGGTGCATTAGTCAGAGGGAAATGGATCTGGGTGGGTTACTCTTTGGAGGGTTGGTGGGCCGAAGGGCCTGTTTTCACACTGTAGAGAATCTAAAGCTTTCCACACTGTAGAGAGATAAATGCAGCTATTACAATCAGCTACATATGGGTATATTCAGAACTTTGTGTTCCTTTCCTATTACCTGGATAAAAAGAGCAGAGTTACAATGAATCCACTGGTAAAATTCACCAATTTATTATAGTTCCAAACAGGATGAAGGGTTTATGCCTGAAATGTCAACTCTTCTGCTCTTCAGATGCTGCCTGACCTGCTGTGCTTTTTCAATGCCAGCATCTGCAGTCCTCACTTTCTCCCAGACAGGATACTCCAAGCTGTCCCCCTCTTTATTCACCCCCCTCCGCCACCCCCCCCCCCCCCCCCCCCCCCCCCCCCCCCCCCCCCACCCGTTCTGCCCCCACCCCCCAACCGGTTGGCCACAACGAGGTTAATTAAAAAAGATCCATCCCTTGTCAGTGCCTTCGCAGAAAAAAATGAATTTGTGATTTAAAAGGAGCTAATTAATCTGGCGTTCTTGAGTAAACAAAGAATGAGCATATTAATACAGAGAAGAAATTATAACTCATATAGATACAGATTAGACAAGTGAGAAAAGAGTCCAAAAAAAAAAAAAAGTTAAATGACATGTGAATCAGTCTCTGGTTGATGTGTGAAGACATCAAATAGTGTAATGATGATTGTTGAGTAGTTAATTTCAAGATACTTGGCTTTGCAGTTTAGCTGAAATTCTTTTGTTCTATTCCCTTTTTATCTGGCTTGCTGGATGGCATCCAGCACTCAGAGTGAGAAATTCCTCTACCTGCGACTCCACTTTCAAGGAACTATGCACCTGTACCCCTAGGTCTCTTTGTCATACTTGCCTTTAAAACAACAGCTAGCATGACATGATAGCATTTTAGTACTATTGATTGAATCCATATTTTGCTAAAGTTACAAATGGTTCCACATTTTCTTTTCTTGATCTGCTGCATGGTTTCTAACTTCAAATTTTTGAACTCAGTTAGCTACAATTAATGCCAGTACAAAATAATCATTAGACATTTGTCATGACAATTATCTACATTAGTTTTGGCATTAGGGAAATATTCATGATATTTAATTGCACATCTATAGAATGGAGCAATGTAAAGATGGATCTTCACATAATTCAGAGAAAACAACTTGCATAATAATCACATTTTTATATGAGAACCTTCCTTTTTTGTGTTTTTGCAGATTAAATATAAACTGGAGCATAACCGGGACAAAGCTAAGGGCTACACTACTATCCATGACACGCCAATGCTGCTACACATGCGAAGTGTGAAAGACAAAATTAGTGATGTGAGTATTCACCACACCCAATAATAGAAATAAGGTTGCCTTTTGCTTTAAAGCAATTTCAACTTTGCAGTCTCCTACCAATACTGGGCGTTTTGGGGAGGACTGTGGGGAGAAATAGGTCAGAGTTGTGAAAGGCAGGAGCAGGTAGGTAGTTTTCAGATATCAGCCCCTTGCTCAACATCAGCAACTCCAAATGTCCCAGGTTAGGGCAACTGGACATCCCCCTAACCTGGCAGGCAGGTCACCTTAGTTCCTAGTTGGGTAACCAGTTGTTTTCCTTGCATGCTGGGAAGGAAATTAACTGGCGAGGCAGAGATTTAATCAACTTATGACCACTTCAGGGCCTATTTGATGATCGATCTAGAGAGTCTCCAATGGACCTTGTTAGAAACTCGCAACTAAATTGCAGAAGATGGTGAGAAGGAGGTGCAAGGACCAATTCATTCAATTCCTTCCCCTTCTTGCCACCTCCGGGGAAGGGGAAATTCTGCTTTATGTTTCGCCTCTCTAGGAATGTCAAGATAGTAACCTTCACCATCAGTTGCTAATTAATTACACAAAAATAAAACTTGCATTGTAACCCACTCATGACATCCAGATAAGTAACTCTCAAAATGCACTAAACATGAAACTTTAGCTGATGGAATGACTCTTACGTGATTGGCAGGATTTCAAATGTTGCTCTTTTGTTGACAGTTGAAATACAAGGAGAATTATGAACGCAACAAATCTGATTGCAACATTCACGGTGATGCATTTTCGATCAGGGCTGCCAAGAGTGCGTACAAGAACACAACCAACGTAAGTGTCTTTTGGTGTGTTTTGATCTGAAATTATAAAAGACACAGCATCTTCCACAACCTCAGCATGCTCCAATGTGTTTTATTATCAATATAAGTACTTTTGAAATATAGTCACTGAGTGTGCATCAAGGCTGTGGAAAAAATACATTTCTCTCATGTATTTTTCACTGTTTCATATGAAAAGTATGTTCTACAAAGGTGTATAAATGTTGCAAAGATTTCTCTATTTTCAAACAGATAGGGTTAGATTTAATGCAGCTTGTCATGAGGGGAAATATGGTGGCTGTGCTAGTTTGATTGAAGGAGAGGCCTCACCCCAATCTCGCGAAAGCAGAAAACCCTCCCACACCCCACCCATCACGCTACCCAATACGTTTCAGAGTAGAAGTTGCTGAGGAGGATTCATGGCTGCTATCGCAAGATGTCAATTAATGGTGGCTGAGGGATTAAATGGGGCCACACGGCTGTCTTGCAAATAGCACCCCTTGAAGGGATGCCTCACTATCAGCCAATCTGTTCACTAACCAGCAGATGAGACCCCCACATCAGCTGACAATTCATAGTCATTGTGATGTTGACAGTGATATTGTTATAATTTAGGAACACTTGTGTTCTTTAAATATCAGGCAATGTCAATATACTCAAGCAGTATTGCCTGGATACATAGGTTTAAGGAAACTGATGTATCAAGGTCAATTTTTAATCTAACTCACTTGGCATCAAATTAAATGGAATGCTGGATTCACAGCCTAACCCTACCTTCTATTACCTTTACCCTACCCCATCCCCATAATATTACTGTTCCCTGACTTCACTGGAATAGAAAATTGACCTGATATCAGCATTGTACTTGATCCTAAACACAATACAAGCTGAGGGAACAGCACCCCAATTTTTTTTTTGGCACTTTACATTTTTTGGATTCAACATTGAATTCAACAACTTTATACCAAGAACTTTGTTCTCCATTTTGTTTCCCTGACTCCTATCTGTGTCTTTTAATCCCTTACCCTCTAACCTGCTCCTTCTTCCTTTCTGTTCAAATTGATGCCCACTCCACCTGCCCATTCAACCACACCGCCACACACGCACGCACATACATGCACACACTTTCTACACTGGAAAACCGGTGGTTTAAGCTAAAGTTGCCCCAGTGTCATTGTTGTATCTTGAAGTGAAAAGGTCTTTTCATGCAGGTCTGAATTGTCTACAAGCTGTTCAGGTGCAATTACATCATGATCATAATGCTTCACGTGTGAGAAAGATTATGAATGTGGCTTTGGGGCTAGTCCAGCTGCGCAACTAGATATTTTGCTAAGTTACACCAACCACTTCAGTCACTTGCATTAAAGACATACTGTTGCTTGGAGAAATATTTTACAAGGTAATTGACTTATCAAGAGAACGTCGTGATATTTTCTACAGTATAAAGTCCCTATCCTATTGTCTCACAGTTTCTATAGCCCTTTTTAAATTTTCTGATAGTTTCATACTGGTTAACTGCACCAGGGACTCAGGTTCTATTCCAGCTTCAGATGGCTGTCTGTGTGGAGTTTGCATATTCTCCCTGCGTATGTGTGGTTTCCTCTAGGTGCTCCGATTTCCTCCCACAGTCCAAAGATGGGCAGGTTAGGTGGATTGGCCATGCTAAATTACCCGCAGTGTCCAGTGATATGTGGTTAGGTGGATTAGCCATGGGAAACGTTGGGTTAGGGTAGGGGGTGCAGATACAGAGTTCCTTGAAAGTGGAACCACAGGTAAATATGATAGTGACGAAAGCCTTTGGTATTCTTTCCTTTATTGGTCAGTGCCTCGAGTAGAGGAGTTGGGAGGTCATGTTGCAGTTATACAGGACATTGATTAAGCCACCTTTGGAACATTACATGCAATTCTGGTCTGTCTGCTATAGGAATGATGTTGTGAAACTTGAAAGAGTTCAGAAAATATTTACAAGGATGTTGCTACGATTGGAGGGTTTGAGCTAAAGGGAGAGGCTGAATAGACTGGGGCTGTTATTCCTGGAGCACCGGAGGCTGAGGGGTGAAGTTATCGAGGTTTATAATAACATGAGGGCATGGATAGGGTAAATAGACAAGGACATTTTCCTGGGGTTGGGAGTCTCCAGGCATAGGTTTAGGGTGAGAGGAGAATAATCTAGAAGGGATCTGAGGGGCAACTTCTTCATGCAGAGTGTGTATTGAATGAGCCAGAGGAAGTGGTAGAGGCTGGTACAATTGTAACATTTCAAAGGCATCTGGATGGGTATATGAATAAGAAGGGTTTTGAGAGGTATGTGTCAAATGCTGGCAAATGGGATTAGATTAATTTAGGACATCTGGTTGGACTGAAGGGTCTGTTTCCGTGATGTATATCTCTATGACCTTATGAACGAGCAATCACTGGTACATTGTATAACACATCTGCCAGTGCTCATTTAGTGGTAATCCATCGCAAGTTGCTGTCATGATAAGTGATAGAAGGAAAAAAGGAAATAAATTTTAGGTCAGCTTTGTGAAAAAAAAAATAATTATGGAGAAATTTTCAGAATTTTCGGAATTAAGTTGAAACAAATAACTCACTGGAATTTTTCATCCAAATTATCGTATTGGGACTTAGTTCTCTGGTTTCAATGATATTTCCATTGCTTGATTTGTAGCTTGATTACAAGAAGAAGTATGAGGCCACCAAAGCCAAATGGATGTGGACTGTTGACAGACCTGACTTTGTGCAGGCTCACAAGGCCTCACAGCAGCAGAGTGAGGTAAGAGGAACAATAAAATACTCTGTGGTGATGCAAATAACTCAATCCTCTGTGTGCACTGATATAATGTATTTCTATAATATACAATCAATTTTTATCAAACTAACCTCAAATTCACTATAAAATTAAGTTAAAACCAGGTGGAAACTATGATTAGACAATAGCACAGATTGAATTTCAAATTAGGAAATTATTCTGGGGACTAGCTAATTTATTATTCCAATAATTTTGTGACAACAAGCTGTACCTGTAGGTGTATACATGCGTCATATTAAATCATAGTAATATACAATACTGGTATCTCATTTAAAAATTTTTGTTACTCCTGCTTAAACACAGCCAAGCAGATTTTTTTTTAACATTCTGTCGTGGGATCTGGGTGTCACTGCAGAGGTCAGCATTTATTAAACATCCCTGTGGTATTTGAACTGAGTGTCATGCAAGGCCATTTCAGAGAGAGGTGAAGTGTTGACCACATTCCTGTGGGTCTGATCTTGCATGTAGATCAGATCAGGTTAGTGAATCATATGGGTCTTTATGAAAATGGACGGTAATTGTCATGATTACAATTATTCCAATCAGCTTTGTATCTCAGTTTTATTAATTGAGTTTTAAGTTTCACGAGCTGTTGTGGGAGATTTGAACACATGTCCACAGAGCTTGAGGCTAGACCTACTGAATTAGTAATCCAGTGACATTTCCAGTATACCATCCTCTTTCCCCCCTAGTTGATAACATCGTTATAGTCCCAGAGGACCATAGGGCTAATCTCTCATTGAAGAGAGATGACTGGTAGTGGGTTTAATCTGGAGAGGGGTGAGATTGAGAAGGTAGGACCGTCATGCTTGTACAGGAATTGAACCTGCACTGTTAGTTTCACTCTGCATCACAGAAGTAACTAGTAATGCAGCAATTAATTTCTAGCCTTTCTGAGGAATGATACTCATATGCTACATATTACTGAATATTCACTTTGTTCAATGATGTCTGAAATAGCGTAGTAACAATACACATGATCCAGAAAAAATAGAGCAATGAAGTCACATAATATTCAGAAAAAGTCTGGCCAATATCGAGCTGTACTAATTGTTGACAGAATGTGTAAAACAAGAAGACAGGACTGAGGCCAAGTGCTGGCAAATGGGATTAGAATAAGTTAGGATATCTGATCAGCATGGATGAGTTGGACAGAAAGGTCTGCTTCCATGCTGCACATCTCTATGACTCTGTAATAATAACTGAAAGCTCAAAACTGGAAGAAATGTGCTCAAACAGCGAAAGAGAACCAACAAATATAATATTCACCATAAAGGATTGGTTTTATGACTTGCAAACTGCCTATGTGCACATTGGGGCCACTGGGTAATAAAAGATCAAATGCCACCTCATTTGCCTTTGTTATTCTGCAAATCAATGACAGTGGAGTTGTGATTAGTCAAAAAAATTAATTGCTATTAATAATTCTACAGGAAACACAAATTTTTAGATGGAATCAATGAAATAAAAATGAAAGTAATGTTCAAATAGTTTGAATTGTAAAGACATAGGAGAGGAACATTTGTTTGTTAGATTCAAACACCCTATATTGAGTTAGTGTAATACTGCATGATGCGGATGTTTACTTACTGTTACCCACTCCATCTCTTTGTCGTGTGTAATAGGTGGATTACAAGTTGGACAGAGAATATTTGAAAGGTTGCAAGATCTCAGTGCCTGTCTATGGAGATAAGAACATGATACTAGCTGTAGAAAATACAGAATTGGCTAGTGGGGTAAGTACTAAGGTTTAACAATTTGGCACTTGATTCCTATCATTGTTGGGACCTGAGCACAATTCAGCCTTTTACTGACAGGATTACTATCTCTGTTCTGCTGACTATCCCCATTTGGCATTTCTTGGTCAGGAAAGTACGTGATATATCTGACGTCAAGCTCTACCTGTTCTCTTCCACTAATGTGGTTTATTACCAATCTCAGATGGGCAACTCTGATACATTAGTAGTGATGAGTCTGTAGCTATCTCAAAGTAGTATCTAATAGATGTGGGTCTATAGCACAGCATTATGATCATTTAACTCAAATTAACATTTCAGTCCCAGAGATGGGTGTGAGGACTGGGTTAAAAGCACACTTAAGCACCAAAGATGATCAGCTGATATTTTCAACAAAGCATGTTAGTGAAAGACAGCAGCAAAAGCTTGACACCATGTGAAACTCATTCATTCCTGACAAAGTAATGTCTAATGTTGATAGTGATTGCCAAAATTGGGAATGCCAATCCTGTCTCTCATATTTTATAAACCGGAATAAAGCACGAAGAAGGAAATTCTTGGCATTTTCATTGTTTTTCATTCCTGGTACGTAAAAAATGGGAAAAACAAGATCACAATTAGCATCAGTGCAATGTACTCTGCTTAACAAAGTTTAACTCATTGCTCTAGTATTGTTTCCAAAATTTGCCTATTTGGTTTTCAATTACCAGTCAGGAATTCAAAGCAACAACGTTTTTATTTTCTGTGTCAGGTAGTGCCCCTCTCTCCAACTCCAATCTGCTACACAGACAAATTTAGAAGAAAGATTTTTCTGCAGAAGTTACAGATTAAGCAAAATTTGCTAGGCTACTGCTTTTTCTTATTGTCAGGCAAGGTGTAAGTTGGGAGGGGTCGCTGGGTTTGTGGTGGGTTGGGAGAGTTACTTTTTCAAGTGTAACAGAATGTAAAGCATGATTAAGAAAATGTTCAAAAATCCATTTGTAGAATTACATTGGGAGAATTCCTACCAAAGTTTAGGTGGGCCGTTAGCTCAGTTGGCTGGTTTGAAATGCAAGGCAATGCCAACAGCTTGGGTTCAAAACCCGCACAGGCTTACATTGTCATGAAGGAACCTCCTACTCAACCTTTCCCCTTGCCTGAGGTGCTGGTGTTGGACTGGGGTGTACAAAGTTAAAAACCACACAATACCAGGTTATGGTCCAACAGGTTTATTTGGAAGCACTAGCTTTTGGAGCGCTGCTCCTTCATTAGGCAATTGTGGAGAATAAGATTGTAAGACACAGAATTTATAGCAAAAGTTTACAGTGTGAGGTAACTGAAATTATATATCGAAAAATGACCTGGATTGTTTGTTAAGTCTCTCATCTGTTAGAATGACTATGTTGGTTTCACTTTTTTCATAGGTAAATCGCAAAACGTTTTTTAAAAATTACATTCTCAAGTGAACTTTAACAATTCGTGTCATGTCGGCCCAGATAATGTATCGAAGGTGTTAGTTTCCCTGTGTGAGACTGACTGTCTGTGCCACAATGGTCAGATTGATTCTAATTTAAAAAACAGATTTACAGAGAATCACATGGATTCATGCTGTTTTTGAGCAAAGTAAACTGTAATTCTGCGTGTGTGTGTGTGTGTGTGTGTGTGGAGGGGGAGGCTATGAGTGTCTGAGAATATGTGTATGTGTGTGAGTGTGAGTGTAAAGGGGTGTGTGTGTGTGTGTGGGGGGGGGGGTGGGGTCACCTGTAATGTGACATGAACCTAAGGTCCTGGTTGAGGCCATCCCCATAAGTACTGAACTTGGCTATCAGCCTCTGCTTGGCCACTTTTCGTTGTTGCTTGTCCCGAAGTCTGCCTTGGACGATGGTCACCCGAAGCACATATAAGGTTGTGGGGTGAATTTGTACTTGCAGAATTACAGCTTACTTTGCTGAAAAACTGCATTAATCCATGTAAGATTCTGTAAATCCGTTTTTTAGATTAGAATCAGTCTGAACATTGTGGCACAGACGGTCTCACACAGGGCACCTCGCATCTTCAATACATTATCTGGGCAGATTGTTAAAGTTCACTTAAGAATGTAACTTTTTAAAAAAACGTTTTGCGATTTACCTATGAAAGAACTGAAACCAACATGGCTATTCTAACAGATGAGAGACTTAACAAACAATCCAGATCTTTTATTTTTCAGTTATATAATTTCAGTTACATCACACTGTAAACTTTTGCTATAAATTCTGAGTCTTACAGTCTTATACTCCACTTAGTGGGCGGCACGGTGGTTAGCACTGCTGCCTCACAGTGCCTGAGACCCGGGTTCAATTCCCGCCTCAGGCGACTGACTGTGTGGAGTTTGCACGTTCTCCCCGTGTCTGCGTGGGTTTCCTCCGGGAGCTCCGGTTTCCTCCCACAAACCAAAGATGTGCAGGTCAGGTGAATTGGCCATGCTAAATTGTCCGTAGTGTTAGGTAAGGGGTAAATGCAAGGGTATGGGTGGGTTGCGCTTCGGCGGGTCGGTGTGGACTTGTTGGGCCAAAGGGCCTGTTTCCACACTGTAATGTAATCTAAAAAAAATCTAATCTAATCTAATCACAACCATTTAATGAAGGAGCAGCGCTCCGAAAAATAGTGCTTCCAAATAAACCTGTTGGACTATAACCTGGTGTTGTGTGATTTTTCACTTTGTATGCTCTCAGATCAAGCCACTTCCAGTCTTCTCTCTCTAATGACAGAGTCCTATGATTTGGTAAGACCACAGTGACTTTACCTTTACCTGAGTTTGCAGGGTTCTAGTGGGGAAAGCAGGAGAGGAGGATTCATCAGATAGTTCTTACAGATTTTGCAGAGGCGTGAGGGGCCGTTTTTATCGCAAGATACTAATCATTTTGTGCCATTCACAGATAAAATACCAGCTGAAACACAAGAAAGAAAAAGGCATTTTCCAAGCAGTTCCAGACACACCACAGATGCTCCATGCCAAATCTGTTGCTCGCCTAATGTCTGAGGTACTGCAGTCATTTTCCATCAAGTGTTGCTAACTGTTGAATTAACCAAGGTTGCAGAAATGTCATTCCATAAAGCTCCATTTAATCTACTGATGAATTTACTATGTTATTGCTCATAATGAAGAAAGTGAGGACTGCAGATGCTGGAGATCAGAGTTGAAAATGTGTTGCTGGAAAAGGGCAGCAGGTCAGGCAGCATCCAAAGAGCAGGAGAATCGACGTTTCGGGCATGAGAAGGGCTCATGCCCGAAACATCGATTCTTCCTGCTCCTTGGATGCTGCCTGACCTGCTGCACTTCTCCAGCAACACATTTTCAGCTATTGCTCATGATGGTTTGGAAGTCAGGGCATTACATCAGCAATTCAGAATAACATTATCTGGACCTTAAATTTAATAAATAAAACCTGAAACTAAAAGCTAATTTCTGTAATAGTGACCATGAAACCATTATCAAATATTGTAAAAACCCATTTGATTTACTGATGCCCATTATGGCAAGAAATCAGCTGTCCTTACCAAGTTTATGATTAATGGTCTAGCAAGCTGCTCAGTTCATGGGTGTTTCGGGATGGTAACAATGATGCCCTTGCCAGCATTCCATCCCATGATGTAATTAAAAATTGCAATTTCATGCATTCTGTATGACTGGGAGGTTAATACATTATCACTTTAACTTGACATCCTAATTTAGGTCTTTCGTGGTTAATTAATTAGAATAGAGTGTACAGAGGAACCTCAATTATCCGAAGGACACGGGCGGGAAGTACTTTGTTCAGGTAATCAAATTCCAGATAATCGAATGCCGGATAACATAGTAACATAGCCAAGCATCTGGACCTTGCAATCTTGCAATCTTGCAATCGAATTCTGGATAATTGAGGTTCCTCTGTACGTGCTTCTAGGATTAAGTTATCTTTTCTCATTCTGTGCTAGGTCTTAAGTTTAACTCATTGGTAACATGTTACATCCTTTGTGTCTGATGTTAAAGATTGAGGATATGCTCTGTACTGATAGATCCATGTGGCATGAGGACAAAAGAGCCTAAGTGAAAAAAAGGCCAGGGATGTACAATTTCCTGTCAAAGAGAAAAACACCACGAAAATGAAATAACCACTGCCAATTATTGTAAAAGTCCATTTAGTTCACTCATGTCCTTGAGCGAAGGAAATCTGCTATTTTTATCTGGTCTGGCCTACACATGGCTCCAGAACCACAGCAGTGCGGTTGACTGTACAGCTCTCTGCTGAAAATGTGTTGCTGGAAAAGCGCAGCAGGTCAGGCAGCATCCAAGGAACAGGAGAATCGACGTTTCTGGCATAAGCCCTTCTTCAGGAACCCTTCTTTATGCCCGAAACGTCGATTCTCCTGTTCCTTGGATGCTGCCTGACCTGCTGCGCTTTTCCAGCAACACATTTTCAGCTCTGATCTCCAGCATCTGCAGTCCTCACTTTCTCCCTGTACAGCTCTCTGGGCAATCAGGGATGGGCAATAATTTCGGGCCTAACCAGCACAATCCACAAGTGAATGAATTTTTGAAAATAAATTTAGTAAATTTTGGTATTGCAGTTTGATCAAAAAATGGAGGGATTGTTTACTGTCTATTTGTGGCTTTGGAATGATTATTCTCATTTTCGCTAAATGCAAGAATTTCTTCAACAGTTTTTGTTTCAACTGCTCTTAAGTTACTCATTCATTCCTTCCTCATTCTGCTTTGCAGAAAAAATACAAAGAAGCTGTGAAGAAGGAACTTCCCAATGCTGCTTACATGAAGTTGCCTGAGACCCGTGGGACTTCACACGTTAGAGAGGTGTCTAAGTTACTGAGTGGGGTGAGTATTCACACGTTATCATATTTTATGCAAGAAGCTTAGTCTTTCTATATGTGGCCGCACAAAATTGCCTTGTGGTCTCTGTTTCTGCAAGTCTGTGACCCAGTTAAAATTAGGCAGAGAGATAAGTTTCGACCGAATTACCCCAATGACATGCCAACCAGAATTTTGTTCTTCTGCCATGACCATCAGTGACTGAATGTTCCTCACCCATTTCATGCAAGTTGTGGATTTATTCTTCCCTCCTTGTCGGTTCCACTTTCACTTCTCAATATTCCCACAAGCATGTTACAGTAGTGCTAGGCCTCAGGAAATGGAGGTTAATGCTGGATGTGCCTCTATGGCAGGCAAGTGGTTTTGGTTCTCAGTCATTAAGATTTCTTCAGTATCCCTCGCTGGATTCTACAATGCTGTTCTATTTTCCCAGCTATTGAGTTTCCACCCTTGCACTTATTATATCTCAATAAAATTGAGGACTCTAGAGGCAGAAAATGAAGGTCATACATCTAAGTAGTAGGTACAGCAGACTTGTTTATTTTATGCTACACCACCTCAGTTATACTGTAAAATGAAAGGACCTCCCATGCTGAATGGCTTCATTTACATTCTAAACTTCTGTATTATTCTTGGATGCATTATGGAATTTTTAAAAATGTAATGAGGACTCATGAAGCATTACCTGATTGTTAATATGAATTTCTTTGACCACAGAAACTGTACAAGAAGCAGTTTGAGAAAGATAAAGGCAAGTCCTCATATTCCATTATGATGGAGCCTCCAGAAGTAAAACATGCAATGAATGTGGCCAAATGTCAGAGTAACGTAAGCATGCTAATCATTTTGCATCTTTTCTTTCAGTTGCATGTTTTCTTAATCTCTGTATTGAAGTAAATGTTGGTCAATTTCTTTTCCTACGAGGCCTGGACTCCATTTTTAATGTTAACTAAACTTTTGTACCGCTACAATGAGCAGCAAACAATCCAGCTTTGCTTTATTCAAAACTGACCAATTAATGGTCGACTGGCTCAGAAAGAAAATCATTAGCTATCTGCTCCTGCGGTTTCAATGGATGTCATTATTAATTTTTTCCCAAGGGTATGATTACAGCTGTGCCTGCTATGAATGCTTTGCTGAGTTTCAAAAGCTCAAAAATCATTTGTCTGAGTTGAAATTTATAAGCTATAAATCAAAATTTGCGTTTGAGAGGCCATTACAGGATTAGCTATCTTTGTGTTAATGAATAAAATTTTTGTTTTTACAGCAGATTGATAACTTGAGATTTAATTCTTTTCATGAAATAGAGATCTCTTATCAAAATTGGGTGTATAGTAGTGGGAGCTCTCTTTGTTTGGGTAAACTGGATGAGTGGTTATGGAAGATATGAGAGAGAATGGAATATGGTATATGAGTGAGGGACACATGTGGTGGAATGGAGGTGAAGGATCAGGGTTTCAGGTCCTTAAGGCCTTTCAAACTGGGTCAAAGTCTCAGAGAACCAAAGCAGGCATTTTATTAACCTCACCTTAGCATGTGTCCAGCTCCATGGCTACTCTCAAATGCCTTCATCCTCTGCTTCCCTCTCCATCCAGCTCCCAACTTGGCTAGAAGGAAAATATGGATGGTAGGGAGAGTTTTAAAAAAACTAGATCTTCCACAATTTAGCTTACAATCTCTTCGAATCTTTTAACTTTAAAATAAACATTCCCCTCAGCAGCCAAATTTTGTGGCTGTTTAGAGGTGCGAGGAGTCCTCTCTGCAGAGTATCTTGTGAATGCAGTTATATCTAGACAGGGGGATCTCCTCAAAGCCTGGCAGGTGAGCTAACTCCCAGTCTGCTGCTCAAGCCTACCTACAGGCAGCTCAACTGTTCCCACACAACTCCAGGATCCTAGAGACTAACCAGAGAATTTTGGTCAGCTGATGAAAATAGGTCTCATTCTCCAGGCCTTTAGCATGCTCAATTGGCTCTCTGCCACTTAAGGGCAGCAGCAAACCCCATCCAACCTTCAGGAAGATGTCGCAGAAGCAGAATGGAGCCAGAAAATCAGCATGCCAGCCAGAAGCCCAACCTCCTGTGATCTTTTGTCTTCTGCATTCTACTGGGCCTTACAAATTAAACTGCCATTACAGAGGAGGATCTCCAAGATGTTTCTATTAGGCTATGTGAACCTACATGATGCACAGAAAGGTTAATAATCAGATGCAGGTTATTTTCCCACTAATACCTTTTGGAGCCACTTGCCTGGTGTGTGTGGAGAGGACGAGGCCAGCTTGAAATGAAAGTGCCTCGACTGTTTAACTTGCAATCTTCAAGATCAGATAATGATTTGAGATTGGCCAGCACATCCTCTTGCAATTGATTTAATTCAGGCCTTGTGGTCCTTCCCTAATTTCCAAACTGATCTTTTCCACCATGATTTCAGTCAGTCTCTCTTGTATCGCCCTCCACCACTCCACGTCTGTTCCCTTACCTATCACAACATATCTTTGCTCTCTCTCCACATCACCACCACCCCAGCCCATACAGCCTCCATACTGCATAGGACCATGATATATTGTCTGCATTAGAGGTATTATATAATTCCAAGCTCGCCATATCAAATTGGGAAATAGAAACTTTAGAACATATGGAAAGAGCAA
This sequence comes from Chiloscyllium plagiosum, assembly GCF_037043375.1. Classification (NCBI taxonomy): domain Eukaryota; kingdom Metazoa; phylum Chordata; class Chondrichthyes; order Orectolobiformes; family Hemiscylliidae; genus Chiloscyllium; species Chiloscyllium plagiosum. Next base: position 95,111,192 of record NW_028270145.1, on the reverse strand, counting down.
TTTATTTGGAATGTATTTCTCAAATTTCAATCCTTAGCGAAACAGCATATCAGTGATGATAAAATGTTCTCTGTTCTGCAGATCGATTACAAGAAAGATGCTAAATCCAAACTAGCTTACACATCTGTGGCAGATCGACCAGATATTCTTAAAGCCACTGAAGCTGCCAAGTTAATAAGTGATGTGAGTATGTTTCATTCATTTAAGCAGTATTCCTCAAGATATTATCTGGGCTCAGGTACAGCCCATCACATGAGTTTTGTCTGGTGTCTTTTTTCAGATTGGATACAGGACAAAAGCACGTGAGGAGGCTAGTCGTGGTATAATCAGCCTTGGACGCCCAGACATTGAACTTGCCAAAGAGGTTTCCAAACTCACCAGCCAGGTAAAACAGATAAGGGAATTTATGAGAAGCTGAAGTAGATATCTGAATAACCTCACAAAGAAAACAGGATTGTAAGATTGTCTGAGACTCCAGATTGTGTCATACTGTATCGGCCTATACTAAGTCACATAAGATTGTAGCAAACATGTTAAATTTTGCTATGTTGAATTAGACTGTATCCAATGTTACATTGTAATAGTGTCATAAACTGTCAGAAAGAAGAAAATCAAACCAATGAAATTGAGAGAAAATGGTTAAGCTGACTGACCAGAGAAAGTCTGATGAATCATTCAAGATGCAACTATTCTAGAAGTTTCAATGTCATTTTCAATCAATAACTTCTTTCTTGTGTTCATTCTTGCATGTTGATTTCTATCTCCTTTCTGCTTTACTGTTTATTTTGCAGGTTGTTTGTTGTGATTTTATGCATTTATTTTAAGGTTAATTTTGATGCTGTGTCCAAGTTGTTACTCTCAACTTGTCATGTCTCTTAGTGGTAGCACAATCAACTCTGTAAAGACATTGGTCTCTTTTCTTTCCAGAAAAGATAAGGGTGATGGGTGTCAAAATAGACGTGTTTAAAATTATGACTATTTTTGGTAGAGAATGTTGACTTAATCAACATAAGATAGTCCCTAAGAATTCCAACAGAGAATTATAAAGAAACTACTTATCCAGAGAGTGAGGAGAGTATGGAATTCTCTACCACAAAGTGTAGTTGAGGCATATAATGATGATGTAACTAAGTGGGGCTAGACAATTCTCTGAGAAAGAGGGAAATAGAGGTTTCGGCTCATGGAAGTTGATGGGAAAGGCAATGGAGCATAAAACACTGGCATGGACAAATTGGGCTAGTTGTGTTTGTGCTGTATGTTCTATGTAAATTTTGTAGCATGAAAGCAAATAATAGGAGCAATTTATACAGTAGCAACAGCAACCTGCCTAATAAACTGTCCTTTAAGTGGTAGAAAGACCAGCGATAGAGAAGAGGCAAGTGATGGCTTTGTAGGTAATTTTAAACACTCCTCTCTCCCTAAAAATGGGTGGATCATGGTCAGGTAAGAAGTTAAAATCTTAAAAATGCAAAACAAGAACCAAGACCTGGTCTGAATCTGCAAACTCCCAGATTTAAAGAAGAGAGACAAAGTAAGAACAGAAGAAGTATGAATTATAGACTCATGATTAGATTAGATTCCCTACAGTATGGAAACAGGCCCTTCTGCCCAACAAGTCTACACTGACCTTCCAAAGAGTAGCCCAACCAGACCTATTCCCTACCCTATATTTACTATTGACTAATGTACCAAACAATATGGGGAATTTAGCATGGCCAATTCACCAGATCTGCACATCTTTGGGTTGTGGGAAAAAACCCACGCAGACATGGGGAGAATGTGCAAAATCCACAGACAGTCACCACCCGAGTCTCTGGTGCTGTGAGGCAGCAGTGCTAACCACTGAGCCACTGTGCTGCCCTGTATTTAATGTTTTCAGTTGAGTGGTGCTTTCTGTTTGATTTTAAATGCCTCTGTTAATCAGACTCAGTTGATTCTTGGTTTCAAGAAAAAGTAATTCAAACTGATATTTTGGGCTTTCAACTGGTAAACCAATTGTCATTTCCTAAATGCCATCTCAAGGATCATTCTTCCGAATTCAACATGTATCATTCCAAAGGCACTCAATCAAGTGTACAGAGATAACTATACCCATTGTGACCCCAAGTTATAAGATTACAGGAGCAGAATTAGGCCATTCGATCCTTCGAGTCTGCTCTATAATTTGATAATGATTGATATGCTGCTCACCCCCATTTCCCTGCCTTCTCTCCATATCCCTTCAACCCATTACCAATTACAAATCTATCTAACTCCTCCTTAAACTTACTCACTGTCCCATCATCCAGTGCACTTTGTGGTAGCGAATTCCACAGATTCACAACGCTTTGGGAGAAGTAGTTTCTCTCAACTCTGTTTTAATTTGCTACCCCATTATCTTAACTTCCCCTCCAACACCCCACAATTCATGTTCTTCTTGCTTGGCTTTTTCCTCTGTCTTGTGGTCTCTCTGTCTCAATGCCCTCTTATTAAAAGAAACTCATTATTCATTTCCCATTCAAGTTGGCACTATTCTTTCCCAATATTGGCAAATATCCTCCATCCTCACAGAATCTTATGTTCACTTTACTCACTTCCTCGGTTTAGGATAAACAGACCTTTATCAAAGAATTATTGGAGTGCTCATTGTTGCAATGACTTTCCAAATGAGCATTCTAATTTAGTTCTTTCGCCTGACTTTTCCCACATACTATTGCACATTGTTTCTACACAAATAATCATCCAATTCCCTTTTGAATGCCTCAATTAATTCTCTCTCCATCACACTTCCAGGTAATGCTTTTGACATTCCTAGTCAGTTCAGGAAGATACTCAATCAAGTGTACAGAGATGACTGTACCTATTGTGACCCAAACTCTCTGACTCAGCAAGGGTTCAAAACAACTTTGTACATTTTTTCAAAGATTGCATTTTTTATTCCATATATAATATGATTGGGGATTAAGTATTATCAAGTAAGGGACCATTCCTTTATAATGTTCTGACACATTGTGCTGGGCCCCACTGGTATGGGAAGGGGGACCCCTTGGCTGCACCTTGAATCCCAGGTCATTTTCCAGAGGGAAGATTGACTGGGGCTGGATAAGGAGATAGAGCGAATTAAAAGCCTGTTAATGATTGAAAATGAAGACCAACTGTGCTTTGACACCACATTGGATTTTCCAAGGAAAATCACATTGAATTCTGTAGCCTGCATAGTGCAGTTATTTAATCCCCATTTCAGCATAACAGTGAGTTTCAGAGCCTACAGGAAAAGGTATTGCTCCATGTTTGTGATGAGGTCAGTTATTTATGAACAGCTTGAACATGGAAGACCAACTCACCTAGTTTTCAGGACTACTTTTCAACATAAAGCTGTATATTTCAAGACTTTGCATGCTAACTTAGAGCAAATTGTTGAGAGGATTTTCGGACATTTATTCTATTATGTCACATAAATAGATATACAATGGGTGACCAAAGTTTGATAAACAGGGAAGTTTTGAGTAGCAATTTAAAACGGGAACAGGTGACCAAGAGAAGGTACAAGGTTTAGGGAAGGAATTCCAGAACTTGGGCTTTACGCATCTAAATATCCAATCAGGAATGGAGGAGCAATGGTCATGTACAAAAGGTCAAATTGGAAAGATTTTTGCAGAGATTTCCAAGGATGGTCAAACCAGAGATTGTTTCTGAGATGGGGGAGGATGAGGACATGGAGGAATGTGCAAACAAGGAGGAGAACTTTAAATACAAAATTGTGGTTGAATGGGGAGTCAATATAGGTCCGAAACACAATGGTTACAGGTAATTAGGCAAAAAATTGTTTTCACAAAAAAGTTCATTTATGTACCCCACAGCTTCAAGGTCAAGAGTGAAATGTTGGTTTAAACCGTGAAAAAATTGTGCAACATCATAAATCTTTCCCTGCAATTTCCATTTTATGTTGTGGTAACATTTTGGAGGGAAATGAGATTAGATTAGATTCCCTACAGTGTGGAAACAGGCCCTTCAGCCCAACAAGTCCACACCAACTCTCCAAAGAGCAACCCACCCAGTCCCATTTCCCTCTGACTAATGCACCTAACACTATGGGCAATTTAGCATGGCCAATTCACCTAACCTGCACATCTTTGGACTGCGGGAGGAAGCCAGAGCACCCGGAGGAAACCCATGCAGACACTGGGAGAATGTGCAAACTCCACACTGGCAGTCACCCAAGGCTGGAATTGAACCTGGGATCCTGTTGCTGTGAGGCAGCAGTGCTAACCACTGAGCCACTGTGCTGCCCTTAGATGTGACCATAAAAGTGCAAACTTTCCAAGGAGAATTGGTTAGATACTTGTAAAGAAAAAATGTGTGCTAGAGGGATAAGGTGGGAATGTAACACTAATTTAGGTAGCTCTTACAATAAATCAGGGCAGCTAGGATGACTAGATTCCTTCTGTGATGGAAAGTTCGATGAACTGCTTAAAGCGACATATCCATGGCCCAAGATATTATTGCTTTATTTGGGATATTGAGTCAATCTAATTTTCTTCTGGTTCAACTTTGTGACAGCACATCACCTCTAACATGTTCACCTGATGCTGTTGTAAAATATCTCTCGAGCAAATTACTGCTCAAAGGGCTCAAAGAGTGCTTCAAGAAAATACACATTTTATTTCCTAATACCATATATTGTAATGCATAATTCAACCTGGTGTTTAAGATTATTCCATTCTTTCAGCACCAAGATGCATGTTTAGACAACTTTGGACTTAAGTGTATCATGTATAATAAATGTTTAACGTATCAATCACCCACCATCACCATTTTCCATCTAATAAATACACGTTTAGGGAAATATTGGCATGAGATTTCAATATTTCAGCTCAGAGGTGAATATTTATGGTTAATCTCCACTTTATGAGTTGGTGCATGGGATCAAGCAGGTGATGGATTATGTTGCCAAGAAAATGTACAGGGGTTTAAGATGTCCATAGAGAGCATAGTGAGCAATGAACAGAAGTTAGTCGTCTACACCAACATGCACAGTTCACGTTTTATATTCTGTGTATATGTGAGTCCCATTCAAAGAAGGATTTTGGGAAGCTTCAATGTTGATTTGTGCATTGCAATCTCTGGTATATGATAATAGCCAAAATCCATTATATTGTGAAATATGTATAATCTATCATTGTATGGCAAAACTGAGCTGAATCCTGCTTCTAACTAGTCATTTACTGACTGGAGTTAAATACATATCTCCTGCTGTCCATGAATTAATTTGTTTGTTCCAAGCTCTTCTATCTCATGCTTGCAATTCCATCCAGGCTACCCATTAATTACTAATTAATGTTGCTCTGATCATACCATCTTGCTACGCTTCATAGGTGGAATATACCAAACAGAAACTCAGAGGTCATGGAGCTGCTTCATATGACACTCCCACGATGAGGCTTGCAAAGAAAGCAAACATCCTCTCAAGCAATGTAAGACAACCATAAATACCAGAAATCCCTGTACAGTGTATCTACGTTTTATATTCTGCCCTTGCCCTTTGTGCAAGTTACCTTTTTGTTGTCAGGGGGGAGTGGGTGTGCCTTCCACTGTAAATGGTATTCTAGCACCAATTATATTCACACGCAGAAGTCAATCCAATTGAAGATTAAGATGAAATCAAAGGACTGAACAGGAATAGTCCTAAACCAAGCCATCATGCCTGGGTTGTTTTACATTCATGTTTTTGGCACAATTCACTGTATTGGATTCTAAGTTTTCAATTCAGTCTTCTATCTTCCCCAGTCTCTACCAAAGGGAAAACAGAGTTCTAAGATTCAGCAATTTCCACTTTTGAGCCTAGAGATACAAAAATGTGTCTCCTCCGAATTATCTACCAACCATGAACATTTTTTAATTCTCCAAGAATGGCCAAAGCTTCCGAGCCTTCTTGAACTCCCCCCCCCCCCCCACCCCCCCCCCCCCAAGCTGTCAGTAATGCTAATCCATTTCTCATTACATCTTCAGCTTTCTTCTTCTTAATGATTCATTCTGCTTCAGCTCAAGATCATACTTGAATGATACGCTTTTTCTTAAAGTTCTGTGCTTAGAAAGGTTGTGCATATATATCTCTGACCTTGGAATTTTTTTTGAACCATGGTGTTGTCCACTTTCTTTGATAAGAGAGAATAAAGTTTCCACCCAAGTGCATTTTGTATTTTTCTTTTGTTTGATTATCTTTTACTCTTGAAATTTTACACACTTTTTTTGTAGGAATCCAGGCTTTTGAAATGATGAACTTTGCCATCTGTATTCCAGGCCTGGTATCTGGACGTGGAAGTGGACAATCTAACAGTTTCACCTTTTAAAATATAACCTGTGCACATATTAATATTTCAAAGATAGAGTTAAATATAAACAAATTGATATAAGTATGAAAGTAACTCAGGTCTGTGAGCAATTGTTATGCTAACACTGCATTCAAGAAACTGATATTTTGTACATCAAGTTGTTTCCAGGATCTGATCACTGGAACAGCCCTATTATCAGTTTTTATTTTCTTTTGATTATTCATTTGTTAAACATTGCCAACTTTTTTTGGCTCACCACTCTTTGTCATTCCTATTACATACCACCTCCCCAACCTACACCCTCTTATGTTTATCCCTGTTTGTTGTCTGTTACCAGACAATTGTGTGCACCATCTTTGTCATTGTGAGTTTTAAGGTAGTTTTTGTCATCCTTCCTAATCAATGTCATTTGTCCAAATTGTCCAACTGATTTGTTTATTGTTTCTTTATTGTGCTGAGTTACATAGCTGATTGTATTCATGTTGGAGATAATTAAGTAATATTGTTTTTAATTCATGCACAGCTTAAGTACAAAGAGAAGTTTGAGAAAGAGTTTAAAGGACAGAGGCCGAAGTTTGATTTGAAGGAAAGCTCAGGATACAAGTCAATGAAAGATGCAAATATTTTTGCGAGTGAAGTGAGTATCAAGACACTTCCAACTACAATTACTAAACTGTTTGAGGTTGGTTGATGATGTCAGTACTTCAAGACAAAACAAAAGCTGTATGTTTATAGAAATAATTGGATAAGAACCACCTGTCTGTGAGCTTCTGAAATTTAAAATACATTTCCATTGCATATTCACCCAGGTACATGTTGACATTTGATTTTAAAAAATTACAGGATCTGAAAATGCAATAATTAGGAGACTTGAGAACACCCAAAGCCATTGTGGGGACTCTATTGTAACAGTCTTCAGTGTCTGGAGGTTTCTGACATTTCAAAGTGGTGCAGACCAACCATCTGTCTGTCTATCTATCTGTCTATCCATCTATCCATCTATCTATCCATCCATCTATCTATCCAATCTATCCTATCTATCCTATCTATCCTATCAATCCTATCTATCTATGATATGGAGTAGGACTTCTCTACACCAGAATTCTCCATTGCCCGGCCGATTTAGGGTGACACACCTTCAGGAAAATGGCCTGGAGCCCTAATAAAAAGATGCATGACTTGTATCAGACCCTATTTTACATGAGGAGGAGATGGGGATTGAGTTGAGGAGGACACCATGATTAAGGGAGGGTCTCAGCAATCTACATTACCAGGTTTGCAGCACATTTTTCTGCCCTTCAACTTAAGTGACCTCCAGCTCACCCTGCAGACTCCAGCAGGGTTGTCGCTGGGGAACAACAGCTGGTGGCATCCCCAAAACAAATAACGGGCTTATACTCTTCAGAATTTCCATGACAGAATGTGAGCAAACACTAATTCAAAATTCTAGTAATTTCATCTTCTGAAGGCCTACATTACCCAATCCCTTTTCAGTTCAAAGCCCACTGATACACCTCTCCAAGTGGGCATTGCAGACTTACTATGGTTTGAAAGGGAAAGGGACATTGACTAGAACAGACAGGACAATTGAGTTTTGGCCACTTAAAACAGCCATGACTCTATTAACAGTTAGAAAGAAAAAAACTGCAGATGCTGGAATCAAAAATAGACAGGCAGAAGGCTGGAAGAACACAATAAGTTGGGCAGCATCAGGAGTTGGAGGACACTGGAAAAACCTTCCAGTCACCACCCATTTCAATTACCCTTCCCACTTCCTTTTCGACATGACTACCTTTGGCCTCCTCCATTGCCACAATGAACCAAACTCCAAATTGGAGGAGCAAGACTACATCTTCCACTTGGGCACCCTACAGCCTGGAGGACTCAACATTGAGTTCTCCAATTTGAAATAAACTCCCTTCCCATCCCGTGACTCCCTTGCCAGCCCCTCCCCCTCCTTCTGCTCTTCTCTGCCACCAGCTGGATTCATTCCTCCCATTGACCAATCAGGTCGTACCCTCTACCTGTCTTCACCTATCCCCACTTCATCACCCTGCCCCCACCACTTCCTTTACCTGCAGCTCCCCCTACACGCATCCCCAGTCCTGAAGAAAGATTACAGCCAAAACATTGACCTCTCCATCTCCTGATGCTGCCTGGCTTGCTGTGTTCTTCCAGGCTCCTTTCTGTCTACCATGCACCTATTAACAGGCCTGCTCTTACCTTTAATCTTCTTAACAACAGCCCCTTCTCCAAATGGCCCACATGACCCAAAATCTCTAAGATGGTCAAAGCATCTAAGGCAGGAAATAATGGTATATAACATGAATGTTTAGAGATTTTTGAGAAGATTTGTTGCTCAGGTTGATGATAAGTATGTAGGTTAGCTTGCTGAGCTGGAAGGTTTGTTTTCAGATGTTTTGTCACCATCCTAGGTAACATCATCACTGAGTGTCTCTCGTGAAGCACTAATGGTATGTCTCGCCTCTCCATTTATAGGTCTTGGTTTCTTAAAGTTGGTGATGTCATTTCTGCTTTTTTTTTCAAGGGAAGGTAGATGGGATCTAAGTCGATGTGCTTATTGATGGAATTCTGGTTAGAATGCCATATCTCCAAGAATTCCCATGCGTGTCTTTGTTTTGCCTGTCCTAGGGTGTGTGTGTTGTCCCAGTCAAAGTGGTGTCCTTCTTTGTCTGCATGTATGGAAACTAGTGATAGTGGGTCATGTCTTTTGGTGGCTAGTTGATGTTCATGTATCCTAGTGACTAGTTTCTTGCTTATGATTCTCACTGATGATGTTACCTAGTCATGGTGATGAAACAAACCTTCCAGCTCAATGAGCTAATTTATGAATGTTTAGGTTTTTAGCATACATTAATTGAAGATTAAGTGTGTCAGACATTGGAGTGAAATGTTGTGGAGAACAGGAGAAACTAGAATTGAATCTCACCAGTGTTGCCCTGCAGTCTAAATTCTGCAGCTAAAATACTTTGATACCAGTCAGAAGAATAATAGTGTTACTGTTTTGCTTCATATTTCAGGTTATATACAAACAGGACCTGAAGAAGATGCACAAACCTGTAACAGATATGTCTGAATCCTTACAAATGCAGCATAATCTTTCCACTAGCAAGCTATCGAGTCAAGTAAGCAGTTGAACTGACAAACTCACATCCACTTTCATAACTTGTCCTGTCTCATTATAATCTGAATGAGTTAAGGATTAACACTTCTCCTCTTCTCATCACTGAGGGGATATCACTGGTTGTGACCTACTCATCTCTTACCCATAGTTGTTCTCATCAGCCTCAATGACCATTTTGAACATTATGTGTCATAATTTTTTCTAATTAAAACTTCTTGTATTTTTATCAAGTTACTAATTAGCCACTTCACTGAAAATTTGTTGGTTTTCATCTTGTCGTTAGGCTTTTTTTAACACTAACAAATGTTTTTTTTTAACAAGTCCTTTTCATTATTCTCATACTACTTCAGGAAATGAATGAAATCCTTTTTCATGTGCGTGAACATTAACATCTTCAGATGGTTGGATATTTATGCGTTGTAATGGAAAGCACACATTGACTGAAGCCAAAATGGCACTCTGCCTGTTGGTGGGCCAACCATTAACAAACCAGAGTTTCCCCATGAATCAGACGCAAAGAGATGCTCAAGAAATTTACAGGTTATAAATGGTTTTCATTAGCCATCCTGTGATCACCCACTCAGGTGATGCTAGATAATAAAATATCATTTGAGGATGAAAGAAATCAATATGGTGCTCTTACTATCTCAATGCAGTTCTTAGTATCAGTTTACCTGTAGAATAAGTCAACAATCACAAAGTCTTGCATTTGTATAGTGCCTTTAATGTAGTAAAATAATTCAGGTTGCTTCAAAGGAGCATTATCAAATGAAATGGAAGGATGCAATAATGGGACATTTCAAAAGTACCAATGATATTATACAAATTCAACAAATATGTCAGTGATTTTGATGAGGAAGGTAAGTGTAATATTTCCAAATTTGCTAATAACACATTGGGAGTATAAGTGATGAGCAGGGTGAAAAGGGATAGATGTAATCTAACATGGAAAAATAAGTTGTCCACTTAGTATGGCATCAGCTATGGTGCACTTGTTAGCACATTTGAAATTGTGGATTCAAGTCCCATTCCAAGACAGGAACATTGTATTTGATACTCCTGTGCAGTACTAAAGTGTGCAAAAGTGTCTAAGGTGCCATCTATTGGATGAGATGTTAAAACAAGGTCCTTTTCACACTCTCAAGTCAATAAAAAAGATCCCATTGCATTTTTTTTTGTCCTGTCCAATTTTCATTCCTCAGTTAATAATACTTGAACAGATTACCTGGTTATGATCATATTGCTGTTTGTGAGTGCTTGATTTGTGCAAAATGTCTGCTATATTTCCCACATTACAATATGGACTATCCTCTTTTTATTCACTTTTGAGATGCGACACTGAAGGAGCAATGATATGGTTCCAAGTCAGGATGATTTGTGGCTTGGAGGGAAACCCTTGGATGGTGGTATTCTTGTATATCTGCAGCCCTTGTCCTTCTAGATGTTGGAAGTTGTGGGTTTGGGACAGGAAGCACTTCAAAAGTACATAATTGGCTGCAAAAGCACTTTGAGGCATCCTGAATCATGTAAAGCACTGAATAAATGCAAGCCTTTTTTTCTCTTTTATGAAAACTCCATAAGACTTTCTCAACTATAGTTACTTTAAAAGTCCTGTCAGATTGAAATATTTTCTCATCCTCATCAAATATCTTCACAAATAAAATTACGTAAAATGGAAGCGTAATCATAGGGAATTTATAGGATTGTCCATTAAAATCTTTTCTCTACAATAGAAATCTTTCTTGGATTATTTTCAAACATATTTTTTTTTTCTTTTCGCACAGTATTACATTTTGTAATTGTTTTTTTATTTTTAAAACATCTTCTTTTGTGGTTCTTAACAAATCATTATAGTTAACATCAAAGGATAATCCATTCAAATGAAACCAGCTTGTTAATGGTTGCTTTATTAGCTCTTCAGTGTAAATGACATTTCTCAGTAGCTTTTTCTGTTTTCATTTAGAAATGTCCATACCATTGTGTGTAATCCCACAGCCATAATCCATCCACCACATCCCATTTTTTGATTGGATTTCTTTTCTTGCTTTTCCATTTTATTGTTTAACGGAATATTTTTTGTGAGCACCTTTTTGTAGATGGGTCACAATATTCAGACTCTGTAGTCTCTCTGTTATTGAGGTGGTTTTTGACCCTCTCATAGTACCAGTACAAGAAGGAGTTTGAGAAGAGTAAAGGTCACTACCATTTGGTATCCGATTCACCTGAACAAATTCATCTAAAGGAAGCAACTGAGTTACAGAGCCAAGTAAGTCAGCTGAGGAAAAATGAATGTATGTTCATATGCACATTTAACTTTGTCTCCTGGATTCAAACTCATCCAGTACTAATGTGCAGCAAGTTCTACAGTTTACTGAAGACATGACCTATACCAATGTTCTAACATAAAGCAAAAAGGCATATTTTTCTGTAGCCTATATTTAAAATGGTAAAACTGAAAATGAAGGTCAAAACGTTCTTTCTTCTTCTGTTGAACCTGTGAGTTTACTTACTTACTGTTTTTTTTTAAACTGTGGTTTCTTCCCCCACTTCCATTTTATTTACAAGATTAACTTGGTTCCTTTGTGCCATTAAAAGCTCCCTAACTGAAGTACAATGAGCTAAGGCAATTGTCAGACAGCGTTTCATGTCAGTTTACTTTGACTTTATCATGGTTATTCTAAGAAAATTTCTAGCTTCCATTTGACACTGCTTCAAGATAATTTGGCTGAAATGGATAAATGCCACATGAGCCAATATAGCGATTCCAAAAATTCTTATATGATGTTACAAATTGATAGGGAACTATAGGATTATATCATCATATATTAATGAAAGGGGCGGTTTTAGCACACAACTATAATCTGAGCAGTTCCAAACAACTTTTAGCTTTTTTCAGTTCATTTATACAATAGGGGACACAGTGAGTGTTGATTTGCAGAAGTTCTATTATTAGAAATGCCATATTCTACAATGAAAAATAATATCAATTATGTAAAGCTCATTCTGTTATGCAGAGTAACCATGTTGTACATTTCAGATAAAATACAAGGAACTGTATGAGAAAGAAAGAGGCAAGGCAATGCTGGACTTTGAAACACCTGTTTACGTTACTGCTTTGGAAACCCAGCATATGCAGAGTGAGGTACGGTCAAGGAATAACTCCATGAGGTTGTATTGTTGAATAGCGCCTGTTTTTGAAGAGAATAGGATTTATGAATGCCTGTGTTTGGGTTCCTCAATCAATTCATGTGGCCTTGGAAAATGTTTATTTGAAGGTGAAAAGGAAACTTATATGCAGATTGTGCCAGACTTATATTAAGTTATATAAGTGTATACTATCACCATGGCAAATACTTAAAGTTGATTTGTCTCCCAAAATATTTCATCTGCTCTTTAGCTATCTTAATCCCTTGCTCCTTGTGCACTGGGACACAACCCAACGTTGTCCAGCCAGGCTATTGAGAAATGTTCGGTTCAGCATTTTCACAGTCTATCAGTTAGTCAGCAAGCAGCATAGTTACAATGAGATGCTGGACATAACAATGCGTTCCTTCCTTAATATCCACTACTTTACCTGCAATCTACTAAAGATTGCCATAATTGAAGGCAGACCTCTTCCTGCCGTCACTCACTTGTGGCTTGGGTACCTCAGTGGTTCTGTGCCTCAGGTTGGTGTTGTACCAGCAATTGCCATCATCCATCATTGACAATGCTACACATTGGAGCAGCCTGCCTCCCCTGTCAAATGCCTGAGTGACACAGTGGGGGAGTCTTCCCAATAAAGAGCAGCTGAGATCCTTGTTACCTCAGCAAGATTCCATCCATCCTTTCTGAATGTAATCCCTATTGAACCCAATGTTAGCAAGATGTTCTTTCTTGTAATGTTGTCTTGTTAGTTCACTTATAAATAATTTTCTGACCATAAGACTTAGGATCAGAAGTAGGCCATTCAGCCCATAGAGTCTGCTCTGCCATTCAATGTGATCACGGCTGATCTGATAATCCTTAACTGTACCTTTCTCCCTTACTGATTAAAAATCTATCTCAGTTTTGAATATACATAATATACAACCCAGCCTTGGCAGCTATTCTTCTCTCTGCATTAAATGTGGTTTTCCTTGTTCTGAGATTATATCCTTTGATCCTACACACTTCCATAAAGATATACAACATCTTCACCCAGACAAGTTCACTAAGAATAGAACATAAAACATAGAACATAGAACAGTACAGCACAGAACAGGCCCTTCATCCCACGATGTTGTGCCGAACATTTGTCCTAGCTTCAGCACCTATCCATGTACCTATCCAATTGCTGCTTAAAGGTCACCAATGATTCTGACCTTGCCACTCCCACAGGCAGTGCATTCCATGCCCCCACCACTCTCTGGGTAAAGAACCTACCCCTGACATCCCCCCTATACCTTCCACCCTTCACCTTAAATTTATGTCCCCTCGTAACACTCTGTTGTACCCGGGGAAAAAGCCTCTGACTGTCTACTCTATCTATTCCCCTGATCATCTTATAAACCTCTATAAAGTCACCCCTCATCCTTCGCCGTTCCAATGAGAAAAGGCCTAGCACTCTCAACCTATCCTCGTACGACCTATTCTCCATTCCAGGCAACATCCTGGTAAATCTCCTCTGCACCCTCTCCAAAGCTTCCACATCTTTCCTAAAATGAGGCGACCAGAACTACATACAGTACTCCAAATGTGGCCTTACCAAGGTCCTGTACAGCTGCAACATCACCTCACGACTCTTGAATTCAATCCCTCTGCTAATGAACGCTAATACACCATAGGCCTTCTTACAAGCTCTATCCACCTGAGTGGCAACTTTCAAAGAGCTATGAACATAGACCCCAAGATCTCTCTGCTCCTCCACCTCACTAAGAACCCTACCGTTAACCCTGTATTCCGCATTCTTATTTGTCCTTCCAAAATGAACAACCTCACACTTGACAGGGTTGAACTCCATCTGCCACTCCTCAGCCCAGCTCTGCATCATATCTAAGTCCCTTTGCAGCTGACAACAGCCCTTCTCACTATCCACAACTCCACCAATCTTCGTATCGTCTGCAAATTTACTGACCCACCCTTCGACTCCCTCTTCCAAGTCATTAATAAACATTACAAACAGCAGAGGACCCGGAACTGATCCCTGCGGAACTCCACTTGTAACTGGGCTCCAGGCTGAATATTTACCATCTACCACCACTCTTTGACTGCGACCGGTTAGCCAGTTCTCTATCCAAATGGCCAAATTTCCCACTAGCCCATGCCTCCTGACTTTCTGCATAAGCCTACCATGGGGAACCTTACTAAAGTCCATGTACACTACATCCACTGCTCTACCCTCATCCACATGCTTGGTCACCTCCTCAAAGAATTCAATAAGACTTATAAGGCAAGACCTATCCCTCACAAATCCGTGCTGGCTGTCCCTAATCAAGCAGTGTCTTTCCAGATACTCATAAATCCTATCCCTCAGTACCCTTTCCATTACTTTGCCTACCACCGAAGTAAGACTAACTGGCCTTTAATTCCCGGGGTTAACTCTATTCCCTTTTTTGAACAGGGGCACAACATTCACCACTCTCCAGTCCCCTGGTACCACCTCCGTTGACAGTGAAGACAAAAAGATCATTGCCAACGGTACTGCAATTTCCTCTCTTGCTTCCCACAAAATCCTAGAATATATCCCGTCAGGCTCGGGGGACTTGTCTATCCTCAAGTTTTTCAAAATGCCCAACACATCTTCCTTCCTAACAAGTATCTCCTCTAGCTTACCAGTCTGTTTCATACTCTCCTCTTCAACAATACGGTCCCTGTCATTTGTAAATACTGAAGAAAAGTACTCATTCAAGACCTCTCCTATCTCTTCCGACTCAATACACAGTCTCCCACTACTGTCCTTGATCGGACCTACCCTCATTCTCGTCATTCTCATGTTTCTCACATACACATAAAAGGCCTTGGGGTTATCCTTGATTCTACCTGCCAAAGATTTTTAATGCCCTCTCTTGCTCTCCTAATCCCTTTCTTCAGCTCCCTCCAGGCTATCCTGTATCTCTCCAACGCTCTGTCTGAACCTTGTTTCCTCAACCTTATGTAAGCCTCCTTCTTCCACTTTACATGACATTCAACCTCCCTCATCAACCAAGGTTTCCTCACACGACCATCTGTTTCCTGCCTGATAGGTACATACATATCAAGGACACGTCGTATCTGTTCTTTGAAAAAGTTCCACATTTCAACGACATCCTTCCCTGACAGCCTATGCTCCCAACTTATGCTCCTCAGATCTTGTCTTGCAGCATTGTATTTACCCTTCCCCCAAATGTAAAACCTACCTTGTTGCACGCACCGATCTCTCTCCATAACCAAGGTGAAAGTCACAGAATTGTGGTTACCATCACCAAAATGCTCACCCACTAACAAGCCATCACTTGAATCTTGTATGTTTCAATAAGGCCACCTCCTATTCTTCTAAATTCCAGTGAATACAGGCACAATCTATTCAACCTCTCCTCAGAAATCAATCCTCCATCCATGGTATCTGCGTAGTGAACCTTCTCTGGATTGCCTCCAATGCCAATATATATTTCTTAGATTGATGTGTGCAAAACTGTTCGCAGTATTGCACGTGGAGCATGTCTTGTGTCCTGCATAGTTTTAGCAAAGGCTCCCACTTTTATACTCTATTCACTATGAAATAGAGGCCAACTAAGTTGGATGCCAGCTTTTTGTGATTTAGAAATAAAGGCTCCCAAATCCCTTTCTCTGCAGCTTTCTGCAGTCTTTCTCCATTTAACTAATATTCAGCTGCCAAAGAGTATAACTTCGCAATAGTACATTTTGTGGAACTGTATAAAAATGACTATACCCACCAAGAATGTTTTAAGAATTTTCAATTGTCTGTTATATACATGCTGACCACTTATTTTTAATTCTGCTGCAAATTTCTTGTCTACTTTATTTCTTCTCCCTATCACCAATAGAAAGAATATAAGAAGGATTTGGAAGAGCACATAAAAGGCAGGAATCTTTCTGGTTTGGAGATTACGCCCGCAATGTTGCATGTCAAATATGCAACTAAAATAGGCTGTGAGGTATCCAGTCTATTTCTTTGTTGTTTAACAATTTGAAAAGTAATTATTGCTTTGTGTTGAAACAAATAAAATTTGGAATATGTCATGAGTAAGTTCATGCACAACCATGTTTTCACTAATCATGAAAAAAAATTTCTGCATATTTTTAAGCATTTTGTTTATAATTTGTAGAATAATTTAGTTATTAATTGGCTTGTACTCTATCTTTTGCTGGTGTCTCTCTCAGTATTTGGCAATTATGCATCATGTTCATTCAGAGCATTGTCACGCTAATTTCTTGTAATGGTAATGTAAAGAAACTTGCATTTCAGTCAATTAATTGTGCTTGAAGTGTTTTATCTATCTTAACACAATGAAAGATGTGTGTGTCATTCTGTTGTCTAGTCTCAGTTTACTGTCTGGGCAGAAATGTCATATAGTCAGTATTTCTGTAGCTATTTTTTCCATTTCTTTAGAAAGAGTACAGGAAGGATCTCGAGGAAGGTGTGAAGGGTAAGGGCTTAACGGTGGTTGAGGAGACTCCTGAGATGATGCGAGCAAGGAATGCCACGTACATTCTCAATGAGGTAAATATAACCCAGTGTCAGCAATGTGTGTCCTGTGCTCAGGGTAACGAAATGTTACATTCTATTGAGTTATGAAAATATTGTAGGGCACACTTTCCTACTGTAGCAAAGAAGTCAAAATTTGTCATAATAGCAGAGGGCCATAGGGCTACTCTATCATTAGAGGTGATAGTTTTATCTAAAGGTCACCTCAAGTGAGGGGTGAAATTAAGAAGGTGGAACCTAATGGTGATCTCAGCTGGTATGGGAATTGACACCATGCTGTTGGCATCACTGTATATAGCAAACCATCCATCCAGCCAACTGAACTAACAAAGAACAAAAGAACATGGTGGTTAACACCGCTGCCCCTCACAGCGCCAGAGACCCGGGTTCAATTCCCGCCTCGGGCAACTCTCTGTGTTGAGTTTGCACATTGTCCCCGTGTCTGCGTTGGTTTCCTCCAGGTGCTCCGGTTCCCTCCCACAGTCCAAAGATATGCAGGTTAGGTGAATTGGCCATGCTAAATTGCCGTAGTGTTAGGTGAAGGGGTAAATTTAGGGGAATGGGTCTGGGTGGGTTGCTCTTCGGAGGGTCGGTGTGGACTTGTTGGGCCGAAGGGCCTGTTCCACACTGTAAGTAATCTAATCTAATCTAAAAAAAATACAGCACAGCAATAGGCCCTGCAAGCCCTGCAAGCCTGTGCCAATCCAAATCGTCTATCTAAATTTGTTGCCTATTTTCTAAGGATCTCTATCCCTCTGCTCCCTGCCCATTCATGTATCTGTCTAGATACATCTTAAATGATGTTATCATGCCCACCTCTACCACCTCCTCTGGGAACTCATTCCAGGCATCCACCACCCTGTGCCTAAAGAACTTTTGATGTTAAGCTCATACCTTTAGCTCATACACTTTACCTATTAGAAATATATTAGCAGATTTCTCAGAATGGCCTAGTATGATTGAACTATCTAAATGCATGATCATATCCTTTATATCTACATGTGCTTATATTTCTGTTTGTTTCCATAATTTGGAAACGGATATTGGAATTGACAGGAAGTATGTTTGACTTCTTTCTGCCCCATGCCCTAGGATTGTTGAAGCCAATTGTAGAGGTACCACTGCTTCCTACAATAATTCATGGATATTTATCTGCCTCTTTTAGATTTTAAAAAGTGATGATACCCTTTTCTCTCAGTAGTTTAGTGTCCTTGTAAAATTAGACCAATTTTACGTACAGTTTTGGTCAGATTTAAACATTAATTTGACTGTCTCAAAGGAATTGTTGACATTGATTGAGTTTTTTGAAGAAGTAAAAAAGTGAATTAATGAGGGCAGAGCGGTAGATGTGATCAATATGGACTTCAGTAAGGCATTCGGCAAGGTTCAGAAACATGGCTCAGGAATGGGCAGGACTGGCAGCTTAATGTTCCAGGATACAAATGCTCCAGGAAGGATAGAAAGGGAGGCAAGGGCAGAAGGGGAATGGCGTTTTTGATAAGGGATAGCATTACAGCTGTACTGAGGGAGGATATTCCTGGAAATATATCAGGGAAGTTATTTGGGTGGAACTGAGAAATAAGAAAGGGACGATAACCTTATTGGGATTGTATTATAGACCCCCTAATAGTCAGAGGAAAATTGAGAAACAAACTTGTAAGGAGATCTCAGCTATCTGTAAGAATAATAGGGTGGTTATGGTAGTGAATTTTAACTTTCCAAACATAGACTGGGAATGCCATAGTGTTAAAGGTTTAGATCGAGAGGAATTTCTTAAGTGTGTACAAGACAATTTTCTGATTCAGAATGTGGATGTACCTAATAGAGAAGGTGCAAAACTTGACCTACTCTTGGGAAATAAGGCAGGGCAGGTGACTAAGGTGTCAGTGGGGGAGCACTTTGGGGCCAGCGACCATAATTCTATTAGATTTTAAATAGTGATGGAAAAGGATAGACCAGATCTAAAAGTTGAAGTTCTAAATTGGAGAAAGGCCAATTTTGATAGTATTAGGCAAGAACTTTCAAAAGCTGATTGGGGGCAGATGTTCACAGGTAAAGGGACGGCTGGAAAATGGGAAGCCTTCAGAAAGGAGATAACAAGAATCCAGAGAAAGTATATTCCTGTTAGGGTGAAGGGAAAGGCTGGTAGGTAGAGGAAATGCTGGATGACTAAAGGAATTGAGGGTTTGGTTAAGAAAAAGAAGGAAGCATATGTAAGGTACAGGCAGGATAGATCGAATGAATCCTTAGAAGAGTATAAAGGCAGTAGGAGTATACTAAAGAGGGAAATCAGGAGGGCAAAAAGGGGACATGAAATAGCTTTGGCAAATAGTATTAATGAGAATCCAAAGGGTTTTTACAAATACATTAAGGACAAAAGGGTAACTAGGGAGAGAATAGGGCCCCTTAAAGATCATTCCTGAAGAAGGGCTTATGCCCGAAACGTCGATTCTCCTGTTCCCTGGATGCTGCCTGACCTGCTGCGCTTTTCCAGCAACACATTTTCACCCCTCAAAGATCAGCAAGGCAGCCTTTGTGTGGAGTCCCAGGAGATGGGGCAGATACTAAATGAGTATTTTCTGTGGAAAAGGATATGGAAGATATAGAAAGTAGCGAAATAGATGGTGACACCTTGCAAAATGTCCATATTACAGAGGAGGAAGTGCTGGATGTTTTGAAATGCATAAAAGTGGATAAATCTCCAGGACCTGATAAGGTATACTCTCGAACTCTGTGGGAATCTAGAGAAGTGATTGCTGGGCTACTTGCTGAGATATTTGTATCATCGATAGTCACAGATGAGGTGCCGGAAGACTGGAGGTTGGCTAACATGGTGCCACTCTTTAAGAAGGGTAGTAAGGATAAGCCAGGGAAGTATAGACCAGTGAGCCTGAAGTCGGTGGTGGGCAAGTTGTTGGAGGGAATCCTGAGGGCTGAGGA
The DNA here is from genome assembly GCF_037043375.1 of Chiloscyllium plagiosum. NCBI lineage: Eukaryota > Metazoa > Chordata > Chondrichthyes > Orectolobiformes > Hemiscylliidae > Chiloscyllium > Chiloscyllium plagiosum. Next base: position 95,091,130 of record NW_028270145.1, on the reverse strand, counting down.
TGTACATGCATGTGGAAAGGCAAGGACTGATTAGGGATAGTCAACATGGCTTTGTGCTTGGGAAATCATGTCTCACAAATTTGATTGAGTTTTTTGAAGAAGTAACAAAGAGGATTGATGAGGACAGAGCGGTAGATGTGATCTATATGGACTTCAGTAAGGCGTTCGACAAGATTCCCCATGGGAGACTGGTTAGCAAGGTTAGATCTCACGGAATAAAGGGAGAACTAGCCATTGGATACAGAACTGGCTCAAAGGTAGAAGACAGAGGGTGGTGGTGGAGGGTTGTTTTTCTGACTGGAGGCCTGTGACCAGTGGAGTGCCACAAGAATCGGTGCTGGGTCCTCTACTTTTTGTCATTTACATAAATGATTTTGATGCGAGTATAAGAGGTATAGTTAGTAAGTTTGCAGATGACACCAAAATTGGGGGTGTAGTGGACAGCGAAGAAAGTTACCTCAGATTACAACAGGATCTTGATCAGACGGGCCAAAGAGATGAGAAGTGGCAGATGGAGTTTAATTCAGATAAATGCGAGGTGCTGCATTTCAGGAAAGCAAATTTTAGCAGGACTTATACACTTAATGGTAAGGTCCAAGGGAGTGTTGCTGAACAAAGAGACCTTGGAGTGCAGATTCATAGCTCCTTGAAAGTGGAGTCGCAGGTGGATAGGATAATGAAGAAGGCATTTAGTATGCTTTCCCTTATCGGTCAAAGAATTGAGTACAGGAGTTGGGAGATCATGTTGTGGCTGTACAGGACATTTGTTGGACCATTGTTGGAATATTGCGTACAATTCTGGTCTCCTTCCTATCAGAAAGATGTTGTGAAACTTGAAAGGATTCAGAAATGATTTACAAGGATGTTACCAGAGTTGGACGATTCGAGTTATAGGGAGAGGCTGAACAGACTGGGGCTGTTTTCTCTGGAACGTCGGAGGCTGAGGGGTGACTTTATAGAGGTTTACAAAATTATGAGGGGCATGGATAGGATAAATAGACAAAGTCTTTTCCCTAGGGTCGAGGAGTCCAGAACTAGAGGGCATAGGTTTAGGGTGAGAGGGGAAAGATATAAAAGGGACCTAAGGAGCAACGTTTTCATGCAGAGGGTGGTACATGTATGGGATGAGCTGCCAGAGGAAGTGGTGGAGCTGAAAAATGTGTTGCTGGAAAAGTGCAGCAGGTCAGGCAGCATCCAAGGAGCAGGAGAATCAACGTTTCAGGTGTAAGCCCTTCTTCTGCTCCTTGGATGCTGCCTGACCTGCTGCGCTTTTCCAGCAACACATTTTTCAGCTCTGATCTCCAGCATCTGCAGTCCTCACTTTCTCCTAGAGGAGGTAGTGGAGGCTAGTACAATTGCAACATTTAAGAGGCATTTGTATGGGTATATGAATAGGAAGGGTTTGGAGGGAAATGGGCCGGGTGCTGGCCAGTGGGACAAGATTGGTTTTGATATCTGGTCAGCACGGATGAGTTGGACAGAAGGGCCTGTTTCCGTGCTGTACGTCTCTATGACTCTATAAGAGAGTTATTGCAAGCATTTATCTCCTTGGTATGGAACCATGACAAGGAGCATGAGAATAAAGAGGAGGTCATTTAGTCCACAGGGTTGGTTCAGGAACTTCAGCCACTTGTGAACTTTTAGGGCTTACGGAACCAAGTGAGAACAAGAGAGAGAGCGCCTTTAGCTGCTTCGTACTATTTCCACCAATGAATCCAAAGGTGCAGGAATTAAATCTTACTGAAGACAGTTCTGGTGGGTGGAGATTGGTTCTAACTCTGATGTCTAGTTTCCTCCTGGAGGTTGGCCTAAAAGATTTGTTGTCAAAGAGAGTTTTGATCAGGTGACCATCAAATCAAATGCTTCTATTGTCCAACCAGAATGTTTTAAAGTTCAAAGCCTTAATGAATGGAAGGAGCTCTGGTTACACCTACTTATGATAAACTGACTTCTTTTTTCCTTTCTTTGTTAAGAATCAAGCCCACAGATACGGAATCTTGAGGATCTATAGGTTCTGTCATTTGAGTAAATTCCACAGATGAATTTTGTCTTAGTATGCCCATAGAAGAGAGAGACTGCCACCCATAGTTAATCAATTAGGAAATTTCTGGACACTTGAGAGAGTCTGTGTAAAAAATATTTTAAAAAGTCACCTGATTTGCAGAAGCCACGTTAGTCATACTTTTTTGATATTATTTCTTTTTCAGAAAGTTCACGATGAAAACAATCCATATAAAATTACGAATATGGGATGCCTTTCTTGGGGCAGAGCAAACAAATGGTGTTTAAGCAGATAGATAGAGCTATCACCAATAACAGTGTTCACAGGCATAAGACTTTTCTTTCAGTCTGTTTATCTCCAATCACCCAGACCAAGAATCAACCAGATTGAACAGATCAATAATATATGTAAATAGCCAGATGAGCTCCTCTGTTTAGATCAATCTGCCTTTGCAGTTAAGATTAGAATGGTGCTGGAAAAACACAGCAGGTCAGGCAGCATCCGAGGAGCAGGAAAATCGACATTTCGGCAAAATCCCTTCAGGAATGAGACTGGGAGCCTCGGGGGTGGAGAGATAAATGGGATGGAGTCAGGCTGGGGGGGGGGGAAGGTAGCTGAATGTGCAATCGGTGGATAGAGGTGGAGGTGAAGGTGATAGGTCGGAGAGGAGGGTGGAGTGGATAGGTGGAAAGTAAGGTGGACAGGTGGGACAGGTCACGAGGGCAGTGCTGAGCTGGAAGGTTGGAACTGGGATAAAGTGGGGCGAGGGGAAATGAGGAAACTGGTGAAGTCTACATTGATGCCATAGGGTTGAAGCTCCCGAGATGGAAGATGAGGCGTTCTTCCTCCAGTGGCTTTGCAGTTGCCAACATACCAAGATGAACTGGTGGTCTTGGCTGTGGATCTGGTTTTCCGAACAGAACAATAGAGTTCAAGTAGCACATTGGGCCATAGAACCTATCTCTGAACCAAACCCTCCAGATTGAAACGTGCCCAGCACTTGATAGCCAAGGCACATATATTCCAAACAGATGATCAAATCCTTTCAACACTGGCCAGTGACAGGGGATAAGAGTGCAAGAGATCCCTGGTCAACCATGTGAAGAAAGAATGTTGGAGCCTTTATTATCACTACCCATTGCTCTAAAGTAAGGCATGCCAAGAAAAGTGCATGTTGCCATCCCATAGTGTGGTAGAGGCAATTCTTGACTATATTGTAATTAGATTTTCAGTAGGGCTATTCCCACATACTAGTTACAAAACTATTGATGAGTGGCCTTTTTTTGTCTAACTCAGAAAGAGTACAAGAGATCATTGGACGAAGAAATCAAGGGTAAAGGGCTCGTGGCACTTGCTAATGAAACACCAGACTTTGCCAGAGCCAAGAATGCTACAGAAATTTTAAGCCAGGTGAGTGAGTATGGACACAATAGATTAATTCTTCCACATAATTAAAGATATCCTATTGGCCTTGCCCTTGACAACAGTAAGTTTGTTTTTCATGTCTTTGTTCATTCGTGTGAGAGAAGAAAGATTTAAAAAGGACATGGGGGCCACCTTTTTACAGAGAGTGGAATGAACTGCCAGAGAAAGTGTGAATGCAGGGTCAGTTATAACATTTAAAAGACACATAGATAGGTTCATGATTAGGAAAGGTTTAGAAGGATATGAGTCAAGCGCAGGTAGATGGGACTAGTTTAGTTTGGGAACATGGTCAGCTTGGATTGTTTGGGACCGAAGGTTCTGTTTCTGTTCTGCATGACTCTGATTCTATAGCTCATGGGTTACGGGGTCATAGCTGACAAATTCTGAAATTACTTAATTGCATTTGAGAAAGTGGTGGCGAGTTGCCTTCTTGAACCATCTGGTGAATGCATATCCCCCTTCGATGAAGTTCCAAGATATTTGACCCGGTGATAATGAAGGAATGTGGATGTTTTTCCAAGTCAGGATCTATGTGATTTTGAGGGAAATTTGCAGAATGTGGTCATCCCATTTTCCAGCTGTACTTGTTCTTCTGGCTGGTAGACGTAATGGATTTGGAAGATGCTATTGAGTCAGCCTTGATGAATTGTTGCAGTCATCCTGTAGGCAGTATACAAGAACTATGCATTAATTGTGGAAGAAGTGAATGTTTAAGGTGATGGATGGGGATCAATCAAAGCTGATTTGTCCTGGATGGAATCAAGCTTTTTGAATATTGTTGGAGCTGCATTCATCCAGACAAGTGGAGAATATTCCATCACCGTCCTGACAGTGTTAGGCATACTCTGGTTAAAAAAAAAAGGAGATGAATTACTCTTAGCAGAATTCCCAACTTTAGCTTGCATTAATAGCCACAGTGTTTTTATGATTGGTCCAGTTATGCTCTGTCAATGGTAACATCCTGCATGATGTTACTGGGGAATACAATGATAGTATTATTCAATGTTATGAGGAGATGGATAGGTCTCTCTTGCTGGAGATAGTCCTTGCACAATACTCATATGGAATGTATGTTATTTGCCCTTTCACAATCTTAGCCTTATTGTTGTCCATGCAAGGATAGACAGTTTCTGTATCCGAGAATTCACAAATCGTACTGAGAACTAGAGTTTGAACTTTTGATCCTTGGCTGCGTAAAAGCAACCAGAGATAAATCGCCTTAAATGTTTCCATTTTCATTTGGGGGTTGGTGGTTAGGGGAGAGTCATCTAAGGCAATAGAAGTCATGGTCATCACCCCACAAAGAGTTGATTGCTGTAACAGACAACAACAATACAGTCTTCCAAACTTCATCACTCACAGGTACCAAGCTCCTACGCACTTACATCTTTGCCAATCCATACCACTTCATGCGCCCACCCAACCTGTACTGCCTACCCACTCCCATTGCCCTTTGTATCTCCATGCCAACAGTACCAAGTCATACCATTCTCATGCCTCTTACAAACCTTAGCCCTTACAGCCTCTATGCCAACTCACCCATAATCCTCATGCTTATGTCAATGGACAGAGTGAAATAGCAAGCACTGATTCTTTTTTCAAAACTGTAGGCAGTTTTAAATGCTCGCAGCATTTTTTATAATGTGTTTGACTGTTCAAATGCATTTATTCACTTCTTTTACATCCAACTATTGAAACTTGCACCTGACCAAAGGTAGCAATGCTTTCAGATGTGTTATTGCCTCTGTAAATCACTCACATACAAACTATATCCCGTCGCTATTCCCTTCCCATCATATGGTGAAAAATGCCATTATCAGGTTCAGAGATGGAACTTCCAGAATTAGGTGCCATTTGGCTCAGCCAGAAATCCTCTGCAACATGACAAAAATTCTGGCTTGCATAACATCAGCAAAAATTCTGACCCTGTGATGGAGCAATATTATTGATAAGGCTGTTGAAGCTGTTTGAGCCGAGGACACTAATTGTGGGAACGCGTGCAGAGATGTCCAGTAGCTGAGATGACTGACCTCCAGCAAACACAACCATCTTCCCTTGTGCCAGGTCTAATTCTAACCAGTAGAGAGTTTCCCCCGATTTCCATTCATTCCAGTTTTGCTAAGGTCCTTGATGTCTCAGTCAAATGCTTTGATGTCACGGGCAGTTACTTGCATCATATTTCTGGAAGTCAACACTTTGGTTTGTCCATTTTTGACCAAGGCACGTTGAGGGAAGGAGCTGAGTGGTCCTGGAAGAACTGAAACTGAGGATCAGTGAGTAGCTTATTGCTCAGTGAGTGCTGCTCAGTACACTGCTGATGGCATTTTCCATTGTTTCCTGATGTCTAAGAGTGGACTGATAGGGCAATAACTGGCCAGATTGGATTATCCTGCTTTAGTGTAAAGGGACTACCTGAGCAAGTTTGCACATTGCTACGTTCAAGAAGGCAGCCCACCATTACCTTTTCAAGGGCAACTGGATTCAGGCAATAAATGTGGGCCAGCCAGCAACACACATATCCCATGAATAAATAATGATTTATAAAAGTGCTAGTGTTTGTAGCTGTACTGAAACATCCTGGCTGGTCGTGCAGCAAGTTCTGGAATATGTTGAGTTCTATTGCTGGAGCATTATCAGGGCCCATAGTCTTTTCAGTTTCATAACTGTTGAACAAAGGCTGTAATAAAGAACAGAGCCAAATGATCCAAATGGAAGCAAAACTGAGCATTAGTGAGTATTTGTCCCTCTCAAGAATATATTGTTATTTTACTAACAGTTATGGGTAGGCTGATGGTACAGATTTGTCCTGCTTTTTGTGGAGAGGACATACCTGATCAACCTTTCACTTTGGGTCATTCAAATGTTGTAACTGTATTGTAATTTCTTGTGTACGGTTATGGTTACTTCGGGAATACAAGTCTTTAGCATTAAAAAAATTTTGTTGTTATAGCCTGTAATATTTACAGCCTTTAGCATGTTTGGCCATTTCTTGATATCACTTGGAGTGAATCAAACTGACTGAAAGCATTCATTGTAGTGGTTGGTGCTTCAGAAAGTGACTCAGGCAGATCATTCACTTTGCACTTGTGGCTGTAGATGACAGCAGATGCTTCAGCCTCGTCTTTTGCATTTGTTGCCTGTGCTCTATCATCATTGACAATGGGGTCTGCCTCTGGGGGCCTACTCCCATTAGTTCTCTGTTGCCACGTGTGCAGAGGTTGCAGAGCTCTGGAAACGAATGACTGATCCAGTTTTCTGTCATAACCTTTCAAATCTGTAAATTATAACTCCATCCCAACTCAGTGATGGTCATTGATTAATCAAATGGCTGAATTGGTATCTGTGTGGTTAACATTGACCTCATTCTTTTTAGGTAAAATACAAGCAGTTGGCTGAAATGGACAGGCCAAATTACACGACAGTTGTAGATACACCTGATATAATTCACGCTCATAATGTGAAGTATTTGAGCAGCCAGGTAAAGTATTTCTTTCTCCTATCTATTTTCAGTTCTGCTGCCCATTTTCACAACAGATCTGACCTTTGCTGGCCAGGAGGAGGATGTCTGCAATGTTGGTGCAGATGTAACAGAGCAGAACCACAACTGCCCTCACCCCAAGCCATCAATTCCTGAACTCTGTTGGTGGTGGGGCTATTTTAGGAATGGACAGGTACATATGCCCTCTTTAATGCAGGTATAACATACTAGATATTCACAAATGGCTGAGTAAACATGATCTTACATGTTAAATTAGAGAAAACTGAATGGGAAAGAATTTATTTTTTAATTAAAAAAAATGTCTGAGACAATATGAGGCAGGCAGTGGTATTTATTAAATATTGGAACTGCTGGTGAATGTTCCCCAACCTCTCTAATGTATCCTTGTAACAAGTGTCCTGATGAAGGGCTCTTGCCTGAAACGTCGACCCTGCCGCTCCCCGGACGTTGCCTAACATGCTGTGCTTTTCTAGCACTACATTCTTGACTCTAATCTCCAGCATCTGCATTCCTCACTTTTGCCTACATTAGCAACAAGTGTCCTCCAGCAGTAATCCGTGACCTGGCAGGAATCAGGGAAACTTCTCCACTTCTAACCTTTTGGTCTTCAGTATCTTCTAATTACGTTGCATGTCTTAGTAACAATTTGAGGTCTACATTGGAATGAGAACAATCTTTCACTTCTCATCAACTTACACCAAGCAAACTTCCTGGGGACGGCCAGGAGCTGGATAATGGAACACCCCCTTGCTGATATTTAAATGTAATGGACATAAGATGCACATAATTGCAAGGTGCCCCAGTCCTCATCCTGTGAAGGCAAACTGAGATTTCTGTCCTCTCCAGCCCCAAATAATTCCAAAAGCTTTCTTTTTGACAGTCCTTGTTTTTCCAACTCTGTTGGCTAGCAGTTGCCATGTCTTCACAGTGATATTACAGTATAAATCATTTCATCCAACATTTCTTTTGTTGAATATGTCGATTGCAATTAAGCATTTTGTGAGATGCACTTTAAAAATAGTCTCAAATGTTCATCAGCAATTCCAGGAATGAGAAACCTCTGTTATAAGAATACATTAGAGAGGTTGGGGAACATTCACCAGCAGTTCCGATATTAAGTAAATATGCCTGCTTCATATTGTCTGAGACATTTTTCTTAATTAAAAAATAAATTTTTTCCCATTCAGTTTTCTCTAATTTAACATGTAAGATCATGTTTACTCAGCTATTTGTGAAAATCTAGTATGTTATACCTGCATTAAAGAGGGCAAATGCCATTATTCCTCCAGCTTCTGTTCACTGTATGTACAGCTCCACTTTGACATTGTAGTACTTGGCTGGGGAATTTATGCATTTGAAATTACCGTGTTCTTCAAACTTGCTTCAAGAGCTTCAGGTTTCCATCACAAGTGATTTGCAAAATCCAAATGTAAAACTATCAATGAATTCATGTAACAGAGTACGTTGAACGAGTGCAATTAAGATTTAATACAATAAATTCTTGTGTTCACTTCCAGTAATGCAGTACATTCCTGTCTCCTCCAAATTTATACATAATTAAAGGGTGGCATGGTGGCACAGTGGTTAGCACTGCTGCCTCACAGCGCCAGGGACCCGGGTCCAATTCCAGCCTCGGGCAATTGTCTGTATGGAGCTTGCACATTCTCCCTGTGTCTGTGTGTGTTTTCTCCAGTTGCTCTGGTTTCCTCCCACTGTCTAAATATGTGCAGGTTAGGTGAATTGGCCATGCAGAATTGTCCATAATGTTCAGGGATTTGTAGGCTGGGTGCATTAGTCAGAGGTTAAATATAGGGGAATGGATCTAGGGGGGGTTACTCCTTGGAGGGTTGGTGTGGACTTGTTGGGCCAAAGGGCCTGTTTCCACACTGTAGAGTTTCTATTCTAAAAGTACACTGCTGTGTTTTTTACACAGTCCAATTTAGACCCTGATGAGTTTTAGTCTGGGCTTAGCCATTTGACATCCTTTATTGTTATGAAATGTCTGAACTGTAGCCGATTCTGGTGCAGTGTAATATGCCTTTCCACTGCCATCTACTAATGTTGTTCTGACTTGCTTATGTAGAACCAATATAAGGCAGATGCTGTGAAGACCATGTCTCAATACGTCTCAGTAACGGATACACCTGAGATGCACAGAGTCCGTGAAAACCAGAAGAACATCAGTACGGTAAGTCAATAAGTTTTACCATATCTGGCGCTCAGTTCAATCGTGTGGGAACCCAAGGCCTTTGCTTTTGAAGTGTTGACCAAGTTTTCAGTCAACGTTTTCTGTGCTCCATGGTTGTTCTGCAGCAAAACCAATAGCATAATACATGCCAAAAGAACAAAGAACAGGACACCCCCAACATGTTCTCAATTCAATGTAATCCATGTTTGGCAAAAGCTAAAAAGATTCAACCTTATTTTGGGACACACTGCAGAAATGCTGATGTTGTCTTCAAAGGGGTTAAGTACTGTGTCACTGTTGCCTGTCTGGACAATCAGTGTCCAACATGTTTACTGGGAACAGTAAACATTAAACTTGTTTGTGTACTTTATATGCTTTATATGTTTTTTATGGAATTCAACAGGGCTGTAACAAAATATTATTAACATTCTAGCAGAGTGACAGTTATTTCCCTTCTTCCAACTCCCACATATTTTATAATACATTATCTCTATTTGTCTCCTTTAGTCCCCCTTTCTTCTCTCACTGTGCACTGTTCAATGATTGTGAGTGAAGCCAATTCCCAAGTCAGTGCCCAATACTGCTCGGTGAGCTCTCAGGTCTGAGGATGACTCTCCAACCTTTTGTGACTGGATGGCACGTCAGAGACAGTAATGGGGAGATTTTTGGAGTGATCATGAGACCATAAGACATAGGAGCAGAAATTAGTCCATTCTGCCAATCAAGTCTGCTCCACCATTCAATCATGGCTGTTAAGTTTCTCAACCCCATTTTCCCGCTTTCTCCCCGTGACCCTTGATCCCCTTGACAATCAAGAACCTGTCTATCTCTGTCTTAAATATACTCAATGACCTGGCCTCCACAGTTCTTTGTGGCAATGGATTCCATAGATTCACCACTCTCTGGCTGAAGAAATTTCTCCTTATCTCTGTTCTAAAAGGTCTTAGATTTTAACCCCCTTCCTACAGAGAAGACTGCATAGGAGAAGATTTAAAATCAGGCAGAGTCCACTGAATGGTCTAAGGACATTCCTATTCACACTATTTACACCTGGTGACTTCTGAGTTTCACCGATTCGAAACCAGTTGAGGCCCCCCCAGTGCAGACAAGTACAGGCCTAATTTAAATGTGAGAGTCTGAGTCCAAACGCATAATCAATAATGTCACTGAGAAAATCCATTTAATTGGGGTTAGAACATAGAACATAGAACATAGGGTTCAGCCATTTAAATCAGTAGCGCCTCTGTACTGTAGATTCTCCTGGGGCACTGCCTGATTCAGGGATCATGTGCACTCAACTTCCCTCCTCCTTTAAAGCTGGTACTAGAGAATCTTGCATGCAAAAACTCATATGAAGGTGGTGCAATGAGTAGTGCCCCTACCCTGAGGTGTAGTGGTGCAATGAGTAGTGCCCCTACCCCTGAGCCAACAAGTTCCCATCCAACTCCAGGACCTAATGGCCATGGAAGGTATCTTCATGGTGCAGTCAAATGGGTTGATTGCCAACTTGTAACTCTGCCAATGCACCAATGGGAAGAATGGGAGACACTCTTGGTCAGTCATGTTTGATACACCATAGTGTCCCTCAGCTTCAGGCTGTTCCTAAACAAATGTAACCATGGGCTTTGTCTGCTTTCAAAGCCTGGAGAAGCCGGATCCTGACACGCTTTTTGTTCATAATGAACTTTGAACAAATGTTATTCCAGCTGTTTGATACCTTGTAGCCTCAGAGAATGTGAGTTGGAGAGGCAAAAAAAGTAAGAATCATCTAAATATTTAGACCAAGCATATGAATGTAGAGATAATCCCATGGAAACCTTTTGTTAGAGCCCTGGAATTCATCAGCTTTGCCTGGTCTTATCAATGTTCCTTTACTTGTTGTTTCTGTTTTCTTACTGCTGATTTTCACTCTGTTTTATAGCTTCAGTACACTTCAGAACTTAAACACATTAAAGGAAAGGTTACCACAGTAAAAGACACACCTGAAATCCTGCGAGCTAAGGAAAACCAAAAGAATTTCAGCTTGGTACTTCTTTTACCTAAATATTTTTCCAATGCTAACCTACTCACCATTTGTTATTTTTAAAGCCATTTTCTACTTTTCTCCTTACCCTTTTATCTACACATTTTATTTCTAACAAAATTCAGCAATTACAGTAATATAACAATTTCCATTTGATACCTCAGTAGTGCAGATATTTTCTAATAATAGACTTGTATATTTATTGCATATGATGTCTTTTAAAGGTTTTTCATGCCCTTAATTGTCTTTTGGTTAAAATTAACTCTACTGGGTTTATTACTATTTATCAACCTCTTACAGGTTTCTGATTTACTTGTAACCTCTGTCAATTTGTTATTGAATTTTTGCCTGGTTTGGATATATGGTTTCTGAGTTCCATTGCCAAATCAAGACCATCTCTGTCCTGCCCTTCATTCTAATATCTTGCTTCTGTGTGTGTAAAGATCGCATATAAAGAAGAGGTTGGTACAGGGACATCAATTAAAGAAACACCAGAGATGGAGAGAATCAAAAGAACACAGGAGGCCATTAGTTCGGTATAATCCTTGACAGTACCAATCCTCCTCTTCCTAATTCATGCTAATCCTTTTATTTACACTATTCTCAAACTTTTAATCTTTCACCTGTGTGAAATTTGTTCTCCTTAATAACAATAGTTACATAATCCGTTATATTCACAGATAACCCAGGTTATGACGCAGCTAGGATTTGCAATGCAATAGAAAACACCCTGACAAATTATTTCCACATGTCTGCATTTCCAATTAACTGTATTGAGGACAGTGTTCACAATGTGGGCACGGTAAAGTAGTGGCTATGGTACATGGCTCTCAACCAGAGGTTCTTGATTATCAATCCGGGAAAAGTGGGTTCAAAAATAAAAACTAAGTGTTGGAGAATCTCAGCAGGTCTGGACGCAAGAGAGAAACAGTTAGCATTTAGAGTCCAATATGACTCTTCTCCAGAACCAGTCCCGATGTGTTTCTCCAGCATTTCCTGTTTTTATTTCAGATTTCCAGCATCTGCAGTATTTCGTTTTTATTTTAACATGCATTCAAATTCCACCAAGGGAATTTGGACTTTGTATTTAACAAGCAAAAAACTGTGGAAATAATAGCTGATGTCAGTAGAAGTGACTGTGAAGCCAAGTGGTCTTTATGGAAACAAACCTGGGGTCCTTATTGGTCTGGTCTTTATGTGACTCTAACCCTTGAAGTGGTCCACAAGGAGAAGCCACCATTATTTCCTTAGGGCAACTGTACTCTGGTTGATATGAGGTTGGTGAGAATATGGAAATTAGTACCACCAGAAAATGTTGAGGCAAACAGAATTATTGCAGTTAGGGGGAAGCCAGGTAGTTCAAGAAAGAAGGGACTTGAGTGTTATGATGATACATTAGCTGAAGTTGGATGGGAGAAGACAAGCTCCTGTAAAGCATAAAAACAGCAAGGACTGGTTGGACACAATAACTTGTTTCTACATGTTATATGGAATTAAGGAACTGCCAAAATACTGGATTTGTCAGTGTAAACCTGATCCTGAAAATGATTATTGAAATTAATAAGCCTTGGTCACGCAGTTATGTTTAACTATTGTTGATTTTCAGGACTGTACAGTTATTTTGGTCTAAAACTATTCAGAGGGATAAAAGAATCCAGAGGCAATGATTACTGAATGCTGCATTTGTATTGTCACATTGTGACCAACATTAAGGATATCTAATTAACACAAGTTGCTCTGAGGCATTTGGATACCCTCTGCTGGTTTCTGCAATGGTGACAAATGTCAATGGGCATCCCAGATGACATTTGTGACTTGAACCGCTATAGATTTGTATGTCGTCCAAGACTAGAAATGTAAGGTTACTTGAGAACTACTCTGAATCCCTACTCGCTTTTATAGTCACAACCACAGATTTCATTCTTTGATATAACGTTCGAGTAATATTAGTATTGTCACCAGGTTCCGAGTTCCGCGTCTCAGGAATGAACAGGGTAAATTCACCGCACCCAGTGTTCCTGACATGTTGCAAAACTACTCAGGTGCAAATACAGCTAAGACAAAATGTACTGGATACTGTACATATAAAACAAAAGCATGTTATAACTCAGTCAGAAATACTTTACTACTCCAATCCTCTGAGAAAGGCAGACAATTTATTACTTATAGTCCAGTATTATAAAGCTCCAAGTAGTTGCATTTAAATATTTTGATGGATTGTGCCAGCTGAAAAATAGCTTGCATTTTTTCAAAATCTAAAACATGGAACAAATGATGAAAAATAATTTACTGGAAGTTTTTACATCTACTGTTTTTGATCTTAACCAATAGAAGGTCCTATATCATTGAGATCAGGAACTTATTGATATTTAATGATGTCCAAAGCTCATAAAATGCTTTTGATAGCCAAGTGTTGCAGTCTGAAAACACATACCAGCCATACAGTGATGGAATGTTATTATCATCAGCAAGGTGGATTCAAGAAATCCTGAACTCTCAAACCTGCATCATGCTAAAGCATAGCCTGGGTTACTCTAGCAATGATGAAAGTCACTACACTATTCTGGTTTTCTTTCAAGTTTTAACATAACTTAATTTATCTTATGTTTATCAAGTTTAAAGACAGTTATATTTGAAATGAATCTTGAATGTGAGTTTCAACAAAATCCCCCTGCTCATCCGTTGTAACTGTTCCAGAAGAGCTGTGAAGAATGAAAAGAATTGCGTCGACACTCTTCGACCACTCACACTGGATGTGCAGGAGGATCTGTGGAAATTCATTCTTTCCTTTAAAACAAATGCAACAAAGTCAGTGGTAACACAAAGTTTAATCTATCTAACCTTATACAGAGCTTCCCACTAAAATCTTTAATCTTTTGGTTATGTTCTTTTCCTTCAGCTATTCAAACTATATTCTAATTCACCAACAACATTTAACTAAATAATTCTTTTGAAATAATAAGTGTTAATACTTTTTAAATGAAATGAGTTAAAACAAATATTACTCACAGTGCTTTGGCTGCACGGATCTCGTTAACCAACTCGTTAACGACTGGCACACAATTGGTAGCGTATCTGATTTATTTCATGTCCTGAAGTGCAGTTTTTTTGTAATCTATGATCTGGTGCAGTGTGTGATTTAATTTGGTTTGCAGTTTGTCCAGAATACCCACTGACAGTTTGTCCTTTCCTCCCCGATCTGCACACTTTGTAGATCAAATACAAGGAAAATGTTGGTCAAGGAACAGCAATCTCTGACCTGCCTGAGGTGAAGCGTGTGAAGGAAACACAGAAGAACATCAGCTCGGTAGTTGCTGGTTACATTTCTTTATGTCACCTCATGACCCATCTGGACCACCTAACCCATTCTGTCACTAAACTAAAGTTCATTCATACGGTTTCTCACTCATTTCTGTTTCATTTTTCAAATCATTCAAATTCATTTGCTTTTATTTTTGAAACATGAACATCTTTGTGAGGACATTTTTTACGGTTTATTTTTAAAATAAGTTTCGGAAGAAAACCGTTGACGTGATAGCGAGTCACCTGGGGAAAAGAGCTTTATTATAAATACATGCATACACATGGCTGTGGTAAATTATCATCATCAGAGGGAGATAGTCAAACAGTTTTTAAAAGACCAACCCAGAGTAATGCTTTTGACTGTATTGGGAGACTCTGGATCGGTATTTAATGATACAAATTTAGATCACCACTTTTTGAATCTTAAAATCAAGATTCACTTTCAGTTTTATGAATTTAGCTTCACTGTGAAATTTTCAAAAAATGAATTACTATTATTTGGAAAAATGTTGTTTTGGAATTTTTAAGTCAGATAATATAGGTGCGGATTTAGCACTCAGCATCAGCCCATCATCATATCAAACTTAAACACAATTTCAGGATTTAGCTTTGCTTCATCAGGTTTTTTTTTAAAAACATTGATTGCAAGCAATTTTAATTTACATGAACTGACCATTAACATGTCTTCAACATTTGACCATATTTGTAAAGACCACTATAATAAAATAGTTACAAATTTTGAATTCATACCTTAGATATTCCAATGAAGCAAGCAGACTGCCATTATTATTAGTTTTTTTTAACAGTTTAGTTCCTATTGTGGGACATGGGTATTGCTGGCTGGGCCAGCATTTATTGCCCACCCCTAGTTGCCCGAGAGAAAGTGGTGGTGAGCTGTCTTTTTCAACCACTGCAGTCCATGTGCTGGACTAAGATATATATCATATTGGTTCTGAGGTTCAAACTAATTACCCATTTATGTAAGAAAATCAGATTACATATGTTGGTATTCCTTAATATTGCACATAGCAAATTAATTTAATTGCAACTTTAAAATATCCAATTGGATTAAAATAGATTAGATTTGATTGTTAGCTGATGCATTATTAGCCTGTGTGACACAGGTTGCTCTGTGTAGTTTGTTATGGCAGTGTTTATTATGTTGTGATATGTTGTTCTCACAATCTATTTGTCATTGTTTGTCACGCATTTACATTTTGTCCTTTCCTCTCTGATCTGCATACTTTGTAGATCAAATATAAGGAAAGTGTTGGTCAAGGAACTGCAATCTCTGACCCACCCGAGGTCCAGCGTGTAAAAGAGACGCAGAAGAACATCAGCTCGGTAGCTGTCAATTTTATTCCCCCCCCCCTTGTTATGCCATAATCCCTCTTTTTACCCCTTTGTCTCCCTGGCACTAAACACACTTCACACGGTTTCTGTCATCTAATTTATTTTGATTTAACTAGAAATTATTCTAGTATTCTAACAATTGTTAGAATTGCTATTCTGATTTTTATGAAATTAACCAAAGGCTTTTCAAGTTCAGAGTCATGAATAAGCAAAACCTATTCACCAATCCTAACAAAAAAAGAAACAAAAACGATTAGACGATTTATTTAACCTGCAGTTGCCTTTTTTTTGTTTGCAGTATGTAAGTGTGAATGTAGTGCTTTTTCTTTCATTCCCTTCACTATCCTCCACTGAAGATGAGCAAGTTTGCTTTCGGATAGGGAGACATGAGCACATTCCTCCAGTACATTCCTCACATGCTCATTATCCATAAGTGGAATCAAACTTGTTATTTCTTCACCGACTGGAAGGTTGCTAAAGATCAGGAGTATTTTTTTTTCCTTTGCTCACTTGAGGAATCTGAGGCTTGTTTCTAATCTGTCTGCCAGAAGCATTTAATTAAGAATGAAGATGGGGCTTTACTTTCAACTCAGAGTGGGACTGATGTGTGGGCGTAGGCCCATTGAAAACTACAAACTCACCTACTAAGGCCCAGAGAAATGTTAACCCGAGCACTGCATTTATGTATGCTCTGAACTTGTCAGATATCACTGACCAGTGGTGGGGAGAGTAAGAACTGCGGAGACGAGTGACCAACTACTGCCGGAGACCAACGGGAATGCTCTTTATACAGTGCATCCCCACTGGTGGGCAGGATACGATCGAGCTCAAGGAGGATGAAGACGAGCGGGGAATAGTTTGTTGCTTCCTGTTGATACACAAAGAGAGAATAGGCAAAGGTTGTCTCTTTCAGTCCTCGCTGATGCTCCCTGGCAGGTTCAGTTGCATGGGGAAGCCCTCACCCCTATCTGATGAACTGCAATTGTACCTTGTGAACTAGCTGACTTGACATAGTTAAATTGTGACCTCTAGCCTTACTAGGAATTGTTTCCATTTCAGTTTGTGGCATATTACTTGAAAGAACCTGTGGGCAGCACAGTGGCACAGTGGTTAGCACTGTTGCCTCACAGCACAAGAGACCCGGGTTCAATTCCCGCCTCGGGCAACTCTCTGTGTGGAGTTTGCACATTGTCCCCGTGTCTACGTGGGTTTCCTCCGGGTGCTCTGGTTTCCTCCCATAATCCAAAGATGTGCAGGTCAGGTGAATTGGCCATGCTAAATTGCCCGTAGTGTTAGGTAAGGGGTTAATGTAGGGGTATGGTTGGGTTGCGCTTCGGCGGGTTGGTGTGGACTTGTTGGGCCGAAGGGCCTGTTTCCACACTGTAATGTAATGTAATAATGTAATGTAATGTAAACTCAGGCTTAGATTACGTTGAGATACGTGACTTGCACACTGAAAGAGGACTCCAATTTTTCTAACCCATTTTAATCATGGCCTCCCACTCCCTTCCATTAGCAATGTGGGAGCTGAATTAATATCTCGGTGAGGGATCTACTACTTTGTGTACAGTGCACAGGTGCATGGACAGTGGAGGATAACTCGAGTCAGCGCAATGTGTGTGGCTGGGCGTTGTTTGCAGAAAGTATGTGTGCTGTTTGTTTGTCATGTGCTTACAATTTGTCCTTTCCTCCCTGATCTGCACACTTTGTAGATCAAATACAAGGAAATTATTGGTCAAGGAACTGCAATCTCCGACCTGCCTGAGGTGCAGCGTGTGAAAGAGACACAGAAGAACATCAGCTCGGTAGTTGCCAATTTGTTTCCCCCTTTTTTTAACCCACAGCCCCAACTCCTTACTACCCGACATTTTCTACCACGAAACATAATTAATGGTGTTTCAACTTTTTCCTTTTTTATTTAAGTTTGATTTTAACATTTTTCTAATTCTGGAAACACTTCTTTTGTCAATTTTGACATTTTTATATCATTTATGGTGGGAATGGATAACTGCAAACAACTTGTAGAGCTGTGCAGTGTTAAAGACAGCAAAAAAGGTAGTATTGAAACCATGATTGTGGTTTGAATGCACCACTTTTAGGATAATTCACACCACTTCCAGCAAAACAAACAATATGATGGAATCTTGGTCAGAACCTCAAAATTAACACTTAGCAACATACTTTGAATCTGTTAAGAATCTGATGTTTTAAGGCCAGATTGATTGTTGAGACTTCCAAATTTCAATTAAAAAACTTGTAGTTGACCTTTTTGGCCTGCAGTCTGCTGTAAAGTATACTTTATTTCTCTTTCTCTGCCCTCCTTGGTTGTCAAGGCCAAGTGGTATTTGTGGATTAGCTTCCTGCTCCAGCAGACCATCACCGACTCAAGCAAGTAGCCCTCCTCTTCTAGATTCTAGATTAGATAATGTGCTATTCAACTGTGGAACCATCCCTAAGCTGCCAACGCAGAATTTGGAGGAATAGAAATTGATGAATAGGCATCAACACTGGCCTTTTGGAATGAGTTTTCAATCCCTATCACAGAGTGTCTGAAGCTGGTTATGGTTTCTCTACATGTTTCTGTAGCTAAATTAAAATTGCTATGATTTACCAGAGTAATTCTCTCCACTTGGTCACTGAGGAAGATTCCAATGTGCAATGTTATTTGGGAGAATGTAATGTACAGTGTCAGTCTGTGACTTGTAATTGTTCATATAAAGTCTGTGTTATTGTAGGCCTGGAATTCCCTCCTCTCTCTGTTCTTATATGTTCTTTTGTCCTTTGAAGCACCCTTAAAACTCACTTCGCTTTAGTTCCCTGTTGCCTTATGTGCTTTAATGTTGAGTTTTGTTTTATAATAGTTCCTCTGAAGCACCTTTGGCAGGTTTTACTACAATTAAGGTGCTATATAAATACTGATATTTTTGTTATTTGTTTGTCATGTGCTTACAGTCTGTCCTTTCCTCCCTAATCACCACACTTTGTAGATCAAATACAAGGAAAATATTGGTCAAGGAACAGCAATCTCTGACCTGCCTGAGGTGCAGCGTGTGAAGGAAACACAGAAGAACATCAGTTTGGTAGTTGACAGTTTGATTCCCTTTTTTTATAAACCCATTATCTTCCCACCAACTCTCACGATTTTTGATCCAATGTTTTCTTCTTATTAGTTACATTTTTGCCACCTGCTTTCAATACTATTTTAACATTCATCAGTTGATATTTTTGGCATATGCAGGATTTCTTGTAATTTTAAGATTTATATCTTAGTCAAGGTGAAAAATAATTGATAAGAAATGCTTTGTCATGCTTTACGGCACAAAAAGCAAAGTAACCAAACCATGATCATAAAGTGAGTACAGCACCTATAGATTCTAAAATCGTAGTTTCCAGAAATCAACAGGTAAACAGACTTGAGCATCTTTATAGATTTTGTATCAGAACCACAAAATTGAAGTCCAGTTCTGTACTTCTCTCATCTCAGAGTGAGAACTTATAAATTGAGGTTCGTGAACCGGGATCAATTTTGAAATATCATGAAGCTTTAGGAATTGAAACTGTTATCTGTGCAGCCAGGGATGTGTGGAATTAGAACTGCATGAGCTGTTAAACAAAAACCTTTATTATTTCTTTCTAGTAGACTCCCTCTGCTGATACATATGTGTATGGTTGTATCAAGTGGACAAAATGCACAATGCCATTTTCAATATATTACAGGATATGCAATCAGAATTTTACTGAAGAAACCCATCATTTTTGTTGTGTCTGTAATGCATGGTTTGTTATAACATGTACTTCCTTCCCTCCTTTGCTGAAGGGGCTAACTGATATTGTAATATAGATACATGAACCAACAGCCTAACACCCATGTCACCCAAGTGGCTCTTTCAATATGGGTAGGCTATGCAACAGTGGGAGTATCAATATAAAGTTTCATTCTGGCTTTGCAGAAGTGGAAATTTCTGGTTAATCATCCACATTGAGATTCCCTTCCAGCCTTTGATATACTAAAGCTGGTATAGCTCATCATGTGTCTCAAATTAATCTCACAGAGCCAACTGGGAATTAACGTAATGGCACTTGCTGGTTTGTATGAATTAGTTCGAGACTGGCTGTTACTTTTACTCACTTGGTCAAAGGGGAGAATTCTGTGTTGGTTAGTTCAGTATATGACTTAATCTTGTTTGTAAAATGTTTACATTTTACTGCAGCTCTAGATTCTCTCCCTAGATTCTCTCCCTTCTCCACCTCTCCACTTTTCTGCCCCATTTAAAACACTCCTTAAAACCTACCTTGTCTGCCTTAATGTTGCATTATGTTTTTCCACTGTCCAATCTTGTTTGATAAAGTCTCCTGTGAAATACCTTGAGACATTTTATGGTGCTGCATAATAGCTGTCATTGTTTGTTTGTCATGTACTTACAGTCTGTCCTTTCCTCCCCAAACGACACATTTTGTAGATCAAATACAAGGAAAATGTTGGTCAAGGAACTGCAATCTCTGACTTGCCTGAGGTGCAGCGTGTGAAGGAGACACAGAAGAACATTAGCTCGGTAGCTGCCAATTTTTCCCCCTTTTTTTAACCTAAGATTTACCTCACATCTTACTACCCAACATTTCCTATCAATAAGCACAATTAATGTAAATTTTTTTCAAGTCAATTTTTTCACTTTCAATTTAACTTTTTCTAATTCTTGAAACATTTTGTGGAACTTACTCAAAAAGATTTTTTATTAATCAGTTTTGACATTTCTATATTATTGGAGTGAAAGAAATTTCTTTTGCCATTAAATGCATTGCATTGAAAGGAAATTAATATCTACATAACAAAAACCTGATTGTAATATGAATACAATGACTACAACATAGATTTATACAGCTTACAAAAAAGATTTTTTTAACCAATTTATATTATAATCTCAAAGTTAATGTTTATCCCATTAATTTTATTATTTCCACATCAGAATTTGATTTTTATGGTTTTAAATCGACATTAACTTTGAGACCTACAGTTCAGAATTTCATTGGTGAAACCTACCATTCCCTAATACACTTGCACAGAATAATTTGACGTAGAGTAATATATATTTAAATGCTCTCCTCCTGATGTCCTTTGTCAAAGGAGTTGCCTGATATTTTGGGGTGGAATCACACTGCAGTGACCAACATCATCTCACTCAAATAGCCCTGCTTTTTGTGAGCTTGGATCATGGGTAGACTATTAAAATGCAGAAACATCAATTCAAGGCTTCATCCTGGCTTTGTAGAAGCAGAAATTGCTGGACAGATATCTGCATTGGCATTTCCCATTAAAGTGCATCATATTTTGCGATCGCTAATTGTTCAAAACTGATCTGCAATTGAACGAAGGCTGTTTACTGGTTTGTGTCTGATCATGCTAGTTTGACTGATCCCTTTACCCGTGAGGCTAATGAAATAGATTTCAATATGTTGCGTGATGCAGGTTGTATGCCTGACCTGATTTGTATATAATGTCCACATGTTACACTAAATCTGGAATTCCCACCCTAAACGTCTTCAACTTCTCAATCTCTTTTATATGACTATAAAAAACCTTCCTCTTCTGTCCTTGATTGTTTAATGTGCTTTGGTGTCACATTTTCTTGATGGTTTCTGTTATGTAGGACAATGTGAATGTACTATGTTGAAGGTGCTATGTAAGTGCCAGTTGTTGTTGTTTGTCATATGCTTACAGTTTGTCTTCTCCTCCCTGATCTGCACACCATGTAGATCAAATACAAGGAAAATGTTGGCCAAGGAACTGCAATCTCTGAGCTGCCTGAGGTGCAGCGTGTGAAGGAGACACAGAAAAACATCAGCTCGGTAGCTGCCAATTTGATTTCCCCCTTTTTTAACCTAAGATTTACCCTTGCTTTTTTTACTATGCAATATTTCTTACCACTAAACGCAATGAGCATCAATTCATTTTCTAGCCTTTCTTCAAGTTTATTTTAACCTTTTCTAATTTTACAAACGTTTTTGCAAAGCTTACTTCAGTTTTTGAACTCCTTGTTGACATTTTATATATATTTGAAGGGGGAAGAGTTAATGTGTCAGCTTTGATCAGATATTCTAATACACTGCATTAAGAAAGTAAGGAAAATTCAACATCACAAATGGTGATCTTAATAGTAATACAGTAATTATTGGATATATTACACTGTTTCCAGCAAACAGTGGGGAAAACAGACTTTAGCATATTGAAATTTGAAACTGAACCTCTGTTTGTAGAATGCTAAGATCCACTTTAATCCACACTTTCTCCTCTCTTTTGCTAAAGGGGATGACTGATATTGTAGGAAATACTAATTTAGCCCCAAACTTTTATTATCTCTACATCAGAGTTTAGTTCATTAAATGCTGATTAATTTTTGAGATCTATCAATCAAAATTCCATTAGATACAGAACTCCAGACCTTCACTTTTAGCATTTTAAGAATTTTAAATAATCCATATCAAGCCGCAAGTTCTTGACAAAGAAATCTGTTTGAAATTGTTATTATTTCTTTAATGATAAGGTTGCACTGTTTTATCATGTTGTTTTCTTCATCTTAAATACAACATTTTGTATTTTGTTTTTCTACTAAAATTCAAATGATCAATTTCAAACCTGTGTTAGGTCTATAAGTTATATGAAGGCAAATTAGTAAACAAACAATGCAATTCATTTTAATGAAAGAGCTAGACGATTTTTAAAAGTTAAATTATTAGTGTTGAAGGTACTCAGTGATTCGCGACTACATACTGAAAATATTAATTGCAAACTTGACTTGCAGTCCCTTTTATATGACTAGGCATGTATAGTATGATGTGACATAGATGTTATTTCCCTCTTTCTGCCTCCCTTTGCTGAAGGGGCTGACTCATACTGAGGTGTAGATTCACATTCTGCCAACCGCCCATCAGGAACCCCAGGTCACCTTACATCCATAATCTTACACAATGGGTAATAAGTTCAGATAGTAGGTATTCAAGCTACTCAACTCTGTTGGTGCTAGGCTGAATGATGCTTTTGCCTATCAGGCCAATGAGGGAGATTCCAATGTGTGGTGTGTTGCAGTCTGTGATTGACATTTACATGCTACTATAGCTCTGAAAATACCCCATAACCTCTGTCTTTCCTCCTTTAATCCGTTCTTCAAGCTCCCCTGTTTCTACTCTAATGATTACTTATGTGTTTCTTTCTGTTTGATATTGTATCCTGTGAAATGTGTTGCTGCAGTTTACTATGGTAAATGTGCTATATAAATGCTAGTTGTTGTTTGTTTGTCATGTGCTTACAGTTTGTCCTTTCCTCCCCGATCTGCACACTTTGTAGATCAAATACAAGGAAAATGTTGGTCAAGGGACAGCAATCTCTGATCTGCCTGAGGTGCAGCGTGTGAAGGAGACACAGAAGAACATCAGCTCGGTAGCTGTTGATATGATCTCCCTTTTAATCCATCTTCCACCCATTGCTTTTCCTCTTACCATTTGAAAAAACTTTTTTGAACGTTTTGATGGAATTTTTTTCAATGTTCCTTTCAGTTTTAAAACTTATATATTTTCGAAATTGAAAAATAAATAACGCGTTTTTGTCAGATTTTAAGTTGCAGATTGTATTCAGAAAGTACACCAAAAATAACATAACAAACCTATGATTAGAATGTGAAAGTAGCAGCTAAAGTGTAAATTATGCAGCTCTGAAAGAAACAGTAGGAAAACAAGTAAATCATTCCATTTTGATGGGATTGAATCTGAAGCTCAAAGTTTTCATTTAATCCTTTTTTACTGCTGAATCACAATTTTAACATTTAAGATTTTTGAATACAGATTAATTTTGGCCCAAACAAATCATATTTTCATTAGCAAAAGCTACAATTCCCCTTCTGGCCTAGAGAGTGCAAATTGATAGAACACATATTTTATTCCCTTCTTTCTGCTGTCCTCCTTTGCTGAATTTGGAGACTGACATTGTGGTATGGATTCATGCTTCTGTGCCAGTTCATCACAGTAGTTTATCAAGTAGCTTTCCTTAATAAGAAGACCATTCAATAGTGTGAATATCACTATGAATCTTCATTCCAACTTTGTGGAAGCAGAAATTGCTGGATTAACTCCATCATTGGTAATGCTGATGTAGATTTTCTCCTGTAGCCTCCGGGATGCTAAGACCCTCCCTGCACAGGATATTTGTTATTGTGGTAATATAGATAGGGAATTAAAGCAAGTGTGAGTCAATGTAAAACTGCTTGATGACCTTACCCACCAGGCCAAGGGAGAAGAATTCCACACGTCGTTTGGTGCAGTCTGTGACTTGACTTCATTTGAGTAAAACGTCAACCTGTTACTGTGCCAGGAATTGCATACCTTTCTCCTCTCTTTCCTCCTACGAGATATTCCTTAACAGCTGTCCCTTCTGCCCTAACGTTGCTTCAAGTGGTTTGTTGTCAAAGTTTGTTAATTGGTAATAGGTCCAATGAGGTACATTGGGACATTAAAGGCCAGATGCAAATACTGGTTGTTTTGTTTCTTGTTTGTTATGTGCTTACTGTTTGTCCTTTCCTCCCCGATCTGCACACTTTGTAGATCAAATACAAGGAAAATGTTGGTCAAGGAACTGCAATCTCCGACCTGCCTGAGGTGCAGCGTGTGAAGGAGACACAGAAGAACATCAGCTCGGTAGTTGCTAGTTTGATTCCCTTTTTTTTAAAACTCATGATTTCCCCCTATCCAAAATTTCCTACTAGTAAACAGCAATGGCTTTTGAAATTTATGTAACTTTTTACAAAATCTGTGAAACTATTTTTGTGAAATATACGCTTTATCAATTTTGAGATGTATATTTCATTGTGGGGTGAAGTCTTAATGTATAAGCAATATTTTTTCAAGAGCTTACAAAGCTGTGGAGAGAGAAAATAAACTAAAAAGCAGCAGTAAAAAAAAAGCCACGATTGCAATATCAGTGCAGCATCTAAAACGCGGATTATATAGGTTTCAAGAAAGTGGCCGGAAAGCAGGCTTTTGAACGCTGATGGAATTTGAATTAGAACCTCAAAGCTAAGATTTAAGTCTTCTTATCTGCAGATCAGAACGTATAGGATGTTTTAAAGATTTTTGAATCCATATTGATTTTTGAAATGTACCAATTTGCATTATATATTCATGCTCTGGCAGCTATCCGCCATGTTGGACAAGGGTGTGTGCTTAGATTTTAGGGTTACCATTCAAATGTGCAAACATACCATCAAGCTTCACCTTGATTTTCAGAAGCACAGGCTGCTGAATGGACACCAGAGCATTCCTGATTGAATTTTTTCCTTCCCTCTCCTGTTCTAAGGCCAATTGTAGCTCCTTCCTTGTTGCCATGGCATGTACACACCTCAGACTGAGAATGAAATAGAGACTGCTTTCTGGTTAATGACAATTGATGGCAAACTGGTTATTGTTCGGCACTGGATAGAGAATCCAATCCACAGTGTCATACAGATTGTGACTTGACATTGTTCATTTGAAATTTCTGTTATTATAGTTCAGAATTCCTCTTCAAATCTTTCTGTCTATCTCTCTTTCCAATGCTAAGAAACTCATTAAAATTTACCTTCTCTATTTTTTACCACTTATGTAGATCCATGTCGAATTTTGTTCAATATTTGCTTATCTGAAGCACCATGGGACATTTTTATTGTTCAGGTTCTATGTAAATGCACATTGTTGTTGTTTGTTTGTCACATGCTTATTGTTTGTCCTTTCCTCCCCGATCTGCACACTTTGTAGATCAAATACAAGGAAAATGTTGGTCAAGGAACAGCAATCTCTGACCTGCCTGAGGTGCAGCGTGTGAAGGAAACACAGAAGAACATCAGCTCGGTAGCTGTTGGTTTGATCCCTGTGTTAACCCATGATCTTCCCTCTTTGTCACCCAACCATTCAAAGCACTAAAACATCACTCATACAATATCCTCCTCTTCTGCAGTTTCCTTCTCACTGTCATTTTAACAGATTTCCCCTGATTGCTGAAACAGAAACTTTTGAAATTAATATCAACTTTGTTTTCGTCAAGGTAATGATGTTCTAACTTTTTGAGATTTTTGTGGAAGTAACTGAAGCTTGTGTGTCTCTGTGAAGACAATTTCACTGAGAGACAACTAAGAATGCCGGTTGTGATAGGGGTATGTTGGTTGTCCTGATCTTCATAACATGCCATAGTTACAGTTAACAGCAATACAGCTTTATTGTACATTGCATCTAGAGTACACATGTCAATTAACTCAAAAGGCTTTTAAATACAAAATCAGTCAGAGCATGTTTGTAATCTAAATTTGAATTTCAGATGCAGAGCTCCTTGGAATTAAAGTTCTGCTTTTTAATTGTTCTTATTTGAAGTTTGGTTTGACATTCTTTCAAAACTATTTTGACCGTATCAATTAACCATCAACTTGAATTGCAAGACGTTGCCTCAATTTCCTGCAAGTAGTTTTGGCATTGATAGCAATATATCTAAGAAATAGCCAAGGGGAATTCTCCACATCAATTTTGACAATCTCCTTCTGTATCTGTGGCAAAACCAGCTGAAAATAAATGGCTACATTTTTTGTCAGTTTATAAGGCAAGTAAGGACTGGGCCAAACAGAGGGACATGAGAATTTCTGCTCCTGAGCCTGACGGACATATTTTTCTAATAAACCTGTTCAGAGATGTTATTGCACACCTCTGGAGCAGATGGGACTTAAACTCAGGCCTTTGGGTCCAGGAGCAAGGACAATACCACTGCCACAATTCCTCTGAGCCTGGAGGAGGTGGTTGTGTGTATTTGTGGCAGCTGGTATACCAAGTAAGCAGAGATTTCATGGCCTCTCTACATGCACTCTTGGACCTTATCAATAAAATCATCAGCAGTAAATTTATTGCATTCCAGCTTCAGTACTTATGGTTATGTAGGAGTCAAGTTGTCAGTGAAATTATGCCAATTATGCTGGAGGGCATTGAGGGGCATAATTGTGAGATTTCTTTCAGTGATGGAAATATCAGGAATTTCACCGTGACTGGTTGTCTCCCTTTTAAAGTGATCTTTCTGCAAAACATGTTCATAAGTTTGATTTTAACTAACTAATTTTCCAACTAATGAACTTTTTATTATCAATTTGCTTCATTTCATATGGACATCACATTGAACTTCAAAACTGCATTTTCCTTTGATAGTTTGTGATTACTTTGACTCTAGTTAATTGATGTTTCAGTAATGTACCAATTCATCAGTTCAACTCCTTACTACTTGAACTGTGTAACTTGTTGCAGTTTATGTGGGTCTGTGTGTTACTGTTTGTCATGTGCTGACAGGTTGTCCTTTTCTTTTCTGATCTACACACTCTGTAGATCAAATACAAGGAAGGTATTGGGAAAGGAACTGCAATCTCTGACCTGCCTGAGGTGAAGCGTGTAAAAGAGACACAGAAGAACATCAGCTCGGTAGCTGTTGGTTTTAATTCTCTGTGCTAACCTGTAATTTCAGCTTCCCACAGCACTAAACACAAGTCATACCATTTCAATTGTTTTCACTTGCTTAATATCCTGTGTGTTTATATTTACATTTTTCTAATTTTTTTTAAATGAGTATTTTTTGTGGAGCTTAAACCAGGGCTGTGCCAACTTTAAGGGATTCTCTAAAGAGAAAGAAGGCAGTTTTCAGAATCTGGTTTTTCAAATAACTTTTAGAAAATCAATCTGTAATGTTATACGAAGATAAAAGATAGCACAAAGTATTGTTACCCTTTCGTAATCAGTACTTCACTGGACTTGACGTCTTTAGAATTAGCTGGATTCAGGCTATTTTGAAATCAGCATTCCTCGGGTTTCAGAGATTTGCTGAATTCAATTCTCTGTTGGATTCAGTGCTCAATGCTTGATATGCTCAAGCCATATCTTCAGTTCCAATTTGTTTAATCAACTTTTTATTGCACAGCATTAGCCCTTTGCTGCTTCATCAGCACAAACAGGTTCTAGCTACAATAATCTTCTGTGAAATCTGAAATGATCCTAGTTCACATATCAGTTTGAATTTCAAATATTCTTGGGCATACATGAGAAAAGCATACTAGGAAAGCAGCAAACAAATTTGCCAACATCAGAATACAAATTCACTTTGTCTTTAATCTACCTATGTTCAGAAAAGCATAAATTCTCATTCATTAAAAATATCTGTGTATGATTGTTCTATCTGCTATCTGGGCAATGTAATTGTTGTTTTTACCTCCAGAATAAACACTATCTAAGATATTTTTGATTCAGACTAATTGAAAGTACAGATAGTGTGCTGCAAGTGCTTGCATTTGGTGCTCATAAGAATGAATTTCTGACTGCCAGCTTGGGTAATTCCATTTTCTGAAACCAAATTTTGGCATAGCCCTGACCACTTTTTCTCATCCACTACATTTTCGCTAAAGCTGTTTCATTTTTACTTTAATAGAAACTAATTTTTGTTAACATCTTATTTTTTTAAACTTCTCAATCTTCATTTTTAACCTCATCGAGTTTTATTTCTGGTGAGTATTGAACATAATCTTCATTTTGGGTGCTTTACTTCTGCAGGTCTTATACAAAGAGAACCTGGGTAAAGGAATCGCTGTGGTGTACACCCCAGAGATGCAGCGCGTTAAACGCAATCAAGAAAATATTAGCTCGGTATTTAAGTTTAAGAAAAAAAACCATATTCACTGTTTTCCTTTTGCATTCTAACTTTTCCCCATTTTTTTGCTAATGCTTCTTTCCTCCTTTCTCATTCTTAATACCATAATGACCATGGCATTTTCACTATAACTACTGGTACTCCAAAGGCCCACTGACAAAAAAAACTAAGATTATACATAAGAGTGATGCGATGTTTAATTGGTGTCTCTCAAATCCAGCTCATTTTGTTAATGTGAGAGGGAAAGCACAGAAAGACATCTTTAATTGAGGTGTTATTACTTAGTTGTCTGTCATTTACTTAGCTTTTCAAAATCAAATAAAACATCATGGAAAATTAGACACTATAAAAAACATGGGAAACAAAATAATACCCATGAAACTTTGTGGTTGGTTCATGACCCCACTCTTGAAGTGTTTTGTTTTCTTGCTAGCTGGGAGGTCTCTCCCAATCTTGTCCTTACATCTATGTGCAGGCCGGTTGAATACAAGGAAAGGGAGGGATGAGAAAAACAAACATAGTGCCCACCAATGTGTATCTTTATTATGTTCTAACACTCACAGTTTACTATTAAATTGTGACTTGAATGCACCTAAAACCTGTATTGTCAGAAGGACATTCCATTCTAGTCCAACAATTGGTCTTGCTCAATCCAACCCCGTTTCCTTGCACTTTTACCTTTTGGAATGTGCTTTTTTCATTTCTTTTTAGTTTTCTAATTCCTAATAAATAGTATGTTCTCTGTTTTAATGTCATCTTATGGCTTTCATGTCCTACAAATCCTATGAAAGCAGAATTCTTGTGACAAATAACTTAACAAAATTGTTTGCTATCATGCTTACCTGTTATAGAGACGTACAGCATGGAAACAGACCCTTTGGTCCAACTCGTCTGTGCCGACCAGATGTCCTAACCTAATCTAGTCCCATTTGCCAGCATTTGGCCCAAATTCCTCAAAACCCTTCCTATTCATATACCCATCCAGATGCCTTTTAAATGTTGCAATTGTACCAGCCTCCACTACTTCCTCTGGCAGCTCATTCCATACACACACCACCCTCTGTGTGAAAAAGTTGCCCCTTAGATCCCTTTTAAATCTTTCCCCTCTCACCCTGAACCTATGCTCTCTAGTTCAGGACTCCCCTACCCCAGGGAAAAGACTTTGTCTATTTATCCTATCCATACCCCTCATGATTTTATAAACCTCTATGAGGTCACCCTTCTTTGGTGCAGGGAAACAATGGCAGCACCAAACTGGGACAAGGTGCCTTCTGTAAACCATAGGGGGATAATCAAATAATTTATGGCTAAGAATGTTGGCAGCAGAGACCAGGAACATGTTTTTTAGTTGAAGCAGCAAAATCTTTTCCATGTTTGATAAGTGAATGAATGAAATCATGGTCCTAGTTTGATTGGCTAATTTTAAAATTTATTTTAAATAAAAGGACACGTAAAAATGCAAAAATATTGAGTAATAGACAAAATAATTCTTTAAAAATTCATCTCCACTGTTAATACGAATTGTTTTTGGAGATCATTCATGCTGAGGAGGCCCATAGTATTATAATGTAAATCAGAAGCAAAGTTTTTTTTCCCCTCTTATACCTCAAAGCCAAAGATTGAAAATTAATCTCATTAACTTGCTTAAGTCTTATTCCTAACAAAACAGCTAACCCTATCATCACCACGACTGTGCACCTAGGTAAAGTAAATATGGAGAAATGAGATACCCTAGTTCAGGATGGTCTGTTCAGCAATTTCCCTCTTCCTTTTACAGATACTATACTCTGACAGCTTCCGGAAGCAAGTACAAGGTCGAGCAGCTTATGTGTTGGACACACCAGAGATGAGACGTGTCCGGGATTCTCAGCGCAATATATCAACAGTAAGTTAATATCAGTGCCTGCCTCTTTAATAACAACTGAAAAAACACATGAAGATGTTCCAAAAACATTTTTATGTTATCCTTCCAATTAAGCTATGTATTAAATGCAGCATACTCTCAATAAAAATTACATAAGCATATTCAGTGTGTTCCATAAATCAAAGTTAAAACTCACACAAAACAAGGTTATAGTCCAAAAGGTTAATTTGGAAGCACTAACTTTCTGAGCGCTGCTCCATCATCAGGTGGCTGTGGAGCAGGATTATAAAACACAGAATTTATAGCAAAAGATCACCGTGTCATGCGTGCAGCTGATACAATATATTGAACAAACCTGGATTGCAAGGAGAAAGTGAAGACTGCAGATGCTGAAGATCAGAGCCAAACAGTGAAGAGTTTATACTTGAAACGTTGACTCTGCTGCTCCTTGGATGCTGCCAATCCTAGATTGCTGTTAAGTCTTTCATCTTTTAGAATGGGCTGCAGGTTTTGGTTCACTAATATGTAAATCCCAAAACTCCTTTCAAATCACATTCTCAAGCTAAGTTAAGGTTTTATAATAAAAAAAGGAGACATCTCAGCTCAGACAATGCATTCAAAGTGTGAGGTTAGAGTCTGTCTGTATCCCAATCTTGATTCAGATAGGTTCTATTTCCAAAGTAGGAATTTATAAAATGTTATGTGGATTGATTGCCTGCAGATTGTGTGCTTTTTGAACAAAATTGAATGGTTCTCCAATTACAATTTCAGAATTGCAAATGCCAATTCACCCCACAGACGTGTGTGTTTGTGTGTGTGAGGGTGAGAGAGAGAGTGTGCATGTGTGGGAGAGAGTGAGAGTGTGTGTGTGCATGTGTATGAGTCTGAGAGAGAACTTGTGTGTGAGATAAGGTCTGCCTGAGTGTGTGAGTGTGTATGTGTGTGTGAGTGTATAGTGTAATGGAATCACCTAAAGTGTGAGACACTCTCACACTCACACAGACCCTCTCTCAGCCACACACATACAACCCCCATACACACACAAACACACACTCCACTCACACACTCTCTCCCACACACAAACACACACATACTCTCTCTCTACTTACCTCTCCCTCATATACATGCACACACACACAAAATATGTCTATGGAGTGAATGTGCATTTGCAGAATTGTAATTCCAGATACATTCTATTTTGTTCAAAAACTACATAATCTGCAGGCAGTCAATCCGTTTAACATCTCATAAATTCCTACTTTGGGAATAGAATCAGTCTGACTTAAGATTGGGATACAGATAGACACTATCTTCAGACCTTTAATGCATTGTCTGAGCTGAGATGTCACTTTTGTTTTATATAAAACCTTAACTTATTTTGGGCAGGACGATGGCACAGTGGTTAGCACTGCTGCCTCACAGCGCCAGAGACCTGGGTTCAATTCCCGCCTCAGGCGACTGACTGTGTGGAGTTTGCACATTCTCCCTGTGTCTGCATGGGTTTCCTCCGGGTGCTCCGGTTTCCTCCCACAGTCCAAAAATGTGCAGGTCAGGTGAATTGGCCATGCTAAATTGCCTGTAGTTGAAAAATGTGGTGCTGGAAAAACACAGCAGACTAGGTAGCATCTGAGGAGCGGGAGAATCGACATTTCGGATGCTGCTGTGTTTTTTCAGCACCACATTTTTCAACTCTGGTTTCCAGAATCTGCAGTCCTCACTTTCTCCTAAATTGCCTGTAGTGTCAGGCGAAGGGATAAATGTAGGGGAATGGGTGGGTTGCGCTTCGGCGGGTCGGTGTGGACTTGTTGGGCTGAAGGGCCTGTTTCCACACTGTAAGTAATCTAATCTAATCTAACCAATCGTGAGAATGTGATTTGAAAGAAGTTCTGGGATTTACATATTAATGAACCAAAACCTGCAATCCATTCTAAAAGATGAAAGACTTAACAGCAATCAACGTTTGTTCAATATATTGCTTCAGCTACATGCATGACACTGATCGTTTACTATAAATTCTGTGTCTCATGATCCTGCTCCTCAGCTGCCTGACGAAGGAGCAGCGCTCCAAAACTTAGTACTTTCAAATAAACCTGTTGGACTTTAACCTGGTGTTGTCTGATTTTCCTGCTCCTCAGAAGCTGCCTGAACTGCTGTGCTTTTCCAGCATCACTCTACCTCCAGAATCTGGTTTCCAACATCTGCAGTCATTGTTTTTACCTAGTTGATTTTTAACTTTGCCCATCCCAGTTCAACTCCGGCACCTTTATATCATAAATCAAAGATAAAGTAGAAACTAAATTTCTCTGAAAACTATTCTTCAATTTTTTTCTCCTTTTCTACTTTATGCCTTCAGAAAGTGATCATTCATGAGGGTTAATGCTTCAGTACCTTGCTGAAGCTGCCATTCTCCAAAACACAAGCCTAATATTGGGTGACAGGCTATTTGGCCAAATGAGGGTGGTCAGAGTCTGACATCTCAAGCCCGAACATATCCTTTCCTTATACATTGCCCTCACTTTCCAGTTGGGTTCACTGCTTTGTGATTATAATGGTTGGTGTCTTGCTCCACTTATGCCAGAGTTAACTATTATAGCATAGACCAAGGATTTTGTGGACTTTAATAGAGTCATAGAGATGTACAGCACAGAAAATGATCCTTTGGTCCAGCTCATCCATGCTGATCAGATATCCTATATAAATCTAGTCCCATTTGCCAGCATTTAGACCATATCCCTCTAAATGTTTCCTATTCATATATTCTTCCAGATGCCTTTTAAATGTTGCAATTGTACCAGCCTCCACTACTTCCTCTGGCAGCTCATTCCAAACATGCACCATCCTCTGTGTGAAAAAGTTGCCCTTCATGTCCCTTTTTAAATCTTTCCCCTCTCACCGTAAACCTATGCCCTCTAGTTTTGGACTTCCCCACCCCAGAGAAAAGACCGTGTCTATTTATTCTATACATGCCCCTTATGATTTTATAAACCTCTGTAAGGTCGCCACTCAGCCTCCAAAACTCCATGCAAAATAGTCCCAACGTATTCAGCCTCTCCCTATAGCTCAAACCCTCCAACCCTGACAACATCATTGTTAATCTTTTCTGAACCTTTTCAAGTTTCACATCCTTCCTATAGGAGGGAATCCAGAATTGTACGCAATACCCCAAAAATGGCCGAACCAATGTCCTGTATAGACACAACATGACCTATCAACTCCTATACTCAATGCACTGACCAGTAAAGGCAAGCATACAAACTTATAGTTTTAGTCCTGTCAGTGAACAACAATCCAGATATAAACCGTGTTCACTTCAATAAAGTAATAAAGCAAAACAAAGTCACCTTATCTACTACTGTTCCTATCACACTTCAAGTTAAAACAAAATGAATGTGAAATACTTAATATTTCCATTGCAGTTAACAGCCTGCAAGACATTATGCAAATATGAATGAATATTATGCTCATAATCCAATAACTCCCATTATAATTTATTTGCTTATCAGATGCACTGGTCCATTCCACAAGCAAAACAAATATTTCTAACAAGATAGTTTTGTTCAGGCCTAAGGACAAATCCATGTATCCACAGCTCTCTGAAATTCATTTCAGTTTGTTCCCTCTTCTAGCTTTTCTCTGAAGTACAAAATTTCATGGGATCCTTTTATTGGCATTTGATTAAACAGTCTGCCAACTTTTCTTCAAAACTCACAACTATGGACTTCTCAACTCATGCTTAGGTTTCACTACATTCTCTAAGATTATTTTCATTTTGAGGGTTACTGTAGATATTTTCCTCTTCCATTAACCTAGGAAAATCTTCCAGCCTCTTTTCCCCACAAACTTTGTCTCTAAGTTGAATACCAGCTACTATACACATTTCAAATAATTGATGTATTTTCTCTGTTTACACTGTAGGTCTTGCTAACATTTATCTCTTTCATTCCCACAACTCATGTGAGTTGATATCCTCTACTCCTGCTAACTGCCTGCTTCTGGGAGCAAACTCTTCCACTGATAAATTACATCCAAGAAATGTTGTCTCCCCAGAGTCGATATTCATGGCAATGTGGCATATGATGGATATTCAAAACAGAAATGTGAATTACATACCTTTCCTTTTCAAAGTGATCCAAATTTTGTGAGGCACATGATTATATCTTTAATGGGCATAATTGCCCTGTCTCCAGAGTCCTTGATTCTTCCAAGAAGTTCTCTTATTTTCAAAGATGTTCTTAGCCAGTCTGCGCTGGGAACAGCATGAATAATTTAAGTTCCTTACAAAGACAATTATCAAAGTCTTGTTTCTATCAAGAAACTCAAAAGAAAGTCAATTGGTTTATCCTATCAAATTTTAACTTCATTAAATAAACATGGATGACCCTTTGAACTATAATTAACTCAGCTCTGTTTACCAATTCCTCAGCCTAATGTTTCCATTCATCTACAGTTAACATTTTACATCCTAAAACTATTTCCGTGGAAACACGTAGAATAATAGGAAGTGTGTGTGAAAAACATAGAGTTGATAAAGGAATTATAGTAAAGAATATTATTCATTTACAACTTTGTTTTCCTTATGTTTTGTAGTGGATGTGTTTTAAAATTCTCCTTTTTTCCTTTTCCATGTGGCCACATATCTTTAACTTAAAAACAAAGACTTCAGACAACACTAGTTGCCATATTGCTGATGGTAGGACGTTACTACTGATTGCCCAGTAATCAGTAATGCTAATGATCTCCCATACTCTACACAGAGGAACCCCGATTATCCGAATGAGATGGGTGGGCAGTATTTCGTTTGGATAATTGATTATTCAGTTAAATTGATTCAATGCCTCTTCTCTGGGGCCCAGAGTTTTCTGAAGTTTCCTTTTTCCTCGCTCTGCCTGCCTTGCTCCCTCTCTGTCTCAGGGTTTGTTTCTGAGCAGACACACGCACTTGTGTGTAAGGGACTTGCAGCATTGCTGAATCCTACCCCTGCATCCCACCTCCCCCCTCCCCCTCCCACCCCCATCAGTTCAATGGGATTGACGCAGTGAGCACTTGCTACGTCTGCTCGAGTTCAGAACACTAGGTAGCAGCACACCACGCTCGAGCTCCCGTCCCCTATCCGCTCCCACCTCCACCCTCCGTCTGCCCCCCCCAACCCCGTCCAACCTTGCCCCCATCCACCTTGACACCCCCCCCCCCCCCCGCCAAGGCAGCTGGACTGAACACTCACAACAACAAGACTGCTGCTGCCTTTTTTTGCGGGGGTGGGGAGGAGAAAGAGTCTCAAAAAAAGTGCACATGCACACACACACACCTTCTTACTGCAACGTTTTGACAAGTTCCACCTTTGCCCTGTACAGGACAATGTTGGAGAGATTATCTGGGGAAGGGGGGTTTAGGATACACCCCTGTGAAGAACTTCAGGGAAAGTGCAGGGAGAGAGAGAGAGAGAGAGAGAGAGAGGGAGAGACGTAAGTCATTTGGAGATGGTGCCTGGGCTCCCATCGATATCCAGGACTGTTCTCGGCAGTATTTCAGTAAGCCGAGTTTGTTTTTAATCATTGTAAACAAAAGCCGCGATCAGTGTTGGAAACACCTCTTTGATGTAATGTTTCTATCAGGACTTCGAGACTTTCTTTGGATAATCTGAAATTCAGATAACTGATATTCAGATAACCGAGATTCCTCTGTACTTGTTATGGTTCAGATCAGGAACCGTTTGGAATGGACTTGGAACAGTCCCTACTCCACTGCTTTGAATCTAGTTGCAATAACATTTTGCGTCGCAATTGACATTTAATTTCTTTTTAATTGCCACTTCATCTTAATTGGTCATATTCTACCTCTGTGTCATCCTTTTGTGCAGTCTAACTTTGTTATTTCAAAAATATACTGTATTCATAAAAAATATCATCGTCACAAATACAATTCAATTCTACACAGTAGCATATCATCTCTATCCAAACAAAGGAGAAAGTGAGGTCTGCAGATGCTGGAGATCAAAGTTGAAACTTTATTGCTGGAACAGCACAGCAGGTCAGGCAGCATCCAGGGAACATCCTGACCTGCCTGACCTGCTGTGCTGTTCCAGCAATAAACTATCCAAACAAACCAAAGGCATCTCTTGAAGTAGACTATGTTTACATGTATTTGAGGCATTAGGAGGGTCTGATATTTGAATAGACTCCCACTTAACTTCAGTAGGAAGACGGTGGTCTTTCCCCACTGCACCTCGATAGCAGCTTTTTTTAATTTTAAAAATATACTTTATTCATAAAAAATCTTTGTATATATACATAGTCAAAAATGCAGTTCATTTCTGTACAGTAGCATATCAATGAAGCAAAACAAAATTAACTCTATCCAAACAAAGCAGACATCTCTTACACATATAAGGCTACATTTACATGCATTTGACTTGCCCCACTTCAGAACATGAGAGCATATTGGAGACTGACATTTTCCCTTGCAGTGTCTCTTGCCTTGCAGAGGGAACAGTGTGTCTTGCAGGAGATGCTGGCTTTTGTTGCTTGTTCCATTGGCTGACCTATTTTAAGAAGGTAGGAATTATTTTGTTTGCTAAGTATTTTCCAATTTCAAAGGTAAAATACCATGAAGACTTTGAGAAGACCAAGGGAAGCTTCACGTCTGTAGTAACTGATCCCATTACTGAGCGCGTAAAGAAAAACATGCAAGACTTCAGTGACATCAGCTACCGCGGCATCCAAAGACGGGTTGTAGAGATGCAGAGGCGACGTGTGGAAAATGAAGCAGAGAGCCTCACAGGTTGGTGACTGGTTTGAACACCTCTGTAGCTTCTATTACAACCATGACTTAAAAAATCAAAGCGTTGTGTAAACTAGCTTTGGCTTCAGGTGATTGTGGGTGCCATCTTATCAAAATGTTTAAAATGTTAAAAGGAGTTGATAAGGGTAGATGTGAGAAACTCTTCCCCTCTGATGGGGAGCCAAAAGCAAAGGCATAACATCTTAAAATTACAGCTGGATTATACAGGAGGCGAATTAGGAAAAACACTTGTTCCACAAAAAAGTTGGTAGAAATCAAATTCTCTGTCCATATATCCGTGTGAGGGCTGGAGTTTTCAAGGTGTACTCTATGGAGTTTTATCAGTTGATGGTATCAAGTTGATGTGACCTCCTCTATATTGGGGAGACAGGCCGCCTACTTGCGGAACGTTGCAGAGAACACCTCTGGGACACCCGGACCAACCAACCCAACCACCCCGTGGCTCAACACTTCAACTCCCCCGCCCACTCCATCAAGGACATGCAGATCCTTGGACTCCTCCATCGCCAGACCATAGCAACACGACGGTTGGAGGAAGAGCGCCTCATCTTCTGCCTGGGAACCCTCCAATCACAAGGGATGAACTCAGATTTCTCCAGTTTCCTCATTTCCCCTCCCCCCACCTTGTCTCAGTAAAACCCCTCGAACTCAGCACCGTCTTCCTAACCTGCAATCTTCTTCCTGACCTCTCCGCCCCCACCCCACTCCGGCCTATCACCCTCACCTTGACCTCCTTCCACCTATCGCATTTCCAACGCCCCTCCCCCAAGTCCCTCCTCCCTACCTTTTATCTTAGCCTGCTGGACACACTTTCCTCATTCCTGAAGAAGGGCTTATGCCCGAAACGTCGATTCTCCTTCTCCTTGGATGCTGCCTGACCTGTTGCGCTTTTCCAGCAACACATTTTCAGCTCTTATCTCCAGCATCTGCAGTCCTCACTTTCTCCTTGATGGTATCAAGGGACATGGAAGTAAAGCAAATAAATGGAGTTGAGATTCAGATCAGCTGTGACCTAATTGAATGGTGGAGTTGTCAATAAAGCCATATAAGTTCAAGAAGGCAGCTCACCACCACCTTCTCAAGGGCAATTAGGGATTAGCACTAATTCAAGATTCCCCTACAGTGTGGAAACAGGCCCTTTGGCCCAACAAGTCCACACCAACCTTCTGAAGAGTAACCCACCTCGACCCATCTCCCTCTGACTAATGCACCTAACACTGGGCAATTTAGCATGGCTAATCCACCTAACCTGCACAACTTTGGACTGTGGGAGGAAACCGGAGCACCCGGAGGAAACCCACGCAGACACAGGAGAACGTGCAAACTACACAGTTCTCCCGAGGCTGGGATCGAACCTGGGTCCCTGGCACTGTGAGGCCACAGTCCCGCCCTACTGGCCAGCCAGTGTCGCACAAATGAATAAATAAAGTTGATGTTTAATGTTCTTCGAAGCAAGTAATGCATTTAAGAACATTGCCTTTGCCACATTACCTTATCTGGCACACAAAAATTGATATCTTTTCAACACAGGATTTTACAGCTATCTCTGATTTGGGTGACTTACATTTCCCATGTGATGTTTTCACCATAAAACCAAGTCTGGCTTGTAAACAATGTTATTTAATTTCCATACCTTTATTAATAATATTACACTCATATTTTTCCTGACTATTCTTGTGGGTATTGCAGGTATTGTATATATTTGATTCCACTGCTGACTACTACATATTAAGAGACTTCCGAGATATACATTCTGCAAGAAAAATATGAATTCAATATGTAGCACTGTACAGCTGTAGTGACGATTGAATAAGTTCCTATTCCTTAATTCTATAAATGTACTTCATTCCAATGTTATTGTAGTAACTATAGATTATTGTGAGGTATAAATAATGAATTGCCCTCACCTTGGTCGACAAATAATAAATGAATTCTCCTGACTAGTAAATAATTCATACATTTTGCCCAATACAGATGTGTAGATGATTAATTCATTGTGCTCCTTCATATTTTAATAAGTCACCGTGAGCTACATCAGCTCCAAGAAGAATATCAAATGCAGGGCGGGGTAAAGGGAGAGGATAGATGCAGGAGTGAATAACAGGAGATAAAGGCTGGGAGTGGGAAGGAATGATAGATTTGAGTGAGAGACTGGACTGGGAAACATGGCATTAGAGTAGTGAGTAAGGGGGACAGCAAATGGCCACTTTGGGGAGGACCGGTAAGGTTTCTGAATGAAGAAGGTCTTGAGGTATTCTGACCTGACCTGCACATCTTTGTGACTGTGGGAGGAAAGTGGAGCACCCCCACGCAGACATGGGGAGAATGTGCAAACTCCACACAGTCAGTCGCCTGAGGCAGGAATTGAACCCGGGTCTCTGGCACTGTGAGGCAGCAGTGCTAACCACTGTGCCACATTAGAAGATGAGAGCAGGGAATAGGGGATGGAAGAAGTAGTTATTTGCAGTGACTGGGTGTTTCAACCGAGTAAAAGTCAGTATTAATGAGTGAGGTGAACTGAGAATTACTGGACTAGGGTAAGGCAGGTTTGTGAACACAATCCTGTCGTCTTAGAAAAGGGATTCGGGGGTTCTGCTGAAGAAAGGACAGACACTGGCTACCTTCCAAAACTCAGGTTCTCTGCCCTGTTGGGTGGACAAGACAGTTAAATATCTCAAATACTTTGGCCCTTTCCAGGAACATTAGGATTGTAATCTACTGCATCCATACTTTATGTTTAAAACACTCACTTTCCTCCACCACTTTGTACTGTGCGTGTAGCCCAAACTGATTCCTTCACTGTCACCCAGTGGTTCATGTAGGAATTGCAGGCTGGCTCATGATTTTTAAAAAGTACTGGGTATTTGGATTTTACAATTTTTACATTTCTCAGTCTTCAGTAATGGGAAGATTTAGAGATTGATTCAAAGTAAGAAAGGTGAGCCCATGAATACTCTCTCTCCAGGGTCATAATCATCTTCTTATCAGCCAATAAGGTAACTAGTTCCATATGACAGAAGAGATGTCTGATCTCCCTGTAACCGTACAATTTGGACACATCAATTCTCAACCATGCTCTGGTCTCCAGGCACTAGAATTGTCTGGTGTAGGAATCAAACACTGCATCTTCAGACTCAGGGACAGGGATATTATGACTAAGGGAAGAGCTTCCTCCAGTATTAGCATGATGGGTCTCTTACTACTTATGATTCTGTTACAGCTCCATGCAACCAATTCAGACCCTTTATTAATGGATATTGTCAGACTTGCAGTGCTCAAATGCATTTTGCAGCAGAATATTGCAACCACTTAACAATCTGAGTATTTATTAGACAATACACATTACTGTTTTAAATTGAAATATGTGGAGAATATTACAATTCAAATTGCACAATTCAAACCCAAGACCTTAATGAAGTACCATATAATTCAATGAAATAACTTTATTTATTCAATCACTACAAATGGTGCCCGAAAACAATGTGTTATATATTTTTATATAGCAGAAGCACACTGACTGTGGCACCAGCCAGCACAGAGTCAGTGCCCTAAACTGAAGGGACTCTAAATCTCCTGGTTATATATATTTTCTCTTCCTTACCCCTACACTACTGCCTAACTGTGGTAGTGCTTATTTTTCCCAGCACCCATGTTGTGTGTGTGCAGGTGTGAGACACAGTGAAAGACACAAGGTATACAAATCTTTATTCAATTTCCACTACCAGGAAGAAACAATGTGTTATATTGTAGATAAGTCCATTTATCTTTGATCTTGCACAATGTCAGGTGTAATTATAATAAATAATTAATCTTATTTCTTTCAAATATTCAGATATATTTTTCTTCCATTTATAAAAGTTCATTTAAAGTTAAGATGTTTCTCTTGGGGATTAAAAGGGAGGAAATTGTAATGTGATCTCTTTGAAAAATCAGTGTGCACCTGCACTAGATTTGTTTTACATTTCAACCAACTAACCTGCAGCTTCACTAGTTGAAAGTTGGGAGTGTCTGTAAAACCAAAACATTTAGAAAATTAAGGAAACTGGAATGTTAATGAGATATGGTCATGACTCCTGTTGGCTCCTCAGGATCATTGAATCATACAGTACAGAAGAAGCCATTCAGCCCATTGGGGCTGTAGCTTCTTGTGTGACTATACGCTTATTGAACTTCTAATTGTAGTTTTCACCCACACTCTTGACCAGTCTCTCTTGTATGGTAATCTTGTACCCCACACCCTCACACACACGCACAGTGACTGAACCATGCCAATGGTTAGAAATAAATTTAGTCCATGATTGAGAAAAAGGGAGGTAGGGATTTGGAAACAGAGCAAAATCATACACAACAGATTGCATGGAGGATCAACATTGACCTGACAATCTGTTTCCCCTGTTGTGATTTCAACACCACTTATTTGCACAGGAGTCAGCCATCCATTCATTTGTTTGATGTGTATTTCAGATTTCAATCTTTTCTTTACTCTGATAAAGTTCTATGGACCCAGGTTCAAATCCTGCCTTGGCAAATGGTGGAAGCTGAATTCAATACAAGTCTGGAATTAATAAGAGTCTATTAATAACCATGAAACTGCAGTTGACTGTCAGAAAAAAAAAAGTCTGCTTCACTCATGTCCTTTAAGAAAGGAATCTGTTATCCTCACCTGGTCGGGCCTTCATGTGACTCCAGATCCACAGCAACGTGATTGACACTTAACTGCCCTCTGGTCAATTAGGGATGGGCAATAAATGCAGGCCTGGCCAGTGACATCCACATCCCATGATTGAATAAAACAAATTAAACTTACTAAATTTTGCCATACGTGATTCAATGAGTGGAATGAACTTCCTGAGGAAATGGTGGATATGGATACAATTACAATGTTTAAATGATATATGGATGAGTACACGAATTGGGAAAAGTTTGGAGGGATATGGGGCAGGAGCATGGCAGGTGGGATGAGCTTAGTTTGAGATTATTGTTGGCATGGAGTGGTTGGAGTGAAGGGTCTGTTGTCCATGTTGTACAGCTCTGTGATTACAGCAGGAATAATGAAATAATGTAAAGTAAAAATTTATTGTCCATCTAACCCTCTAAATCTTCGACAGATCTGCGTGTGTGGCGCACCAACCCTGGCTCAGTGTTTGATTATGATCCAGCTGAAGACAACATTCAGTCCAGGAGTTTGCACATGCTAAGCAGTAAGTTCCTATTAGTTCTATTCTTTATAACCAACTACTTTGTAGAATGTGTAATGAAGCAGGACTTTGTTACTCAAAGACTGATGATTTGTTTGGAATAAAGCAACTAGCCCTGATTTACCATAAATTTGAAAGTAAACATCAGCCAGTCAAATTTGATGAAATTTCAGAAGTCTGATTATAATAGAATTGAAGAAATTGGAAATAGAAATGGGAAGTAAATCTTAGATATCTAGTGGTAGTTTCCCTACCTCTGGGCCAGAAAGCTTGGCCTCACATCTCATTTGCTTCAGACACATCTGAGCAGGCCAATTTAAAAGAAAATCTAGAGAGAAACAAAACAATTTGTTTGTGTTTTAAGAGATTAAAATGTCTGTGTATCTTTTGCAGCTATTCATTCACTTACTCCAATGTTCTTGTTTCCAGTTCAAGCCCAGCGTCGCAGCCGGGAGCACTCACGCTCTGCTAGCGCTCTGAGCCTGAGTGGCGGAGATGAGAAATCAGAACCTTCTGAACCTGACCAGACCATTACTTATTATAATGGAAACAACTTCTTCCAGACAACCGCCACTAGTTTGTGACCAATTTACTTGATTTTAGTACCACAGTACTTGGAAAATGTTGCAAGCCATTTATTCCCTTGTTTAATGCTCTTCCTTTAGTTGAAACTCTTAAAACCTGGCGATGAGTTATAATGTGTTACAAACCAGAAGAAAGCTTCCCATATTAAACATACAACATAACTCATTAGATTGAAGGCTGGGAGAAGGGACAGGAGACTCAGAGGAGATGTGGGGAAAGAAAACTTTTCACTCAGTGAGTGGTGGAATATCTGTAATGCACTGCCTGGGAAGGTAGTGGAGGCTGAAAACGTTAAAAAAAAATTTTGATTTGGAGATGCCGGTGTTGGACTGGGGTGTATAAAGTTAAAAATCACACAACACCAGGTTATAGTCCAACAGGTTTAATTGGAAGTGAAACTATCACTGTATTCTAACAGATGAAAGGCTTAACAGACAATCAATTCTTCAATGTATAATTTCAGTTACATCACACTGCAAATTTTTGCTATAAATTCTGTTACGATCGAGCCCTCCACAATCACCTGATGAAGGAGCGTCGCTCCGAAAGCTAGTGTGCTTCCAATTAAACCTGTTGGACTATAACCTGGTGTTGTGTGATTTTTTAAAAAAAATTTGGTTGACTACTTCAAAATATCATAACATTCAAAGATTTGGGACAAGTGCAGGAAATTGGGATTATCGCACCTTTACTGATAGTTACATCAGTGTAGACTCAAAGGCACCTTTCTGCACTGCATGAATCTATGAAACACCTAAGAAAGAAGATTGGTCTGGTTAGATTAGTACTTCCTAAGCCTTTTTTTATTCTGTAACTTCAATTCATGTCTTGATAATTGACCTAATTTGAGGTACTCACCCCCATTTGGTTAAAAATCACACAACACCAGGTTATCCTCCAACAGGTTTAATTGGAAGCACACTAGCTTTCGGCGCGCCACTCCTTCATCAGGTGGTTGTGGAGGACACAGTTGTAAGGCACAGAATTTATAGCAATTTATAACAATTGTGTCCTCCACAACCACCTGATGAAGGAGCGGCACTCCGAAAGCTAGTGCTTCCAATTAAACCTGTTGGACTATAACCTAGTGTTGTGTGATTTTTAACTTTGTAAACCCCAGTCCAACACCGGCATCTCTAAATCATGACCCCTATTTGGGGAAGCCTTGGCTCTTGGGTGCACTTGTATATCATTTGACAGAGAAAATTTGGCAACTTGACAGACAATCCTATGAACGACAGTTTTCCCCATATACTCCTTGATGACAGTGATAATTCACTTCTTAACCAATGTCAAGAATGAGATTGTATCTTAGATGCTCGGAAGCTTCCAAACATCAGAGATGTTTAGGTTTCAGTGGCAAATATATTGACAGAAGTTTACAAAATTATGGGGGACATGGATAGAATGGACAGTCGGAGTCTTCTTCCCAGGGTAGAAATGTCAATTACTAGGGGACATAGGTTTAGGATAAAAGGTGGTTAAGTTTGAAGGTGGTGAGAGAGGCAGGATTTTCACACACAGGTGGTAAGTGCCTGTAATTCACTGCCAGGTAATGGTGGATGTGCTTACAGTAGCAACATTTATGAGGCATCTTGCCAGATATGAATAGGCAGGGAATGGAAGGATAAGGACCACGTACAGACAAAATATTTTGATTAAGGCACCACGTGTCAGCGCAGTCTTGATGGACCAAAGGGCCAGT
The DNA here is from genome assembly GCF_037043375.1 of Chiloscyllium plagiosum. NCBI lineage: Eukaryota > Metazoa > Chordata > Chondrichthyes > Orectolobiformes > Hemiscylliidae > Chiloscyllium > Chiloscyllium plagiosum. The sequence continues at coordinate 95,046,502 of NW_028270145.1, read as the reverse complement.
TCCTATTCTATACTGTTCTTTGTTCTAATGGAGATGAAATGCATGAAGTTTGGATGTGACCATAGGAGGTATGGTTAGTAGGTTTGCAGATGACACCAAAATTGATGGTATAGTGGATAGCAAAGGTGGTTACCTCAGAGTATAATGGGACCTTGACCAGATGAGCCAATGAGCAAAGAAGTGGCAAATGGAATTTAATTTAGACAAACGTGAGATGTTGCATTTTGATAAGGCAAATCAAGGCATGACTATGGTATGGTCTTGGGGAGTGCTGCCAAAGAAAGGGACCTAGGAATGTAAGTGTAAGTGCATAGTTCCTTGAAAGTACAGTCGCAGGTAGATAAGGTGGTGAAGGTAGTGTTTGGCTCATTGCCTTTATTAGTCAACTCCTATAGGAGTTGGGATATCATGCTAGGGCTGTGCAGGACATTGGTTAGGCCACTTTTAGAATACTGTGTTCAGTTCTGGTCTCCCTGTTATAGGAAAGATGTGACTTGAAAGGGTTCAGAAAAGATTTACAAGAATTGGAGGGTTTGAGCCAAAGCGAGAGGCTGAATAGGCTGGGCCTGTTTTCCCTGGAGGCTGAGGGGTGACCTTATAGAGGTTTATAAAATCATGAGGGGCATGGATAGGGTGAATAGCCAAGGTCTTTTTACCAAAGTAGGGGAGTCCAAAAGTAGAGGGCAGAGGTTGAGGTGAGAGGGCAAAGATTTAAAAAGGGAGCTGAGGGGCAACTTTTTCACACAGAGGGTGGTGTGTGAATGTAATGAACTGCCAGAGGAAATGGTGGAAGCTGGCACAATTACAACATTTTAAAGTCACCTGGATGGATATATAAATAGGAAGGGTTTGGAGGGATAGGGGCCAAATGCTGACAAATGGGACTAGATTAATTTAGAATATCTAGTCAGTTTGGATGAGTTAGACTGAAGCATCTGTTTCTGCGTTGTTTAACTGACAACTAAAATCTAGATTTATAGAATCAGTTAGTTCACTACACTTAGGTGTGGACTAGGCCTTTGCAATTGAAATGTTTCCAGGTAACTGGAAAGGTTTGCAATTGTAAATCTCTTTTCTAAAAAGAAAATGCAGAATGGTACATCTTGAACTGCAGCTGAAATAATTATTTAAAAGCTGCCTATCAAAGAAACTATTTGTGCATTAATTGGCATCAGTTTTCTAACACAGATTTTTTTCTGGTTTATTCTAGGCTACCAACACACCAAAACCACTGTCCTGCCACAGCAGAGATCATCCTCTGTTGCTACACAGCAGACCACAGTGTCATCCATTCCCTCTCACCCTTCAACAACTGGCGTAAGTGGCTGATGCATCAAACCTAAATTTACATTGCACAGCAAATAATATGGTAGTGATGAAGTAGTCTCATGCAAACTTAAGTACTTTCAACTCTTAGAAGTTACATGTGGTTTTCTGGTCAGTCATGATGTGATTGTGCTGTTCTTACGAGAGTATGGCATACTATTCCTAGGTGTTTCCTAAATCAACCAAGAGATGTTTGCTATCGCCAAAGAGAATGGAAGCTCTGCTTGTACACACTCTTTGCTATGAAAATACATTAGAGTGTTCAGCTGTGCTTTACCATAAACAACTGTGTTGAGAATAAATGCACATAAGCACATTACCGTACAAACCACCTATTATCTTAAGCGATTTATCATCATGGGATTTGCTCTTTCATAATTGAGGTGGTATACCAGTCATCATTCCCAAATTACAGGAGGATTATCTTTTCTGCCAACTGTCGTCAAATTTTCAGATTCCTTTCAGAATTGACCAAAAAGCAGTACTATTCATTGGAAACCAAATGTGAGTTTAAAACATTTCTTAGAATCACAGTTGAATCTTGCCCCTCCTATGATACATGTCCAATTCAGAGAGGTTAACGGCATAGTAAAATGAGAACTTTGACAATGCTTTTCTTTCCAGCCCGAGAATATAAAACCCAATCTTAAGAGCCGCTCTAGCGATGAACTGATCAAAAAAGATCAGTACTAGGATCATGCAATTTTCTCAAAGTCATGGAGCTCTGCACAACACCACCAACTTCAAAGTTGTTGAGCAGTGACAGTATGTGATATTACATAATCTCCTTGATTATGTAATATCACATACTTTGTCTCTAACTCCCACCTGAAACAATATTTTCTTAGTAGCCATGATGCCAGGATCTTATTGTCTGCTTCTCCTGCTGACTTACTATACTTCAACACATTTTCTACTATAATGAGGTTATATCAACAATTTGTGCAGCTCAGTCGCAACTACAGACCACATTATCTGAATTCATTTATTTTTCCACAGAAAACCTACCGTGCCATATATGATTATTCAGCAGCTGATGCAGATGAAGTCTCTTTCAAAGATGGTGACGTCCTTATGAATGTGCAGTCCATTGATGAAGGATGGATGTACGGTACTGTGCAAAGGACTGGGATGACAGGCATGTTGCCAGCCAACTATGTAGATGCTATCTAAGTTACATCAATTCTTCCGTAGAGACTTCCCACAGTCCCCTCCTAAAACAAAAACACAAGTTACAAGTAAAACCATAAAACCATAATTTGATATTTTCAAATGGAATTTAATTTCTTACAGGACAAAAACATTCTCCCATTGTCCATCCAACTCTTATTAACCCATGTTACAAGACATGATAAGTCCTAGGCACATACAAAGACAAAGTGGTGCCTAAGTTGTTCACTGGTATAACTGGTACTTCTGCTGTATTGAAACTAGTAAATAGTGTTCCGATTCTTTTCACCAACATTTAACTCTACAGACCATTTAACTTGTATTCAGAGATGTACTCCATATGTTATATCCAAACTAAACCATTTGGTCTCATCTGATGTAGGAAAATGTATTATCTAACATAACTTGCTCATGACAAATGTGAGATCAGTACAACTCTACTTAATCAACTATAATATTGTTTCTGTATCCTGACAAATGTGTAGTTAGTATGCAAATTCATTACAAGAGCTTTAAAAAACAGGTTGCTACTGAAAGACTTGATTTTCATAACTGGAGACCCTTTTGATGGAGGTTATTAAGGAACTTGATAGCCTCCCTACTTCACTGCTCAAGGTGAACTTGTACATGTATTGTCTGTTTTCTCAACACCAGATAACTAGCTGTGGGGTCAAATAAAGCTCAGTTTCTGCAAAACATTTCCAATTGTGGTCATTTTAAAAATGAATACATTGCAGTATTGGAATATCAGTTTTATCTGAAATTTCTAGTTTTCATTTCTCTCGGAGATCTGATACTACCAAAGGTGAGGTGATGGTGCAATAATGTTGTCACAGGATTAGTAATTTAGTAACCCAGGTAATGTTCTAGGAATCCACTCAACAGATGGAATTTGTATTCAATAAAAATTTGGAATTAGATTCATTCACTTAATGACCATAAAACCATTGTCAATTGTCATGAAAATCCATCTAGTTTACTAATGTCTTCAGTGTCCTTACTTGGTCTGCCCAGCCTGGGACTCCAGACCCACAGTAGTATGGTTGACTCTTAACCAGCACTCATATTGACCTGACAACCACTCAGTTGAATCAACTGTTAAAACAAAAATTAAACCACACAAATCATTTGTCAACAACTGAAGCACAGTGGCTCAATGGTTAGCACTGCTGCCTCACAGCACCAGGGACCCAGGTTCAATTCCATCCTTTCACAATGTGTGGGTTTCCTCCTGCAGCCCAAAGACATGCAGGTTAGGAGGATTGGTTATGCTAAATTGCTCAGTGCCCAGGGCTGTGTAGGTTAGATAGATGGGCCATGGGAAATGCAAGATTACAGGGATAAAGGAGGGCAGTGAGTCTGGGTGGGATGCTTTCTCCAGAGAGCCAGTGTGGACTTGTTGGGCTGAATGGCTTCCCCCTCCCCGGTGTAGGAATTCTGATTAAATGACAATGGTAAACTTAGCTCTGTTGATTGTGCAAAGTTGGTTCTTCCCAACATCTGAGGGCTATCATTGCAATCTCACTGATAAGTCAAACACCAACCTGTCTTTCATACTCTCAATTATACCTTGCACACAATGTCCCAGACTATATAATCCTTATCGTGGGGTCTGGCCTATCCCAAAGGCAGAGGTGACAGCAGAGTGGTTATACATATTACAAGGGAGTTGCACTGGGAGTTCAACATTGGACCCCAAATAGTCTTGTGGCATCAGGTAAAACATGAAACCTCCTGATGATCACATAACCCATTTCTCATTTATGGATCAATGTTCCTCCATGTTGAGCAATACTGAAAGTGGAAAGGGTGCATAATATATTCTGGTGGACATTGAAGTCATCGACCCAATGAGTGTCTCAACAACACTATTGACCGAAATGGTCAAGTCCTCAAGGATCTAGCTGTTAGACTGGGTCCGTGACAGCTCGTGAGGAAAACAATAAGAGCAAAAAACAAACTTTACCTCATTCTTATCACTCTGCATGTACAGGTGTATCTGTCCAATAGTATTGGTAATAGTGGCCACAACATAGTCTGTATGGGGATGACAGTCATCACATTGAGGATATCCTCCATCATTGTATCACAGCGCTAAATGGAATATACATTGAACAGAACTAGGAACTCAAGACTGGCATCCACTAGGCATTGTGGGCCATCATCAGCAATAGAATTGTACTTAACCACAATCTGCAACCTCCTGGTCTAGCATTTTTCCCACTTTACCATTAAGTCACGGTATCAACCTTGGTTCAACGGAGTGTGTGCAGGAGGGCATGCCAGAAGTAGCACCTGGCATATCTAAAAATAAAGCATTAATGCAGTGAAGCGACAAAGCAGCAGGACTTATGTGCTGAATAGCAACTCTTCATCATAGATAAGATAGTTGTGGAATTGCTCAGCTAAGTTCCACCGTCTGGCTGCACCTAGTTGCGAATGGTATTTGACAATAAAACAACACACCAGAAGAGAAAGCTCCACAAATATCCCCCTTAATGATGGTGCAAGAGAGAAGACTGAAGCATTTGCAACAATCTTCAGCCTGATGCGCCATGCCAATAATCCACCTCTATTCCTCCAGAGATTCCCAGCATCAAGAGATGCCAGTCTTCGGCCAATTCGATTCACTGCACATATCAGTAAATGGTTGGAGGCACTGAATACCACAAAAGCTATGGATCCTGACAACATACCAGCAATAGCATTAAAAATGCAACATCCAGAACTGAGCACATTCATGACCAGGCTGTTCCAATACAGCTACAACACAGGCAATTTACCCAAACATATGGAAAATTGTTGATATGTCTTATACACAAAAAGCAGGGCAAAACCAAAACAGTTACCACTCCATCAGTCTACTCGATTACAAATTGATGAGTGCATTATTAACAGTGTTATCAAGCAGCATTTGCTTAGCAATAACCTGTGCAGAGTTTAGCTTAAGCTACACCTAAGCCAACCAGCTCCTGATCCCATCACAGACACTTAGCATCAAGGTGCCCTAGCAAAACTGCAATCAATGACCTCCAGTTGAGTGTCATACCTCGGACAAGGAAGATGATCAGGTTGTTGGAGGTCAGTTAACTAAGCTCCAGGACATCTCTGCAAGAGCTCAGCACAAACTTCTTCGACAGCTTCATCAACAATCCCTCCCGTATAAAGTCAGAAATGGGGACATTTGCTGATGAGTGAAGAATGTTCAACACCATTCACAACGGAGTCAGAGATGTACAGCACAGAACCTGACCCTTCAGTCTAACTCCTCCATGCCAACCAGATATCCGAACCTAATCTAGTCCCATATCCCTCGAAACCTTTCCTATTCATAGACCGATCCAGATGCCTTTTAAATGTTGTACTTGTACTAGCCATCACCACTTCCTCTGGCAGCTCATTCTATACATACATCACCCTCTGTATGAAAATGTTGCTGCTTAGGTCCCTTTTAAATCTTTCCCCTCTCACCCTAAACCTATGCCTTCTAGTTCTGGACTCCTGCACCCCAGGGGAAAAAAAAACTTTGTTATTTACCCTATTCGTGCCCCTCATGATTTTTCTCAGCCGCTATAAGGTCACCCCTCAGCCTCTGACAGTCCAGGGTAAACACCCCAGCTTATCCAACCTCTCGCTATAGCTCAAATCTTCCAACCCTGACAACATCCTTGTAAATCTTTCCTGAACCCTTTCAAGTTTCACAACATCCTTTCGATTGGAGACGAGGATTGCACACAATATTCCGAATTTGGCCTAAACAATGTCCTGTAAAGCCGCAATATGACCTCCCAACTCCTATACTCAATGCTCTGACTAATAAAGGAAAGCATGCTAAATGCCTCCTTCACTATCCTATCAACTGTGACTCCACTTTCAGGGAACTATGAACCTGCACTCAGCAACAATCCCTAGGACCTTACCATTAAGTGTACAAGTCCTGCTCTCATTTGCCTTTCCAAAATGCAGCCCCTCACAGTTATCTAAATTAAACTCCATCTGCCACTCCTCAGCCCACTGGCCCATCTGATCAAGATCCCATTGTACTCGGAAGTAAACTTCTTTGCAGTCCACTGCACTTTCAATTTTGGAGTCATCTGCAAACTTAGTAACTATACTTTCTACGTTCACTTCCAAATCCTTTATATAAATGACAAAAAGCAATGGACTCAGCACTGACTCTTGAGGCACACCACTGGTCACAGGCCTCCAGTCTAAAAGGCAACCCTCCATGTCTTCTACCCTCGAGCCAGTTCTGTAACCAAATAGCTAGTTCTCCCCATATTCCATGAGATCTAACCTTGCTAACCAGTCTTAGATACTAAAACAGTCCAAATTCGAATGCAGCAACAGCTGGACAATATTCAGACTCTCTCGCTTCTGAATCTGCCTTTTCATTACCACACTTTATTGACTGACTTCTCCAGCATCCCCCAGTCTGACTCGAGATTGGGATACAGACAGACTCTAACCTCACATCTTTAATATATTGTCTGAGCTGAGATGAAACTCTTTTTTAAAAAATAAAACCTTAACTTATCTCGAGAATGTGACTTAAAAGTAGTTCTGGGATTTACAGATGAATAAACCAAACCTGCAACCCATTCTAAAAGATGAAAGACTTAACACCAATCTAGATTTGTTCAATATCTCGTTTCAGTTGCATTACACTGTAATCCAATGCTACAAATTCTGTTTTATGATCCTGCTCCACCACTACCTGACGAAGGAGCTGCACTCTGAAAGCTAGTACTTCCAAATAAACCTGGTATTGTGATTTTTAACTTTGCCCAACTGAGTCCAACACCGGCACCTCCACAACCTAATATCCAGGTAAATGCACAAATGCAAGGTAATGACCATCTCTAACAAGACAGAACCACTGTACTTTGACATTCAGTGGCATTAGATTAGATTACTTACAGTATGGAAACAGCTCCTTCGGCCCAACAAGTCCATACCGACCCGCCGAAGCGCACCCACCCAGACCCATTCCCCTACATTTACCCCTGCACCTAACACTACAGGCAATTTAGCATGGCCAATTCACCTAACCTGCACATTTTTGGACTGTGGACTATAACTTAATCCTCCACTATCAATATCTTGGGGTTGCTGTTGACCAGAAACTAAATTGGGCTAGCCATATAGGTAGCAACTATAAAGGGTATGTCAGAGGCAAAGCAAGCAAGCAACACACTTTCCGACCACTCAAAGCCTGCCCACTATCTACAAGGAACAAAACAGGAGTGTAATGGAATATTCCCCACATCTCATGAATAATAAAATAAAAACAGGGACACCAGAAACTAGGCCACAGTAAGATCAGCTATTATCTTAATGTATGGAGGCAGCTTTAGGGGTCAGAAAGCCTACTCCTGCATCTTATATTCTTAGAAGAATATTTGGCAATATTTTTGACAAAGTGATTGTTCTAGGAATGGATCTTCAGTTTACATTTGGGTTAATTCAGAGCCCACACACCATGCTCACCATCTGTAAAGTATGGCTCAAGACACTCAATACATGCTAAAAATAGTCAAGTGTGCCTTTCTTTTCTCAAACCTCAACAGATATCCTAACTACATACCCAACTCCCTTCTTTCTGTATCCTGAAATGCCATAATTCATGCTAAACCAAGCGGACAGATGAAGTTCTGCAACTAGGCTTCCCCTATCCTGCAGGCATACAAATATAGCCAGTCGGCTAATATGATGAAGCTACCCAATACTGAAGGCTTTGATAGAAACATTAACCTTTTTAAATATTGATCTACGAGTTGCATATTTCCAGCATACTTTGCTTTTATTAGCATTGTAAGTGCTGGAGAACGTCAATTTCCCAGAAATTCCTAATAAGGTCAGACCATGCTTTTTATACAAAGATGGACACATTTTGCTTAAAAAAAAAAAGTTAAAGGTAACTGAACTATTCAGATTACATCTGTTGCTCAAGTTACAGTGAAAACTAAAAATCATTGATTTCCATAGAAAACAAATTTAATTCCACTTGTTACACATCCACTTCAATAGATACTCATGGTGGAGTCTTCTCAACAAAATCTGAATTCATCGTACAAAAATTAAATTCCCATTGTACAAGATGGATGGGAAGGAGCTTGCATTTCACTAATGACATCAATGACTGATGTCCCATAAAATACTTCACAACCAATTCAGTTTAGCTTTTAAACAGGTAACTGTAAACTATAAAAAATGTGGCTAAAAGTTTTAAAATAGTGCCACAGTACATCCACTTAGAAGATGGAGAATCCATAATAACAGTTCATCCAAAAGACACCATCACTAACAGCGCAGCAAAATTACCAGAATGAGCCCATATTGACATTGGAATGGTTTTTGAATTCATAACTTTCTAATACTGGAGGTAGGATAGTGATCACTAACAAACCTTGATTCTAGTTATTTATTATATTCTAGACAAGTGTGGATACATTTTCCCCATATTGCTTATCATTTGTTTTCAACACAGATATTACTGCCAATCAAATAGAATTTATTGCCCTACTCTGACTGCTTTCAAGCTAATGTTAAGCTTTATTAAACTACTGTAGCCTGTAATGAAGGTATTCATACAGAGCTCTCAGGACTATTCCCAGCTATGATGCAGGAACTGCATTATAAGTCCAAGTCAGGGCAGAGAGAGATATGAAGGAGATGTTCCCACAAAAGTCTTTTATTTTTTAAAGAAAATTTTGATGATGCTTTCAGAGTAATGGCAAGTTGTGGCAGATTTGGAACTAGAATGCTGTCAAAAATATTTTTGCACTGATATGCAGGCTCAGACGAGTGCCCTCCAATATTCAAACCATTGCAGAGATTTCGGCTTTGGCACTGGACGGTCAAATACATCGTTAATATTATTGCCATCACGTGTACCTCTGGAACTCAACTCCAAGGCTATTTTTTTCACCAAAAAAAAAAACAAGGCTGCAATTCAAATTTGTGAAGAGGTCTTGAGCCAAGCAGTCCTAGCAAAACAACCAAACTGAGCAGTGAGCAAAGTAAGCCAACTAAACACAAGATTTCAATTCCTTTTATTTGTACAAGAATGAGTATCGTGGTGAGCTCAAACACAGCTTTAATAATTAAAAAAAAAGTGCAGCTCTGATTCCATTTCTGTGCACTGATTTACCCTGGCATCTATAAACAAGGTCAAGTAATGGCCAGAGATACAGAATTAGCAGCAATATTTCACTGCAAATTCCATTGACAAAAAACGCCATTTGGTAAAACATTATAATTTATCACAAAATTATTTTCCTTACAGGAAATTTTATTCTTTTAAAAACTAGTTTTACCAATTTACATAGCATGAATGAGTCTCTCAAATGAAAGCTCCATGTGTGGTCCTCTTCCTGCATAGATTCTGCCATCCTGTTTTTAAAAATGATCATTTTCACCGAGTGAGACCCTCTCCAGTTACCAGCACCTTATTTGCTTTTATGTAAAGAAATCCATCAAAATAAGACTAGGAGTTTTGGTTTACATTTTTGTTTTAGAAAATTAATTCTTAATCTCTGAACAAAATTCCTTTCAACCTCATTCTTTAAATATAAAATCCCTCCATATATCCTTCAGGGAAGCCAGTCTCCCATGATTTTGGCATAGCTGGTGACATCCACTCTGGATCAGCCAGAAGGAATGAGTTCTCCAGAACAGGTAGTGCACATTGCTGAATTGTTACTCCCATTCTGACCAGGCCACTTATTGCTGTATTTTAACCAGAACACCTCCACAAGAGGAGGACAGATGGGTTTGAGCAGCAGACAAGACTGCAATTCAAATTCTTAATCCTTTAAGGTAGAGGGAAAGGCTCAGGTTAGAGCAGCTGGATGTTAACGAAGGGGAAAATTACACCAATCTGAAAGAATGTGGCAAATTATCAAAAGGTAAGAAGAGATTAAGTCCATTGTGAAGAGAAAATAGTGCGAGGGAGTCAATAATCTCTATTCTTTTGGTTGTACTTTCCCAGTCCAAGTGACTTAGAAACATCAGTCAGCAGCTTCATGTGGAGGTGACCTCCAGCGAGACCGTAGATTTCCCATGATACAGTTCATCATGCTGCTCAGTTGTTGATGCATTGCAAAGAGTTGACTCCCGGAGTGTTCATTCAAGTTCTCAGAGAAAAACCGAGCAGAAAGGGCATTAACCTCAGAAACCAGAGCTGTAGAAGGAGTAGTGGCAGATGGCCCAGGTTCAACTAAATCTGAAAGAATACAAAAGGCCAGGTCAATACAGCTTTCATATTAAAACACACAACACATAATTAAGCTATGGGCAAAAAGCAGATAAGCTTTTAAATGACCATTATTCAGATTGGACAGTTGTCAAAGGATTGGAGTGTGAGAACTATTGGAATGGCACGAAGGATAGATGGAGTTCAGTGAGAGAGACTGGACAAGCTGGAATTACTCTGCTTACAACAGAAGTTAAAAGGAACTTTGATAAAGATGCTAAAGTCATGAATAATTGCTGTCACTAACAGAATGTGAGCTTTGAGCATTCCTTTTGTAGAAGTTTAAAGTTTGAGTCTCAGCAGTGGGACTGGACTTAATCCTAGTCACAATGAGTTTCACCAATTACACTATGAAAAACTGTCAACGTCCTTCTTTATAAAAAGATTTAATTTAAAAAGAAATATTCATGGGATGAAGACATTGCTGGCAAGGCCAGTATTTACTGCCCATCGCTAATTGAGGGCAATTAACCACATTGCTGTGGATCTGAAGTCACATGTAGGTCAGACCAGGTAAGGATGTCCATTTCCTTCCCCAAAGAACATTAGTGAAACAGATGGGTTTTTCCAACAGTCAATTCATGGTCATAATTAGATTCTTAATTCCAGATTTTTATTGAATTCAAATTCCACCATCTGCTGTGATGGATTTTAACCTGGGTCCCCAGAATATTATCCTAGTCTCCAGACTAACAGTCGAGCGATAATACCACTAAACCACCACCTCCCCATTTTTCCCATGTAAACCTGTGAATGGAATTTCTTTTGTGGGTTTGCAGCAACTGCTAAGTTGTTTTTAAAACATGGTCAGTTGGTCATGCTAGATAAGTCATGGGGTTGAGATTGTTCTCCCTTAAAGATTGTAGATTTAAGATAATTCATTCAGCATGGCTGACCCAAATCCAGATCTGGAAAGTGAAATCCCACGGTCTCACCCAGTCTTATTCTAAATGGCTCTGGGATACAGATTCTTAACTCAACACTTCAGTTTAAAAGCATAAATAAGTATAAGTTTTAAAGTGGATTTTAAAAATTTTTAAAAATTTATTTAATGAAGAGATCCAATTGAGACAGCTTTAATTTTACCTGTTGCTAGCTTCTCATCATCAGCATTGGAGTAACTGCTGTCCTCCATCCCATTTACTATCTTGTCATTTTCAAACACATTATCTTCATCTAAACCAAGGGATTTCTTCTGAAACAGAAAAAGAAAACACTTAGTACAGAACTACAAACCATTCTTCTAATCTAAAATGCAAATCAGAGCTGAAAAATAATGAATTCAAAAATAGTAATATTGTTTTATTCTGGAAATATTTATTAGCCATGAAGATGAACTAATCAAGTTAAAAAAATTGAAGCCATTCAAAAGCCCTGTTTAAACCAGAGGTTCACTGGATATGTTTCTAAGTATTAATGTACTGAGACTTCTGCTACCTGTACAAACTCTCAATTGTCTATCAACCCATTCTTTTCCAAAGTAGATTGGTTCCTAGTTGATGGCGTCAAAATTAGGAATAATTGATATTCACTTTTAATTTCTTCAGGCCTGCCAATTTCTACAACATTCACTCCTCTAACCTCACAAATCCTCCATAAGTAAATATTTCTCCGAATTCAGCACCTTTTGCATTATGCCTGTTTGCTTTCAGCTATACCAGACAGGCAGAAGGCTGGAAGAACACAGCAAGCCATCAGCATCAGGTGGCACAGAAGTCGATGTTTCAGGTGTAATCCATCTTAAGGACTCAGCTATAAACAGTTCCCCTGCCGTCCCACTTTTAAGTATCCTTTTAATACCCACAGTTTGCTTTGCTGACAACTACAATATCCAAAGAAAGTTCTTCAGAAAGATCAAGCTAACCCTGTGCTGCTGCTTTCTTCATTACTGAGGAGTGTTTAAAATCAGGCATCAAGTCAAGGGGATGCCTTGGCATTCAGCAGTAGGGATGTCAGGAAGATAGGCATGTAATTACAGAAAACCAGAAAAATTAAAAACATTTTTTAAAATCAATCATGGGTTGGGCATTGTGTAAGGCCAACATTTGCAGCCCATCCCTAAATGGTCTTGAACTTATCGACTTGCTAGGTCACTTCAGAGGGCAGTTAAGAGTGCTATGGATCTGCAATCACATGGAGCACAGGTGAGGTAAAGGTGGCAGATTGCCCTCCCTTAAGTGCAAGAGTGAAGCGATGGGACTTTACAAAAAAAAACCCAATGACCATCGTCATAGTCATCATTATGGAGACTTGTTTTTAATTTCAGATTTATTAACTGAATTCAAATTTCACCAGCTGCCATGGAGGATGTGAACATGTCCCCAGAGCATTCATGATGACTTTTGAATTACAAGTCTTTTACTATTACCATGATGCCACAATTGCCAAACCTTGGTATTCATGCCTCCTCAGAGCCCTTGGGTTGCTAACCAAGACTTGGTATCACAATCAGCCAATAAAAGAAACAAGAATCACATTCCCCAATTCTAGAACTGCTTCCAATGGTTCAAGTGTCAAGAATGAGATATCACTAATTTAAGGCGATTGGCAAAAGAATCAATGAAATAGGAGCAAACAAAACCTTTAAATTAAAAATAAAACTGCATGTAAATTCAATCATGACATTCAAATGGGAATTGGAGTAGGTACCTGGAAGGAAAAGAAAATGCTATGACACTGGCAAAGGGCAGGAGAGTGGGACTGTTATATTGATTTCGCAGAGAACTAACATGGATTCAATAAGCCAAATGACCTTTTCTGTATACCATAACCACACCATCATTCCAACATGGAAAAGTACTTTGAATAAAATGAAATATTAATCATGGAAACAGTACTATTAGCAAATTTTTTTTTAAATATTCTGGAGTAAGTTTATGAACACAACTTGACGACTTGCATCAGTTTATCATGCATAAATAGCTGATCTTTAGTAAAGTCGAAGTTCAGATAGGACTTATCGATTTACAGGAAATAACTCACTTGCTGCTCGTAGAAGGATTTGAGAGCCTTTTTTACAACAAAGACTTTTGGAGAACGGATTGGAAGCAACTTAATTTCAGCTGCTGTAAGCGAGCTCAGGTCACCAATTGTCTTGATATTTTTAGCTCTTACAAGCTGCCCCAAACCTCGGGCCCTAGTAGGAGGGAAAAAAAAAGTTTAGGTATAAATAAGAGACAGATTGCTTAGCAACATCTTGACTGACACCGACTAGAAGTTTGGTTGCATGCTTATTTTTTAGTAAAACTGCAAGTTTAAAACTGGAATTCAAGAGCAACATTTTAAAACATGGGTCTTGAAATGCAGAAGAAAGTGAGGACTGCAGATGCTGGAGATCAGAGCTGAAAATGTGTTGCTGGAAAAGCGCAGGTCAGGCAGCATTCAAGGAGCAGGAGAATCGACGTTTCGGGCATGAGCCCTTCTTCAGGGCTCCTGAAGAAGGGCTCATGCCCGAAACGTCGATTCTCCTGCTCCTTGGATGCTGCCTGACCTGCTGCGCTTTTCCAGCAACACATTTTCAGCTCTTGAAATGCAGGACAACTAAATGCATCAAAGTTTACTTACCACATGTTAGAAGCAAGCTGGGGTAGAATGGTTTCTACTGGTAAAGAGCAGCTGATCAAAGCTGGATACACACCAGCTGTAGACAAGGCCGTTGGTTCTTTGCTCATCTCGGAGATCTTGAGAATTAAAAAAAAAGTTTTATGTTTTAAGTACCATACTTTAATTCAATATTTTGTAAGTGGTATTATTCTGTTTAAATGGCCTCATCGTCCTCTACGCCATCTGAAAGGGAGAATTGTTCTATTCAGAAAAAAAACAACACTTTTTATTAAAACAAGTTGGAATCAAATCTAAAAATTGTTGTTTCCAGGTATTAGTCAAACCAGTGCTTTTCTGTGTCTTTAGCTTTGAAACACACTTCAGCAGAAATTGTAACTTACATATTTCTTTCACTTTAGTATAATGCGTACACTGCGAACAATACAGGCTGCTCTATGTTGTAGAGATCAAACATCAAGGATTTTATCTTCTTATTTACACATAAGTCAGCTGTGGGAGTCACAAGGAAGGTTGACATTTCTGGCCTATCATAATTGTCCATGAATTGAGTGAATTGTTGAGGGCAGTTAAGAGTCAACCACTTTGCTGTGGGTCTGGAGTCATATGCAGGTAAATTGGTAAGGATAATTAATGATTATATTTGTCATTAGACTAGTGTTTTTTATTTTCAGATTTTTTTTTTTTAAATTGAATTCAGATTGCTGTGGTTGGGTTCAACCTCAAATGTCCCAAGGATATTCAGCTTGGGGTTTTGGATTATTAGTCCAGCAGTCTTACCACTACATGACAGCTTTATGAAACACCTTGGCTCAGTCCATAACAACAATTCTGACCATTTTGTTGCCTGCCATTTTAACTTGTCACCTTACTTGCCCATTGAGGACTCAACACAAGTTCACCAATTCCAGACTTGAACCTCTTTCCCATTTTGTTTCCTTCAGCTTTGCAGATTTTAGTTTTACTCTCATGCAAGCTTTCAGATAACAGCTGCAAAATGCCATTCAAAGCTACTCCTCTGTTGTGTTTCTTAATTTAACTACCAGTCTTACCACATCATCCTTTGGAGCTGCACACCAGCTCTTATTTAATCTCTCCCAATTTATACTCTAATACTAATCCTGTTCGGCTGCTCTTTCTCCACTTCTCCTTTCACTTGCTTATAGAGAAAACCACTAACTCTACCCCGTTCTTAAGAAAAGATCATCGACCTTAAGCATTAACTGTCTCTCTCTGGATATGCTGCCGGTACTGTTCAATGCTTTGCATTTCAAATACGAAATGGAGAATACAAAGTAGTACATAGTGTAACTTAATCACATGATAACTAAATGGCCTTCAACTTACCAAACATTTCTTTGAACTTTTATAGCCAGAGCTGCGAGCACTTGGAGACAGAAAACCTTTTGTTGGAGTGGTATTGTACTGAACGAATTAAAAATACAAAATTGAAAGTCAACATAAATATAGCAACCCCAATGTTTCAATATACACTAAATAAAAAAATGAGCTAATACCATAAAGATCAAACATTTGTAAAATCGAAAAAGGCAGCACGAAACAAAACAAAGGAGTGCATGCATATAGTGCTGTTGACTGCCTTAAAACAGATCAAAGATTTTTAAAACGTTTTGAAAACAACAATTCTTATAACGTTGGCAATGTTGCAGGAATTTTGAATTTCTTTTCACTGGCAAGAGATAAATATTAGCTAGATACAGGGAGAAAACCCTGGTCCACTCTGGTGACTAAAGAAATCATGACAGCTTTCAGAGTAAAAGCCACCTTGATATATGTTATCTGAAAGATGATGCCTCAGTGCAAAATTCCCTCAGTACTACATTGAAATGCCAACTTATATTGCATGAGAATATTTAGAGTGGGACTTTAATCAACAACTCCCAGCTTCACAAAGATAATAATTGGAATTAACATACAATGATTATTTCTATTTGAAGGCAAAAAAGTCACAAAATGCGACAGGTTACCAGCAGACAATATGTTTCTGAATTATTTTGTAGTGATATTGCTAGTGAGCTAGATGTTGGCCAGGATACCAGAATGCTTCTGGTCTTCTTCAAACAGTTTCATGCATCTTGCATGCCAACTTGAATAACAGAAATACCTTAGTTTACCTTCTCATTCCAAACATGGCAATTGTGTTATTTGAACTTCCTCAGCCCTATAATGAAGAACCAGCTTAAAGTAGAACTTGAATGAGTGATTTAAAGTTAACCACTAAGTCAAACTAATCTCGGGTAAATTGAAAACATACTGGCTCAAACATACTGTCTTTCTTATACAAATGGCTTGAATTCAAAAACTCATTGTGCAAATAATTATGAGAATATGGAATTGGGTGAGCCAGTTCAGAAATGGCAATATGTAAGAAAATTCTCATGTCTTTTTCATCTAACAACTTTCTAACACAGCAAGTAACTGGATGCAAGAGACTGTTAATTTATTCATCCAAAAAAAAACCTAAGTGAGAACAATAGCTTCACCATCTATAACTATCTGGTAGAACGGAGATGTGAATGAGAAGAATGAACCTTACCTTGGATTGATTATTGGGCTGGCTGCAACCATTTGTGACAGCGTAATTTAATCCAGGAGAACTTCCAGAAGAGGAATGAGATCGCACTACTGGGCTACGACGATCAATGTCATCTGCTAATCCTTCCCGCTGAATTGGATCTGCAAACGAAACACGGCGAATCTACAGAGAACACAGAACACAGGAAAATTTGGACTCTCATGAAGATGTAAACGACAGGGCACCTTCTCACAAGATTCTAAACTGCAGGACTATCTTAAAACAAACATTGTTCCGGGTTTTTAAAACTAGTTTATGCAACCAATGCTTGTAACTTCTGATAAATATAGCCAGATTGGGAATATTTAATTCAAAATAAAAGTATTGCATATTCGGTCACACAATTAACTTTTGTCTTTATTTTAAAAAAAAAGCATTCATAGATTACCACCGAGCTACATGCAGAATGGCATAGACTACATAAAAGTAAAGGTTAATATTTAGTTCAGAGATTGGTGTGGGAGAAATAGATTCTGGTTCAAGCGGCCACACCTCAGAGGGTATATACTTGGAATCTCCTCATGGCCAATCTTTTTGTAAACTACATAACCAAGGAAGTAGAGCAGATTTTAAAGTAAATGGTGGGGGCAAGAGATCACATATACAAATATGTGGAATAAAGAGTAGGGTCACAGTTAAGAGAAGAAAGTCACAAGACAGGAAACAAGGGTCATTGAATAACAAAGGGCAGAGGAAAATCCTAGGAATATGCCAACAATCAAGACTAGATGTTACAAAGTGGAAGCAAAAGCCCTGTAGCTGAATGCATTTGTAGCATTTGCAACAAAGTAAATGAAATGATAGTGCATACTGAAGTAAACAAACATAACCTGACAGCCATGACAGAGATAAAGCTTCAGGATGACAGGGATTGGTCAGACAGGTGGAATATAATGTGAGAAAATTGAGTTATTTACTTTGCCGGGAAGAATGAAAAAGCAGAATAGTAATCAAATGGAGATCAATGTGCAATCTTGAAGACAGTAGATTTCAATGGGATGAGGGGAACATAGCCAGAATAGAATCGGACCAAATATTTACAGGAAAATGGCAACAGATAGGGAAAGCAAGATTCTTCAAAATGACAAGAGAAAGAATACGATGAAATATCTTCTTTTAAAAAAAAGAATGAGATCACATGATGGTGAATTCTTCAAAAGAGAGCCAGGTCAAAAACAAATAATTAATAAGGATTGCCAGTCTCATTGTCCTCTTTGAAAGAGAATGAGAATACAGTTGCAGTCAACAAAAAGGAATCCAAAATAGTAACCAGTAGGTAGCAAGTAAGCATAGAGGTGACTGGAGAACAGGATTCACTGCTGAGTTATGATGCAAGCAGAGTTTTCGATGACTTCAAGTTTACATTGGAATAGTTAAAGCTAATGGTAATTAAGGCAATGACAAGAGTTTCAACAAGAGATGAGCTAAGACGAGAGAAGTGGAACAAGCTTACTTAAGTACAAAGAATTTTTTTTTAAACGAGGTATAGGGTAAGGCTAATTACACTGCTTTATTTTGATATTTATTAAATAGATTACTGATCTAGCAGTAGTAGGAGTTGAGATGGTAGAGGAAATGGATAGGATGAAAATTGGTAGCAAAGATGTCCAGTAAAGGCTAGCTATGCTTAAGACAAGTTGCTGTTTTGGAAGGCTTACATCCTAGGGTGATAAACAAAGTGGGTGCAGAAACAGCAAAAGGATTACAATCTTCCTCATTAGACCTATAGGATTGGAGAAGGGCAAATGTGACCTGCATTCGAGAAAACAAAAAAGTACAAAAAAAAACTCCTTGTACCTCAGGCGCAGTAAACTTAATATCAGCAGTAAGGCTTTAAAAAAAAAAACAATAATTCAGCAAGAAAGAAATTAACAGGCACACAAAGAAGCAAAGAAAACCAGTAAGTCTAAATAGTTAATCTAAATGACGTTAGGGTGAAGTTACACAGTGGATGCTGTCTATACAGATTACGCAAGTTGGCTGACAAAACTGAAGCTCATTAAATTGGAGGGTCAAACTAAACTTGGAAAGAGTGGCAAAGCGATGACAACAATTAACTGCAATAGAGAATGAACAGGCAAGTCGAACATGTAAATTCAATACACAGAAGTGTGAGCTGATGTGAAGTGGTAGAGGGAATGGAAAATATAGACTTAATCACACAATTCTGTGTATACATTACTGCGCGAGACAAGGTACATTTCAGCAAATCATTAGCAAATCACAGAATCGCAAGCTTCAAAGTTAAAAATCAAACACATCAGGTTATATCTCAATAGGTTTATTTGAAAGTATAAGCTTTTGGAGCACAGCTCCTTTGGCATGTTGCTAGTGGGGCAGGATCACAGGACACAGAATTTATAGTAAAAGATCAATGTGTCATACAAATGATGCAATACATTGAACAAACATAGAATGGGATGCAGGTTTTGATTGATTAAAATGTAAATCCCAGAACTGCTTTCCAGTCACGTTCCAGAGAACTTGAAGTTTTATAAAAAGGTGACATCTCAGCTCAGACAATGCATTAAAGATGTGAGATTATTGTCTGTCTGTATTCCAATCTTGAGTAGAACCAGTTCTATTTCCAAAATAGAAATTTATAAAATGTTGCATGGACTGACTGCTAAGAGATTGTGTGCTTTTTGAACAAAATAGATTGTACCTGCAAATGTAAATTCACCCTATAGACTTACATGTGTGTGCACGTGTGTGTGAGAGAGAAAGGGAATGAGGGAATGTGATTTTTAACTTTGTCCACCCCAGTCCAACACAGACACCTCCAACTCATAAACAAAGCAACTGAATGAATAAGTAGAACAGTTATGTTTCACTTTCAAAAAGCTCTAGGTGGGCCACAACTACAACATTGCATGTAGTCCTGATCACCATACTTTTAGTTTATGAAGTTTCCCGAGAGGGCATAGAGAAGATTTACCAGAACCGTTTCAGGGATAAGGGAATTTAGTTACAAGGTGAGGTTGGAGACGCCGAGTTTGCCCCACCAACAGCAAAGGAGATTGAGGTGGGATTTGAAGGTTTAGAAAAGGTTTAGCACAACTGTTCCCATAAGCTTATGATACAGGTTTAACATTTTTAGGGAAAATACAAGAGGTACAAGGCAAACTTGAATAACTTGTATGATCATGTAATGATACTAAAACTACAGTGATATATTTTCAGTCAGGATGGTGTGGGATTTGGAGATAGTGGCTTTCCCAAATATTAGCTGCCCGTGTTTCGAGAATGAAGTGGCTAAGACTTGGAAGCTGCCAGGGACTTTGGTGAATTTCTGCAGTTCGCCTTGGAGATGGTACACATTGCTGCTACTGCGTTAGTAGTGGAGGGAGTGGATGTTTATTGATCTGGTGCCAATCAAGATGTCTACTTTGTCCTGGATGTTGGTGGAGTTGCACTCATCTAAACAAATGGTGAGTTTTCCATCATTCTCCTGACTTGCGCCTTGTAGAAGTTGGACAGGCTCTCAGGAGTCAGGTGGTGATTCACTTGTTGCAGTATTCCTAGCCTCTAATGTGTTGTTACAGCCACGGTATTTACGTAGCTAGGCAAGCTCAGTTTCTGATTAACCCCCAGGATGCTGGTAGCGAAGGACTCAGGATAGCAACACCATTGAATGTCAAGAGATGTTTGAAGATGGTCATTACCTGGCATTTGTATAACGACTCATTGGCTGCTTTTCAGCCCTAGCCTAGATATTATTCAGATCTTGCTGCATGATGATGTGGACTGCTTCAGTATGTGTAAAGTCACAAATGGTGCTGAATATTGTTCACTGATTATTACAGATCCCTACATCTGACCCTATGACGGAGGGAAGATCATGGATGAAGCAGCTAAGACGGATGAGCCTGGAATACTATTGAGGAATTCCTAAAGATATCCTGGAACTGAGATAAATAGAAATCCAAAAACCACAAGCATCATCCTTTGTGCGAGGTTTGACTCCAACCAGCATATGTTCAGTGGACCTGGTACAACCAAAACTACTGACAGTTATACCCTGGTATTACTAAGTAGGTGCTGACTGACAGTAGCAATGTCATTTGGGACTCAATCAGTAGTTCTGCCACCAAGCCAAACAGTTGTGGGCACTGAAATCGCCCAAAATACATTTTGCAACCTTGCTATCTCAGTGCTTCCTCCAAGGTTTGGGGGAGGTGGTATGTGGTAAATCAGGAGGTTTCCCTACCCATATTTGATCTGGTGCCACGAGACTTCATGGTATTCAAAGTCAACATTGAGAACTCCCAGGCCAACATCCTTCTTCCACTATATACCACAGTGATGCTACTTCTGCTAGGCCTGTCCTGTTGATGAGAATGGACGTACCTAGAGATAGCGATGTGTTGCCTGGCACATCGTGTGTAAGGAATGATTCTGAGTGTATGACTGTATCATCCTTTTGTTTGACTGTTTGCAAGTAGCACTCCCAATTTTGGCACTAGCCCTCAGAAGTAAGGAAAGAGGACTTTGCAGGGTCACCACGGCTGGTCTCATTTCTTGCCTGATACCTGTGTGACTGTTACAGTTGAATGGCTTGCTCGGTCATTTCAAAAGGGCAGTTTCAAGTCAACCACATTGCTATAGGTCTGGAGTAACATGTAGGTCAGATAGGTAAAGATGGTAGTTTTCTTCCTCACAGGACATCAGTGAACCATTAGTGACCTCTTTCCAAGCTACAATTCCTCTAGGACCCTTGCACTGAAACTGTTATTGTCACACTTTAAAAATTCTGACTACAAAGGGAAGCTTAAACAAAAGCAAGCCAAATTAGCTTAAAGTCATGGTTTTGGAACTTAACTTTATTGGAAAAAGCCTTGACAAATGGTACTTACTAATACTATAAAAGTTCAAAAACTTTAAAAAAAAACAAAGCAGGAGTCTCATCGTCCACTCAGGTACTTGACAAAAGGGATATATTATACTCATCACAAAGTTGTTTCCCCATCAAATGGAACCCAGGTTTTCCAAAGACTGAAAAAGTGAATTCTTTCCAAAAAAACACAGGTCCAATTATTTTTGATTAAGCAGTCCCATTCAGCCTCAGGTTTTGATTGGAGCAAAACACGCAGAAATACGAAGCTATGGTCAATGAATACGCTAATCTAGCACAAGAAAAGGACCCACCAGATAGGCAAGACCCTAGAAATTACAGAGTACCTTATTTTGGAATCCAGATTCAACAATCTTTGAATTAGTCTTGGGTCGTACTGCCCATCAGAATGTCTTGTATAATTTCTCCCCCACTATGCAAACCCAGTTAAAGCATACCAAAAAAGGTTCCCCACACTGGGCAGAAATGAATCCTTACACCAGTGAACAAATCACTATTTTTATCCAAAGTTTTACACAACTAAGTTGAGGAAACTTAGTGAACTTGTAAACATTTAACTTTTGTAGCCACTATCAGAATGGTGAGGCTTGATTTCCAGTAAACCACCTGAGTGAGGAATGGCATACTTTATTCTTGCTAAACTCATTCATCTTCCATATATGTCCGTACTCTAGCAGCAGTACGGTGTTATCTATTCCAAATGGTAATCAACCCTATTGATTTAGTGAAAGTGAATATTGTTTAGTCATTTTGTAAAGTAGGATTCCAATTCTGGTTTCTTCAATCAATCCACAGGATTTACATAAATTCTTTGGAAAATGGAAATAAAATCAGTCACTCCTCAGAAGGGCTAGGAAACTCAAAATTTGTCTTTACGATTGAACTTTTACTCTGCTTTTTTGGGCAGCCGTGGTCATGGCTGAACCAAGGAAGGAGAAATTTAATTCCCCAGTTGGGGTTTCCAAGGCATGCAGGAAATAGGAGTTCAATAGCAATGCTGACCCGATTAGCAGAGTCTCAACAGTCAATATCTGAACTGCAGGGTACAGGCACTGGCTGACTAACCAGGCTGCTCTGCAACTGGATACTGGAGAGGTAGATCAGTAACTGGAAGCTGACATTTTATCCTTCAAATCTGTTCTACTGAACACCTGCCATCATGTGAATTTGCAGTATAGCTGTAGAATCACCACAGGGTTCAATGCTTGGTGAGTTTAGCTAGTTAAATTCTAACATGTTGAGACTTAAACTCAAGGTTTTACAGGTATACAGTTTTCTATAGCATAGTTTGGCGATTCAGCATGAAAACTCAAAGGTAAAGCACTGGTCTGTGTAACTCCCAATAGTAACAGGTTTTCATCAATTGTTACAAGCAAACCTTAAAACGCACCAACAAGTTACTTGACTTTGACAGTCATGCAGCTAAACTTGCTTCAATGCACTTCACGCAGAACTGATTGGGATTGTATCTTAGCTTATGTTTCACTCAAAACTAAGGAGTGACATTAAATATAACATTACCTACATCATGCTCAAGGTTAGCCAATTCAGCATTAGCCGATTCAGCATTAGCCAATATAGGTCAGTTACTCAGTGGGAAAAAAAACCAAAAAAATAGTAGCTGTAAACTTATCCAAACTGAAAGAGTCATAAGTGTTTGATTTATTTTACAAACCTTAGTCATTGGAGACGGAGAATCATTTTCAGATGGTCGTTTAATTCCCTTCTTGAGAATACTTGTAGAAGGTGATGCTGTTGGTGACCATACACAACATGCCTGCATTTCAGAAGGACTGTGCATTGATCCAACCAGAAATGAGGCATCATTTTTAGTCTTTTGTGGTGATTCCATGAGATGCGCTGATATGGGTTTGGAGACATCAACTTGCGTGGTTAACTCCACCTGAGGAGAAGACTCTTCAGTGCCAATGGTCTCTGCATCTTTAAGATGCTCTGCAGTCACTGGCTCATCTTGTACATTATTTTTGTCAAATGGGATTGGAACACTTGGCCTGCCCATTTGATCAGTTTCAGCTTGTACAGTGGTCACTCCATCACTTGGGATAGTTACACCTGTCGTGCTAGGTTGATCTTGTTCCAACTCATAGCCAGCTAGTGTTTCTTTGCTTTTTAATGGTTCATCCTTTATCAAAGCAACATCGTTGGATACTGGTTCTCCTTCCGACATTGACAATTCAACGGTGCCAACATCTCCCTTCACTGATTTTATTTGTTCATTCCCTCCATTTTTGAAATATTCCTCTGCTTTTTGCTCTGTTGAGGACTCTTGCACCACGTTCTGCTCTGTGAAAGAGGAATTGATCATTTCCTGCTCTGTAGAGGATGACTCTGGTACTGCAGTTTGCTCCACTGAAGAGCCATCTGTCATCTGTGCACCAGTGGAAGACTCCAACACTTTCTGTTCCACGGAAGAATCATTCACTGCCTTCTCTTCCCTAGAGAGCTCCTGCCGCCCCGCAGAGGGCTCCTCCGCCCCCTGCCGCCCCGCAGAGGGCTCCTCCGCCCCCTGCCGCCCCGCAGAGGGCTCCTCCGCCCCCTGCCGCCCCGCAGAGGGCTCCTCCGCCCCCTGCCGCCCCGCAGAGGGCTCCTCCGCCCCCTGCCGCCCCGCAGAGGGCTCCTCCGCCCCCTGCCGCCCCGCAGAGGGCTCCTCCGCCCCCTGCCGCCCCGCAGAGGGCTCCTCCGCCCCCTGCCGCCCCGCAGAGGGCTCCTCCGCCCCCTGCCGCCCCGCAGAGGGCTCCTCCGCCCCCTGCCGCCCCGCAGAGGGCTCCTCCGCCCCCTGCCGCCCCGCAGAGGGCTCCTCCGCCCCCTGCCGCCCCGCAGAGGGCTCCTCCGCCTCCTGCCGCCCCGCAGAGGGCTCCTCCGCCTCCTGCCGCCCCGCAGAGGGCTCCTCCGCCTCCTGCCGCCCCGCAGAGGGCTCCTCCGCCTCCTGCCGCCCCGCAGAGGTTTCAATCCTCGGGATGACCTTTCTTTCTTCTGTCAAATCCACCTCTGATGTAACAGTACTAAGAGAACCACCAAAAAACTGAATTTTGCTATCTCCAGACAGAGGTGTGCTGAATGCACAAGGTCCATCATTTACAGTGTTGTTAAGCCTGGGGCTCTCTAATAGCCTCTCCGTCGAAGAATAATTAATTGAAGAGCTTAGGTGCAAAGTATCCTCTTTTTGATCAGATTCTGGCTCTTGTTTGGTGGAGCTCTCTTTATTTTCTAATTGCAATTTTCCATGCTGTGAAGAGCCTTTGCAGCAATCACAATTTTTAGTTTTTCGAGTCCTTTTACTTCTCACATGGCACTCATCCAACTTGTGGCTCTTCTTGACTGAAAGCAGTCTATCTGAAAGATTTGAACAATCAGCTGATAAAACTTCTGTCTCATAAGGCAAGTGGTGAACATGGACAACTGTGAAGGCTTCTTCAGTTTTGTCTGGTTCTAAATAAAGCTCAGTTTTTACACTTTCAATAGTTTCAGGTTGTTCTCTTGGGTTTTGTGCTGTGTTGTGTGTTTTAAGGTCCTTTTCTGTGTTTGACTCTTCGACTGAAGCATGAAGCACTGGAGACATCTGTGAACTATGCATTTCACCAAGATTTTCTGCACCTTCCACCTGGGTCATCACTTCAACATCATGCTGAATTTCAACCTCCAACTCTTTTTCTGAACGTTTCAGCTCTACATTTTCATTTTTTGAGCACACCTGACTGTCTACAGTTGTTTCATCTTCCATCAGACCTTTGGTCTTGCTGTTCTTGAGGGATAACTCTTTAGTCTTTGTTCTTCCCTTGGACATTCTCCTTTTCTTCTGACCATCCTGAAGCTTTGGGTTGCCTTCAGAACCCTCCGATTCAGTAATGCTACAGCAACTGTTCTCTGCTTCAGTCAAGCCTTGGGATGCTCTACGAGTCTGGTAGCGAGGGCGGACTTTGTCACCAGCATCTGGCGTATTTTTGGTGGAATCAGACTCCTGAGAAACATTTTTTGAAGTCCTGCTTTTCTCAGTTGCTGACTTACCAGATAAAGATTTAGAATCATTTTCTTTTGCTTTGAAAAGCTCATGATGCTGGAGAGAATTTTGAAGATGCTCCTCTCCCTCATTTTGTGATTTTTTCCCTAGTTTATCGTCTCTTTTTTCCTTGCTGTCATTCTGATTTGTAACTGCCACATCCAAGTGCTTCCTAGAAGAACGCCTTAGCATTTTTTTTGTTAGTACTTTAGAAGAATCATTCTTCTCTTGTACGCTTGAAACATTTTCGGATGAGGCTGTCTCTTTCAAGTCTACTGGAGTAATTTCAGAATTTTCTTCACTAGAAACACTGTTGTTTGTCTGTTTGTTACTTGTCTGGCTCTCAGAATCCTGGCGACATACAGCTTCGCTTTTATTAAGATGGTCCCGATTATTAGTTGTAGAATTTTCTTTTGCATCCAATGATTCAATTGTAGAACTCTTAATACTTTTTGGAGCCTTAGTGTACTTGGTTGAATTTTCTACAGTTGACCTTTCAATTTTACTTTGCCTACGTCTACCATGTTTGCCAGTTTTTGTTGTACTCAAATTGACTTCCTGGCAAACTTTGCTCTTCTCATGCTGTGATGCAACTTCCACCTCCATTGCTTCAGCCCACTGAGGTATGAAAACTTCAGCAGCTGCTTGTGCCATTTTAACCAAAGGGGAGTTACTGAAGCAACATGTAGTGGAGGGATCAAACTTCTCCAGAGTAATAAATGATTGCCTTCTGCTGCTGGTTTTCTGTGGCGTTCCAGAGATGATGTCAGAAGAGGTAGAACTACCACTCACATCAGCACTGCTAACCCCTGATTCAGAAGCACAACCAGTGCAGTTTGATTTAGATTGAGCCACCATGTTTCTCACTTCCTCCGGTTTGTCACTGCAAACAAAATCTACGGAATCTTCAACGTTCATCCTACTTCCCTCGTGGTCAGCACATTCTTGGTCAGTTCCTTGATGAGGCAATTCATTTTCATTATTTGCCTCAATGGCAATCTGGGTATCAAGCTCATTTTCGGTTTCCATATTTTCATCCTGAAGAAAAAAAAATCATTTTGAATGTTTAACAGATGCAATAAGGCATAATTAATCAAACCCTTGCTCTTCAGAAAAGAAGCAATCTTCAAAGTGTAGCATATCAGTACAGACTGGCTTTGAAATCTTACAGTCCTTTAGCAGCATTGACCACAACAAGTTTAGCAGTACCAAATACAGACATTCTATTTCTTTGCGGAATTCATTGTATTCAGAAGAATGCACCCTATTGCAATAGTATTCTACTAAGAAATACCTGTTTGTCAAGGTTAACATATTTGTATTTGAGCAGACCAATTCATGAATTTAATTCCAAGACTCATCCTTGTGTTAATTGGGGTTCAACATTAAACCATGATCTGGCCTGTGAAATAACTCTTTTTAGAAAGAATGCACAAGTAAACCTTCACAATCTAATTCACTGATCACAGTTGTGAAAAATGTATAGATACACTGCATATTTTGTATTCATTTCGATTTTTTAAAAAAACAATGAATCTTAAGAAAGGCCCCTAATAATCACATGACCAACTTTGTGGATTCAGTTGGTATGGAGATCAGATCGCAATTACCTCAAGGTGATGGTGTGAATAGCCATTCTTATATCACCAACTTGACAACAATCGCAAATCAAGCTAATGACTGAAAAGTAAAAAAAGTAATTGCCTCAACTAAAAGACAATTATGCATCTGCATCCCAAACTTACACTGGCCTAGTACCAAACATGAAGCATGGTTTAACAGTTTTGAGATAGCAACAGCTTTAAGTTTTGAACTGTCTAAAAGTCCTATGAGCAACCATTTTATGCAGACATCTTGACAGAATCACTGTTTCACAACAGGGTGACAAGAGGATGATTTCAGGTCTGTGTACTAAGTCAAGCTACCATGGGCCATCACCTAACTGCCATAAAATCACTCAATCCCAGGACCTGTTCTGCTCTATCCATCTATGGGAACAGTCTTCAACTATTTGACCACAGAAATCATGATAGTTGCTGAATTAAACTCTTCAAACCTTCACTTTGGAAAGAGAATCTTCAACAATCTTAGATACTGGACATACTTGCACCTTCATAACTATCTTTTATTCTTATTTTTAACTTTTGCATTTGTATTTTCGGTTAATACCTATCACTTTCACTTGATTAACTACAGCAGTGGTTTAGCAATAAACTAACTTTTATTTAAACAAATTCTTGCTTCTGGTTGCTTTTAAATTGAAATAAGCTAGAAAGGGGCCATATACAAACTTACTTAAATTTATAATCCACAGATGTCATGGGTTTGGAACAATCAATTTATACTGGATTCCAATAATAATTTGTGAGGAAGCTGAATAGGCCATTAATTAGTCAACACTCAAGCAATAGGACACTCATCTGTATAACAAGAGTATCTAAGGGCAAAGAGATCTCTTTGAATCCTTCATGGATTATCTCTTGGCAACCAATTTGAATCTCAGTCGTTTCATCAGTTGAATATCAAGATTTGAGCCTAGATGTGATAAAAACTAATTAAAAAATAAATAATACGGCCTAATTAGACTATAACATGCGGAGGAATCTTTCAGGGATACATCCATCTCCAGACCAAAATAGAATCAACTCAAATTATCCATTAAGACTGCAGTTCTTATAATTAACGTTCAATCTTTTGTTTCCTTGTGACTAGGTTACATTTGCACCTAATCACTTTAAAGAACAATTTTGCTAAAAAGCTATCATTTACCTGTGGTAGGTTTTCAGAGGTTTCCGTTGTTGCTTCTCCAAGTTTTTTTGCAGGATTAGCTCTGGAGGGGGGAAGAAAATAAAAACACAAATCTGGTAACAAAATTAGATCACTGTATAACTAAGGGATCTTGGTTACATTTCAAGTCTCGTTAGCCTGAACTTAAGAAATTTGAAAATAATTAAATCAAATTTTGCTTTTGAGGAACAGGGTTATGGGTGGAAAATAAAAGCTGTTTTTCCAAATGCAAAGAATGAGGCTTAAGTCGAACCAGAACAAATCTGAAACTGCCTAATTCATTATAATTCTGCCCAAAGTAGTAATTTCCTTTTCTGCTCTTTTGGTGCTATTTTGTCAGGATGATGGATCAAAACCTTCAAGTATTTTAAACATTTCAAAATTTCATTCCAAAATACATTTGGTAAACAAAGAGGACTGATACAGACAACAAAAAATAATGCAGATGAAAATTCAGTATGGTCAGACAAAGCCTGTTTGTTACCAATGGCATGTCACATCTATAAAGTGTCAGGAAAGCAGAGATGCAGCTGCAAGAGATAATGAACTGACTATCTTCCTTCTTGTATTTTGCCCTTCCAGAGATATGTTAAAAACTGGTGTTAAAAAACACACAGCAACTCTGGTGTGCGCGCTAGCGAACACAGACACTTTTATGTGCTGGCCTGGGTCTGAGCACCAGTATATTGTGAAGGTCTCAAATGAATAACAATCAATTATTTTACATCTATACTGCACGTAAACTAACACTTTCACTCTTAGTGACATCCACTAACCAAAAGGAAACAAGGGGGAAAACAAATAAGTAAAACCACACTAACAGACAAAAATCCCAAATTCTTTCCACAACTATGTTCTACTACACAGACGTCACTACCAATCCAAAGGTGATGTATATATCTGTACATTTAAGTCCATAAAAGTTAAGATGTTTCCAATTTATTTGAGACACATTAATTCTTCTCACAATTATTCACTCATAAATCAATCTTTAGTTAAATGAAGAAAGCTTGTCTAAGGGGGAACAAGATGATAAAGAGCAAATTCACCTTTCCACACTTGGGGGTTCAATAATTGGGGACCTTGCCTGAAGTCTGGGCTTAACACGACAGTTTAAAAAAGGTTTCAAAGAGCCATTGAACTCAAAACAGCAATTGTTTCTCTCTGCTCAGATAGAATCATACAGATGTACAGCACAGAAACAGACCCCTTCGTCCAACTCGTCCATGCTGACCAGATATCCTAAATTAATCTAGTCCCATTTGCTAGCACTTGGCTCATATCCTCTAAACCCTTCTTATTCACATACCCATCCAGATGCTTTTTGAAATGCTGTAATTGTACCAGTCTCCACCACTTCCTCTGGCAGCTCATTCCACACATGCACCACCCTCTGCATGAAAAAGCTGCTCCTTGGGTCTCAAATTTTTCTCCCTCACCATAAATCAACGCCCACTTGTTCTGGTCTCCCCAGCCCAGGGAAAAGACCTTGTCTGTCCATTTACCCTTTCCATGCCCCTCATGATTTTATAAACCTCTAAGGTCACCCCTCAGCCTCCGACACTCGAGGGAAAACAGTCCTAGTCTATTCATCCTCTCCCTAAAGCTTAAATCTTCCAACCCTGGCAACATTCTTGTAAATCTTTTCTTAACCCTTTCAAGTTTCACAACATCCAAAAGGAGGGTGACTAGAATTGCACACAGTATGCCAAAAGTGGCCTAACCAATGTTCTGTACAGCCACAACATGACCTCCCAACTCAAATGCTCAGACTAATAAAGGAAAGCAAACCAAAACGCCTTCATTATCCTACCTACCTACGACTCCACTCTTAACCTGCACTCAAGGTCTCTTTGTTCAGCAACATACTGCCAAGACATTGTATTTCTCCAACACTTTTTCAGTTCCCCTGCACCTACAGTACTTTGCATTTGTTTATTAATTCACTATTCCTTCATGCAAAAAGAGGTGAAGGAAACAGGAAAAAATACACAATGAGGCAGTGAGCACATAGGCATCTTGAAATCTGTATTATTCCCAAAATCTCCAAATTATCACCAAACCAAGCTCCATTTTCAAGATGCAAGTAGAGAGGAACTTCTATTATCTGAACGAAATGGGCAGGATAACTGCTCGGATAACTGATTATTTGGATAATCGATTTTACCTTAAACAAGGGAAGCCATGCTGATCTAAGTGTGCTCTACCAGAGAATTTGTTTAAATATATAATTTTAATGTATTGAGCGCAAGAGGTCACAGATTTCACATAATGTACAAAAAAAGCAATAACACAAGAAAACATCTTTAAAAATGCAGTAGTTAGCATTTGGCAAAGAGTGGTGAAGACTGCATTAATCAAGGTCCCAAGCAGCTTCTACGATCGCAAGAGCATTTGTCAGTTTCTAGGAACTCAGTCTCGTGATAGAAAGACAGAAGCATTGCCTCATGCATCAGTGTATGTTCTTGATTAAGTGCCGGGAATACTGTAAAACACTTATTTTTATATAGGGCTGTATAACAACCCTTACCTAAAAAGTACCCCATCGGCAATGCTTGAGCTACTTGTGTTTCTTTGTTTTTGCATGTTCTTCAGTAGAGATAAATCAAATACACTTACTTCTTTGATGTAATGTTTTTGCGGGACACTGAAATTCAGATAATCGATATACCTCTATAGCCAGTTTAGATCAAATATTAAAAGAAAACCAAACTGCTGGAGATACTCCGAAGTTGAATTTATGGGCATTTGGGTGGTGATGACATAACGGTAAGGTCACTGAACCAGCAATCCAGAACCCCAAGCAATATTCTGGAGGACTTAGACTCAAATCATCATAAGTGAAATCCAGATTTTTAGTAAATTTAGAATAGGAAAACTAGCCTAATGACAGTCATATAACCAGTGTCAACAGCTGTTAAAAAACAGATGGCTCACTAATGTCCTGTAGGAACAAAATCGGTCATCCTAATTTGGTCTGGCCTACACGTGACTCCAGATCCATAACAATGTAAAATCGACTCAACTGCCCTCTGGGATGAATAAATGCTGGCCCAGCTAGTGATGCCCACATCACTATTAAAGTGAGGTAATTAAAGTAAACCATAAACCAGTTGGTTGAATGATTTCGAATCATAGAATTCCTACGATGCAGACAGAGGCCATAAAGCCCATCGAGTCTGCATTATTCCTCCAAAGAGCATCCCAACCAGACCCACGGCCCCATCTTGTTCCCATGAACCTTCATTTACCATGGCTAATCCAAGTAGTTTGCCACGTCCCTGGATACAATAGGGCAACCTAACATGGTCAGTCCACATGACCAGCACATCTTTGGAATTTGCCCTGTGTTTTGCTAGTGTTGCAAATTCTAAGATTGAATAAAAGAACAACTCTGGTGAGGCAAAGAATTCTTAAAATTCTGCTAGACTGTAAAGTATATATTTATCAGTAAATCTAATATCAAAAATGCAGCCCTATCTAAGTCAAATTTCAGCAAATGGTCAAGTTTGCTAATTGCAGTAAGCTTTTCTAAAATAACCCAAAAGAAAGCTGCTTCAAATTGCAACATGTATTTTCAAGCTGGGTTACTCAATATAGAACAGCATTATACAATTCAGTTTGCATAATTACCATACAGACAGAACAAATAGTGCTTGGGTGTTAAAGCATTTTATTAGCGTGCAAACTAAATGAGCTTGTGGATACCAAGTGAAATGATCTACTTACAAGTTGTCCTCCTGAGATTGTGTATACTGGGAAAACAAGTGAGAATCCTGAGATGCATCCAAATTATTGTACATGGCAGGAAGGTCAGTCCTGTTTTGGAGAAAATAAATGTTAAAATGGAGAAGCCCTTCAAAATGCTTATTTTGGCATTCATCTGTTGAATGTGTTACAAGTGAAGGTAAATCAATAAACTTAAAGTAATTTTGCAATTATCTGATTTGCAGAAGTGAATAGATACTGTTCCAACATTTTCACAAAATAATGTATAAAAGCCTGATTTTTTTTAAAACTAGCAATCAAATTGCATTCTTAAAATAAACATTTATAAATAATGGTAGAACACAACAGTTTTCATGCACAAATAAAGAGACAGCCATTCTTGTTCTGATAATGCTGGGATGAATAAGAACTCAGATACAACTACAGATACAAGAGGGCAACACACTGTCTCACCTCATTCCCACACAAACAGCTTGTCTACTAGTCTAAAGGGGGTGAAGATCTGATATACACTGGATCAGTTTTTCTTTCCATAGCCCATGAGAAATAAGCAGACAATGACTTTCTTCCTTCAACCTACCTCTTTGTCCATAACACCTCTTTCTGATGCTCTGTCAAAATCCGCTCCTTAGGTTCAGGTGGTATAAACACAAAATCTATTGATTTCTCCTCCTCCAGCAGTCGCTCTTGTCGTGGCATTTTGGGAGAAGAAAAATCTAGCTTCAACTAGAAAGAGGGAGAATGCGCAAGTAGTAAAAGGTAAGGAGGTTGGATTGGTCTCAGCCTTAGAGCTTACAAAAGAAGAGCAGTATCAACAAACTTGGTTTAAAAATATTTTCACTGCAAAATACCAAAACATAAAATTGGGCTTCCAAACAGAAGTGTAAGCAATTACAGACAGACAGTCATACATCAATGGTATCTACTGCATTGAGCATCTCACCAACAGAAGCGTTTTTGAAGAAATCTCATTAGCTCTCCAAGATGATACTTCTCAGGAAAAAAAAAGCTGCAATCCCCTTGACTCATTTAAATTACAAATACTCAATTTCTTTCTCCCCACAATCTTTGAAACCATAACCTCAAACAACCATTTGAGTACGTCGTCTGATATACTCCGGACTCAATGTTCTATATACACAGCCTCATGCAAAACATTTGCACTCAACTTACTTTTGCTGGAGTTTGAGGCACACACTTCTCTTTCAGATCTTCAGCTCTAGCAAGCAATGACTCTCTTTTTCCAAATGAATTAACTTGCACACCACTGACTTTAGTGTCTAATTGGGAATGTTCAGACTGCGAGAAAGAATACGAAAAGAGTAAACACATGCTGGAAATCTGAAACAAAAGGTGTGCTGGAGAAACACACAGCTCTGGTTTCTCTTCACAAATGCTGTCAGACCTAACATTTCAAGTCTAGTGATCTTTCATCCTTCATGTGCAAAGGGTTACTGGATTTGAAAACGGTAATTCTGATTTCACTCTAAAGAGACTGCCTGACCAGTTGTTTTTCTCCAGTACATGCTTTGTCACATGAAAAAGTGCAACTGATGCAGCCGAACACTTATTTTCTGTAGGATATTTAAGTCAGCATGCATTCTCGACCTAAGGCAAAGAATCAAAATAGCAGCATTAAAGCCAAAACATTACATATTTCACACTGTCACTTTTATGCTGCTATTTTGATTCTTTGCCACTGCAAACTGTACGGCGAAGATGCTCCAAAAATGCTATAGCAATGCTATAACTGAAAAGTCACTTTGAAGACCATCAAATGTGGGAAGCCATGCCTTGTCAATCCAAAGGATCCTGCTCTAAAAAAAATGTATTAGTGAAGCAGCTTTGTTTTCACAACATCCAGCTGCAGAATGCAGTATTTGACTTTTTTATTGTAAACAAAAGTCAATTTCCAACTACCATGTTGATAATTAAAACTGGTTTTCTAATCCAACAAAGCAAAAATTTAAGCCATGCAAATGGGTTGAATGTGCAGAAGTATTAAATATTTTGCTCCAATATTTTGTGCTTTGTAGGATATAGACACATTAAGGGGAACAATGTAGTACGCTGGCAGTTAGGAACGTTAATTTGCTTATGAAGCTAATAAAAATATTCTCAAACACAATTGAAATACTGAAATCTTATAAAGATATTCAAATCTTAAACTTAGAATATGTATTTTGGATTTTAAAAAAAAAATCAGACGATGCTGTCACAGCAGAAAGATAAACTGTGCTTAATAAATGTACCAAATCAGAATAAGGCCCACTTGACTCTTCCATTAATTCCAAGGTCTCAAAACCAGGCAATATTATGGGTGTCTTCTGCTTGACCCGACTTAAGACCGACCTATAGTAAAGCAAAAACTTAACATGTCATAACATATACACTTTACAAATAACCCTGGAGACACAGTCCAAAGGATGAGGAGGAATGTGTCTCTAAAAGAGAAATAAATTTATCAAAAGAATATCAATGAAAAATAGTTAAAAATTCGTACATCTTTCAAAATTTCAAATAAAAACAGCAACTGCCTTTAACTAGATCGATGCAACATGCAGAGCCAGATCCTGTCTTAAGTGATACTGCATTATTAGTTAATGAACACATAATCCCATTTAGTTTTGAGAATTTTATCTTTTCACATCATATCTGACATGGGCTGGCATGACACACCCTATGCAATCCAACATGGCTTCAGACTGAGCTCACCTGCTCAACTAGTTTCCTTTCTTTCTTTCCCCCTCTCTTTTTTTTTTAAAATGCTGGTGTTTCTTTTCCCCTCCTCCTCTCTTCTTTCTTCTCCTGACCATGGACTCCTAGCCTCAGACCAGGCAAACCCCAGTGGCCCAGTGTGGAGGTATCTAGGCACAGCATGGCCTCAGCGTTGACTTCCAATCTCAGGGAAATTCCTTGAACTGTGGTCCTACTGTGGCTATGCTGTAATGTTTGAACTTTCCACTCTTTTTACTTAAAACTGAGCAAGTGTTACTGTACTATAGTTACCGAAATGTTTAACTTTTAACTTTGTTCTTTCTATCTTGTTTTAAAATTCTGTACCTAGGTACTTTTACCCAAGATGGTGCCTTTTTAAAGCAAAAATCATCAGACATGGACATAATCGGGTTGTGCCAGCTTTTTTTCCCTCATCTCTAAATGTCCTCGAGACGATGGTGAGCTGCTTTAGCGAACAGCTGCAGTGCATGTGCTCTAGATAGATCCATAATGCCATTAAGGGAGGGAATTCCATGACTTTTGACCCAGTGTCAGTGAAGGAATGGCAAGGCATTTCCAAATTTGGATGGTGAGTGCCTTGAAGGGGAACTTGCAGGTGTTGTTCTTCTAGATAGATGTAATTGTAGGTTTAGAAGCTGCTGTACAAGGATCTTTAGTGAATTGCTACAGTGCATCATGTAGATAGGACATACTGCTACCGAGTGTTGGTGGAAGGAGTAGGAGTAGAAGATTGTGGATATAGTGCCAATCAAGTGGCCGGTTTTGCTCTAGATGGTGAAAGCGAGGACTGCAGATGCTGGAGATTACAGTAGAGTGTGGTGCTGGAAAAGCACAGCAGGTCAGGCAGCATCTGAGCATTCCTGATGAAGGGCTTTTGCCAAAAACATCTACTTCCCGCTCCTCGGATGCTGCCTGACCTGCTGTGCTTTTCCAGTACCACATTCTTGCTCTAGATGGGGTCCAGCTCTATAGTGTTTTGCTGGAGCTGCACTCATCTGACAAGTGGCGAGTATCAATCACACAACTGACTTGACCCATGTTGTTGCTGGACAGGCTTTTAGAAGTCAGGTGGTGAGTTACTCGACAGTATTCCTAGCCTCCAACCTGCTCTTGCCTTTATTTGGCAAGTCCAGTTCAGGCTCTTGTCTGTGGCAACCCCAAGGATATTGATTGGTGAGAAATTCAATGATGGTGATGTCATTACACTGAATGTCAAGGGACAGTGGGTAGATCGTTTCTTATTAGAGATGACCATGGCCTGGCATTTGTGTGACATGAATATCACTCGTCACCCCAAGCTGGATATAGCCCAGTTCGTGTTGCTTTTCAACATGCACTGCTTTAATATCCAAGTTGTGAATGGTGCTGAATACTTTGCAATCAGTCAACATCACAATTTCTGACCTTACAATGGAGGGAAAACCATTGAATGTAGTGATTGGGCCTAGGACAGTACCCTGAGAACTCTTCCAGAGACATCCTAGAGCTGAACTGACTGAACAACCACACCCACCTTCCCACTTGCCAGGGATGCCTCCAACCAAAAGGTTTTGCCCCAACTCTTATGTTTTGCTGGAGCTCCTTGATGCTGCAAATCAGTCAAATATGGCCTTGGTCTACAGCTGCCACTCTCATCACAGGAATTGTCTAGTGTTTGAACCAGGTCTGTAATAAGATCAGGAGTTGATTGTCCCTGGCAATTGGGTCAGTGAGCAGATTATTGCTGAGGAGTTGCTGCCTGATAGCATTGTTGATACCTTCCATTACTACAATGATGATTGAAAGTAGACTGATAGAGGAGTAACTGGCTTGGTTGGACTTGGCCTACCTTTTGCATACAGGACATACTTGGGCAATTTCTCCAATTGGAGGTAGATGCCAGCATCGTAGCTGTACCAGAACAGCTTGGCTAAGAGTGAGTCAAGTTCTGGAACACAAATCTTCAGAACTATTACGAAAGTACGGTCAGGGTTCATATACTTTGCAGCATCTCAGTGCCTCAAACTGTTCCTTGATATCATCATATTGATTGAATCAAATTGGCTGAAGACTGGCATCTATGATGCTGGAGATCTCTGGGGGAGAGGCAGAGATGAATCATCCATTCAAGCTTAAGGTCTTCAGGCTGAAGACTATTGCGAATGCTTCAGTCTCATCTTTTGTACTTATGAGTTGGGCTCTTGCATTATTGAGGATGGGTGCAGGAATGGAGCTTCCTCCTCCAGTGAGTTGTTTACATCTATAACTGGATGTAACAGGACTGTAGAACTTGGAGTGGAACAGTCGGTTGTAGGATCATTTAGATTTGTCTATTACTTCCTGCTTATGCTGTCTTGTAGTTTCATCAAGTTAACCCCTCATTCTTAGGCATGCCCTCTTGCACTTATTGTATAGTCATTTTACAAGAACAAATAAGCTGAAATAGTACATAATACAATGGAGGTCTGACCAATATCTTGAAGCACGTTAAAAATAACGTTTGACAAAGCTTGAACAAAATGGCTTTCAATTCAAAAGCAACTGATAAGGTTATATCCAAAAACATGCTTAAAACAAAGTCATGCTCACTTAATTTGCTGCGGATAGTGTAACAATGTACTTTTGGCAAACGTAGCATTCCAAAACTGTGTGGTCTGGTTCCTGATCTGCCGGTTCTTATGTAGGAAGGTGATACTGAGCAGAGATGACAGTTGTTCCAAGACGTCACTATCAAAGGACGATGTGTAACGGGATTGCAAGCAAATAAGAATATCTGCATACAGTTTCTCCAACTAGAAGAAACAAAGAATTTGACCATAAAACCAGTCAGACACTTGATATATTGAAGACTAGAATTTAAACCGGTCTGCCACTAGAAAGAAAATGTTAATCCACAATAAATTGTTTTTAAAAAAAAAAAGGATCAGTTCAAACCAAGTTAAAAATACACAATGCTCATTATTAAAATGACTCCACTACTGCATTCTGGAACAGACAGCACATGCAGAAAAAATAGGAAGATCAGCCATTATTTTATAGTCTAGAGGAAACTTCTAATTTGGAACCACACAAGCAAATGGTCACATCTGATTTCCCTAATGATAGCTAACATGGTGATATACACCAATGATTTAAACATTTTGTATCCTATTGTCACAGTAAAACAAAGCCAGGTGCAATTTGTCAATGCCATGTTAGGAATTAATTAGATTACTTACAGTGTGGAAACAGGTCCTTTGGCCCAACAAGCCCACACTGACCCTCCGAAAAGCAACCCATCCAGACCCATTCCCCTACATTCACCTAACATCACAAGCAATTTAGTATGGCCAATTCACCTCACCCTCACATTTTTGGACTGTGGGAAGAAACTGGAGCACCTGGAGGAAACCCACGCAGACATGGGGAGAATGTGAAAACTCCACACAGACTGAGGCGGGAAATGAACCCGGGTCTCTGGCGCTGTGAGGCAGCAGTGCTAACCACTGTGCCACCGTGTGGAATTAATTAAATCAGTTATTGTGTTAACAACCAACTGTTGTTCCACCTAGCTCTTTTTAAGAGTAAGCATCCAAGGCCTAACAAGTTGAAAAGACTGCACAGTTCAGAAGGAACAAATGATAACCAAGCGACTTATTACTTGGGAGAGCAACTGGAAGTGTCAATATGGAAAACGGTAATTTTGAGAATCCTTTTGAAGTTTCAGAAGTGGAGATGGGTGTCACAAAATGTAGGATACAGACCTCTGATGGGAGTTCAGGAAGATTGCTTCAATATAACTGTCAGTAGTGTGTATCCCCTAGTGAAATTGGCAAAATTACTGGTTCAACGTGACTTGATGAAAGAATATCCGCAAAAGACAGACAGCACCTGAATCAATTATGAACATTCAGGGTGGTGAATCAATTGGCTAAACTCAAAACTTCAAAATGTTAGAAATTAATATTACTTTTGGGGTTGTGGTAAACCAAGTAACTCCATGCAATTTTTATACTTTAAAAATTCACTTGTGGGACATAGACATATCTGGCTGACCAATATTTATTGCACTCAACAAGAGGGTGGTGAGCCTCTGGCAGGTTAAAGATATCTAGTGAAACCACAGCCAAGGGAACAGGCTTGGCAGAATCAGCAAGGAAAGACGACAATGTTCAACTTGACTCTCATCTGGCACAGTGAAGAGACACAAGAGGTGGAGAGCGAACTGCTGCAGCCCACATGATGTAGATTGACTCACTATACCCTTAAGGAGGAAATTTCAGAATTTTTACCCTGCATTAGTGAAGGAACAGCAACATATTTCAAGTCAAAATGGAGGGGAACTTGGAAGTGATAGTGCTCCCTTTTCTCTGCTGCCCTTGTCCTTCTAGGTAGAAATGGTCATGAGTTTGGAAGATACTGTCTTAAAGATCTTTGGTGACTTTCTGCAGTGCATCTTGTTGATAGCACACTCTACTATTACTGCTGTGTATTGGTGGTGGTGGTGGGAGTAAACATTTATGGAAGTGGCGCCAATCACGTGACTACTTTGTCCTGCATGGTGTCAAGTTTCTTAAGTGTTGTTCAAGCTTCACCCATCCAGGCAAATAGGGAGAACGCCATCACATTCCTAATTTCTGCCTTGTAAATTGTAGACAAGCTTTGGGGAATCAAGTGGTGAGTTATTTGCTGCAGTATTCAAGTCCTCTGACCTGCTCTTGTAGCCAGTTATGCGACAGATCCAGATGAGCTTCTGGTCAATGGGAAACCTAACAATGCTGATAGTGGGGGGATTCAATGACAGTAACAGCACTGAATGTCAAAAGGGCCGCAGTTAGATAGTCTCTTATTTGACATGGTCATTGTCTAGCAATTGCGTGGTGCAAATGTTGCTTGCCACTCGTCAGCCAAAGCCTGGATATTATCCAGATCTTGTTATATTTGAACATGGGATTGCTTCAGCATCAGCACCACGTAGAAAACCAGGAAAATAGGAAACAAGTGCAATTTAAAAATCACAATTCCAGGTTATAGTCCAACAGGTTTATTCCATTAAATCTGTTGGACTATAACCTGGTGTTGTGATTTTTAACTTTGTCCATCCCAGTACAACACCAGCACCTCCAAATCATGACTGTAATTTAAAATGGCATCAAGAACAAAGAACAAAGTAAAATTTACAGCCCAGGAACAGGCCCTTCTGCCCTCCAAGCCTGAGCCAATCCAAATGTACTGGCTAAACCGGTCGGTCAATTCCTAAGCATTTGTATCCGTCTGCTCCCCACGTATGCATGCATCTGTCCAAACGCATCTTAAATGAATCTACCTTGCCTGCCTCTACCACCTCTGCTGGCAACGCATTCCAAACGCCCACACCCTCGGTATGACGTACTTGCTGGGTGTATCCCCCTTAAACTTTCCACCTCTCACCTTGAAAGCATGACCTCTTGCAATTGAATTCTTCACCCTGGGAAAAAGCTGGTCTCTATCCATCCTGTCTACACCCTTCATGATTTTGTAAACCTCAATCAGGTCCCCCCTCAATTTCCTTTTATCTAATGAAAATAAACCTAACCTACTCAACCACTCTTCATAGCTAGCACCTTCCATACCAGGCAACATTCTCGTAAACCTTCTCTGCACCTTCTCCAAAGTGTCTACACTTTGGTAATGTGGCGACGGGAACTGTACACGGTATTCTAAATGCAGCCGAACCAATGTCTTGTACAATTTTACCATGACTTGCCAGCTCATACTCAGTACCCCGTCCAACGAAGGCAAGCATACGATGTGCCTTCTTGACCACTCTATCCACCTGTGCAGCAACCTTCAGGGTACAATGGACCTGCACTCCCAGATCTTTCTGCCCATCAACTTTTCCCAAGTCTCTTCCATTCATTGTATAATTCGCTCTCGAATTAGTCTTGCCTAAATGCATCACCTCACATTTGCCTGGATTGAATGCCATCTGGTATTTTTCCATCCAATTCACCAGTCTATCTATATCCTCCTGTATTCTCTGACAGTCCCTTATGCTTTCTGCTACTCTACCAATCTGTGTGTCATCTGCAAACTTGCTGATCATACCAACAGTAATCATTCTGCAAATTAAACATATATCACAATGTCCCAGGACACATTAAGTAGCGTTCCATTTCATACTACTTTACTCCTTTCTTCAACAGCTCCACACAGTCTTTTTCAAAATTGCTTACCTTGTTACACAGATGAGTGTTGTACACTTTTGAAGTCCCATTAACTGGACTGCAAAAAATAGAAACAGGTGAGAAACAAAATGCAGTGACATAAGCAAACTGACAAAATATAGCACTAGCCAATGATATCAAACACTTTTCATTTTAATAAACATAGCTCCATAAGCTCCACTGGAACAAAATAACGCAGCTCCACAAAAATCACACCAGTGGAACAGTTTTATCATCTCTTCCTTCATCATTTATCTGATTTAATTTTAAATGTCAGTTCTCTCTTCAAGCCTTAAATCCAGTGATGCTTCCAGTCATATAATTATATGTACAGCAGCTTTTTCTGCACCGTCATAAACCTGGTTAAAATTAATTACATACTTTGATGCCTTTGTATAATAGCCTCAACGGTCAGTGTTTTTCCTGCCTCATTTATTCATTCAATCAATTTTAAGCAGGTTATATCAAATTATCCATCACTTATTCTTACAAAAGTATCCTCAATTCCTGATACCTGCATATTTGCATTTACAATCAATTCTCCTAAATTGCGATAGTTGCGTTCCCATGCAACCTCAAGTTGTAGAAAATTGCACAATAGAAATAATGGCGCCTATGGGAAAAACAGGGCTGGTCCGAATCAGTAAAAATCAAAACAAATTCAGTAGTTAACCTAAGGCAAACAGTAGCACAAAGTAAATGTTAAAGTCATATTTTAATGAAATAATACAATAAATTTAACACTTCAAGGGTTTCTGAGTTTGCTAAGTTTAGCATTGTATTAAGATAGGGGCGGAGGGTCATCGGTAGTAGAAATAGCACTGAGGTTTTCAGAAAGCTCAGCAATCATGGGAGGATGGCTTAGTGCATTACTTCCAGGTGTAGTTCTTGGGTGCAGGTTATGACAACAGAAAATATTTAGTCCAGAAGTGGATAGCTTGGTGGTTGATTGGCCTCACCCGTTTCTTGGGGGTTGGCTTAAAAAAAAGGCACCTAGTTTTAGCTGCTTTGTCATTTTCCTGCTTTCACGAGGAGGCTGTTCATAGGTGTCAGATAAGACCTCCCACTGCTATACTGCTGCATTCTGCACTGTAGTCATCGTCTTCTAAGAGCTGCAACTGCTTCTCAATTTCCCTCAGGATAGAAGACAAAAGGGAAGTGGAAGGTTCTCTTGGTGTTCTATCCTGGACTTCATAGCCTTCATCACGAACTTCAAATTTCCCCCACAGCAACAAGTTGCTGTATATCAGCTGTGGAGAAGCATTCACAATGGGACTCAAGCAGCTCCTCAACATCCTCAGGTCTCCACTTCTTGAAATCTAACTTGCTTTGCAAGAGCAACACAGTGTTCTTTGATTGCTGGAAGCTTCTGACTGTTCAATGCCTTTAAAATCATTAAGAAAATATGGAAGCAGTTTCCACCAAACTACATGCAAGCAGTCCCTACTTGATGTCACCCCAGGCTTCCACAATAATGTCAACAACATTTGTAAAGGTAAAGCTCTTCCAAACTTGAAGAACACTGTCCTTA
Organism: Chiloscyllium plagiosum; assembly: GCF_037043375.1. NCBI lineage: Eukaryota > Metazoa > Chordata > Chondrichthyes > Orectolobiformes > Hemiscylliidae > Chiloscyllium > Chiloscyllium plagiosum. The sequence goes on along the minus strand of NW_028270145.1, from coordinate 95,003,769 downwards.
ACATCACCCTCAGTAGCTGCAATCAATTCCTTGAATGTGCGCTTTGAATAATAACCTTTAAAAGCTGCTATTGCACTCTGGTCCATGGGTTGAATGAGAGGTTGTGTTCAGTAGTAGAAATAGCACTTTGATGTTTTCAGAAAGCTCACCAATTGTGGGAGGATGGCCTAGAGCATTGTACAGAATGGGAGAATCTTGAAATCCAAAATTTGCTCTCTTGCAAATACAAGAAGGTCAGAAAAATTTTTCCCCATCATCCAATCATTTTTTGCTTGACCTGAAGTCAACACCTAAAGGACTTAATGTAAACTTTCAAGGCTCGCAGAGTGGTACAACCAAAACAGGTTTAAGCTTTTATTCTCCACTAGCACTGGCACCCAACAACACAGCCATACGATCCTTTGCGACCTTAAAACCTGGAGGGTGCAATCTATTCTTAAAAATATAAGTTCTGGATGGCATTTGCTTCCAGTATAAGCCCATCTCATCCAAATTGAAGATTTGATCTAAGAAGTAGCCGCCTTCCTCAATTTTTTTTACCATGGGAGTAAATGACAGCATACATTTCTCATCTCCACTAGCAGCTTTGCCACATAAAAAAAAATACATAATATGCATGGCGGTTCTTAAACCCAGCAAACCAGTCACTACCAGCACTGAAGGCAGACATCTGCAGAATTTTCAGCTTTTTTCCATAGATGCTCATAAATTGATAAGGCTTTCTGTTTTATGGGAAGAATGGTGGTCCCAGATCACTTTTTCAATTGACTTTCTATCCATACACTTAAAAGTTGTTCCAACTCAAGTTCCTTTTTCAAGATCTTGCAAACATGCTTGCACTCAGATTTGTTCCAGCAAGGCAGCCTGCTTCAACTCTTTCCGCATCGTCTCTAATAGCGCGTAACATAGACTTCTTTATTTCTGTTACATGAATATCACATGCTCTTTCATTATGCTCAAAACGCTTTTTAACAACTAGCCTCTATTCAAATGTTATAGCATTTTTATGGTCACCACCCACGATTTTTTTCACCTGGATGCTTCTTGTCAACATTCTTGCAACTTTGTCCTTCCATATTCATGGGAAACACAGTGGGATCTGCAAAAAACAGGACCTAAATTACTGAGTTGAAAAATGTGGTACTGAAAAAACACAGCAGGCCAGGCAGCATCCGAGGAGCAGGAGAATCGACGTTTCGGGCATAAGTTCTTTTTCTGAAGAAGGGCTTATGCCCGAAACGTCGATTCTCCTGCTCCTCGGATGCTGCCTGGCCTGCTGTGTTTTTCCAGCACCACATTTTTCAACTCTGGTCTCCAGCATCTGCAGTCCTCACTTTCTCCTAAATTACTGAGTACAGCACTGTGCCCTTCACAAAGCTTTTCACCAGAAAGTGCATGGGCTGACTGACCACATGACGTCGGCACAGAGTCCAGTCCTCCACGCACTGCAACAGCTAGTGCCAGGGATAGAATCATGTAATAGCCGATTTAGAGAAAAACAGTTCCCCAGTTCACCAATAGCAGTGACCTGCATTTTCACCACACAATTTCTTAATAAATCAGTGCTTATTTCAACTTCCTTTGGTGTGAAACCCAGAACTGATGTATTCATGAGTGATGCTCAATTCTTATACACTGTACCTTTGGCAAACCATATTCCTTTGATTTTAAATTTCACAGATTCATTACCATCATAAGGAATTCTTCATCTGTTTTAAGTGGGCAAATCCTTACTGACATTAATGTGCTCTGGAACTAGACTCTCCCACAAGTGAAAACAATCATCTACACTGTCAAACCCCCCAACAATTGAGTTTCAATAAAAGTAATCTCTCAATCAGAACTCCAATGACCCCAAATGGGCCTACTCAATCTCTTAAAATCACTACACATCTAGAATTTTATAAACTGCAGATATTTCTCCAAGCTGTGCGGCAATTTTTTTTTATTCATCTGTGGGACCTGGCATCGCTGGCTGGCCAGCCAGCATTGATAGCCCATCCCTATTTGGCTTTCAGAAAGTGGTGGTGAACTGCTTTCTTGAATCGCTGCAGTCCACTTGCTGTGAGTTGACCCACAATGCCAGTAGGGAGGGAATTCTAGGATTTTGAACCAACGACTGAAGGAACGGTGGTATATTTCCAAGTCAGGGTGGTGGGTAGCTTGGAGGGGAACTTGCAGGTAGTGTGTCCCCAAGTACCTATTGCTCTTGTCCTTCTAGATGGAAATGGTTGTGGGTTTGAAAAGTGCTGCCTAAGGACATTTGATGAATGTCTGCAGAGCACACACTGATGCTACCGAGTGAGAAAGGTGGAGGGACTGCATGTTTGCAGATGTGGTGCCAATCAAGCGGGTTGCTTTATCCTGGATGGTGTCAAGCTTCTTGTTAGTTATTTGAGCTGCACCCATTCAGGCAAGTGGGGAGTATTCCATCACGCTCCTGACATGTGCCTCATAGGTGGTGGATAGACTTTGGGGTGTCAGGAGGGGAGTTACTCGTCACAGGTTCCTAGACTCTGACCTGCTCCTGGAGCCACTGTATTTATGTGGCGAGTCCAGTTGTAGTTGCTGGTCAATGGTAACCTCAAGGATGTTGACAGTGGAGGAGTCAGTGATGGTAATACCATTGAATGACAAGTGGCTGTGGTTAGAGTGTCTCTTATTGGTGATGATCATCGTCTGGCATTTATGTGGCACAAATGTTATTTGCCACTTATCCAGGTTTGAGCGGGGATGTCCAGATCTTGCTGCATTTGAGCACTGACTGCTTCAGCATTTGAGTCGTCGCAAATGGTGCTGAACACTGCAAATCAATCAATCAATCAAACATCCGCATTTCTGACCTTCTGACAGAAGGAAGGTCATTGATGAAGCAGCTGAAGATTGTTGGGTCTAGGACACTACCCTGAGATACTCCTGCAGAGATGTCCTGGAGATGAAATGACTGACCCTTCACAACCATCTTCCTTTGTGCCAGGCATGACTCTAACCAGTGGAGTGTTTGCTCCTGATGCCCAGTTTCCAGTTTTGCTAGAAACTGCAGGCTCCTTGATACCATACTTGTTGAAACACACCCTTGATGTCAAGGGCTGTCACTCTTACCTCACCTCTGGAATTCAGTTCTTTTGTCCATGCTTGAACCAAGGCTGTAATAAGATCAGGAGCTGACTGACCCTGGTGAAACCTAAACTGGGCGTCACTGAGCAGGGGCTGCTTGATAGCACTGCTAATGACCCCTTCCATCACTTTACTGATGGAGAGTAGACTGACTGGGCGGTAATTGACTGGGTTGGATTTGTCCTGGTTTGTGTACAGGACATACCTGGACAATTTTCCATATTGTCGGATAGATGCCAGGTGTTGTAACTGTACTGGAAGAGCTTGGCAAGGGAAGCAGCAAGTTCTGGAGCACACGCCTTCAGTACTATTGCTGGAATGTCATCAGGGCCCATTGCCTTTACAGTATCCAGTGCCTCCAGCAGTTTCTTGATATCACGTGGAGTGAATCAAATTGGCATCTGTGATGCTGGGGACCACTGGAAGAGTCAGAGATAGATCATTCACTTGGCGCTTCTGACTGAAGACTTTTGTGAATGCATCAGCCTTATCTTTTGCAATGATGTGCTGGGGTCCTTCATCATTGAGAATGGGGATATTTGTGGAGCCACCTCCTTCAGCGAGTTGTTAATTATCCACCACCATTCGTGACTGGATGTGGAATGACCGCAGAGATTAGATATGATCCGTTGGTTATGGGATCGCTTAACTCTATGTATCGCCTGCTGTTTATGCTGTTTGGCACGCAGGTAGTTCTGTTTGGTAGCTTCACCAGGTTGAAAGCTCATTTTTAGGTGTGCCTGATGCTGCCCTTGGCATGCCCTTCTGCACTCTCCATTGAACTAGGGTTGATCCTCTGGCTTGATGGTAATGGTTGAGTGGGGGATATGCCAGGCCATGAGGTTGCAGATTGTGCTGGAATATAATTCTGCTGTTGATTGCCCACAGCACCTCATGGATGCCCAATCTTGAGCTGCTAGATCGGTTCGAAGTTTGTCCCATTTAGCACAGTGTTAGTGCCACACAACACAATGGAGATTATGCTCAATGTGAAGGCGGGATTTGGTCTCCACAAGGACAGTGCGGTAGTCACTTTTACCTATAGTACTCCTCCATGTTGCTCAACATGGAGGAGTACTAAATCATTAGCCGAAGGAGGACAGTACATGGTAACCAGTAAGGTTTCCTTGCCCGTGTTTAACCTGAAGCCATGAGACTTCATGGGATGCGGAATAGATGTCGAGGATTCCCAGGACAGCTCCTTCCAGATTGTATACCACCGAGCCTCCTGCTGGGACTGTCCTGTTGGTGGGCCAGGACATATCCAGGGATGGTAATGATATGTCTGGTGTGTTATGTGAGGTATAATTCAGAAAGAATGACTATGTTAGGCTGTTGCTTGATTATTCTGAGAGACAGCTCTCCAAATTTCAGCACTAGACCCTAGAAGTTGGTAAGGAGGACTTTGCATGGTTGATAGCTCTATTTGTGTTTCTGCCATTGTCTTTTCCAGTTCCAAGGTCAATACCAGGTAGCCCGTCTGATTTAATTTCTTTGTTGTGCCTTTCTAGTGATTGACACAACTGAGTGGCTTGCTCAGCCATTTCAGAGGGCAGTTGAGAGCCAATTGCTGTGGCTGTGGAGTCACATGTAGGCCAGACCAAGATGGCAGATTTCCATCCCTAAATAATATTAGTGAACCAGATGGCTTTTTCTGACAATTGACAATGGTTTCATGGTCATCAGTCGACCCTTAATTCCAGATTACTTTTATGGAATTGAAACTCCACCATCTGCCAGGATTCAAACCCAGGCCTCCAGAACATTATTCTGGGTTTCTGCATTAATAGTTGGGCGACAATACCACTAGGCCATCACTGCCCATTACCATGAATAGCTCAGTCTATTTAAGGCTTTCTGAAGGTCCTTGCAGAATATACAACACACTTCAAGTAGAAATGTCATCTATTCAACTATCCTAATCTTGCTGACTGCTTACATTTAGATGAAGAGAAAATAATTATATAAAATACTTGCTCTTTCATTCAAGGCCCAACCCTACAACCCAACCAAGTGAGTTCAACTTTTTCTCATGACTCCCTCTAAAGTTTTCAGATAATTACTTATTGAATAATACACGCAACCTTTTGTAGATTCATGATATCAAAGTAAATGGGAACATTTCCAAAAAAGAGAAGCTTCCCAAAAGACAGAACCTTTCCAATTGAACTAAAAGAAAGAGCAATTAACCTAGCCAATTGAATTTGGGTATAGCAATTAGGCTTTGTGGCAAAACAGGATTACAAACATACACTATGCAGCACGCTAACAGTCCATTGAGTGATAAAAAACACTGCTTGGTTTTAGACATCACTCACTAAAGTGAAACTGTCAATGGTGAACTTAAAACACACAAAATTGTAATACATACCTTGAAGTCCTTTCGTAGAAGGTAGATATAGAGCCCGTCAAGTGGGCTAAAACTGCTTTAATTGCTGAAGCCAGGGATAAGTGATTGAAGATACTGGACAGAATGTTGACAATACCAACTCCAATGGATACCAAGCCCGCTGTTGGTGTTTCAAATTGAAATTCATTGGAACTTAGTTCATGAAAAGCATCTGTGATTTTCACTAAAAGTTTGAGCAGTGAAGTTAGATTTCCTAGAGGTTCCTGTTTCTTCGTTAGCCAGTGGGTAGGAGTGTGAGGTGCTAAGAGAGAACACAATTGATAGATTGAGCCATTCACGGTAATAACAAATGCAAATAATACAAGTGGCCTTCCAAATTTAGTATTCTTAAACTGTTTGAAAACATTGTGGGGAATCTTTCCAATCAAGCAGAAAAACATCAGTCCTAGAAAATAAAAAATTAAAAAGGTCTTTTTCACAGGACCCCTAGTTAAATAGTAAAACCATATTGGCCAACAATATTACGGAGACCTCAAATTAACAAGACCAATGGTAATTCAGAGACATGTTTTTAAAGATCAAACTATTATTTCTACTGTGAATTTAGCGTCTAGTTAGGACAGCATCTTATTCTGAATCTATGTTGGCTAAAGTTTGAATGTGACTGTCTAAAAGACACAATCTATGGCAATGAATTCCATAGATTCACCACACTCTAGCTGAAGAAGTTTGTCCTTACTTCCACTCTAAAGGGTATTCCCTTTACCCTCAGGCTGCACCCTCAGGTCCTAGTCTCTCCTACCAATGGAAACATCTTCCAAACATCCACTCAGTCCAGACCATTCAGTATTCTGAAAGTTTCAATTAGAGCCCCCTCATCCTTCTAAACCCCATCAAGTATGGACCCAGAGTCCACAAACGTTCCTCATATGTTAAGCTTGAGATTAATCAAAATTATCCTGAAATCTGAAGTGAAGTACATAGATTGAAAATGGACAGAAAATTAGATTTATTAGAATTGTTAATAGGCACAAAGATGAGTTGCCTCTTCTAGTTTCACATATTAGTTGCATTTGGAATAAATGGGTAAGTAAAATTCTTCAGGGATTCACCTTACCTCGACCTCCCGAAGCACAGGGAAACTTGCTTGGATTACATCTAATTTCCAAATATATTACACCACAATTCTCTCCATTTACAACAATGCATATGGTAGTGCAGTTAAAGATAAGAAAGTAGGATACTTACAGTTTGGTTTTTGCTGAAACTTTGAGAACTGAGAGAAATCAACACAGTCAATCATCACATTCAGAACATGAACGATGGCATCCAATGTGGATAAGTTCTGAAGAAAGGAGAGAAAAATCCTCAATTAAACTATTCTTCACTTAGTTGTGATATATTGATTGCACAAGAATGCTCAAGATTTCAATTATCCATCCAGAAATTTACTAGCCTCCCACCATGCTACTTTTACTTCCATAATTAGCAAATAGTACATTTTATTAGCTGATTATACTCAACAATCAGCTACTATTCACATCCCTCGGTCATTGATTATAGAATCATAGAGATGTAAAGCACAGAAACAGACCCTTTAGTCCAACTCGCCCATACCAACCAGATATCCTCACCTAATCTAGTCCCATTTGCCAGCACTTGGCCCATATCCCTCCAAACCCTTCCTATTCATGTACCCATCCAGGTGCCTTTTACATGCTGACAGCTCATTCCATACGCACACCACACTCTCAAGTCTCTTTTAAATTTTTCCCCTCTTACTCTAAATTATGCCCTCTAGTTCTGGACTCCCGTAGCCCAGGGAAAAATACCTTGTCTGTTTACCCTATCCATGCCCCTCATGATTTGATAAATTTAAGATTACCACAGCCCAGCCTATTCAGCCTCTCCCTGTAGCTCAAATCAAATCCTCTGAAACAACATCCTTGTAAATTTTTCTGAACCCATTCATAGCAGTAGTAATATAGATTTACTATTTTTACACTTTTTGCCACTTTGCTTCCCCTCAGCTGTCTTCAAAGATTGAAAAGTCTAGTTTTTCCCAGCTTTCCTTCATAAATTACATAACAGTTTGGAGTTATAATTCTGCCCAAACTACCTTGAACGCATTTCCACTGGATCAGGAGAAAGTACTGAAATTAGCATTGTTGCCTAACTGCAAACCATATGGAGTCAAAGCATGACATATCCCAAAAAGGTAGAATACTTAGGTTATGTAGACTGTTTTGCTGTTTGCCTGATGGAGCTGATAGAGGTGGTTAATGAAAGATGCATTATTTTCCTACATTTTACCACTAATTTCAACCTTCTATTATTACAGCAAATTACCCAATTATCTTAAATTCGACGATTAAAAAGGTATATTACACCTGCACATTTGGTATATCTTGTTCTTGGGATTCATGCTTCCAAACTATTAATTACAGCTAACCTGGAAGTTGGTTAGGGTTAAAAGCACAGAGCTCTTAAAAGAGCCGTTTCCTAGAGTCTATTTCAGAGCAATTTAAAACCAGATAAGAAGCTGAGAAGTTGGACTGCAGACAACAAATGAAAAGAGTAATTGTTTCCAGACTGAAGATAGCACTCAATCATCATAGACAAATCAGTTCTACCTGTTGTATAAATAACTACTTACAGATAAGGTAGCATCATCCAATGCTGATAAGATTTTGGCACTTAATTCCTCACAGCAAATGTTGGCTTCTGCTGTTGCCACAAGAGCTGCGCAGCGTGCAAATGTTTTATACAACTCAGCCCACGTTCTCAGTAGTGACTTCATTGTAGACTGAAGGACAGAAGAGAAACAAAAAACAATTATATAACTATAAAATTCATTCCACAAAAATTACACCCATGACGTTTTCTCATATGGTGGCTTTAACCATTAAAAAATTCTTAAAGCGCATCTGTACAGCTTACAGAAGTTACCAGTTCCATAGTGATTATAGTTGCAACTATTTCTGCTTAACTGGCCAGACACACATACCATTCTATAATCCTCACTGCCTTTTCAAATCTTTCTCCTCTCGCCTTAAAAATATCCAGAAGGTCACCCTCAACCTCCTATGCTCCAGCCCTGGCCTGTCAGAGTCCGAGATGTACAGCACGGAAACAGACCCTTCGGTCCAACCAGTCTATGCTGACCAGATATCCCAACCCAATCTATTCCCACCTGCCAGCACTCGACCCATATCCCTCCAAGCCCTTCCTATTCATATACCCATCCAAATGCCTCTTAAATGTTGCAATTGTACTAGCCTCCACCACTTCCTCTGGCAGCTCATTCCATACACATACCACCCTCTGTGTGAAAAAGTTGCCCCTTAAGTCTCTTTCCCCTCTCACCCTAAACCTATGCCCTCTAGTTCTGGATTCCCCGACCCCAGGGAAAAGACTTTACCTATTTATCCTATCCATGCCCTTCATAATTTTGTAAACCTCTCAGCCTCCGATGCTCCAAGGAAAACAGCCCCAGCCTGTTCAGCCTCTCCCTATAGCTCAAATCCTCCAACCCTGGCAACATCCTTGTAAATCTTTTCTGAACCCTTTCATGTTTCACAACACCTTTCCAATAGGAAGATCAGAATTGGATGCAATATTCCAACACTGATCTAACCAATGTCTTGTACAGCCACAACATGATCTCACAACTCCTGTACTCAGTACTCTGACCAATAAAGGAAAGCATACCAAACGCCTTCTTCACTATCCTATCTACCTGCGACTCCACTTTCAAGGAGCTATGAACCTGCAGTCCAAGGTCTCTTTGTTCATCAACACTCCCAAGGACCTTACCATTAAGTGTATAAATCCTGCTAAGATTTGCTTTCCCAAAATGCAGCACCTCTCATTTATCTGAATTAAACTCCATCTGCCATTTCTCGGCCCATCTGATCAAGATCCTGTTGTAATCTGAGGTAACCTTCTTCGCTGTCCACTACACCTCCAATTTTGGTGTCATCTCTCCTGGCAACTCGAACACTCTATACACCTGGCAGCATTCTGGTAAATCTTTTCTGAACCCGCTTTAGTTTAATAATATTTTTCCTATAACAGGGTGACCAGAACTGCACACCTTACTCCAGAAGAGGTCTGTACAACTCAACATGAGATCTGAACTCTTTTATTCAAAGGTCTGAGCAATGAAGTCAAGCGTGCTAAACACCTTCTTAACCACCCTGTCTACCGGTGACGCATATTTCAAAAAACTATGTACCTGAACTCCTAGGTCTCTGTTCTATGATACTACCCAGGGCGGTACCATTAATTGTACAAGTCCTGTCCTTGTTTGTTTACCAAAATGCAATACTTTGCACTTGTCCAAGTTAAATTCCATCTGCCACTCAACCCAACTGGTCAAGATCATATTCTATTAGGCTGCTTAATTATTTGCTATAATTGGCACTAATCATTAGTGACTTATGCACTTGAATACTTAAATCCTTTTACACATCAGAATTGTGCAGTCATTCTCAATTCAAGTAAATACTCTACTTTTACTTCTCCTGCCAAAAAGTGAACAATTTCATATTTTCCTACATTATACATCATGTACAGACTCACCTAAACTATATCCGTCGCCATATTCGGTTCCTGCTCACAAGATACTTTTAAAAAAAGCTAAAAATTTGCAGATGGTGCAAAGATAAATGATCATGTCTTATTAAATTTAAACAGTTTAATACATACTACCTCTTAAATCATAGTGTCCTCTTTTCAAGGATTTATTGAGTGATAGAACTGCTTGGTTCTGGTTTTAATCTTGCAAAATGTTTTTGTCAGTCCCTCGACATATTTTATTATTGGAGACCAGAATTGTACATTATCAAACTAAACTACATGCTTTTGTCTTGAATATTATGGTTACCTGTGGAAAATTCTGCATTGAGAACAAATGATTTATGGGTAGCATCAATGCAATGTATAAAGCACTGAAATTATGCTCAAGTGCATCCCCTTGATTTACTTCATTGGTCTAAAGAAACAAAGAACAACATAAATCTCAATTTCGCAATTAAAACATTGACACAATATCTTAAGTTTAAGAGTGTAGAGATTGATGAATGTCCTATGTACATTTGAACAGCCTAGAGAATAGTAATTTTGTGAATTACAAAAAACAAGAATGGAATGGGGAAGAAAGATTCTAGTTTATAATCATCATACCTGGGTTACCTGATCAATCAATGGATTAACAACAATGCTCCACATTCGCCAAAGGTGCTCCTTGTTTATGACCAGTGTTGCAGATTGGTTAATAACATTTAAAACAGACTCACTGAATGCTAATGAACATGTGGGACCAGACAGTCCATATTCAACAAGTGTCTCGAGGATCATAAAAAACCTGAATTAAAGATTAAAAATAAAAATCAGTCAGCATAGGTACTTGTAGAAACATTCCAATGCATTATAAATTTCCCAGCAACCAATTGCAGTTCACTGAGAAATTATTTGTAATCTTGCTACAACCTCCATACTAGATACACAACTCTAGCATTGTCTCCCAAAACAGTTTTGAAAAATCCACAAGAAAAGTCACATGTAGTGTTTAGCAAAATAGGGCATTAGATTAATTCAGTCTAAAAAGCCCACAACACCATTTCTAAACTCCAGTGAATTAAGTACATTACCCTATAAGGCAACTCCTAATTCCAGGAATCAGTCTAACGAACATTCCTTGAAATGCTTGCAGTGCTAAGTATTGCTTCTACAAAAAAAAGGACCAAAATCCAGTACAATTGCGGTGAGATTTCCTGACTGGCATATTCTACTCTCTTTGCAATAAGAGACAGAATTTCCGTAACTTAAGTTTGATATACAGTGGTGCCTCGGAATCAGACTTTAACTCGTTCCAGGAGGCTGTTCGGATTGCGAAAAATTCGGATTCCGAAACTATTTTCCCCATAAGAAATAATGGAAAGTGAATTAATCCATTTTGGATCCAAAAAAAAAAACATTTTCAAGACACTTTTAACTCAACTGTCATTCGCACTGACTTCCTCTTATTCTTATTTGCTTCACTACTCTTCTTGGGTGCCATGGTGAATGCACAAGGGTGATAATTTAAAATAAAACCCAGCACAAATCAAGATGAAAACAGGAGGTAAAGTAGTGATGGACACACGAGAGATGCTTTCACGACTACTTCCCGGGACGAACCGAACAAACAACGTGCGACCTGAATGGTACGTGGTATTCGGATTCTGAAAACGTATTCGGATTTTAGGGCAAAAGTTTCTCAAAATAATTGTTCGGATTCAAATTTGTTCGAACAATAGGGCGTTTGGATTCCAGGAGCCTACCCTGACTGACTCCTGCAATGATTTCCTGAGACTGAGATAATCGACTTCTGATGACCACAACCATCTTCCTCTTTTGCGGGATATATTCCAATCAGTTGAGAAGTTTCCTCCGGATTCTAACTGACTTCAGTTTTGCGAGGGCTCCTTGATGCCAAAGTTGCCTTGAGATCAAGAGCAGATTCTCTCAAAATTAGAAATCATACAACACCAGGTTATAGTTCAACTTGCTTATTTGGAAGCATTAGCTTTTGGAGTGCTGCTCCTTCAACCACCTGATGAAGGAGCAGTGCTCTGAAAGCTAGTGCTGCCAAATAAACCTGTTGGATTATAACCTGGTGTTGTGGGATTTTTAACTTTGTACACCACAGTCCAACACTGGCATCTCCAAATCAGATATTGAGTAATGGTTGACTAAATACTAAGAATCAAGCAAATGTATATTCAGATAATGAACAAGAACCAGCAATTCAGTTTCTTTTGAAAAGTGGGGAAAGAAAAGGCAGCTACCAAACATGATACCTAGAAAATAAAAATCCTCATGTATTAAATGAAAGTCAAGATAAAAAAGGTACATGGTACTTCAAACATATTTAGGAAACAGGTGAGAGATAAATCCTTTAGGTATTGGTAGTAAAGTGCAAAGACACACCTTTCTTCAACCACACAATCTTCCAGTAAACTGTTGTGAAACAGCAGTATGATCAAGAAGAGTGCAGGAGTACCCTGAAATTACAATACAATTTTGATTAAATTAAGTGTCTAAGAGATCGGAACAGCAACATTAGATTCCTTAATTTCTAATAGTGTTAAATAAAATAAATTATAAGACCACTGACACAAAACTGCAACGGTAGGGATAAACAGTTATACTTGTTGTATATTTCATGCCAATCACCATGCCCACATACAGGCAAGTCAACTACAAATATTGCTGCTGAAAAGGTTTTTGTTTGCACTCACCCTGACAACTCAAGAACTAACATTTAGACTATATGAGGAGTACAGTGATTAGTAAACAAATGATGTGACGTGTAGAGAAGAATGACATGGAGAATGACTGAAAGTTACCTGCCAAGAAGTGTTACACGACACGGGGTAAAGACTCCTGCTTAATTTAAAGCAGCAGATTTGTCCCATGCAGTAATCTGTGAAAATTTGAAGGCCGAGAACTATTTAAAGTAAAAAATTAACTTTTTTTTTAAAAAAGTATGATAGAATAATTAAGTAACAACTATTTACAACTCTTTCCTTTCCTATTTTTTACCTACCCCTTCCACAATAGTAGATCAATAAAACTCAATTAGAATTTAGAAAACAAAACTTGTTATCACAAAATCACGGTGCGATTAGCACTGCTGCCTCACAGGGCCAAGGACCAGGGTTTAATTCCTCAGGTGACTGTCTGTGTGGAGTTTGCACACACTCCCAGTGTCTGCGTGGGTTTCCTCCGGGTGCTCCAGTTTCCTCCCACATCCCAAAAGATGTGAAGGTTAGGCGGATTACCCAGAGTGTTCAGGGATGTGTAGGTTTGGTAAGTCAGGGATAAACGTAAGGGAATGGGTCTGGATGGGTTACTCTTCAGAGTGTCGGTGTGGACTTGTTGGGCCAAAGGGCCTGTTGCCACAGTGTAGTGAATCTAATTTAAAAATCTAATAAAACCAGCCAGCTTTCAGTTTTCTCTGTATTCCTGTCTTTTCTTCGTGGGGATTTTGCTTCACAGGTTACTGATTAATGAAGTTACTTTTAAAGAGAGCTATTTTCCAGACAATCTCTATATGCTGGTAGCTTGGCAGTTCTCCTCCCAACTGTTCAATTTTCCCCGGTCTTACACCCCCAAAACATTGGATTGTGACACTGTCTTTTAAGATGGTCAATATATTAAATTCAAAGTGCATTGGAGATTTTTTTGGGATATAATTTAAACTGACCGGCCTAATTCGAATTGGTTGTCGTTTCCTAGCAACCAGCTACCCTAGCTACTCCAAGCAGCTGGAGCACAAGTGACATTGTATCTTATAGAGAACACTTGGTGTTATCACTGCTAGTTTTTAACTCTCAAAAAAAAGGTACAGTACACCCAGATCTTCATAACCTCACCACTTAAGAAAAAAAAAATGAACCATCATAATGCAAAGATGGCTTCATTTTTTTTCCAGACACATTACCCTAACATACGGATAACTTTAATACAAGTTCACCTTAACTTTCAGTGAAATCCGCAATATCGCATCTGCCATTTCATTCTTACAAACTGCAACATGTATGATTTTTAAAATTTAAAGTCTGTAACATAAAATTCCAGCAAAATAATCTCATTATCTTTAAAGCGTTCTAAGAATGTAAGCAGTTGTGACTTGTGTACACAACAGTCTCCAACATTCTTTATTACATGCTCATTAAAATGTTGTAAGGCCAGTACCAAACTCAATAGTTCCTTTTCGATTGCGGAATATTTCCTCTAGTGGACGTTGATCTTCTTTGAATAGTAACCAACTGGCAGTTCAATCCCATCCTCATCTTCCTGCAGGAGTACAGTTCCAACTCCAATGTCACTGGCAACTTTAAAAGGTTTTGAAAGATTGGTTGCAGCTAAAACTGGTTTAGTGGCTAATATGGCTTTCAAGTAGTCGAATGCCTCCTGGCATGGTTCTGTCCACCGAAACTTTGTGTTCTTCTTCAGCAAATCGATTAACGGTGCCACTGCACTGCTGAAGTTTGGAACAAACTTCTGATAGAATCCACCAAGTCCTAAGAATCGAAACACCTTTTTCTTCAAGGTTGGGAGTGGAAATTCCTCAATGGCCTTAGTCTTTGTGTTCCGTGGGATCAACCTCCCATGACCAATGTTATCACCTCTGCTTTCGAAAATTCTATTTTATTTAAGTTTATCACCAGTTTTGCATCTCGTAGTCATTCAAAGAGCTTTGCCAATTGCACCAGATGATCTTTCCAGGACTTAAAGATCACTACATCGTCCAAATAGACTGCAGTTTGTTAACCTAGCCACAACTCTTGTTCATATGTCTTTGGAATGTAGCAGGTGCGCTCTTCATTCCAAGTGCATCACTTTAAACTGATATAGCCTATTAGATGTAACAAACACAGAAATGTCTTTCGCCGTCTCTGACAAAGACACCTGGCAGTAACCACGTATTAAGTCTAACTCGTGATGCAACTGGCTTGTTGACTTTCTAAGTACAGTACTCCAATCTAGGAAGTGGATACACGTCCGATTTTGTAACAGCGTTGACCTTCCGATAATCTAGCCAGAATCGTTGAGTCCCATCCACTTTGGGAACTAAGATGACAAGCGAACTCCACTCGCTCTGGCTTGGTTCGATTATGCCCTCTACCTCCTTTTGGATCTGTCTGACTTTGACAGGATTAAGCCGATAGGGATGTTGTTTTATCAGAGCAGTATTCCCTACGCCTATTTCATGTACAATAGCATTAGTCCTCCCAATCTGATTCTTACATATGTCCTTACACTGCAGTAGTAAATCTTTCAACTGCATTCTATGCTCCTGAGACAGATAGGTTACTAACCTATCCCACTCAAGGACTTCATTTTTAAATCTATTTTGGGGCACATCAAAATCCACATCATCTGGATTTGATTCCTCACTCTGTGGGGTAGTAACTAATACTGGTTTCTCCAGTTCTTTCTCTCCAGTATAATTTGGTTTCAACATGTTCACATGACAAGCAGATACCTTTTTTCTCTATTTGGCATCTTTACTAGATAGTTCACCTGACTCAACATTTTCTCAATCTGATAGGGATAAATAAACCTAGCTTTGAAGGGATCTCCTATCACACGTCATTCCCTCGGGGAAAATGTCAGAGTCTCAGAGCCAACTGCCACTTGCTTCATTCTACACCGTGCCCTCTTTAGCTAACTCACCTACTCACCCTCACCTCTGATACATCATCAAAGTGTGAAATCTCAGAGTTTGGTCCTGTCAATTCTTTAATTTCAAAGGGTCTCTCACTTCATGACCGAATATTAACTCAAAGGGAATGAACTGAGTAGATTCATTTGGGGCATCTTGAACGGCAAACAATACAAATATGATACCTTTATCCCAATCATTTGGGTAGTCCTGACAGTATGCTCTCAACACGGTTTTCAAAGTCTGAGGCCACCTTTCTAAAGCTCCCTAGGATTCAGGATGACATGCACTGGATTTGAAGTGTTGTATACCAAAGCTATCCTTAACTTCTTTAAACAGCCGAGCAATAAAATTTGACCCTTGATCTTACTGAATCTCTCTGGGTAGCCTATATCATGTGAAGAAAGCTATTAACTCCATACCCAGCCCCTGCCTAGGTTGTGCACTCTCCTCTGCTCTTCTTGGTGTCTCTTCTACTATCTTCACTAAGTACACTTGCTTAGCTTCTTTTACCATGTTTTCCCACAGCACCTTTATTTAAATGGCTAACACTGTGACTTGACATGTCCCACTTTACCACAGTGGAAACACCTGAGGCCTTTCACCTCCTTTCCACCTTCTTGGACTTCTGTTTCATCCTGTGGTAAACTCTTACCAGTGTTCTCTACTCTTGGTTTCATGGTGTCCCATCTCCCCTTCTCCCAGTTTCTATCCCTCACAGGACGAAATGCTGGCTGGAAGCTCATCTTATGCACCAACATGTACTCATCTGCTAATTCTGCTGCCCTTCTCTTTCTGAATTTTTTGTTCCTCTGTGAATTCTTACCATCTCTGGAAGTGAGCTTTTAAAACTCCTTCAGCAGAATAATCTCTCAGAGCCTCAAAGGTCCGATCTATTTTCATAGCATGCACCCATCGATCAAAATGAATGATTAATTCTTTCGAACTCAAACTAAGCCTGACCTGGTTCCTCCTTTGAGTTTCTGAACTGCTGTCTATATGCTTCTGGTACCAATTCATAAGCACTTTAAAATAGCCCATTTAACCTCCACAATCTCTTGATCCCTCATCTGACAGTACAGCAAATACCTCACTAACACTGCTTCCCAGTTTAGTCTGAACTAGCATTACCTATAAATCCTTGGACCACTCCATCTGCCTAGACAATTTTTCAAATGAAATAAAGAAGGCTTCAACATCTTTCTCAAAAGGTGGCAGAGTTTTGGCATATAGCACTATCCTTCTCTTTTAATCTCCATCCTGTTAACTTGACTTTGCTGACTAAGTCGCAAATTCTCAAATTCAAATTCTCTTTGTCTCTCCTTTTCTTCTCTCTCTCTTTGCTCAGTTAAGAACTTTCTCTCTCTCTTTGCTCAGTTAAGAACTTTCTCTCTCTCTTAGTTTATCTTCAAATTACAATTGAGGAAGATGGAGTTAAAGTTTTTCTACCTCAACTGTACTTATCTGTTTCTCTACACACCTAAGTAATTGTGAGAGGTAATTTCGGTTTAAACTTTAAGATGTGCCTGGACCACGGACTGGTCTATAATAAAAGACAAAACTTTTGTTTCTTTTCTAGAACATTTTATATACTCAAAAGTAGAATAGTTTAAATTGTGCAGAATGCTGACAATTTGTGAGCGATAGTAAAATCAAGCAGGCTCTTGATTGATGAAGCCATTAACACAGCAGGGAAGGATGAGTCCTTGTCTGATAAGACTGCTAGCACAGACAGAGAAGAATAAGTCTTTGACTGATAAGACTACAGGGTGAGAAAAACAACAACTTTAGAGACTCTGAAGACATTTGTTGCAGACTTTGTGATAAGGGTACAAATCGAAGAATAATGATGTTTTTAAGAATGTGAACCTCATGGCTTGTTAGAGCCAAGGAGGGGAGGGACTTGTGCTGTATATAATGGGAGACTTTGTAAGCCTCAGCGCGCCTTTTCTTTAAGGGTGCCCGACTCTGCAGACTTGACTTGTTAATAAAACTTTGTTTTCCTGAATTTGTCTAGAGCGATTATTGAGAAGCGATTTTCGTTTCTAACAGTAATTGAGTAACCCCCTTATAATTTCAGCTTTGCTTTTGTCCTTGATTAAACCCAAATCTAATTTATTTGCTAATTCTAAAGATATGGCCTTTTTCTTTCCTTCTAAGCTTTGCTGGCAAATTTGGGAATCACCTTCAAATCTCAGAACCTCTTTAGCAATTTTAAGAGCCATTTCTCTCACTTTTAATTTAATCAACCACAAGTCACCGAAATTAAACAAATTGTCTTGTCTATGTTTTATTTAAAGACTTAGGACACTAACCTGCAAGTGTTTAAATCTGCTGGGACTTTTCATACCCCCAAATCTATTCAAATCTGTCTAAACCAGTTCAAATCACAGACCCGAGCCCAAGCCCCCAAACTGTTACAACATGAGGTAAGCCCTCCTGCTTAATTTAAAACAGCAACACAGATAAGCTTTAGCCGTGCAGTAATCTCTGAAATTCGAGCTGCCAAGAACTATTTGAAGTAAAAATTAACAACTTTATTTTTCAAGGTCTAACAGAATAATTAGCAAGTATTTACACTCCTTCCTCTCCCATTTTTTACCTTCTGCTTCAACAGTACTAGTCCAATAAAACTCTCAATTAAAATTTATAAAACAAAACTTGTTATCTCAAAACCAGGTAACTTTCAGTTTTCTCTGCATTCCTGTCTTCTTCTTGGGGATTCTGCTTCACAGGTTACTTATCGATAAAGGTACCTTTAAGAAAGCTATTTTTCAGACAGTCTTTACATGCCAGTAGCTTGGCAGTTCTCCTCCCAACCGTTCAATTTTCCCCGGTCTTATTCCCCAAAAGCATCGGATTGTGTCTGGCTTTTAAGACTGTCAATATACTTAAATTCAAACTGGATTGGAGTTTGGTATTTTTCGGGATATAATTTAAACTGATTGGTAAAATTAAATCTGTTTTGTTATTTCCAGGCAACCAGCTAACCTAGCTGCCCCAGTAGCTGGAACACATGTTACATTGTATCTTACGGAGAATACTTGCTAGCTTTTAACACTCTTAAAAAAGGTACAGTACACCCACATCTTCATAACAAGTGCACCTTTTACCAAAGTCTACTCACCAACTAGTCAGCACTCTCCTTGTCCAGAATAAACTTTGATTTTGTTTAACACTGGTATTTCTTGCCAATTGTTCCAAGTGCAAGGCAAAGGACTTCAACAAAATTTAAGTTTTGAAATGGGAATTCTAAAGAAGTCATATTGGACTGCAAACATTAACTTTCTTGTTCTCTCTGTAGGTGCTGCCAGACCTGAAGACCTGATTTTACTTCAAAAATAAAGTGCCTTGTTAGGGCAATACTGTAGACAACGTTCTGTACAACTAGAGTTATTGTTAATTCAATTTGAATGTATTCCAGGAAAAAAAAAGACACTGTTGAAGCTACATGTTTTACACTCATCAGGACAATTTGCAAGAACAATTCAAGGGGGATGAATGAGAGGAAAGGCAAACAGATAATAGTATTCATACTGTATGAGGAGTTTATCGATTGGTGCATGCACCATGTCAATGCCACCTACCAATTAAATAATGACCATCAGTTAACTATTTAAAACCAGCCAGACTGACTGACTGATCAGGGCAAAGGAGAGAGATGACCCAGCAAAAAGCTGTCAACTTTGTTGCTGAAATGGAACAGACATAAGTATATTCTGTCAGGAAAGGGCTTTGTGTATTAATATATGCAGCTTCCGCTACATGCAGGTGCACCACTTAAAAGCCTGACTGATACGCCTAAATCGGTTGCAACATCATTCTTGACAGGATTATCCAACAAATGTTGCCCAATTGCAGAATCACATCTAATGATGGAAACACATACAATTTTTTTTCGAACGCAGGCTGATTGGGGTATAGTGAGTACCTTCTTTGAAGGGATATGCGGCTTTATGCAATCAAGTCTTTGGGATAATGGCCTACATACCCAGCATCACACTGGCACTGAAATTCATACATCACATTATTAATTGGCTCGATAAGTAGAACATCTTTTTGTTTAGGTGGCAGCCTGCATTCCCTCTACTTTTTCTTCCACTGCATGTACCTCCATAATCTCTCCAAATTTGAGTCTGATCAAACTCAATATCAGAACCAGAGTCCTGAATAGCTCTGAGGAACAGTCACATTGGCTTGGAATCGCGTACTTTGTTTCACTCTCTCCACAGATGTCGCCAGATCTACTGAGTTTCACCAGTACTACCACTGTTTGAGATATCTTACCAATTGGGGATAGACTAGAACTTTTCAAGATCAAAATGGAATGCGAGGGTCTTTTAGGAATTGCGTATATATGAAAGAATGATCTGATCTGGAAGCCAATATCCAACATGATGGCTTTGATGTGATCTATTTCAGCACTAGGTTTACAGGAATGGTTCAGGCACTATTTATGAGTGCCAAGAAGACGGATTTTGCAGCACCAATTAGGACTGTCAGGCTCACAGAATGGCAAGTTTATTACATTAACATTCAGGTCCCTGTTCTTGGCTGACAGGGAGAACACTAACATGCATTATTCCTGTTTCAACTCAACAAAACATCAGACAAGTAGCTAATTTCTCAGGGCAGTTTCTTGACTAGTGTCAAACTGTCAGGCAGTAAACTGTCAGGATTGGTTTGAAGTTTAACAAATCATTAATTGATAGAACCACCTAACAATGCCTCTACCAAGTCTACTTGCCAAATAATTAGCACTCTCCACTCATGCAGTAATGTTGTTAGCCTTCACCTCGAATTAACATTCTTGCAAATTGCCCTGATGAATGAAAGACAAAAAACTTTAAAAAAATGAAACCAAGAACCATAGATGCTAGAAATCTTAAACAAAAACAGCAACTGCTGAACAAACACAGAAGTTCTGGCATCTATGGAGAGCAAAATACTTCAAATTGAGTGATTTTCCTTCAGATTTAAAGGAGGGTGTAAAATGCTGGTTTTTATGTTGTTAATGATGAACACACATTTATCTTTACTAGCCAATATTTTTAGTGCTATAACAAAGAGGCAGAAATAGAAAATAACAGATGGCATTCACAACATTAGACTGGAGGCTGAAGCAGACTAGGGTTTTATTATCGAACGAGTTGTAACTGAAACTGCTATTTATGTTATAGAAGACTAACTGTTCCCAGTGTGAAGGAACTCTCTTATGAGCAAAGGCTAAACAGGTTGGGAACCTACTCACTGGGGTTTAGAAGAATGTGGTGTGATATCATTAAAACATATTAGGATTCCTCAGGGGCTTAACAGGGAAAATGCTGCCTCTCAGGGGAGAGTAAAGATCGAGAGGGTAGAGTCTTAGAATAAAGGTGTGCCAATTTAAGGCTGAGGTGAGGAGTTTCTTCTTTCAGAGGGTTGAGTGTATGTGGAACTCCTTGCCACAGAGAGAGTTGTAGGAAAGAGCCCTTTTGGATATTTAAGGCTAAGACACACGGACTATTGATTAGTAGAGGAATCAGGGGTTTATGGAGAAGGGGTAGCAAAGTCAAATGGCAGAACAGTCATTCAATTGAACAGCACAACAGGCCTAGGAGCCGAATACACTATTCCTGTTCTGATTTATCTTTTTTTTAGCAAAAAAAACAACAATTCTTGACAGATAATTTTTTTTCAAAAAGAATTGCTTTTTTGTCACAATACGTTGGAAACTGGTCCAATTGGCCTAAAATTGGTCATTGGGAAAGTGCTAGAATACATTAAGAATATAGGAGGATACAGGTCATTCTTCTATTATTTAATAGTTGCGGTTTTATGCAACGCCATGCTGTAGAAAAGTCGTGCTTTAGAACAACACTTCAAGTGTTGGCAATAGAACATAGAAAAATACAGCACAGTACAGGCCCTTTGGCCCTCGATGTTGCGCCGATCCAAGCCCACCTAACCTACACTAGCCCAATATCCTCCATATGCCTATCCAATGCCCGCTTAAATGCCCATAAAGAGGAGAGTCCACCACTGCTACTGGAGGGCATTCCATGAACTCACGACTCGCTGAGTAAAGAATCTACCCCTAACATCTGTCCTATACCTACCACCCCTTAATTTAAAGCTATGCCCCCTCGTAATAGCTGACTCCATACGTGAAAAAAGGTTCTCATGGTCAACTCTATCTAAACCCCTAATCATCTTGTACACCTCTATCAAGTCACCCCTAAACCTTCTTTTCTCCAATGAAAACAGCCCCAAGTGCCTCAGCCTTTCCTCATATGATCTTCCTACCACCTTTCTGCCCAACTCTGCAACTTATCTATATCCTGCTGTAACCTGCCACATCCTTCCTCACTGTCAACAACTCCACCGACTTTCATATCATCCGCAAACTTGCTCACCCAACCTTCTAGCCTCTCCTCCAGGTCATTTATAAAAATGACAAACAGCAATGGTCCCAAAACAGATCCATGCGGAACACCGCTAGTAACTGCACTCCAAGATGAACCTTTACCATCAACTCCTACCCTCTGTCTTCTTCCAGCCAGCCAATTCCTAATCCAAATCTCCAACTCACCCTCAATGCCATACCTCCGTATTTTTTGCAGTAGCCTACCATGGGGAACCTTATCAAACACCTTACTAAAATCCATACACATCACATCTACCGCTTTATCCTCGTCTACCTCCTTAGTCACCTTCTCAAAGAATTCAATAAGGTTTGTGAGGCACGACCTGCCCTTCACAAAACCATGCTGACTATCCTTGATCACATTATTCCTATCCAGATGTTCATAAATCCTATCCCTTACAATTCTCTCTAAGACTTTGCCCACAACAGAAGTGAGACTCACCGGCCTATAGTTACTAGGGTTATCCCTACTCCCCTTCTTGAACAAGGGAACCACATTTGCTATCTTCCAGTCGACTGGCACTATTTCAGTAGACGAGGACATAAAAATCAAGGCCAATGGCTCTGCAATCTCCTCCCTTGCTTCCCAGAGAATCCTAGGATAAATGCCATCAGGCCCAGGGGACTTATCTATTTTCACCCTTTCCAGAATTTCCAACACCTCTTCCCTACATACCTCAAAGCCGTCCATTCTAATTAATTGTGATTCAATATTCACATCGGCAACAATGTCCTGTTCCTGAGTGAATACTGACGAAAAGTATTCATTCAGTGTCTCCCCAATCTCTTCAGCCTCCACACGCAACTTCCCACTACTATCCTTGACTGGACCTATTCCTACCCTCGTCATTCTTTTATTCCTGACATACCTATAGAAAGCCTTAGGGTTTTCCCTAATCCTACCAACTAAGGACTTTTCATGTCCCCTCCTTGCTGCTCTTAGCTCAATGTAATCGCATTACAGCCAACACGTGTTAAAAGTTATTGCTTTAGAAACAATGGCCCCAATTTGTCAATTGCATTACAGTAAATATTCCAACAAAACGCACATTATAGCAGAACGACATGTATTTATAAAATCATAATATAATCAGGCCGAATCCACACAATTGTTAGAAAGGGCAATTATACTTGACAAATTTTCAGTGTTCTTTGAAAATGCAACAAGCAGGGTACAAACCATTAGATGTAATAATTTAGATTTCCAGAAGGTATTCAAGAAGGTGCAAATCGAAGCTCAGGGTCGAAGGGGACATATTAACATGAATACAGAATTAACTAATAGGAAAATAGCGGTAAATAGATCATTTTCAGTTTGGCAGAACAGTTGCTAATGGAGTGATGCTGCAGAGGGGGTTTAGTCATTATGATTCATCTTTAAGCTTTGGATGAAGGGACTGACTGTGATACACCAAATTTACAATATAAAGATAGGACCTTTCTGTAAATGATAGAGTTTGCAAATGGATGCAAACCTTCCAGCTCAGCGAGCAAACTGACAATCTGAACATCAACCTGAGCCACAAATCTTCTCAAAAATCACAATGGATACATATCATCCATATTTTGAAATATTTTACTGATCCTTTGCTGGCAATGGGTCAAGATCCTGGAACAGTACTATTGGTACACCTACTCCTTGCACCACAACAGTGGAGAGATGGCAGCTCACCATTACTGTCAGGGCAATTAGAAATTAGCAATAAGTTCCACCCTGGTCAGTGATGCCCACATTGTGAGATCAAATTAAAAGAGGGGAAAAAATCTGGCAGATGAAATTACTTTGACAAGGAGGACAGCGAAATTAAAAACATATAGTGGCAAAGTTAAAAATCACAACTCTAGATTATAGACCAACAGGTTTATTTGAAAGCACTAGCTTTCGGAGTGTTGCTCCTTCATCAGCTGCCTGGTTTTGAAATAACCTGCTTTTGTGTAATTTCTAACTTTGTCCACCACAGTTCAACACTCATTCCTCCACATTATATAATGGCAAAACAGTGAAGAGTGTCATGGTATACAGGAACCTGACAAACCATAAAGTTAACTTGCCAGTCTAGCTAGTAAGGGAATATTGTTCTTTACTGCAAGGGAAATGGATGTTGGAAAGTCTTGCAATAACTGTACAAGAATCAGGGTTTATAGTATACAGTTTTTGATTCAAGAGTACAATTGCATTGGACACAGTTCAGAGAAAATCAACCAGGCTGATTTCTGAGATGAAGGGGTCAGCTTATGAAGTAAAAGGTGAGATAGTTAAAGCCATACCCATTACGATTTATAAGAATAAGAGGTGATCTTACTGGAAGGTAAGATGCTGAAGGGACTTTGATGGAGCAGATGTTGAAAGAAATTATTCCCTTCATTGGGAATCTAGAATTAGGGGGCAGATTAATAAAGCAGGAGTCGCCCATTTAAGATAGAGATAATAAGAATTCCTACTGAAATCAGTAAGTACTGAGTCAATGAACATTCAAGACTGAGTTAGAGATTTCTGATTGTCAAAAAGATTATGGGGGCAGATAGAAAAGTAGCTATGGCTGTAACCAGATCCGCTTTGATCGTACTGAATGGCAGAGCAGGCCCCATGGATCAAAAATGGACTATTCTTGCTTTTTTAAAAAAAAATCTTATAAAGCTAACCATCTCCCGATTGCTCTCAACTCAACAACATATAGGATGAGATAGTACAGGTAACTGCTTGGCTGGACAGAACCGGAGATTCCTGATATATCAGTGCTGGTTTTAGGGTAGGTACGACCTGTATGGAACTAGAACCAACCTCTCAGCCACATTTGCTAGAGCTGTTGAGATATATTGAAACCAGTTGGGCAGTTGAATGTGAGTCAAAGTACAGATTCAGGAATTAGAGGCTGAAAGTTAATGAGTAGTGGCACAAATTGCCATTCAAGGAGTCCATGAATAGAAGAGGTGAATTTTGGTTACAGGTAAATACTTGGAGGGCTGCTATTATTAAGATGTTAATGAAAATGAAATACTTAAACAAGTAGCAGGAATGGCTGCTCAACATTTCCATTAACAGGATTTTCTACATAAAAAGGCAATTAAAAACTGGACTATACCGGTCATGAGCAACAAATCAATTAAGGTTGTGAAGAGGGATAATAGAGTAGAAGGAGAATTAAATGAAATCATGTAGGTTGAACTAAAGAAGAAAAAGACATTCATATTATTCCGAATATACTGTAGAGCACCAGAGACTCAGGTGGAAGAGCAAATGTGGCAAATTACAGAAAAGGCAGCATTAGGGAATATCAACTATCCCAAAATAAATTGGAACAATTTCATTGAAACGATAAGAGGATTCAGAATTTCTAAAATGCATTCGGAAGAACTTATTTGGTAGTGCTTGCAGCAAGTACAAGCGAGGTGACAGTTCTGAATTTTACTAAGCTGAAATTTGGTGCAACAAAATAATGGACTGATCTTTCAAGTTGTTGTTTTCAGTGTCACTTCCACAAAGTAAAAATTAGGGGACTCAAATCTAGACCATCCTTGCTGCCAAAGACTATAAAAATAGAATAGAATAAGGGAAAGGAAAGAAATTCTGTCAGATATTACAGCTCAATCCTGCACAAAGCAGGAGGATTACAGAAAAAGCAGTGAAACTGTACAGCAATAAGGAAAGCAAAAAGAGGCCATGAAAACATGTTCACCAATAAAACCATTGTAACTTCCAGCCTAGAGAGAGACCAGGAAAGAGTATTGGGGATGATTTTCCAATAGAAGGAGGAGGAGAGACTAAAACCAGAGGGCACATCCTCAGAGTGAAGGGAAGACCCTTTTGAATTAAAATATGAACTTTCTTTAGCTAGCAGGGTGGTGAATTTGTGGAATTCATTGCCGAAGAGGGTTGTGACCGCAAAGTCACTGAGCATATTTAAGACAGATGGATAGGTTCTTGATTAGTAAAGGGAACTGGAGTAATGAATAAAAGGCAGGAGAATGAGGATGAAAAACATATCAATTTCAATTGAAATGGTGGAGCAGACACAATGGGCTGAATGACCTAATTCTGCCTCATTTCTTACCGTCTAAGCAAGGGAAGAAATAAGGAATTTTTCACCAATCTTTTCAATCTTTGCTGGCTATAGGAATCCTCCAGTGCTATAACTAAGGTCGTATAAAAGAGGGCAGAATGGATAGTACAAGTTATTGCAGGCCACTCTGTCTAATCTCAAATGTTGGGCAAGTGAGTGAAAGCATTTCTGTGATGATACAAATCAGTAGAGAAGCACAGATTATTCAAGGACAGTCAGCGTGTTTTTTTTTAAAAAAGGACTGTACCTGAGGGAGAGGATTGTACCTTATGGAGAGGATTAATTTTTTTTTAAATCTCATTACAAGTTTGGTCAATGAATGTAGCACATTTGATGTGGCCTACAGAGACTTTGGCACAATTCGACAAGGTTCCATATTATAGGCTTGACGACACCGGAGATCCAAAGGAAATTGTCGAATTAGATCCAAAATTGACTCAGTGGCTGCAAAGAGACATTTGTGCAACTCGAGGGCTCGGTACTTGGCTCCTTGCTCTTTATGGGGTATGACAAGGATGTAGATTTAAATGTAGGAATGTTGTTGTCTGGAAAATTTCATAATCAAAAAAAATTGACATGCAGTTGATAATAAAGGATAAAAGCAAGATATTTTTGAAAATAGCAATGAAAGAATCACATGGACCAAAAATAGTCAAATATAATGCAAATTAGAAAAAGTATAGAGTAATTTATTGGGAAAAGGAATTCTAAGATTAGATGAACAATTGCAAATACATGCAGTGTACATCTATCGATTTGAAGATGGTAGGACAAGAAATAAAAATGATTTAGATAGTATACTGATACTTTATTTGACAAGATCTAGAGTTTAATAACAGGGAGATCATGCTAGAACTATGCTAGTTAGACTGCAGCTATAGTATTGTGCAAAGTTCTGGTCACTACTATACGAATGATGTGATCTCATTAGAAAGGGCACATCCCAGATTTACAAGAATACAGACAGAAATGAGAACCTGTCATAACACTGGATTGACTGGGTTTGATCTCTTTGGAACAGCGCATAATGAAAAGAAGACTTGATGGGGGTGAACAATATTAAAGGATAAGAGAAGTCAAAGAACTGCAAATGCTGGAGATTAAAGACAAAAACAGGAATTACTGTAGAAACTCAGTACGTCGGGCAGCATCTGCAGGGAGAAATTAGAATTAATGTTTCAAGTCCTGATGAATAATCAGTGCAGACTCAAAATTGGTCAAATGGCCTTTTTCTGCATTGTTTGGTATTCTATGATTTAAGACTTATTCAAAGTAGAATACTTAAGTTGACCCAAACAGATCTACTCCAGGAAGGGTACTTGTGTCGATTAGGGGTTGACAAAGAGTAATGGAACTTCACTCATCGCTCTAAGCGCATCTTTTCTCACATAACAACATAACACAAGGTACATGCATACGTTCAGAAGGTCCATGTTGGCGACCTGGTATGCTGGTGATCCCAAAATCTTTTGAGGAAGTCCTCTGACAGTTGCCTCTATAAGAGCCTAGAAAGAAAAGCAAGCAAAATAATAGCATTATTCATCTATAAATCACTCTACCTGTATTGGTGAAAGTATATGACCAAACCAAACAGAATACAAGATTTAAGATATAAATTTCAAATACGCATCAAATTAGGAAGACAGCAAGGGCTGCGTGTCGGGTCTCAACACTACAAGCGTACACAAGGATTTAATAGGAATGAGCATCAACAGTTGAATGTTAACACACTGTTTATGATCAAGCATGAACAATCCTGAATAAGGTACCAGAGGAAAACAGGTGTGTAAGAAAACAAAGGGAGATGAAGAGGACAAAGAAAAGGAGTTTTAAAATCCTGGGAAAAATAAATTAAAATCATATATTCTTCATTTAGCAGCATTTTATTTCAAGTTGAGATTTGTAGTTTCTTTTTAAAAACTGCTTGCATTAGTACAAGTTTCAGTATTGACTTTTTAACAAAAAAAAAGTTTTACTATTTGGATGCACCACACTACACTGAATGTATAAGTTTATTTCAAAATAATAGTCATTACAGTCCAACTGGTGCAATTCATATTGTCAAGAGCCAAGATAACCAAGGACAGGGTCAGAGGAAATAAAAACAATTGGAAAATGTAACTTTTCACTGTCTAATAAAGATTGAAGCAAGTGGTGTTTAGAGAAAACAGCTGGATTCGAACACAAAAGTGTTTAGGAATTCAAAACAAACAAGATGATGGAGAAACTCAGCTTTTATTACTTTAAAATAAAAGCAAAGTAAAAAGTAAGAATTCGGCCACACAATTATACCCAAGGTAAACTGAACACTTCGTGCATGAAGTTTCAATTGAAGTGAAAATGCATTCCAGTTAACTGGTACATTAGGACTTGAACAATGATAAAATATTACAACATGCCTCCAAAGGAAGTATTTACTTTTGATAATACTAACATACAGTCAGAACTTAAAGATACTTATTTTAAAAATGTAATGTAGACTACCCTTTTTTGCTAAAGTAAAATGAATAAACAAATTTTTAAAAGACACAATTGGCTAAGTATTTCAAAAACAAATAGTTTAATGTACTTACCAAAGCTTTCTGTGCGGAGATTGCATTTGAATTCACTATTTGCTGTAATGCTTGCAACAGGAGTGTCAATACTTCTGATGGCTGTCGCTCCTTCTTTGAGCCTTAAGTTAAAAAACTAAGTCTTAATATTATAAACAAATGCTTTCACATCGTTCTGCATAATTCAAAGTTCCTGATAGTTTTGCTTAATTATTTACAGCAGTTTAAGATATTATATAACAGATTAGAACAAAAACAGTGCCATTTCTCACAAGGCAATATCGGGGCAACAAGATGCTTACACACAACCACACAAATTAGCAGAACCAGGCTACTCGGTTACTTCTTGTGCGCCTTTTCTGACATTCAACACCATCCACGTTCCTACTCACGCCAATGACATTTCAACCACAGCTTGTGAAGAATCTACCTTTACTTCTATATTCAAAGACTCTGATTTCACTATCTTTTCAGAAAGTGGGTTGCAGGTATTAGTCTAGTAAATCTTCTCTCTACTTCCATCACAATTTCATCCTTCCTTACAGGGTGCACTATTTTCAGAATTTACTGACCTGACTCAATGGCATTTTTCACACAGCTGATCAGATACTTCCAAATAAGATTAAGCATGGCATCTACTGAAGATAAGAAAAGGAACTAACATTAACACAGGCATAAATTATGAACAATGGAAATCTGAAAGAAAACCCATTAGATCCACTTAAGTTTAGCATCATCTGAAGGCAGTAAATAGTTAAGATTTCAATGAATGACTTTTTAAATTAAGAGTTCGCGAACCGAAACATTAATTCTCCCTCACCTCAGAGATAGTGCATGAGTGGTGGTGTGTCCCCAGTGTTTTCCATTTATATAATATATTTAATTCGGTCAACTTATTATTCCAATATTTACCTCAAACACAGCCCCCCCCCCAAAACAAAATGTAAACACTGAAGTTAACTTTCTAGAGATAAAAGGACAGGGCCTAACTTTTGTACTACACTATTGTATGAAATGAGGTTAAGTACAGTACATCAAAACTCCTTTGCTAAAAAATGACTTACCTTCACCCAGTTTGCCAACAGAAAGGAATGCATCTCTAACTGCAGTTATAAGGGTTCCAGCATTTTTGCAAAAGAATGACGAGCTATTAATTAATGGGTGCTGCAGAGGATCTGTAGGAGACAACGATGGCACATTTCAAAGAAAGCAAGGAAAAAAAGCAGTGCAAGTGCTTAAATATACAAAGACATATCAAAAATGTGTTCATTAAGCAACTTTTAACATGTTAATTAGTGCAGAGAAAACTCCTTACAATATAATTCATTGGTTAATTTCTGATTAATATCTAAATCAGCCAGTTTCAAAATGGTGCCTTGGCTATGGTTTTATTTCATTATTTGCTTCAGTTTTAGTTTCTTTAACTAAAGCAGAAATTAGCTTTAGCTGCACCCACTTTGAAACAACTGTCTTGCTGAATTAAGTGATTTATTGAGCACATTTGTAAACTTGCTTTGATCACATTCTACACTCAATTAGCATTACCTTTTGGGTAATGGAACTTTCAATGTATCTAAACAAGTTCAAATTGAGACCTTCAGGAGGCAATAATGTTGACATTTGGATCAAGATCAGCTGAGACACCACAGTCAATTACTAAATGAGATAAATCTGTCCGTCCTCTCTGAATGTTAAGCCAGAAGCCCAATTACAACCCTGAGATTCGACTGAGACAACAGGGTATTCTCTGCCCGAGAATCATCCAATAGCAGACTAGGCTCAACACATCTCTAAAGAAAAGTGAAACTCACTGTTCCAAGCAGACATCCAGTGAAATCCATAGAAACTGCAGCTCCAGATGTGTTACTAATGCATTACAGTACAGGTGAACAAAGCACTGTAAAATAAACCAATTAAGCATACCTAAACTAAGCTGCAGCTTGTTCTGTTTAACCAGATCGGTGACTGCAGGACCCACCAGGAAATGAAGTAATACTTCGACTCCTACAAGCTGCACCGCTTGCATTACAGGCAACGCGGAGAGGCTAGAATTCAGCTGAAACCTTGGCACTGTTGGACTTGGTGAAGGAAAACCTGCTGAAAGAAAGTGTCCACGGACAATGAAAGATAATATTTTATTGTGTTTTATTGCAGCATCATACACACTGCCTGAAATATTTATCAAATTTTACCTGGTTTCTGAGCAGAAGCCGGGGTTGTATTAGGAGAGACCATTGCAGTTCTGCAAGGTGTTCCTGATGGTTGCACAGTTCCATCAATACCAAATGCATTCTGTAGCAGCGGGACACAAACCTACCATTATATTAGAAGATTGCATCAAATATTTAATGTTGAGAAAATATTGTTAATAATATCAGAAATAACTTATTTTCAAAAATGTTATTTCATAAACATTATAAAACCTGTTTAGCATCAAAATACCTGGATAATATTCTATTCAAGCAAGTTTTAGTCAAAAGTCTGAAAGCAGTTCAAACAAACAACTTTGAACAAGTGAGAACCCTTTTTACATTTGAGGGCAGCTCCAATCTGGAGACATTTAAAAAACTTTTTAAAATATAAAGGAAACAATAAAGGAATGAAGACAATTCAGTTTCAGAAAGCAGTTATGTATAGTTTTTACTAAACTGAATCTGCTTCAAAGAGTTCTAAGAATGCAATGGAACCTTTCTTATAATCCTAGTGCTTGAACACAAAATATAGAAATAATGCTACTAGTGTACATGATGCAGCAAATCCCAAACCCCACTGGACAAAGATGTAGCAAAAGCCCAGAAGATCTTGGCTAGCCTATCAAAAGATTACAAGGTTCCCTTTATTACTGACCATTTCCATCACAAAGTAGCTGTGAACTCAGACTTGGTCAAATTTTCACAAACCTTGAGTAAATGTTTTCAAAGCCAAGACTAATAAAGTTAAAAAATCTCTAGATATTATTAATCCACAAACTTTCTCACCTCAGTAAATTAACAGTAAGCAATATTTCTTTCCTGTTTGCAGCATCATACAGGAGACAAACAAACCAGTCAGCAAATATGACGTGCAAACATAGTTGCACTCCTCAGACTGTTGACTTTTCTTACCTGATCAAAGTTAGCAGAAAGCTGTGGTCCTAGCCGAAGAGCCAAATACCACCAAACCTCTAGTTTGGCCAGGCCCAAAATCTCTGTTCTTACATGAATGGAACTCAATGGCTGCATGAGCAGCCGGAGACGTTTTGCACTGCAAAGTATATCTGCACAATAAAGGAAAATTTAATATATATAATACTGAAAGAATGGATGATGAAAATATTTGAAATAATTTTCTTTCATCAACAAAAAATCCTGAGCATTTAACTTCTTGCTCCCATTTCCTTTTCATCTTTTCCCAGTGTCTTACAACCTGCCAACATGAGAACGATTTAGAGTTGTGCCAAGGACTGTGTTAATACTGTTTCTAACAAGGGAGGAATATTGCCAAGTCAAGATCAGAGTGCAGGTAAAAAGGCATGATGCCAAGAAACTTTCATACAAAGTTACATTCACATCACGATGTCAGGCAATGATCTTCTCTAACAAGAGATAATTAATCATCTCCACTTGACATTAAAAGGCATTACCATTGAAGCCCTAATGTCAACAAACTGTTTACTTTTGACCAGAAACTTAATTAGATCAGCCTTAAAATACTGTGGCTACAAAACCAAAAAAATTCCCCCACAAGCCACACACCATCCTGATATGGTTACACAATTGCCTTTAGTAACAAAAGTCCAGACGCTGACTAAGCCATGCAGCATATTGAAATGGTGCACTTCAGAATCAAAGGAGCCATAAATGGTGCTAAACATCTGCCATGTCTATGTAAGTGTACTCTTCTAGTGGGAGGGTCATTGCTGAAGCAGCTTAAGATAGTTGAGCCTAGTGGTATTATTGCTAGTCTTTTTAATCCAGAGACCTAGATAATGTTCTAAGATCTGTAGTTCAAATCTACCAAACAACTCGCAGATTGGCTTGTGATTTAAGGACTCTAGAGACAATCAGAGTCTCTACCTCTAAACCAGAAGGTCTGGCTTCTTGTCTCACCTGCTTCAGAGAGCTGTCATAACATCTTGGAACAGGTCGATTAAGAAGATATCTAGCCAAAAAAACTGTTGCAGTGAAGCTCTGAATAGAGATGACTGACCTCCAACTAACCAAAAACATCTTCCTTTGCCCTAGGTCTGACTCCAAGAAATGCAGAATTGTTTCCCACACCAAAGCCTGATTAATCTGAGGCTATTTAAAGGTTAAAAAGCGGACTTCAGTTTTGCTACGACAATTTGATGTCATATTCAGTCAAATGCAAGTTTTGAAAAGATTTGTAGCTCAGGTTGAGGTTTTGGATGTAGGTTTGCTCGCTGAGCTGAAAGGTTCATTTCCAGAAGTTTCATTACCTTACTAGGTAACATCTTCAGTGGACCTTATGCGAAACAATGCTGAAACTTCCTGCTTTCTATTTATATGTTTGGGTTGGTAATGTTATTTCCGGTGAAGTCACTTCCTGTTCCTTTTCTCGGGGTGGTAGATGGGGTCTAACTCAATGTGTTTGTTGATAGAGTTCTGGTTGGAATGCCACGCTTCTAGGAATTCTCGTGCATGTCTTTCTTTGGCTTCTCCTCGGATGGATGCATTGTCCCAGTCGAAGTGGTGCCCTTCCTCATCCGTATGTGAGGATACTAGAGAGAGAAGGTCATGTCTTTTTGTGGCTAATTGGTGTCCATGTAGCCTGGTGGCTAGTCTTCTGCCTGTTTGTCCAATGTATTGTTTGTTACAATCCTTGCATAGTATTTTGTAAATGACATTAGTTTTGCTCATTGTCTGTATAGGGTCTTTCAAGTTCATTAACTGCTGTTTTAGTGTGTTGATGGATTTGTGGGCTACCATGATGCCAAGGGGTCTGAGTAGTCTGGCAGTCATTTCCAAGATATCTTTGATGCAGGGGAGTGCGGCTAGGGTTTCTGGACGTGTTTTGTCTGCTTGTTTGGGTTTGTTGCTGAGAAATCGGCAGACTGTGTTCATTGGGTACCCATTCTTTTTGAACACACTGTACAGGAGATTTTCCTCTGCTCTGCATAGTTCCTTTGCGTTGAAATAATGTTCTGATGCAGCTTCATTTGTGGATGTTGGGATGATTGCTTCTGTAGCTGAAAATGTGTTACTGGAAAAGTGCAGCAGATCAGGCAGCATCCAAGGAAGAGGAGAATCGACGTTTCGGGCATAAGCCCTTCTTCAGGAATGAGGCAATTAAAAAAAAGTTCAACCTCCTCGTGGGAGCATGAGGCAGCACCGATACAGTCATCGATGTAGCGGAGGAAAAGGTGGGGGGTGGTGCCAGTGTAGCTGCGGAAGATGGACTGTTCGACATATCCTACGAAGAGGCAGGCATAGCTGGGGCCCATGGCTACTCCTTTGGTTTGGAGGAAGTGGGAGGATTGGAAAGAGAAGTTGTTCAGGGTGAGGACCAGTTCAGTCAGTCGAAGGAGGGTGTCGGTGGAAGGGTATTGGTTGGTACGGCGGGAAAGGAAGAAGCGGAGGGCTTTAAGTCCTTCGTGATGGGGAATGGAGGTGTACAGGGACTGGATGTCCATGGTGAAGATAAGGCGTTGGGGACCAGGGAAGCGAAAATCATGGAGGAGGTGGAGGGCATGGGTGGTGTCCCGAACGTAGGTGGGAGTTCTTGGACTAAGGGGGGCAGGACCGTGTTGAGGTATGCAGAGATGAGTTCGGTGGGGCAGGAGCAGGCTGAGACAATGGGTCGGCCGGGGCAGTTTTTGGGCAGGAGGTAGAAACGGTCGGTGCGGGGTTGTGGGACTATGAGGTTGGAGGCAGTGGATGGGAAATCCCCTGAGGAGATGACGTTATGGATGTTCTGGGAGATGATCAAGGGGGCAGTAGGAGGAGGTGTCCGCGAGCTGGAGTTTAGCCTCAGCGGTGTAAAGGTCGGTGCGCCAAACTACTACCGCGCCTCCCTTGTCTGCTGGTTTGATAGTGAGGTTGGGGTTGGAACGGAGGGAGTGGAGGGCTGCACGTTCCGAGGGTGAGAGGTTGGAGTGGGTGAGAGGGGTGGAGAGGTTGAGGCAGTTAATGTCGGGGCGGCAGTTGGCTATGAAGAGATAGAGGGCAGGTAAGAGGCCAGCACGGGGTGTCCAGGTGGATGGGGTGTGTTGGAGGCGGGAGAAGGGGTCGTCAGAGGGTGGGCGAGAGTCTTGGTTGAAGAAGTAGGCACGGAGGCGAAGGCGGCGGAAGAATTGTTCGACGTCACTCCGCATGTTGAACTCGTTAATCCTAGAGCGTAGGGGAATGAAGGTGAGGCCTCTGCTGAGGACTGATCTTTCATCCTCAGAGAGGGGTAGTTCTGGAGGGATGGTGAAAACACGGCAGGGCTGGGAGCTAGGACCTGGTGTGGGGCTGGAGCTGGGAGTGGGGGCGGGGTTGGGCGTGGGGATGGAGATCAGTGTGGGGGCGGAGTTGGGCGTGGTGACGGAGATCGGCGTGGGGGCGGCGTGGGGCGGGGTTAGGCATGGTGACGGAGATCGGCGTGGGGGCGGAGACATGCGGCGTTGTGGTCGTGCAGGTTAGTGATGTCACTGGGGGCGGAAGTGGCTGCGGCGGCGGCAACCCAGGAGGCAGAAGTGGCTGTGGCGACGACTGAGACAGTGTTATTCCCGATAGCCGCGAATCTGTCCGCGATGGTCTTCCTGGCGATCGTGGAGGCGGTTGTCTGGGTGGCGATCGCGGAGGCTGCGAGGTTGGTGGGGGTGGAAGTAACGTCATGGTCCGTGGCGGCGGTTGTTGCCGCGGGCGTTGTAGCAGACGTGTGGTTAATGGCGCCGGAACGACTTCGGAGGCCGATGCAAGATTCTGGAACAGGTGAGGCACCCAGAGTGTGGGGGTAAGTACATGAAAGTTTTTGGTACTTACTGTCTTTAATTTCCGATATGGCTAGGAAGAACTGTTTATTTAGTGTATGGATTCTTCTGTGGATGAAGAACAGTAGAGGTCCTTTACAGGTCTGTGAGAGTGTTGTCTTGAGCTGGGGTAGGTCTAATTGCAGGGAATGTAGGTAGCGGCGCATGGCTGCAAGCGTGGAGCGAAGGATCCGGAGGGAGGTCTGTTGCTGGAGGCTTCGGATTTGTTGTAGGTACTGGTTGTCCTGGTTGGGTCCAAATTTTGTTGGTCGGAACGTAGTCCGGAGTCCTTGCGGGATCAGTTGGTTCCGTAGGCAGGTGCTGAGGAAGGAGATGTGGCTGTGGTAGTGAGTCTGTTTGAGAACGTGGCTGAAGAGCTACTGTGCAGAGGAGATGACCTGGGGTGTGCAGTGAGAGAGGGACTCACTGAAATCCTTGTAGAGGGAGAAGAGAGCTTCTTCAAGGAAGGCATCCTTGTAAGAGGATTCACAGTAGGTTAAAATCTTCGAGGAGAAAGTGAGGACTGCAGATGCTGGAGATCAGAGCTGAAAATGTTTTGCTGGAAAAGCGCAGCAGGTCAGGCAGCATCCAATGGATAATTACTTCTGTAGTTCTGTATGTGTTGTTTTTGGTCTGTACGTGTTGTTTTTCTGTAGATGCTGGTTCTAAGTTCGCCATTGGCTGTTCGCTCTACTGAGACATCTAGGAATGGCAGTTTGTTGTTGTTTTCCTCCTCTTTAGTGAATTTTATGCCAGTATGGGTATTATTGATGGTCTTGAAGGTTTCCTCTAACTTACTGCCTCTGCTACGAACCCTGATATTGGAGATCCCATGGGTGTTCCATTGGTTCGTCTGTAAGTTGTTGTTGAAGGTCAAGTGGGTCGTAAGGCACAGGTCCACTAGAATATCATCAGGCTAGTGATGAGGAAGGACACCACTTTGACTGGGACAATACATCCATCCGAAGAGAAGCCAAAGAAAGATATGCACGAGAATTCCTAGAAGCATGGCTTTCCAACCAGAACTCTATCAACAAACACATCGAGTTTGACCCCATCTACCACCCCGAGAAAAAGAAACAGGAAGTAACTTCACCACAGGAAATAACATCACCAACCCAAAGAAACGCAAACATATAAATAGAAAGCAGGAAGTTTCAGCATTGCTTCGCATGAGGTCCACTGAAGATGTTACCTAGTAAGGTAATGAAACGTCTGGAAATGAGCCTTTCAGCTCAGCGAGCAAACCTACATCCACTTCAGTCAAATGTTGTCTCCATGGTACCTCACCTCTGGGGTTCATCTCTTTCACTCATATGTGAATCAAGGCTGTAACAAGGGGAACAGCAGAATGGGTAGAACCCAAAGCAAGTACTGGGGGGGGGGGGGGGGGGGGGGGGGGGGTATCACTGGCTAACCGTCACATGATACAACTATTGATGAACCCTCCCACCATTTTTTTGATGCTTTAGAATAGACTGATGGGACAGTATGTTCGCATATTGATTTGTCTCACTGTCAGTGGACATTTCTTTCGAATGTGCTTTTGTTGGTTTTCACATTAACCAATTACTTCAAGTTCTCGCTCATGGCCAGCTCTCTAGATTCCTTCACTGTTGTTAAATTATCAGACATCCAGGATTTACAGAACCTCTTTGCAATTGAGTATTGGAAAGACTGAAATCATTGTTATCAGCCCTTAAACTAAACTCCATTCTTGGCTATCAATCTCAACCTTCTCAACGCCAACAGCTGAGATTATGCTAGCTCAATCATAACAGTAAATGTCACGTTGAATTCAAAGATAAACTTCTGACTTCACATTTGTGGAATTTGAGTGTGACTATTTCACTACAAAATCCATTTCACCCATTTTAGCTCACCTGTGAAAATTCTCATTTTGTTTGTTACATCTAGTTCAACTACTCAAATGCATGATCTTAATTTTACAGATTTCATTCATGGTTACAAATGCTCAATGTCCTCAGCCCTCTGAATCCTACTCCATTCCAACAATTAAGAGAGAGATATCTGCACTCCTTTGATTCTGCTCTCATGCATGATCATTTTTAATTGCTCTATCGTTTTGATTCCTGCACTCAAAACTCCAGAATGCCATCTGCATGCTCCTTACTTAGCTTTTCTCTTCAATATGTTTCTCAAAATCTACGTCTTTGACCAGGCTTCTGAAAAATAACTATTATCACCTTTGTGGCTCAGTGTTATTTTGTCTTACAATGCTCTTGCACTAAAGCACTTGAAGATGTTTCACAAATTAAAAGAGCACTACATTGCCTTTTAAGTAGTCATGCACAGGGAACAGAGATCAACCACATTGAAAAAGAGAAATCGGGAATCCAAATGCACTGAGAGTATCTTTTGCTGTCATAAATTCAAGACTCAGACTTTGCACTTGCTCATTACTTCTTCATAGCCCTCAAATAAAAACAGTATTAACTCAGGAATAGTTAGTTGTGATGGTAGTTAGGGGGTGAGGCAAGTCAGAAGAAACAATGGCTAGCAAATCACCCAACACTTCATATTCAAAAACAGTTAGATAATTTATCAAAAACATTGTACAGCAAAACATTTTAAAAATATTAGTACTGTTCTATTTCTCAAAGTAATAGATTAAGCATGTCTTCACATACCAGGATTCAATGCAAAATTATCGATCAAGCTTTTCCAAGCAATGAAAGCTATTTTCTTGACAACTGGAGAGCCACTACGAAAACCCAATTCTTCCAAATGCAGTAGAGAATTAATAAAACTTCCTCCACGGTGCAATGACTTGTAGAGGAAAGAGATTAATTTGGTAAATTAAGAGAAAATAAAATGTAACTGTGGGTTAATCTGTGTTGCAGGTTTGACAACTTCCGAAACAAAATGGATGACATTTTGTAATCCCCATTATGCTAAACATACAAACACAATCTATAACTTTAAAAAAATGAATTGACCATAATTTAATGGGAAAGGTATGGAAGAGGATAGTTCTTGCCCTCATACCCATTCTAGATATGGATTTCAAAGCTGCAGATGAAGAAAAGGACATGCAATTAAAGCTTAATGTTTAATAGCTCAGAGACGAAGGTGTTCATGGCTCTTCTTCCTCACTTAAGTGAACATGGTAATGTCACTGACTAAGTAATTCAGTTGTCAAAACTAAAAAGGTCTGAAGGCAAGAGTCTAAAATTCAATAGCAGTTGAGAAGAATTTAAACCTAATAAATAATTCTGGAATAAAATGCTATGCTCAATAATGATTATCAACTATCAGATTGTTGTAGAAACCCAACTGGTTCACTACTGTCTGTTTATCAGGGAGAAAATCTACCATCCCTACTGGATCTGGGCTACATGCGACTCCAGATTTATAGCATTATGTTGCTGACTCTCAACTGACTTCTGAAACTGTGCTGCGCTGTATCAAATCTCTTCAGAAAAAAGGTACCACTTACTTCAGAAGCTCACATCACGAGAAGAATAAAAATTAACCATCTTTGGGGGTTAAAAAAAATGTTTTGTTTAACTGTGACTGGTTCAATACTCTTCGTTAGCTTCTTGGTCTTCAGTACAAAGGGATTGCAGTGCAGGAATAAGGACATCTTGCTACTATTGTAGAGGGCTTTTGAGAGACATATCTGGAGTATTGGGTGTAGTTTTAGTTTCATATTTAAGAGAGATATACAGTGCAACAAATGTTCATTAGATTGGTTCCTGAGGTTAGGGCATTACTTTGTGATGATTCTAGATTTAAGAAGGAGGAGGGATGATCTCGTTGAAGCACTCAATTCTTTCAACGTGCTTAGTTAAAAATCAAAACATCAGGTTTAGTCTAACAGGTATATTTGGAAGTACTGGCTTTCAGAGCACTGCTCCTTCATTAGGCAACTGTGGAGCAGGACAATGTGACATAGAACTTATAGCAAAAGAAAAGTGTCCTGCAACTGAAATGATATATTGAACAATGATTTTGCTCAATATATCATTTCAGTTGCATGACACTGTGTTCTTTTGCTACAAATTTGGTGTCTCATGGTCCTGCTCCACAACTGCCTGATGAAGGAGTACTGCTTCCAAATAAACCTGTTAGACTATAACCCAGTGTTGTGTGATTTTTAACTGTCAACCCCAGTCTAAAACTGGCTCCTCCACTTCAACGGGCTTGACAGGACAGGTACAGGATGTTACTCTGGTTGCAGGAGCAAGAACATCTAGGCAGAGTATCAGAGTATGGGCTGTACAATGAGGACAGAGAAGAGTAATTTCTTCACTCAGATTTAGGATTCTCTGCAATTATCTACCCTACTGGGTTATGGCTGGTCATTGTGAAAATGTTCCAAGTTGAAGAATGAATGGATAAAGGAACCAGGCAGAACACAGATGGAATGGAGAGGGCGGGGTGGGGGATTCCACGGTCAAGTCCTTTCTCGTGACTTTCGATATTCTAGAGAAATACATATGACTCCAATACTTAACAGCTTTAAGCAACATTATCAGCCACATAATTGAAAAAATAACAAATTTATCATCATCTATTTATTTAAAAGCAAATTCCAGGATAATCTTACCTTTCCCAAAAGTTTCACAAAGAGAGGCCACAATTTCAACACATAAGTTTCATTTTTTGTTGTGAAAAGTTTCTGGAGCTCTGGAATCATTTTCTGAAATGGTATAAAAGATTTTTAAGTCATGATTATAGCCTTCATCTTTTTAAAAGGCAAGTATGAAGAAACAAGGAGACATTTGCTGCACCAACTTGTTGCCCCACAGAATGAGGCTAAGGCTTAGGCTTGCACTTTGCCTTCCAAAACGGCAAGTCCAATAGTTCAGTAGACAGGATCCTCTTTAGTTAATCTGATTTAGCCACAGCAGGCTTTTATTTTTAAAGACAGATAAAACTTGGTGTTGATTAAGAGACAAATGATCAATTACGACACCAAAACAAAACTCTCAAGGTCCTTTGAAATATTGCCATGAATTTTATTCACCCACACGAGGGCACGGAAAAGCCTCAACCTAATACCTCACCTGAAATACAGTACCCAAGACTACAGAAATGTCAGGGACCACATTCCTCATTGTCTACCTGGATCTGTGCTCAAGTCTCTGAACCCACAACTTTCTAACTCAAGAGGCAAGAGTGCCACCACCAAGTCAAAGCTGATAGAGACACA
Source organism: Chiloscyllium plagiosum (assembly GCF_037043375.1). Lineage (NCBI taxonomy): Eukaryota > Metazoa > Chordata > Chondrichthyes > Orectolobiformes > Hemiscylliidae > Chiloscyllium > Chiloscyllium plagiosum. The sequence continues at coordinate 94,962,933 of NW_028270145.1, read as the reverse complement.
CAGGCACATCAAACAGACATGCAAATAGTAATGAAGATAAAATGGACATTCACATGTGTTTCCTCTGGATTGACACCCAAAGTGGACATTTACTTGGCAATCACAAAAGAAAACTTAAAATTAAAAATGCTTTGACATTCCAATGTTAATCAGTTAGCTAAAGAAATTTTGATTAAAAAGCAAAAGTCAAAATGCCAAGGATTCTTGCTCTCATACTTACTGAGATCATTAAGGGCTCAATTATGCCTGCAACCTCCTGCTGTTTTTGAAGGAGAAGTGGTAGGCTCATTTCAAGAGCTGTTGCTGCCCGTAACCGCACTTTGGGGGCTGAATGAACTACGAGGGGAAGTATTAGCTTGGCCCAACGAACAGCAGTTTCTCCCATCTGAACAGGTGTCTGTTCTATCAGCCTTCAAAACAGAAGAAGCAAAAGTTTATAAAAGCTACCTATAGAAACTTTTCTTAAACCACAAATAGATCTCACATGCTTTGAATAAAAGAAGTTTACAAATACTATTACATGACATGTTGAAACATCTTGATGGACCAATTAATTGCAAAGAGATTCAGAAGCTGCACCAATAGAGCATCCAACTTCTGGAAAAATATTTTTAAAAGATCTTAAACAAAACAGGATGAAGGAAAGCTTTTGGTATGCTTGCTTTCATTGGTCAGAGCACTGACTTTAGGAGCAGGGACATCTTATTGCAGCTGTACATGACAGTTGTGAGGCCACATGTGGAATACTGCATGCAGTTCAGGTTGGGGCCCAGAGGGGCAATTTTTTCCGCACAGGTGGTGGTGAGTGGCTGGAATGGGCTGCCAGAGGTACTGGTAGAGAGTACAATTTTGTCATTTAACAAACATTTAGACAGGTATATAATGGAGGGATGTAGACCGAATGTAGGCAAATAAGAAGTGTTTAAGTTGTGAAAACTAAGCAGCATGGGCAAGTTAGGCACAAGGGCCTGTTTCCATGCTGCAGACCTCTATGACTCTGACTCTATTTACCACCAGGAAACCATTGGTCATGTCCTGATAAAAGATTATACTAACAGTTAAGAATCAGCAGCTTTTCTAAGCTAATTGAGAGCCTAAGAGGTATAGTTAGCAAACTTGTACATATCACCAAAATTGGAGGTGTAGTGGACAGCGAAGGTGGTTACCTCAGATTACAACAGGATCTGGACCAGATGGGCCAATGGGCTGAGAAGTGGCAGATGCAGTTTAATTCAGATAAACGCAAGGTGTTGCATTTTGGTAAAGCAAATCAGTGCAGGACTTATACACTTAATGGTAAGGTCCTGGGGAGTGTTGTTGAACAAAGAGACCTTGGAGTGCAGGTTCATAGCCCCTTGAACGTGGACTTGCAGGTAGTTAGGATTGTGAAGATGGCATTTGGTATGCTTTCCTTTATTGGTCAGAGCATTGAGTACAGGAGTTGTGAGATCATGTTGCAGCTGTACAAGACATTAGTTAGACCAGTGTTGGAATACTGTGTGCAATTCTGGTCTCCTTCCTATCAGAAAAAAGTTGTGAAACGTGAAAAGGTTCAGAAAAGATTTACAAGGATGTTGCCAGGGTTGAAGGATCTGAGCCAGAGGGAGACATTGAATAGGCTGTGCTACTTTCTCTGGAGCGTTGGAGGCTGAACGGTGACCTTATAGAGGTTCATAAAATCATGAGTGGCATGGATAGGATAAATAGACAAAGTCTTTTCACTGGGGTGGGGGATTCCAGAACTAGAGGACATAGGTTTAGGGTGAGACGAGAAAGATATAAAAGAAACCTAAGGGGCAAGTGTTTCACACAGAGGGTGGTGCGTGCATGGAATGAACTGCAAGAGGAAGTGATGGAGCTTAGTACAAATGCAACACTTAAAAGGCACCTGGATGGGTATATGAATAGAAAGGGTTTGGAGGGATATGGGCCAGGTGCTGACAGGTGGAACTAGATTGGATTGGGATATCTGGTTGGCATGGAAGAGTTGGACCGATGGGTCTGTTTCCATGCTTTACATTTCTATGACTCTATGACATGCACCAAATCATCTTGATATGTTCAAATTTGGTCGGTTTTGAGAAATATAAAGTTTTTGTTTCTGGAGACTCAACTTTTAATCTTTTAGCTATGACAAGTACATATGTGAAAGAAAATCTTAAATTTTCAGTGTCATCAGGTTTGATGTTTGTTTAGATATAAATCAAGCACCAATGTCTGTGCAGACTTCTAATCATTTTATTATATAACACTGCAAAAGAATCTTTACAAAACATAGGACAATATTAAACCACAGTATTTGATATTGTAAAATGCTGGATGTAGGTTTGCTCGCTGAGCTGGAAGGTTAGTTTTCATAAGTTTCGTCACCACACTAGCCAACATCTTCAGTGAGCCTCCTACCTGTTCGTCCAATGTAGTGTTTGTTACAGTTCTTGCAAGGTATTTTGTAAATGATATTAATTTTGCTTGCTGTCTGTATAGAGTCTTTCACGTTCATTAGATGCTGTTTTAATGTGTTGTTGGGTTTGTGGGCTACCATGGACAAACAGGCAGAAAACTACCCACCAGGATATATGAACATCAACTAGCCACAAAACTATATGACCCACTCTCATTAGTATCCTTGCATATGGATGCGGAAGGATACCACTTCGACTGGGACAACATATCCATCCTATGACATGCCAAACAAAGCCACATATGAGAATTTTTGAAGCATGGCATTCCAACCATAACTCTATCAACAAACACACTGACTTGGCTCCGATTTACCACTCTGAGAAAAAGAACGGGAAATGACATCACTGGAGGAAATGATGTCACCACAGGAAATGACATCACCAACCCTAGGAAAATCAAACATGTAAATAAAAAGCAGGCTCGACCACCAGTGCTTAATTTGGAGACTCACTGAAGATGTTACGTAGTATGGCGATGAAACATCTGAAAACTAACCTTCCAGCTCAATGAGCAAACTTGCATCCATAACTTCAACCTGAGCTACAAATCTTCTCAAAACTTGCCAATCGTTAAATGTTCCCTGTCAAATACTATGTTCCCACCCCATTCAAAAAACACTGAATTCTTCTTTCTTGCAAAGTATCACTCCATCACCAACTTCCTGTACCTCTCCAAAGTCTTAGAAAATATTGCAGGCTCCCAAATCTGTACCCACTCCTGCAATTCCATGTCAGAGTCTCTTCAATCTGGCTTTTAGCCCCACCTCAGTATTGAAACGCTCTTGTTTGAAGTCTCATAACATTCTATCCCTTATTACCCTTCTCAATATACCTGCACCATAGGTAAACCAGAGATCATCAAAAACTTGGCATACAGTAACTCAAGTTATTCCAAGTCTTATTCATTCATTACCTACTAAAGAATCCACCGAAAAGAATACTTCCTTACTCTATGAAATCACTTTTTAAAATGCCAATTTTGTGACTAATTCTGCTTTGGTCCATGCTTACCTTATTATAAGATTTAAGGCTTCATGTTCAACAACCATTGACTGTTGATCTCTAGTTAATATCGTTTCCATTGCTGCAACTATATTTTGAACCTAACAGAAAAGCAAAACGTGAGCATTTTGGTAATTCATCAACACAAGCTTAAAATAAGCCTAAAAATAGGAGAAAGGTTAGGCTAAAATTGTCTTATTGTTTTAAAGTTGTACTGAATTAATAGTTCAAAATTATGTTTGGAGTTGCATGTATGCAACAAATTAGATACTGAACCAATTTTGACCAATTGATCAACTCACAGGCCACTAATTGAAATTTTTCAGGATTTTGTACGTTACTTGTGACATTTTCTCGTGGAAAAATTGAGTGATCTACTTTCTGGTTAAGTGAAGTTTGATCACGTGCTGGAATGTGGATTTGAATTACATTTAATTCACCTTTCAGCTGGGCTGAAACATTTCAGGATTTAAGAATTACTTTATAAATTTTGTCACATTAATAAATGCAGCAGCCAGTTTACAGATGAAATCCCAGGTGTGTTGGTGGTGGAAAGTGCTGGTCAGAATACAGGTGAACACATGGTTCTTCTTCAAACTACCTTGAAAGGAAGCATGTGACTCTCAGAACATGAGTAATAGTGAAGCTTTTATATTTATAGCATTATAATTTGATTATAGGTTAAACAATTTAAAGTATGAAAAAATTTACAAATTGGCCAATGCAGCAGAAAAGATTTGTCAAGAACTTTCAACAGTGGTAGCAAAACAAATCAAGGACTGCATGTGAATTGGACACTAGATATGGAGGCAGGACAGAAGGAGAAAAATAACAAATTACACAATGGTATGAATGAGATTTCCTCCCAATATCTTATAATAGGGACTTGCAGAAATGTGGAAAACTCAAGCAATTTAAATTCCACTTTTTCTTTAATATTAGTTATTTTCTACCAAAATTGTACATGCAAATTTGGGGACACACCTTTCTAACTTATGCTCAACATTACTTTGGACTTCAGTAGTGTTAGATTCGTTTTCATGACTATTTACAACTTCCCATACCTTGGACAGTAGCCAAATGAAGCTTAAGTTTAATTGTTATATATTTACTGTAGGCATATGTTCATAAACTCAACTTCTACGAAGCTCAACTACTGTAAATAACAATTTTCACTCTTAATCTTATTTAAATCTAAATAATTTTAGTCATTCCTTGGAAACTGACCTTCTAGAATTTCACAACTAATAGTTAAGCACTTCAAAAGGAACCCAACCCTAGTATGAATAAGGGTTTTGCATCCTGACAAAGGTGGATTTGAAATATCATACCAAACACATTTATATTAAAAAAAGTAAACTGTCACATGCAAACCTATAGAACATTAAGTCTGAATTATTAATGAAACATGGTATGCATAGCATTATAATCTGCTTTAGAGATTTGAACCAGATTATCCATCAAATTTAAAAGCTAAACCAAATTTGAACAATCATGTCTACTTGTGCCAGAGAAAGTTTGTGTCATTTAATATCCAGAGCACAAGACATATAAATACATGAGGTAAGAAACATCTGCTCATTTGCAGGAAACTCACCTCCTTCTCGACCACTTTGGTACAAAAATTTTGTTTTGATATAACCCACAGTGCTCTTGTACATGTGTTCTTATCAGCTGATTTGATTGCAATATCACAGAGTGTAACAATCAATTGCTTGGCTTCATGTTCTGCAAGTAAAATAAAGTCATTCTTAATTATATGGGAGGTCAACCCAAAAAGGTAATGACACTATTATGTATCAACATATTATAACATTCCCACAAGCCAGGGAACAGACTATCTTAAAACAGGTTTTAAATAAAGGCAGTTAGGCATTTTGTCATCATATATATAGTATCTTTACCAGAGTCAATCATTCCAAGACACTTTAACAGGATTATTAGAAAATCAGGTATGACTAAAAGATGACCAACTAGACCACAGAATTAGTTTTTTTAAAAAGGATTTTTAAAGTGAGGTGAAGAGATAGAGAAATGTAAGCAGAGCATTCCAGAATTTGAAGCCTAGCCAACTGAAGGCACAGCCAATGGTGGAACAATTAAAATTGGGAACTCGTAAGACCAAAATTAGAACAGTCCAGATATCACAGATTGAGAGGTTGGAGGAGACTTTAGAGACAGGGAGGATCAAGTGAAAGGAGGAGTGCAAAAACAAAGACAAGAATTTTGAGAATCACGATACTGTTGACAAGGAGGCAATGTAGATCAGCAAGCAGAGTTGTGAATGGTACTTTATAATTAGGAAAACTGGCACTGTATCAGAGGATAGAATGTGGGAGACAAGATAGAAGTGTGTAGGAATAGTCAAGACAAGGTAATGAAGGAATGACTGTGATAGATGAGCAAAGTTATGAGCAAAGTTGGGCAAAGTAATGGTGGCAGAAACAAGCAATCTTCCTGAAGACTGGATGCTCTTGGAAGCTCATCTCAGAGTTAAGTGTATCAAAAAGGATGCAAACAGACTGGCTTAAACTTAACAGACGCTGCACTAAAAGACAGATTCCAAGCTAAGGAAGAGCATTTGGAGCAGCGTCAAGATACAATACAATAGAAAACTACATATTATTAGATATTGGGAAGACTGCACTGAAGCAAATTTCTGTCATCCAGTATAGGATGGCAGATGAGCAGTCTGACTATTTAGCAACAATACAAGAATCAAAAGATGGTCATGTTAGAACTGGGAGATGGTGTGAGAAAATTAATGGTGTGCTTTTGAATGATGTTGCTCAGGCCTAGCATGTAGATAAAAATGTGGGAGCGGTTCAAGGTATAATCTTTGGGGGACACAAAAAGTAATGGTGAGGGAGCATAAAGAGAAGCCATTCTTATCTAAATGGTTCTAGTCAGAGTGAAACCAACTGAACTACCCAAATCAACAAGAAAGAGACTAGAACACAGGTCAAACCTGTCAGTTGCTGGAGGCAATTCAAGAAGAATGAGGAAGGAAAGATGGCCTCAGTCTCCTAAGATGCCATTTGTGACTTTGAAAACATCTCTTCTGGCTCTGTAGGAGTGGAAACCTAACTGGACGGATTTAAACATGGAGTAGCAGGAACGATGGACACCGATAAGGCACGTTACAGCTAGGATAAATAGACACTGTCTCTTCCCTGGAGGGGTGGGAGTCCTACACTAGAGGGCATAGGTTAAGGTGAGAAAGGAAAGATTTAAAAAAGGCACCCAAGGGAAAACATTTCCATGCAGACTGTGCTGCATGTATGGAATGTAGACAGGCAAGAGGGTGGAAGGGCACAGCAAGGCAGGAAGCATCAGGAGGTGCAGAAGTCAATATTTCAGGTGTAACCCTACTTCAGGGCTGAGAGTCAGTGTGGGGGGAAGCTGCAGATAAAGGGAGGTGGCAGGGCCAGGGTGGCGAAATGAGGATAGGTGAAGACAGGGAGAGGGTACAACCTGATTGGTCAATGGAAGGAATGAATCCGGTTGGTGGCAGGGAGTAGTGGAAGGGAGAGAGACGGGAGGGGCTGGGAAGGAAGGTTATTTGAAATTGGAGAACTCAAAGTTGAGCCCTCCGGACTGTAGGCTGCCCAGACGGGAGATGAGGTGATGTTCCTCCAAATTGTGATGCAGTTCATTGTGACAATGGAGGCGGCCAAGGATGGTCACGTTGAAAATGGAGTGGGAAAGTTAATTAAAAATGGGTGGTGACTGGGAGGTCCGGTCAGCCACAGTGGGCCCGGCTGAGATGCTCGGCGAACCATTCCTTAAGTTTACCGTTGTGGCAATGGAGGAGGCCAAGGATGGTCATACCTACTTTGCCTGTCTACTTTGGATTCCAGCATCTGCAAGCTTTTTTTGACTCTAAGCATGTATGGAATGAGCTAACAGAGGAAGTGGTGAAGGCTGGTAGAATAACAACATTTTAAAAAGGCATCTGGATAGGTATATGAATAAGAAGGGTTTGCAGAGACATAGGCCAAATGCTGGCTAATGGGCCTAGATTAATTTAGGATATCTGGTCAGCATGGATGATTTTGACCGAAGGGTCTGTTTCTGTCTGTACAACTTTGAGGAAAGGAAGGTTGGAGATTACTTCTGAACTGCAGTTTGCAAGACAAAAGGTTTTTTTTAAAAAAGAGGTGTAATGACAGCATATTTAAAAGAAAGGGACAACAAATCAAGAGAAGAACAGTATTGGCTAACATGGGACCAGAAGAGAAACCAGAACGGTCAAACATTCAGCGCAATTAGAAATGTGGGAAAAAAATTGAGAGTTTGTGAATTACATTGCTGTAGCAGGAGGAGGAGAGACTGGAGAGAAACTAGATAATGTTTGTGCTTAAGTCTCGTCCAAGAGGAGCACAACAGAAAATTTGGCCAGCTCAGTCCATGCAAGCAAACAATATGATAACGTTAGTGTATCAGATAATTTAGTTTTCTGCATTTTATAGTGAGCATTGCAAAAGAAAAGACAAGTCAAAACATTTTGTCTTGTGCTTACTAGTGCAATTTGCAAGAATGGCAAATTTACAAGGAAAACCAATGTTTACACTATATGGAGAAATGAGTGCTCAATAGTTGGGAAGTGAATTCTGCTTGGTAGAGGCATTATCATGGAGAATGCATTAGTAATGATGATATAATAACCTGTCAGGCTCATGTAAATGTTAAACAGGCAGGGTGACCTCCAGACTTCCTCTGAGCCATTTTTGGAGTTGACTCGGGTGCAGTGCATGCATGCACTTGTTCATTCGGGAATGCTTGGCCTCATTCCTGATGAAGGGCTTTTGCCTGAAACGTTGATTCTCCTGCTCCTCAGATGCTGCCTGACCTGCTGTGCTTTTCCAGCACCACATTCTCCACTCTGATTTCCAGCATCTGCAGTCCTCACTTTCACTTGTACGTTTGTTCAACCTGTAAAGAACAGTGTCAAGATGACTGTGGTGCTGGAAAAGCACAGCAGGTCAGATAGCATCCGAGGAACAGAAAAATCGACGTTTCGGTTGATTTACCTGCCCCTTGGATGGTGCCTGACGTGCTGTGCTTTTCCAGCACCACTCCAATCTTGACTCTAATCTCCAGCATCTGCAGTCCCCACTTCCACCCTGTAAAGAACAGAGCCTTGTGTACGAATAATTTCCAGTACACACAGGTGTATCTTTGCAAGCCCAACTGACAATCCTAGATTGGGTCACCAATTGGACACCCACATCTAATGTTGGGATACTGTTGCAAATTTTGCAAGGATGAGCTGATTCCATCTTGTTTGTTGCTAACAATCAAAAGGGATATGCTGTTTGATACAATCCACCAGTTTTTAGAATGTACGGCCTATATATATCTGGCCTTACATCAGCGTTGAAATTCATATGCCCCAATATGAATGCACGATGGGCAAAATACATTTTAGTCTAGTGGTGCATCCTGTTTATGGCGAACACGGCTTAGATTAGATTACTTACAGTATGGAAACAGGCCTTTCGGCCCAACAAATCCACACCAACCCTCCGAAGAGCAACCCACCCAGACCCATTCCCCTACATTTACCCCTTCACCTAAGACTATGGGCAATTTAGCATGGCCAATTCACATAATCTGCACATTTTTGGACTGTGGGAGGAAACTGGAGCACCCGGAGGAAACCCACGCAGAGAATGTGCAAATTCCACACAGACACGTTGCCTGAGGCGGGAATTGAACCCAGGTCTCTGGCGCTGTGAAGCAGCAGTGCTAACCACTGTGCCGCCCATTAGCCTGTGCAGCTACTGCAAATAAAGTAGTGTCAAACAGCTAGTTTCACCTGTTGCTCAGAACTTTGCAATACTTTACCCTTCATCTCAAGTTAGATTGGGTAGACTTAGACTTTTGGAGCCCAGAGTGACTTCCTTAGGATCATTCTTGACTTTACAAATGGATTAGGAGGTCTCTTGGACCTACTCAGACATTTAATAGAATGATGGCAGATATGTCTCTGTTTTGAATTTCATTTTATCATCTACTCTAATAATCTTTGATTCCCTTAACAAGAATCTACCTCTGCCCCAAAAGTATTTAATTAACTTGTTTCTACCACCTTCGGAGTTAGAGTAGAGAAGATTAAGAGATGACCTTACTGAAGTGTTCAAAATTATGAACAATTTTGACAGGGTAAAGAAGATGCCCTGTTTCCACTAGTTGGTATATCAGTAATGAGGGATCACGATTTCAAGACTTCCAGCAAGAGAATTAAGAGTGAAAGGAGAAACTTCTTTACTCAATTATTAGGATTTGAAATGTACTACCTGGGAAAGTGTTGCAGGTGGATTCTACGGGAAGTTCCAGAGGAGCTTGGATCTATATTTGCAAGTGATGAATTAGAGGGCAACATAAAGACTTAGGACTGGAGAATGGGATTGACAAGGCAGCTCTTTTGGGAGACGATACAGATACGGTGGGTTGAATGGCTTCCTTCTGTACTGCAAAACTCTGATTCTACTTACGCACACTAGTTTTATGCCAGGCAAATAATCAATATTACCCTCCATGCCACGAGCTTTCAATTTTCAAAAACTTTTAATGTAACACTTTATCAAATGCCTTCTGAAAATCCATGTATTGCATGTTTATGCCTCTCCTTTATATAAGCATGGGGAACTCCTTCAAAGAGTTCATGTGACCGGATCAGGATATCTATGTCCTGCATGAAGCCTTTATGTCCTTTGTTCCAGTGTCAAGCATGCACAATACAAAAATGGTAAGGGATTTCTTTTCAAGGCTACAATAATAGAATCAAACACAGAGTCCCAATGTGTATACTGATCACTGGGAGCAGGATTACAGTGACAATATGAGAAAACTCCCAGCTGATTCCTCAAATGTGCTAACTGAGGAAAAGGATTATTTGACTGGTCCATTTTGAAGGTGAATTTGAGCACAGCATATAGCACATTAAGACATGTGAGGAAACTCTGTGGTTTAAAATACACTCAATGTGTCCACAGATCAGATTTATGAGAGGCAGAATTTCAGCGTAATTCCAAGGACATTTCTCATGGCATCCAACAAAGATGTTTGAAAGAGTAGGGCTTAGTGGGGATACCACAGCAGCTCCATCTAAATAGTCATACAGCTATACAGCATGGAAACAGATCCTTCAGTCCAACTTGTCCATTCCAACCAGATATCCTAAATTAATCGAGTCTCATTTGCCAGCGTTTGGCCCATACCCCTCTAAATTCTATGTATTCATACATCCATCAAGAAGCTTTTTAGATGTTGTAATTGTACCAGCCTCCACCACTTCTTTTGTCAGATCACTGCATACACACACTACCCTCTGTGAAAATGTTGCCCCTTAGATCTCTTTTAAATCTTTCCCCTCTCACCTTTAGCCTATGCCCTCTAGTGTTGGACTCCCCTGCCCTGGGATAAAACTTTGGCCAATCACCCTATTCACGCCCCTCATGATTTTAGAAAGTTCTAAAGGTCACCTCTTAACCTCCAGGGAAAACAGCCCCAGGCTATTCAGCGTTGCATAATAGCTCAAACCCTCCAACCCTGGCAACATGCTTGTAAATCTTTTCTGAACCCTTTCAAGTTTCACAACATCCTTCCTATAGCAGGGAGACCAGAATCGAATGCAGTATTCCAAAATCAGCCTAACTAATGTCCTGTATAGCTGCATCATGGCCTCCCAACTCAATACGCTGACCAATAAAGGCAAGCATGCTAATACCTTCTTCACTATTCTGTCTCCTGCAACTTCACTATCAAGAAACTATGAACCGGCACTCCAAGGTCTGGCCATATGGTGTCATTAAAACTGGACTCAAATGCAAGGAATTGCTGAGTTAATTCAAGACAATGATGGCAAATCTAGATTGCCATGATATAATGCTACAGTGCCATGTATTGGGCTTCCTCGAGTGGCACATTGATGAATGGGCTAGCCATGTCAAATGATCAAACGAATACTGCAGGGCTATCTATATACAAGTATAATCGCAAATGTGAAGAAATCCCTTGCTTCACAAGCCAAAAACTTGCTCAAAACTGGTTGCAGTAATTCACCCAACCATTTGGCCTGCTCATGTTGTCTCGGACTAGTCACAAAAGAAATATGATTTTTGTGTGGGCTGTCCAAGATACACACATGCAGATGCAATGAGCCACAAGGACAAACTCTACCATATACATCAGTGGGCTCAGTAAATATCTTATTTTAATGTTCCATGGCAATGCCTCCATCAGAGCGTAATTGCCAACCAATCAGAACTCTTTCCATACAGTGCATATGTTGATTTCCCCTTGAAACAGTTTATTTTTTGCAAATTGTCCAAAAGAGTTAAAGACAAAAAGTTTGACAAACTACATCTCTTTACAGCAATACTCAAGTATCGTACGACTAAGTGACTAAAATTAGTAATTACTTTCACATGTTCAGTACATAAAAATATATAGCTGAAGTTTTATAATGACTTTAAGTGCATGAAGACAATTTCTATTAACTGTACCTGACAATCCAGCACTAATATTACTGTGAAAAACACAGAATCCCAAGGCCTGTAGTGCTGCGTTACAAAGTTCTGAATCCGAATTTGAAACGTGAGTCTTGATGGAAAGAAAAGAGACGTGAAGAGGAAAATTTCAACAACCCAGAAAGTTTTTACTTACAAACTATATGTAATTGATAAAAGCAACTTTTATAACAGAACAATAATATCAGCAATAAAGGTCTGCTTTAAAGATAAAAGGATAGAAGGAGGCAGAATAGATATTCTCTATTCAGGGTTTATAGAGTTTGACAATAAAATGCTAGTTAGATTCATAGAGATAAGTATATAAAATTTTGCTTTTCAAAATTCTCCCATGTCATTTTTGAGTGAAGGTGCATTAATTCTCATTTTGACTGTACAATTGTTGTTAAATCACAATCAACAGCAAATAAAGCCATTTGTAGAGTAAACAATGTTGGCGAGAGGAGGGAAGAGGTGGAGTACCTTATGAAGGCCAACTCAAAAGCGAGTTTTCTAAAAACAGAGTACAGCAAAGGAACAGGCCCTTTGGCCACTGTGTCTGTGCTGACCACAATACCATTCTAAACTGATCTCATCTGCCTACACATGGTCTGTATCCCTCTGTTCCCTGCGTGCTCATTTGTCTGTCCAGGCATCCATCATCCTCTAGACAAAAAATAAATTTGCCTACATATTACCTTTAAACTCATCTCACCTTAAACCTGTGTCCCCTAGTATTTAAGTTTCCACAGGGAATACAACTCCACTATCTATGCTTCTCATAATTCTACATAGGTCTATCAGGTTCCCTCCCCCTCTAATGACACTAGTGAAAACAATTAAGCTTGTCCAACATCTCTTTATTGCGACTACACTCCAATCTAGGCAACATCCTGGTAAACCTCTTTTGCATCTTCTTCAAAGCCTCTACAATCTTTCCTATAGTGTGGCAACCAGAGTGGTGCACAATACTCCAGATATGGCCTAAAGTTTTGCACAGCAGCAAAATGACTTGCCAATTTTTATAGGCAAAGCAAGGCAAGCATGCCATATTCCTTATCAACTTGTGTTGCTACTTCCAGGGAGCTATGGACTAGCCTCCTCAAGATCCCTCCGCATATCAATGATCTAAAGGGTCCTGACATTTACTGTATATTTTCCTCTTGCATTTGACTTCCCAAAATGCCTCACCTCACACTTCTCTGGATTAAGCTTCATCTGTCATTTGTCCAGCCATCTTTCCAACTGATCTATATCCTGCTGTACTCTGACAACATTCCTCACGAACCTCAACTTCACCAATTTTCAGTTTGTCTTCAAACTTATCAGCTAATCTACATTCTCCTCCAACTCTTTTACAAATATAAGAGGCCCCAGCATTGATCCTCAAGGACCACCAATGGTTACAGACCTCCAGCCAGATCACCACCACTCCACAATACCCTGTCTTCTTTGACCAAGCCAATTTTGTACCCATTAATTTCCAAATGCAAACAAATCCTGTCTTGAAAACCTTCTCTAATAATTTATCTAATCATTGATGCAGGGCTCACTCCATACAATAATAATCCAAGACCATCTTACTGTCCTTTTAAAACAAACTAACATGAGTAAATATTCTCCAGTCTTCCAGAGATCTCATCTGTGACAAAAGAGAATACAAAGATCTCTGGTAAGGCCCTAGCAATCTCCTCTCTTGCCTCCCTCAATATCCTGGGATAAATCCCATCAGGCCCTGGTGACCTATTGACCTTAATGTTTTTCAAGATACCTAATAACTCCTCCTTCTTAATATCGACATGCCTCAGAACATCAAGATACCCCTACCTAAATCTTATCATCATCCATGTCCTCCTTCTTGGTGAATACCAATGCAAAGAACTCATTAAGGACCTTACTCCATTACCCCACTCCTTTGGCTCCATAGATAAATTTCTTCTTTTATCCTCGCATGGATATACTCTTTCCCTAGCTACCTGCTTGCTCCTAATGCATATATAACGTCTTGGGATTCTCCATAATCCTACTTGCAGAGGACATTTCATGGTCCATTTTAGTCCACCTAATTCCTTGTTTAAAGTTTCTTCTTGCTTCTTTTGTATTCCAAGAGATTTCATTTTCCCATATGCTTCCTCTTCCTTTCTGACTGAACTTTAATATCTCTCAAGAGTTCCTAAATCTTGCCATCGTTATCTTTCGTCTTCAAAGGAACATACTGGTCCTGAATTCTGACCAACTCACTATTAAAAGACTCCGTCAGACCCAGGTTTGCCCTCCAACAGCTGATCCCAATTTATTCTCTTCAGTTCCTGCCTCATTGTTTAAAAAAGTCTTCCCCCAATTTAGTACTTTCACTGAAGAACCATTCTTAACCTTCTTCATAACTATCTAAAATTTACAGAATTTAGATCACTGTTCCCAGAATGCTTCTCCACTGATGACCTAGTCAGACTCATTCCCCAATACAAGGTTATTAAGACCCTTTCCCAAGCTGAACTATCTACAGATTCTGCCTCTTCTAAACCCCTGGCACTAGGGGAACCCTAGTCAAAATTGGACAAGTTTAAGAAGAATCATCCACTACACCAACCCTGCGACTTTTACATCTCTTCATAATCTGCTTCCTCCTGCTCGCTATTCTGATTTCTATAATATAACCACAAAGTGATTGCACCTTTCTTATTCCTGAGTTCTAGTCATATGGCCTTATTGGATGAGCCCAAGACGTCCTCTTTTAAATGGAGCTATGACATTCCTCTTAATGCAACGCCTCACCAATTTTACATTTCTCTCTCACCTGAAATATCTAAACCCTGGAATGTTGAGCTGCCAGTCCTGCCCTTCTCTCAACTAAGTTTCTGTAATGACTATATCATCATAGTTCCATATGTAAATCCATGCTCTAAGCTTATCTGCCTCACCTTTTTATATTTCCCACATTGAAATTAATATACTTCAGACTGCCTGCTGTGTTCATTAACTTGGTCCTGCCCGTTTTTCCAGTTAGACTTACTTAACATCTACATTCTCCTCAATCCCTTCACATGCTGACCTACTGCTCTGGTTCTCACCTGCATCACTGCTTCAAGAACAGCTCAAAAGAAAATTTTAAACATTTTATGTATTATATGTAACAACAGATTTACAAAGGGTGAAAAAGAGTTGACCTGAGAGAACTGCAATATGTAAATATTGAATAGACCAGACATGCCCATAATAAAAACAAGCAAACATTCTATGACAGGCAATTTAAATATTTATTATCTGTCCTGTTAACAATTGACAACTGAATCTCAACATGAAAATAAAATCAAATTTTAAAATATGCCACCCTGAACTAGATTTTCTAATATATACTGGTTCACAAACAAAATATTTCTACTGGTCAACACACAAAACATCACATTTTTCAGATGTCAGATTGTTACTGTTATACATACTTTGCAACCTATTTAAGATCCATTCAAAAATGTAACATGGAGTGACATCTCAGAACATAACAGAGAAAAAGCCTTTACATATCAAAGTAGTCTCAAAGATACAATATTATACCCCTCAATTGGTTTTGTTCCTAAATATTCACCCAGACCCCGTCAGAACTGAATAGCAGATTTGAAAAGGACAATATTTTTGTTGTATTTTTAGGAATTTAGAAACAGTTACAACTTCATACAACTATCCTGTTCTAGTGACACACCCCACTAACAGTAGCAGGCAATAACTTTTTTTAAAATTTTGAACCACATAAATAAAGCAGTCAAAATCCCTGTGTATAACGCTTTTCCAAACAACTTTAAAATTCTCTGTCAGCAAGAGGAATATTAATTGTTTAGTTCTTCCCAAGCTCTCAAAGGTGCTGTTCCATCTAGTCACCAGAAAGCAATTAAATATAGTCTGGTGATTCCTCTCCCTAGAAAAGTGCCTTTCCACAAGGTACCTTCACTCAGGATAGCATGACAAATCCAGAAATAAGTGACTAACCGTGTCTCATAATTTAAGAGACAAAGTGCAAATCATGATCTTGACAAGATAGCAAGAAAGGTACTCTCCAAATAAGATGTTAATACACATTTGACAGAATACAGCTTCAACAATTTCATTATGAACAAATAACGAGAAACTAATATTGCTCTGATCGTTTCACTGGTGTGTATTGGGGTGAAAATAACTTACTTTGAACACTCCACAGATGCGAGGAAACTGTTTGCCAACTGCAGTTGCAAATTCTTTCCCATCCTCTCCACTCAGACGGCTGAAATACAGAATAGATACAACCAGTTAAGTAACATTTACAAGTGTGGTTTAGATTTGGAAACAACTGTATTTATATTTTCAATTTGAATCAGCACCCATATGATATTTGCATATCCAGCATCACCTTTGTAGATCATCAGAAATCACTCCCATCAAATCTATGTTGTAACTCCTCAATGTCCAAACTTATTTGCTTTAGACTATTTGGACTCAAAAAGGGAAGAGGTGATCACTAACTGAAGTAAACTCTAAACCAAAAGGCAATAAGTTTTCCTTTCAAACAGAAATTTGCAATATAAAGCCTTTCTGCGAGGCATACTTTGCTTTGGGGATGGGTAAAACTTAACCTTAAATATATTCCTTTTAATATAATTTTGTCATTGCAGAATTAATTTTAGTGAATGAACTCAAGTCTGCAACCACTGCCACCCAAAAGCCAAGGAAGGGAGATGGATGGAATCACCACCATCTGAAAGTTTAAGTCACAAACCACCTGATTGGAACCATATCATTCCTTCAGTGTCACTGGGTCAAAATCCTGGAACTTCCTTCCTAACAGTCCTATTGGTATACCAACACCATACGGATTGCAGTGGTTCTAGAAGCTGTTTGCTGCTACTTTCAAGTGCCATCATGAACGAGCAATAAATGTGGCCTTGTCAGCAACATCTATATCCAGTGAAAGAATAACAGTGTGACTTGGTTGTTAACTGGCTGAAAAATTAAAATGTCCCCCATATATACCATTATTATTGCAATGAAACAATTAATGTGATACTCTTATAAATTCTTTCCACCTCGAAGAAACTGGTGAAAACACAGCAAATTATTTGCACAAGAGATTCTGTATACCATTTCTTCTAAATGTGCTGAGTAAGGCAGCAATGAGCCTATTACTTAATATTGCTGAATTGTTTTATATACTGACCTGGCAATTGTAAGGTAAGCATCCACTTGCTCCGTGGATGAAACAGATATATCTTCTAAGATTTCCAACAGCGGCAGTAAGCCA
Organism: Chiloscyllium plagiosum; assembly: GCF_037043375.1. NCBI lineage: Eukaryota > Metazoa > Chordata > Chondrichthyes > Orectolobiformes > Hemiscylliidae > Chiloscyllium > Chiloscyllium plagiosum. The sequence goes on along the minus strand of NW_028270145.1, from coordinate 94,945,687 downwards.
GAAACTACTGGGTGAGCAGTAGCCATCATTCTTGTGCTTGCAATTCTGCCAGGTTAGAGGTAAAAAAGGGTACTGATTAATCAAACATCTTCTTATAAATACATCTGAAAATTTTCTAATCTCCACATGCAGAATTTCAATGCCACATTCCAATTACACTTTTCTAACTTCAGCCCTAAAAAGAACAAATTTCAGTAAATCCTGATAAACTTTACTTATAACAATTTAAATTTACGCATTTTATGTACAATTAACAAATCATTCTATTGCTATGCAACTTGAAGACAGCAAGAACTGCAGATGATGAAAGGCAGAGTCAACAGATGTGAAGATGGGGAAAAGTCCACCAGGTCAGACAGCATCCAAATAGCAGTAAAATCAATGTTTCAGATCAAAACCCTTCATCAGGGCTGAGGAGGGGGCGAGAGCCCGATACTTCTGGGCTTCGTTTTGAAGGTACGTAAACATTGCAAAATTAAAACTTTCACTCGTCATTAACAAACATTAGCATAACATGATTCTTGAAGGAGCATGAAGAAACAGTCAATCAGGAAGACTGATTTGAATCTGAGGAAGCTGCAAAGTTAAAGTCACCTCAATAGCAGTCACTTCTTAACTTTACCCAGGGTTAACTAAATAAACTCAGCATCTGTACTTTAAAACATCTCCGACACACTTCAAATAATGGGACATTTGAAGTAGCAGTGAAAAGATCAACATTTTGATTCTACAAAGCGTAAGAGTAAAGAAACTTGCAATAGATATGCACAAGACAATGATGAAGCCACTGCTGGCTGTAACTTTTTGTTGCTGATAGGCTATGGAGTACTCTGCTTAGTTTCATGATAAAGTTATCATGAGATACTTGGAACGATAAACTGTTAACAGAAAAGGTTAAAAGAAGTTTTTTAGTTGCTTATAAAGTTACAAAGAACTTAGTAAACAAGAAAACAGAATTTATTTCTGTTTTGGATTTAATGACAAGAGCTTATCAACCTAAAAATGAAAGTTGAGAGCAAGGATTAGTAATAGTGTATTTCCAACAGTTGTTTAGTTGAATATTTGAGGCACAAATTTCATTCTTCAAAAAGGTAACATTTAATCTTCTCGATAGAAAATAGATTTTAAAAGCTTTCCTTTCATATCCAATAGTATTTGACAAGAAAGGAAAGATAGATAATGACTTGCAGAGAAAGAATAATGACTTCAAAAAAAGAACATGATGGAGGATCTTGACTGTGCCACTAGAGCCAGCAGAGCTAAAGAGGCTCAAATTGTTTCCTTAAACTGTGAATTCCCAGGTAATTTGACGATCTGATTTTTCCCTTTCATAAAGCTTTCAAATAGCATTCTAGTGGACTTTCACCTTAAACCACTACAGTCTTTATGGTGCTTTTCCAGTGCTGCCAAGCAGAAAATTATAGCGACACATTAACAGCAGAATGACAACACATGACTACAGGAATGGTGCAGGAAGGAGGGTTTCAGATACCTGGATAATTGGGGCTCATTCTGGGGTAGGTGAAACCTCTACAAACAAGACGGTCTACACCTGAACCAGAAGGATCGAAACTCAGCATGTCAGACACTCTTTGTCCGCAAAAAGAGTGTAAGTGTCAAGTTCAATATGACTGTTATTTAGAACCAATTCCTCAGGGGAAAATCGATAGGAGCCATGCTTGTGGCACTGCAGTAATTCATCAAATCGGAAGGAGAGGAAGAAGAGAGGAGGAGAATAGTGATAGGGGACTCATTCATTTGGGGAGCAGACAGGCAGATGGCATGTTGCCGCCCTGCTGACATGGTCTGTATTGGTCCTAATGACTTAGGTAGGGAGATGACCGAGGTGACAGTGGGGGAGCACTTTGGGGCCAGCAACCATAATTCTATTGGTTTTAAAATAGTGATGGAAAAGGATAGACCAGATCTAACAGTTGAAGTTCTAAATTGGAGAAAGGCCAATTTTGACGGTATTAGGCAAGAACTTTCAAAAGCTGATTGGATGCAGATGTTCACAGGTAAAGGGACGGCTGGAAAATGGGAAGCCTTCAGAAATGAGATAACAAGAATCCAGAGAAAGTATATTCCTGTCAGGGTGAAAGGAAAGGCTGGTAGGTATAGGGAATGCTGGATGACTAAAGAAATTGAGGTGAAAATGTGTTGCTGGAAAAGCACAGCAGGTCAGGCAGCATCCAAGGAACAGGAGAATCGACGTTTCGGCCTTAAGCCTGATTTCCAGCATCTGCAGTCCTCACTTTCTCCTTAAAGAAATTGAGGGTTTGGTTAAGAAAAAGAAGCATATATCAGGTATAGACCAGATAGATCAAGTGAATCCTTAGAAGAGTATAAAGAAAGGAGGAGTGTACTTAAGAGGGAAATCAGGAGGGCAAAACGGTGACATGAGATAGCTTTGGCAAAAAGAATTAAGGAGAATCCAAAGGGTTTTTACAAATATATTAAGGACAAAAGGGTAACTAGGGAGAGAATAGGGCCCCTCAAAGATCAGCAAGGCGGCCTTTGTGTGGAGCCACTGAAAATGGGGGAGATACTAAATGAATATTTTGCATCAGCATTTACTGTGGAAAAAGATATGGAAGATATAGACTGTAAGGAAATGGATGGTGACATCTTGCAAAATGACCATATTACTGAGGAGGAAGTGCTGGATGTCTTGAAACAGTTAAAGATGAAAAACTCCCCAGGACCTGATCAGGTGTACCCGAGAACTCTGTGGGAAGCGAGAGAAGTGATTGCTGGGCCTCTTGCTGAGATATTTGTATCATTGATAGTCACAGGGGAGGTGCCAGAAGACTGGAGATTGGCAAACGTGGTGTCACTGTTTAAGAAGGGTGGTAAGGACAAGCCAGGGAACTATAGACCAGTGAGTCTGATGTCGGTGGTGGGCAAGTTGTTGAAGGGAATCCTGAGGCACAGGATGTACATGTATTTGGAAAGGCAAGGATTGATTAGGGATAATCAACATGGCTTTGTGCATGGGAAATCATGTCTCACAAACTTGATTGAGTTTTTTGAAGAAGTAACAAAGAAGATTGATGAGGGCAGAGCAGTAGATGGAATCTAGCTGGACTTCAGTAAGGCGTTCAACAAGGTTCCCCATGGGAGACTGAGGGGTGACCTTATAGAGGTTTACAAAATTATGAAGATTAGATCTCATGGAATACAGGGAGAACTAGCCATTTGGATATAGAACTGGCTCAAAGGTAGAAAACAGACGGTGCTGGGGAGGGTTGTTTTTCCAGACTGGAGGCTTGTGACCAATGGAGTGCCACAAGGATCAGTGCTAGGCTCTCTACTTTTTGTCATTTACATAAATGATTTGGATGCGAGCATAAGAGGTACAGTTAGTAAGTTTGCAGATGACACCAAATTTGGAGGTGTAGTGGACAGCGAAGAGGGTTACCTCAGATTACAACAGGATCTTGACCAGATGGGCCAATGGGCTGAGAAGTGGCAGATGGAGTTTAATTCAGATAATTCAGGTGCTGCATTTTGGGAAAGCAAATCTTAGCAGGACTTATACAGTTAATGGTAAGGTCCTAGAGAGTGTTGCTGAACAAAGAGACCTTGGAGTGCATGTTCATAGTTCCTTGAAAGTGGAGTTGCAGGTAGATGGGATAGTGAAGGTGACGTTTGGTATGCTTTCCTTTATTGGTCAGAGTATTGAGTACAGGAGTTGGGAGGTCATGTTGCGGCTGTTCAGGACATTGGTTAGGCCACTGTTGGAAAATTGTGCACAATTCTGGTCTCCTTCCTATCGGAAAGATGTTGTGAAACTTGAAAGGGTTCAGAAAAGATTTACAAGGATGTTGCCAGGATTGGAGGATCTGAACTATAAGGAGAGTCTGAACAGGCTGGGGCTGTTTTCCCTGGAGCGTCGGAGACTGAGGGGTGACCTTATAGAGGTTTACAAAATTATGAAGGGCATGGATAGGATAAATAGGTAAAGTCTTTTCCCTGGGGTCAGGGAGTCCACAACTAGAGGGCATAGGTTTAGGGTGAGAGAGAAAAGACATAAAAGGGACCTAAGTGGCAATTTTTTCACGCAGAGGGTGGTACGTGTATGGAATGAGCTGCCAGAGGATGTGGTGGAGGCTGGTACAATTGCAACATTTAAGATGCATTTGGATGGGTATATGAATAGGAAAGGTTTGGAGGGATATGGGCTGGGTGCTGGCAGGTGGGACTAGATTGGGTTGGGATATCTGGTCGACATGGACGGGTTGGACCGAAGGGTCTGTTTCCATGCTGTACATCTCTATGACTCTATGTGGTATTGAAACAAATTAAGGAGGTAGGTAGTAAGTTACCAAGCCAGACCTCAACTATAGCAATTTCTGGAGTACTCCCAGTGCCTGGTGCAAGTGAGAAAAGAGCTAAGAAGAAAAAGGAGATGGATTTATGACCGGAAGGAATCTAGATTCCTGGGACAGTAGGACTCGTTTTGAAGGCGGCTGCACCAATAAAAGCTGGAACAGAGCACCTTGCAGGCTGTTTTGCTAGTGCTTTAAAAGGTTTTAAAGTAACTTCGCAGAAGTGTGGGAACCAAGGGAGAGAAAATCAGGTTTCATAAATCACACATACATCTGGTACTCGCATAGACAACAGCAAGTTTGTAAGTGAAGTCAAAATAAGGAAGAAAAAAATTGAGTCTAAATGAGGGTTTCTGTGCACAAATATAAATAACAATGGGGCGTTTCAGGCGTTGATTGCCATCGGAACTTTGGTGCTGTGATGGTAACAGATCTGGCTCAAGGAAAGCGAAGACTTGATGCTAAATATTCCTGGGGAATATTCAGGGCCGGGGGGGGGGGGGGGGGGGGAGAGAAGGTCAGGGCCGGGGTGTTGGAGGCAGCGGGGGGAGGTCAGGGCCACAGGGTGTTGGGAAGGGGGGGGGGAGGTCAGGGCCACAGGGTGGGGGGCAGGTCAGGGCCACAGGGTGTTGGGGGGGGGAGGGTGTTGGGGGGGGGAGGGTGTTGGGGGGGGGGTGGGGGCAGGTCAGGGCCACAGGGTGTTGGGGGGGGGGGGGTGGGGGCAGGTCAGGGCCACAGGGTGTTGGGGGGGGTGGGGGAGGCAGGTCAGGGCCACAGGGTGTTGTGGGGGGGGGGGGGGGGCAGGTCAGGGCCACAGGGTGTTGGGGGGGGGGGGGGGGAAAGAGAAGAAGTCCATGGCCGGGGTGTTGGGGGAGAAGGGAAGGCGGCCATGGCCGGGGTGTTGGGGGGTGGGGGATGGAGAAGGCCATGGCCGGGGTCTTTGGTGGGGGGGGGGGGGCGGGAGAGAAGAAAGAGGCCAGGGCCGGGGTGTTGGGGGGGGGGGGGGGGGCGAGGGAAGGCGGCCATGGCCGGGGTGTTTGTGGGGGGAGGGGGAGAAGAAGGCGGCCATGGCCGGGGTGTTTGTGGGGGGAGGGGGAGAAGAAGGCCACGGCCGGGGTAGAGGATACGGCGGGGAAGGGGTGCGGACAGAACGGTCTCCCTCTCTCGAGCACACACTCACCGCCTAGCTGGCCTCCTCTATCCAGACATCGCCCGCCTCGTACAGTCCGTAAGGACGATCGGTCGCTGAAGCCACCGTCACCGCCTCCCGCTGTCGCCTGAAGGAATGTTCGCGAACACTCCGCACTGCCCGAGACAAGCCGCTCGCGCGAACCCGCGGGAAAGAAAAATACTCGCGCCAAAGAGAGCGGGCAGCCTGGGTAACGACCTTTCACCCCAGCAACCATCACCGCCTCCCCACCCCCAAAAAACAAAAACGTTTGAAATAAAGAGGGATGAAAAATAAAATCCAACCACACACGGGTAGAGTTGCGTCTCGGGTTAAAGCGAAATTTAAAATATAAAAGAAATTATACAATCGCTCAGTCAGAGTTGGATGGAAAGTTGACCATTTGTTGGCGCACATGCGCCTAGTTGAGCACTCAGTCTCTGTGTGTATGTGTGTATTCCAGAGCTTGGGAACCGGCTGCTGGACTGAGATGTCATACTGTCATTAGACAATGATTCGGAGGTGCCGGTGTTGGACTGGGGTGTCCAAAGTTAAAAATCACACAACACCAGGTTATAGTCCAACAGGCTTAAAGGAAAGCTAGTGTGCTTCCAATTAAACCTTTTGGACTATAACCTGGTGTGTGATTTTTAACTTTGTCATTAGTCTAGTGATTCAGAACCCTAATTCTAACCTGAGGTTAATGTTGTGGGAAACCAAAAACAGAAATTGCTGGAAGGAACCCTGCCATCACAGTGAGGAAGAAACAACTATTTGAGTCTGGTAGGACTCTTAGAGTCATAGAGATGAACAGCACAAAAACAGACCCTTCGGTCCAACCGTCCATGCTGACGACATATCCCAAACCAATCTAATCCCACCTGCTAGCATGGCCCATATCCATTAAACATTTCCTATTCATATACCCAAGTAAATGCCTCTTAAATGTTGCAACTGTACCAGCCTCCACCACTTCCTCTGGCAGCTCATCCCATACCTTTGCATGAAAACATTGCCCCTTAGGTCTCTTTTATATCTTTCCCCTCTCACCCTAAACCTATGCCCTCTAGTTCTGGACAACCCAATCCCAGGGAAAAGTCCTTGTCTATTTATCCTATCCATGCCCCTCATGATTTTATAAACCTCTATAAAGTCACCCCTCAGCCCCCTCATGCGCCAGGGAAAACAGCCCCAGCCTCTCCCTATAGCTCAAATCCTCCAACCCTGGCAACATCCTTGTAAATCTTTTCTGAATCCTTTCAAGTTTCACAACATCTTTCCAATACGAAGGAGACCAGAATTGCACGCAATATTCCAACAATGGCCTAACCAATGTCCTAGAGAGCCGCAACATGACCTCCCAACTCCTGTACTCAATATTCTGACCAATGAAGGAAAGCATACCATAAGTAATCTAATCTAATCAAGCGCCTTCTTCACTATCTTATTTACCTGCAACTCCACCTTCAAGAAGCTATGAACCGACACTCTAAGGTCTCTTTGTTCAGCAACACTCCCAAGGACCTTACTATTAACTGTATAAGTCCTGCTAGGATTTGCTTTGCCAAACTGCAGCACCTCACATTTATCTAAATTAAACTCCATCTGCCACTTCTCAGCCCATTGGCCCATCTGATCAAGATCCTGTTGTAATCTGAGGTAACCTTCTTCGCTGTCCACTACACCTCCAATTTTGGTGTAATCTGCAAACTTACTAATGATATCTCTTATGCTCACATCCAAATCATTTATATAAATGATGAAAAGTAGTGGACCCAGCACTCCACTGTGGCACTCCAATGGTCAGAAGCCTCCAGCCCGAAAAGCAAACTTCCACCACCACCCTCAGTCTCCTACCTTTGAGATAGTTTCGTATCCAAATTAGTGAGTTCTCCCTGTATTCCATGAGATCTAACCTTGCTCACTGGTCTCCCATGGGGAACCTTGTTGAACGCCTTACTGAAATCCATGTACACCATATCTACTGCTCTGCCCTCATCTATCCTCTTTGTTACTTCTTCAAAACACTCAAGTTTGTGAGACATGATTTCCCACACATAAAGCCATGTTGACTATCCCTAATCAGTCCTTGCCTTTCCAAATACATTTACATCCTGTCCCTCAGGATTCCCTCCAACAACTTGCCCACCACCGACGTCAGGCTCACGGGTCTATAGTTCCCTGGCTTGATCTTAACACCTTTCTTAAACAGTGGCAGCACGTTAGCCACCCTCCAGCCTTCCAGCACCTCACCTGTGATTACCGCAGATACAAATATCTCAGTAAGAGGCCCAGCAATCACTTCTCTAGCTTCCCATAGAGTTCGAGGGTACATCTGATCAGGTCCTGGCGATTTATTCACTATTATGCATTTCAAGACATCCAGCACTTCCTCCTGTGTAATATGGATATTTTTCAAGATGTCATCGTCTATTTCCCTACATTCTATATCTTCCATGTCCTTTTCCACAATAAATATTGATGCAAAATATTCGTTTAGTATTTGCCACATCTCCTGCGGCTCCGTACAAAGGCCACCTTGCTGAACTTTGAGGGGCTCTATTCTCTCCCTATTTACCCTTTTGTCCTTAATATATTTGCAAAAACCCTTTGGATTCTCCTTGACTCTATTTGCCCCCTCATGTCCCCCTTATGCCCTCCTGATTTCTCTCTTAAGTATACTCCTACTTCCTTTATACTCTTCTAAGGATTCACTCGATCTACCATGTCTATACCTGACATATGCTTCCTTCTTTTTCTTAAACAAACATTCAATTTCTTTAGTCATCCAGCATTCCCTATACCTACCTGCCTTTCCTTTCACCCTAACAGGAATAAACTTTCTCTGGGCTCTCGTAATCTCATTCCTGAAAGCTTCCCATTTTCCAGCCATCCCTTTACCTGCGAACATCTGCATCCAATCAGCTTTGAAAAGTTCTTGCCTAATACCGTCAAAATTAGCCTTTCTCCAATTTAGAAATTCAACTTTTAGATCTGGTCAATCCTTTTCCATCACTATTTTAAAACTAATAGAATTATGGTCGCTGGCCCCAAAGTGCTCCCCCACTGACACCTCAGTCACCTGCCCTGCCTTTTTCCCAAGAGTCGGTCAAGTGTTGCACCTTCTCTAGTAGGTTCATCCACATACTGAATCAGAAAGTTGTCTTGTACACACTTAACAGATTCCTCTCCATCTAAACACTTAACACTATGGCAGTCCCAGTCTATGTCTGGAAAGTTAAAATCCCCTACTATAACCACCCTATTATTCTTACAGATAACTGAGATCTCCTTACAAGTTTGTTTCTCAATTTCCCTCTGACTTTTAGGGGGTTTATAATACAATCCCAATAGGGTGATCATCCCTTTCTTATTTCTCAGTTCCACCCAAATAACTTCCCTGAATGTATTTCCAGGAATATCCTTCCTAAGTACAGCTGTAATGCTATCCCTTATCAATAAGGCTACTCCGCCATCTCTCTTGCCTCCCTTTCTGTCCTTCCTTTAGCATTTGTATCCTGGAACATTAAGCTGCCAGTCATGTCCATCCCTGAGCCACATTTTTGTAATTGCTGTGATATCCCAGTCCCATGTTCCTAACCATGCCTTGAGTTCATCTACCTTCCCTGTTAGGCCTCCTGCATTGAAATAAATGCAGTTTAATTTATCAGTCCTACCTTGTTCTCTGCTTTTTCCCTGCCTGCCCGGATTGTTTGACTCACCTTTGTTCTCAACTGTACCAGTCTCAGATTGAAATCTTTCCTCACTATGTCCCTGGGTCCCATTCCCCAACCTTAATAGTTTAAATCCTCCCGATCAGCTCTAGCAAATCTCCCTGCCAGTATTTTAGTTCCCTTCCAATTTAGGTGCAATCCGTCCTTCTTGTACAAGTCACTTCTATCCCAAAACAGCTTCCATTGATCCAAAAATGTGAATCCTTCTCCTGTACACCAGCTCCTCAGCCATGTACTCATCTGCCCTCACTAGCTTGTAGCACCGGGAGTAATCCAGATAGTACTACTATCAGGACCTCTTTTTTAAAATTCCAACCAACTCTCTGTAATCTTCCTTCAGAATCTCAACCTTTTCCCTTCCTATGTCATTGGTTCCAATGTGGACAATGACCTCCTGCTGATCCCTCTCCCCCTTGAGAACATTCTGCACCCTCTCTGAGATATCCTTCATCCTGGTACCAGGGAAGCAACACACCATTCTGATTTTTCGCTGCTGGCTGCAGAAACATCTGTCTGTCCTTGGACTGTAGAGTCCCCTAACACAATTGATCGCTTGCAACCCGATGTACATCAGAGCCAGTCTCAATACCAGAAATTTGGCTGTTTGTGCTACGTATTGCTGAGTGTCCATCATCCCCTACATTTTCCAAAACACCATACTTGTTTGAAATGGGGATAGCCACAGAAGACTCCTGTAATACCAGCCTACCTCTCTTACCTTTCCTGGAGTTAACCCATCTGTGTGACCATGTCTGAGACACTCCCCCCTTCCTATAACTGCCATCCATCACATCCCCATGCTCTTGTAAATTCCTCATTGCCTCTAACTGCCCCTCCAACCAATCTATTCGATCTGATAGGATTTGCAACGAATGGCATTTATAATCCTCAGTAACCCGTAAACCCCCCTTAAATTCCCACATCCGACAAGAAGAGCATATCACTCCACTAAGGGTCATTTTTGCTTCTTTCAATCTACAGACCCAGAAAATAGCACTGTCTTATTCCTCTAATAAACACTGCTCCAGGTTAAATTAATATGTATGGCTTATATTTTAAGTTTAATCAAGAGACATAGCTCAGTAAAACATTTAATCAAGAAAGAACCCACTCTACTCACTGCTACAGACTTATTTTAAGGCAGCACTTCAAATCCACTTATCTGCCTCTGTGCTGTGACCTTTCCCAAACAGGTTCCTCCAAGGTCAGTTGTGAATTTCACTTTTTTTAAATTTTCCGAGATCCACTCCGATGTCCAGTGATACATGAATTCAACAGCAAAGGCAATGTGGGTTTCTTTCTCACGCTCTCTCCTTCCATGACCTCACAATGTACTTCCTTTGTTCTTCTCCCTTTTAAAACTGCTGTTGTTTTGAGTTTTTTTTTCTCCAAAGTTACAAAACAATGCAACAGCATATAAAACAATAATTGTTGCTCCTGGAATTCGAGGAAATCACCTCCAACACCTAAAATACCTCAAAGAAGGAGCTGCTGTTACAGCCAGAAATGTTTCCCGCCCTCCATCTTGGATTATCCAGAATCCTGTCTTCAGAACTCATTTTCTGGGGAGCACTAGGTTAAATCCCATCCATGGCGGATGGTGAAATTTGAACGGCTCATGTGGTGCAGCGGTAATGCCTCCACCTCTGAATCTAGAGGAACCAGCTTCAAGCCCCACCTGCATAATGACATCTTCAAACAGGTCCATTGGAAAATAGCTTATTCTGGAGCCCTTCATGGCCCAGCGAGTGCTGGGCATTGGGAAATTAATTTGCTTTCCTTTTGTTCTTGTATTTGTGCAGGGACCTGCTTTCTCAGGAATGTGATGGAATACTCCCCATTTTGCCTGGGCGACTGCAGTTCCAACAACACCTTCAACAAAGCAATCCACTTGATTGGCGACCACAAATATCCAGTCCCACTATCAGTGATGCTCAGTAGCAGCAGTGTGTACTATCTCCAAGGTGCACTGTAGAAATTTGCCAAAGATCCTGAGACAGCAGCTTCCATACCAATGACCACATCTATTTAGAAGGACAAAGGCACCAAATAGATGCATACACCACCACCTGCAAGTTCCTCTCCAAGCCAATCACCATCATGACTTGGACATATATCACCTTTGCTTCATTGTCACTGGGTCAAATTCCTAGAATTCCCTTCTTAATAACATTGTGGGTCTACCAACAGCACATAAACTCCAACAGTTGAAGAAGGCAGCTAACTACCACCTTCTCAAGGACAACTAGGAGTGGGCAATAAATGCTGGTCAGGCAGGGACATTCATGTCCTATGAGCTAATTCTAAAAAATCTCTTAAGACATTGAGCAACAGAGTGAATTCCCATTTATCTCTCTACCCCCTTGGCTCACAAGCCTCATTCCTGATGAAGGGCTTATGCCCAAAATGTCGATTCTCCTGCTCCTTGGGTGCAGACTGACCTGCTGCGCTTTTCCAGCACCACACCCTCAACTCTGATCTCCAGCATTTGCAGTCCTCACTTCCTCCTGGAGTGAATTCCCTGTCAGCAGTTATTTGGTCTTTCTGAAGGCTTTTGATAAAGTCCCTCATGAGAGTATGAGATACAGGATCTTACATACTGATGACCAAAGTTCAAGCTCAGTATGGCATTTGAAGCAAATGATTGCCCCACTTAGGACATTGAGCAGCATAATCTAGAATAAAATACCGGTATTATAATTAAGATAGGACTAGTGATATCCCTCCAGGATTAGTGTTATAGCCCTCAACTGTTCATTTTATCAAGGAACAAGACTAAGCCACTTGGCCCTTTGAGCTGCTTTGCCACTCAATAAGATCATGGCTGATCTGATTTTAACTTCAACCCTGCATTTCTGTATATCCCTGAAAATCTTTAACCCTTGGTAAACAAGAAGCTCTCTACATCTGCCTTAAAGATATTTAAATATTCTACATCCATTGCCATTTGAAGAAGGGAATGCCAAAGATTCAAACATCTAAGAGAAAAAAACTATTCTTCCTTATCTCTTTTAATAAGGGTGCACACTTATTTCTAAACTATGACCCCTAGCTAAAGAAAGTAGTTAAACAGGCTAACTTAATGCCTGACTGAATGTGAACAGTCAGTTATTAAAATTATTTTAAAATGGATCTGCAGTCAGGAAAGAAAATTGTTGTTTTAATGATTAGTATCTTTACAGTATTTGCCACATCCATGTGGGATGAACTTACAAGTTTAAATGGACAATCATACATAGACTAGGTAACTACATTGCAGAATACCTATACTCTGTTGGCAAAAAAGGCTCTGAGCTTCCAGCTGCCTGCCTCTTCAACACACAATCCTATCCCTTGGCCAACATCCTCTGTCTCAGACTTGCTACAGTGCTCCAGTGAAGCTCAGTGCAAGCTGGAAGAACAGTATTAGGGATGAGCTGGCAAGAAGGATACAGAACTGGCTTCGTCAATGGAGACAGAGGGTAGCGATGGTAGGATGCTTTTCGGAATAGAGGGCCAGGACTGGTGTTGTTCCACAGGGATCTATGCTGGGACCTCTGCTGTTCATGACCTACATAAATGATTTGGAGAAAAGCATAGCTGGTCTAATTAGTAAGTTCGAGGACGATAAAATGATTGGTAGAGTTGCAGATAGGTATAGATCAGTTGGAGGCATGGGCAGAAAATGGCAGATGAAGTTTAATCCGGACAAATGTGAGATGATGCATTTTGGAAGGTCAAGTACAGGTGGAAATTATACATGATTGGCAGAACTCTTAGGAGTATTAATATGCAAAGGGATCTGGATGTGCAGGTCCACAGATCACTGAAGATAGTAGTGCAGGTAGATAAGGTAGTTAAAAAGGACTATGACATGTTTGCCTTCATTGGAAAGGGCATTGAGTGTGAGGATAGACAAGTTATGCTGCAGCTTTATAGAACATCAGTTAGGCCACACTTGGAATATTGCATACAGTTCTGGTCACCACACTACCATAAGGATGTGGATGCTCTGGAAAGGGTATGATCAGCAAGAAGTTGACTACTCGCTATATGATGGTATATTTAATTCATTATTTTAAATTTTGTGAATCATTGGTATTTTATTAAATGGTATATTGTATTGTTTATACCTAATAAAAACATTTGAGTTCACTATTTTTTCCACTTCATTTTTTCATGTCCAAACTTTAGCATAACCTGTTAAACTAGCAGGCTAGAAGGTTACATCTTTCATAGATATGGTTCAAAAAGCAGTGCCAAATCTTTCAGGCCTGAAATTAGGAAGTATTTATTCATGCAACTGATGTAGAAGTTTGAAACTATCTTGTGCAAACAACAATTGATGCTAAATTTAGACTCAAATCGAGAGATGTTTATTAGTTAGATTCTTTTTATTCATTCACAGGATGTGGGCACCATTGGGTATGCTAGCATTTATTGCCCATGCCAAATTGGCCCGAGGCCAGTTAAGAGTTAACCATATTGCTGTTGGTCTGGAGTCACATGTCGGCCAGGCCAGACCAGGAAAAATTGCATCTCAATGAAAGAGAAAAAAACTTACATAGTATGTGAATTATTTAATTATTTATTAATATCTATACCATACACATATATTTTCATAGCCATCATCCATATATTTAAATAAAATGCTTTGCTCTTACATGTTACATAAAACTTTTACTATTGAAAGGTTGGCCCATTAAGGACAGGATCAATATTACCCCTTTGCCTGCATTTCCTTCCTCTTCATTGGCATTCATCCCTCCCTCCTTCATTGTTGTCCAGACAATTCCGCTCCCCTCTTCAGTATCTCTGACATTTAACTGCTTTCTGCCTTTCCTCTTTTCACCACTCACCTTACCATCCATTCCATCTCCTTCAGCAACCTATCTATTTCCTACAAAAGAGTGCATTCAGTTCAGGTGGTGGGAGTTTTACTTGCAAGCTGAAGAGCCATCGACCTGCAATACCTTCTTTGAGAAAGGCCACCATATCAAATGACTCTTCGTTGTGTAAGTGGCCATTGGAAGGCTTTCATTGTGATCAGGTACCCTGAAGAGTTCTTGGCTGATCAGAGACTGGCAGCTCTCCATTGCAGGTAGCAGCACTGTGAATGTGGTGTTAGCTGCTGGCAATATATCCAAGAGGTCCAGAATCAGCAAGAGACCCATGTCTCAGGTGAGAAAGAGGACCAAATGGGGATTGCTGGGTGGGAATCACTCACTGTTGAGAGAGAGGGTTGTCGGGAGTTTGGAAGAAATGTCAGGGGTTTGTACTTGTCACAGCGAGTAACTAACAATGGGGGACTCCTCCTCCTCCACCACCACCACACAAGTGAACCTGACAGAGTTTGCTTCTCAGACATTCTGTGTGGCAATTGCTCCCTTGTGCTATTGGTTGAATGACAGCAGTTGCAGTCTGGACTGTAAGTGGGTGTTACTACCTACTTAGTGGCTTCACTTGGCATCAGGGCAAGAAGGCTCCCACCCCAGTTTAATCAGGGCAAAGACAGGAAATCAGCAGGGTATTCACCCCACATCTTCCAACCCAATTTCCTTCTCTTCCTCCCATCTTAAACTCACCTCAGGGGAAAGCATTAAATTCTCCCTGATGTATCTTATGATGGTATAACATAGAACAAGGCCATTCAAAACATTATGCCCATGCTGACTCATTACAATTAAGTTCCACTACCCTACATTTTCTCAGTAACTGGAGTATTTTTTTTTCTAATTCAAATATTCAACTAAATATCATTGAATCTGCCTCTATCACCATTTGAGGGAATGTCCTCCAGATCATAACCACCCACTACATTTTGTTTTCCTAAAGTCACCCCCATTTATTTTGTCAACTACCTTATATCTATGTCCATTCATTAACTGTCATGTATCGCTAGGAACAATTTCTCTTCATTCATACAATTGAAACCCTTATCACTTTGATCAGCTCTTTCAAATCTGTGTAATTCTCTGTTTTATTGAGAACAACCTTAGCTTCTCCATATTTTGAACAGAAAGTTTTCATTCATGGTACCATTCTGGAGACTCTTCAAGGTTTTGATACTTTCTCTAAAGTGTGATAATTAGAAATGTCACAGTGCTGCAGCTCAGTGTTTCATAAAGATTTGAGAAAATATAATTGCTTTCATACTTTATTTATAAATCCAGAGATCCTGGATGGCATTTTTAGGTCCCTCTCAACATGCACTACCACCTTCAATGATTTGTAAAGGTCCAACTCTAGATATCTATATTCTTGAGTCATCTTAGGAGCTTTAACTTTGGACTCTCTTCCTTTCCCCACATGCAAATAGATCTAGTCTGAATCCAAACTACATGCTCCTTGCAGGCTTCCCATGTAATGTTTTATCAACCAATTGATCCTATCTAGCTGGGGAAGATTACTTTTCAACTCACTGAAATCATCTTTCAATTGAATAGCTCCACCTTTAATTGTACCTTATTCTTTTGTATACCTAAACCTAGGTATAGTGAGGAGGGGTGAACCGCAATGCCTGGGAGTTTTAATTATTTGCAACACGAAACTATATTAGCCTTTAGCTAAAAGTTAGTACTGATCAATTTAAGCCAATTTCAAGTTTCTACTGCGTGAAGGAATGAGAAGTTTTATTACTTGCTAACCTCAAAAAAATTAATAAATGCAGCATGAAACACAAACACAAGTATAAGGTTAAAAAAGGGGAGAGTTCTACGACTAGAAAGATTTTTTAAAAATGCATTTTAAGAAATTCTTATAGCTCTTGAGTTGTTATAGTTGTACCTGAGATCATGGCTGTTTAATATGTCTTGAAATCTGTAGAATCCTTGAGTTTTCAATGAATGGATGTTTTACCAATTTGATTTATTACTAAAACCGACTTTTTGAGATGATGAGAAGGAAACAGGAAGAGAGTCTTCCAGATCTTGCTGTTACCAATCGATTTTCCTTTCCCTCTATTTGTTTCTGTACAAACAACTACCAAAACATGGTGCCTTTGTGTATTTCTGAATCTGCTTTCACATTCTCTCCAAACTGGATAGTAGCAGGCAATTTTCAAATTTATTTTCTTAAATTCTTTTTAACAGGATGAGGGCATCACTGGCTAGGCAGCAGAGAGTCAACCACTTTGTTATGGATCTGGAGTCACATGTAGGCCAGACCAGGTAAGGATGGCAGTTTCCTTTTCCTAAGAGATGTTCGTAAACAAGATGGGTTTTCTGACAATTGGCAATGGATTTATAGCAGTCATGAGATTCTTAATTCCAGGTGTTTATTGAGTTCAAATTCCACCATCTGCCATAGTGGGATTTGAACCCAGGTCCCCAGAATATTGCCTGGGGTCTCTAGATTAACAGTCCAGTGATAATACCACTAGGCCATCACCTCTGATATGTGCAACTTATCACCTTTAGTGTAAATTTAATGTAAATTTGTTGTAAGTTTCTTGATAGTTGTTACAACTGAGATTTTTCTGTTCGATAGATTCAGTTGTAACAAGCACAATTCAATTATTTAATTAATAATTTTTAAGAGCAGGAGTGAATTTGAATATTTTATTGGGATTTAAACTGTAAAAGTGTGAGTTAGGTTCTGCCTGAATAGCTGCTCTGATGGCACCTCTCAAAAACAAATAGAAAATATTTTTTGAAAGTATTTTTGTATGAAGCACAACTTTAAGACTCATTCGCAGTTGGGGGAATAGCAAGTTAACTGGACACTTGGTTGACAAAAATAAGAAAAACAAATGAAAGGAAAGCTCAATACCTCTGATTTCCTTGGACTCAGGAATTGAGACATATATTGAAAGTGGTGGTGTTTTTTTGTTGATATATTTAGATTAGACAGACAGACTATCTTTTAAATAAGATAATTAAATATCAGATAGAGGGGCATTGAATATTCCTAGATTGTTTTCTCAAACTAAATAACAGTTACACACATGAGCTTTTCTGTCAGTAGCTAGTCTGTGCATTATGTTTTAACCAGTTATAGAGAAAATGTGGAAAATGTAAGGAACTCTACTATGAAGAAAAACTAAACCTAAATCAAGTTTGTGTTTGATGCTAGGTTAAGAATTGGATATAAGAGATTCCAAGTTATCTGTGATCATTTTCGAGACAATTAACTGAATTCATTAAACAGTGAGTTTCGTTTGACTGCCTAGGAAACAGTGTAATTTATTTCACTTTTGCTGTCTTCTGTCTGGTCAGTTGAGGCTGGAGTAGATGGCATGATGGCCTTGTAAGTAAGTTGGAAACCTTTAGCTGTAACTGAAGAATCTGACAAGAACTTCAGAGTCATAACATTGCCTATGGTAGAAGGAAAATAAAATTGTGAATTAATTTCTTGGTAGTAATTTGCTCTACGTTTGAAAAGTTGACATTAAGTTAATCATCATCAATTTTCCAATTTTTTAATTTTTGTAGCAGAATCAAACTTATGCTAACTACTGATACGGATGAGTAGAAAATATTGAACATCCATAGAAGGATTGAAAATCTGTAGAATAATTTGTGTTCCTGTGGATAGAGTTTAGATTAGATTACATTACACTGTGGAAACAGGCCCTTCGGCCCAACAAGCCCATACCGACCCGCCGAAGCGCAACCCACCCATACCCCTACATTTACCCCCTACCTAACACTACGGGCAATTTAGTATGGCCAATTCACCTGACCTGCACATCTTTGGACTGTGAGAGGAAACCGGAGCACCTGGAGGAAACCCACGCAGACACGGGGAGAACGTGCAAACTCCACACAGTCAGTCACCTAAGGCGGGAATTGAACCCGGGTCTCTGGCGCTGTGAGGCAGCAGTGCTAACCACTGTGCCACCGTGCCGCCCAAATATATAGTTCTATATAGCTGGAGAAATCTAAGGTTTAATTGAAAATAGCTCACAAAAGATTTAAATGCTCCTTTACATACATTTACCTACCGTGTGGAAACAGGCCATTTGGCCCAACAGGTCCACACCAACCTTCCAAAGAGTAACCCACCCAGACCCATTTCCCTCTGACTAATGCGAGGAGAAAGTGAGGTCTGCAGATGCTGGAGATCAAAGTTGAAACTTTATTGCTGGAACAGCACAGCAGGTTAGGCAGCATCCAGGGAACAGGAGATTCGACGTTTCGGGCACAGGCCCTTCTTCAGGAATCTCCACACTGACTAATGCACCTAACACTAAGGGTAATTTAGCATACCCAATCCACCTGACCTGTACATCTTTGGATTGTGGGATTGTGTGATTTGGAGAATTGCAAACTCCACACAGACAGGCCCCCAAGGCTGGAATCAAAACTGGGTCTCTGGCACTATGAGGCTACAGTGCTAATCACTGAGCTGCCTTAAAGGCGATGACAAACACAGATCCTGTGAACCTATTACTTGCGAACCCCAATGCCACACCAGGTTACTGTGGATTTAACCCATGACCTTGGGCATTATTAGCACCACACCCCAACCATCTACACGAACTGACCAACACGTAGATCATGACAGTTGGAGTTTTATTCTGTTAAAGACAATAGTGCTTCAAATGTAATGGGAGAATGTGAAAATACACAAGAAAAGCAAGGAAATAATATTACAGTAGATAGCCCAGGCTCTCTCCTCACTCCAGTTTTGAGGCTAGTGAGCTAGAAATTGGGGAAAAGCTTTATTACATCATAACCCTGAACTGTTTCTATGCTGTGGTTCCTGATTGTGAGCAGAGGGCTAAGAGGAAATCCTTTGAAATTAATGTCACCAATATCTGATTAGTGCAAAATTTTGAATTCTTAACATCTTTTTAATGACCCAAGTGGGAATCACCAAAATGCTAAAGGCAGAGAATGCCACAGCAACTGGTTGCTTTATTCAGCCAACCTATGTTTCTCCAGTGCTGTTCTTATGTCTTAAGGGCAGTATGTTAGTGTGAATCTACTCATGGTATCATCACTGTGTTACAGCATGGGACTTGCAATTACAATTGTATTATAGCATGTGACCTGAGGGTATAAATATACAATACAAGGAACAATATTAGGCCCTTCAGGTTTGCTCCACTATTCAACAGATTAACTTGGTCAGTGACCAGTACATACATAGTACTCCAAATGCGGCTTCACCAAAGCCCTCTATAAGTGAAGCATAACCTCCTTGTGCTTGCATTCAATTTCTCTCACCTTCCCAAATAACTTGCTGGACCTGTATACTAATCTTCTGCAATTCATGCACAAGGACATTCAGATCTGTCTGTATCTCAGAGCTCTACAATCTCACACTATTAAGCTGATAAGCTTATTTGTTATTCTTTCCCACTTTCCCACATTGTATTCCATTTGCCAGAACTTTGCCCATTCGCATAGCCTATCTGTATTCCTTGCAGGCTTCTTATGTCCTCTTCATGACTCATTTCCCTATTTATGATTGTGTCATCAGCAAAGTTAGTTACTATACTTTCGGTCCTTTTAACCAAATCTTTATTATAAATTGTAAAGAGTTGAAGGCCCAGTACTGACACTTGTGGGACACGACTCATAACATCCATCCAGCCAGAAAAGACCCATTTCTTCCTACAATCTGGTCCAATTTAGCCAGCCAACCTCCCAACAATGCCAATATATTATTCCATATACCATGTGCTTTTTACACAATAACCTTATCAAATACATTCTGGAAACCTCAATACAATACATCCACTGATTCTCCCTTATCTACAGTATAAGTTATTTTTTCAAAGAATTCCAATTATTTAATTAAACATGATTTTCCTTTGACCAAATCATGTTGGCTCTGCTTGGTTACCTTGAACTTATCCACGTGTTCTATTATAATGTCTTGAATAACATTTTTCTTATGATAAATGTTAAGCTAATGGCCTGTAGTTTCCTGCTTTCTGCCTCCCTCCCTTTTTGAATAAAGAAGTTTCATTAACTCTTTTCCAATCAAAATGAACTTTCCTTGAATCTAATGAGTTTTAAAAATGAAAACCAATGTTGTTTGGTCAGCTGTGTTTTTTTTTTGGGGGGGGGGTCTGCCTTGTATTTGGAACCAGATTTACTGCACATTTATGTCCAATATTCCATACGCTTTACAGATTTAAAGAAAAGCTGGATAGCTTTTGGGGAGTTGAGACGAACCACACCTTTTACAGATTTTGTTGTTGGGTACACTTTGCAGATCATTACAATTATATTTGTTTCAGGAGAGGGGCATTAAAGAGGAGAAGAGAGGTTTATTGATTTAGCAATCACCTTCATGCCAAATAGAACCTTTATGTAGGTTCTTTAAGACAAGAAAAGTACCAGGTCATTGATGCAATGCTTCAGGACAAAGCATAAAACCATAGCGGCAGGCCATCAAAAATTACATGCTTTAGGTGCAGCTGAAAAATATTCACCACTGTGTCATAGCAAATGACTTGAAGGTCTAAAGTTCTCATGCTAAATTTTACCTTGACTGTTTTAAACATGGCACGCTAATGGGAGCAGTTCCTTGTATTGTATATTTATACCCTCAGGTCACATGATATAATATAATTGTAATTGCAGGTCCCATGCTGTAACTTCTTAGCTTCATATTAGCCCAGACACTTTTCTTATTCAGGAATGAAATATAGCTGCAACAAATGTCCTTTGGATCCTTCAATCTCATGATATTCATGACTAGTTTCTTGTGTTGTAGGAGATAACATTAGCATTGCAATGTCAAGTAAAATACACTATTGAAGGCAAGCTCACACCAAATGCTGCCATTTCTAACCAACTGTCTAATCCTACTAATGGCATTTGTTTAGTGCTATAGAATCCCCACATTACCATTGTTACTGGCACCGAAATTATATTATGGATGTTTGTACCTGATAGTCAATTCAGCTGAAGAATTGACTATTGCACATGTGTTTGCATAATGTCATACATCTGTGGTTAATTTCTATGATGTTTACATTTTGTGCATGTCTGTTAGGTAAGTGTTGGACTCAAGTCTTATCTGTTGGGCTGACCTCTAATTGCACCATTGGAGATTTGTTGGGTTCAGAGCTGAGTGTCATGTCATTTTAATACTGCTTTTTCCAACATTAATTGTAATTCAGAAAGCAAAGGGATTAAAGTTCATTAACATCTTAAGATCAATGTCTTTCTTCCTTGCATCTAAAACATTGGTTTGAGATTGGTTAGTTATGATGGCTACTCAATGGATCACAGCAGCAATCTGTGAGTTGACTAAATTAAAGGTGCACATTTTCTGCAGTTGTATCGGACTAGGTATTGTCATCAGGAACTAGTGCCTCTTTGGTTGGAATGAAATTGATACATAAGCAGTAATGGAAAATTTGTTCAGGAAACAATGTCACAAATAACTTGAGCACTTCATATGCAACACTATATGAAGAGAATTTGACATTTTTTCAACAATTCTTAAAGAAAGTTGACTTCAGAAAATTCTAAAACTTTGAGAAGTATTTCTAGTTCAACACACAAGAATTATTAAATTATATGGTTACCTGTACTAATGATGTCACTTGGTAATTTGTTTCCACAAAACCTGAGAACACACAAAATAGGAAGTTTGAAATTGAGCAGTAGAAATGGAAGATTCCCTAGTGAAAAATATAAACTTAAAGATGCAAATTGGATTTCCGGTCTGCAAAATAATCAGAGACACATTCTGACTTGAAGCATATTTCCCAATGCGGAAACATTGTCTTTACACTATAGTCTTTACATATGTAATGTTTTTCAGGAGACAGGAATATATCTTGATTCTGGATTTGGAATCAATTATTAAGCAGGTTACAACTGTTAGAAAAATTCAAGGTAATCTCAAAGTCAGCATTGTTACAGGAAAGGGTAATCATGTTTAATCAATTTATTGGATTTTCTTGAAGGAGTAACATGATGTGGATAAAGGGGAGTCTGTAGACATGGATTGTGGATTTCTAGAAGTCATTTGACCAGATACCACATGGAAGGTTTTTGCACAAAGTAGAAACACATGATGTTGAAGGTAACATGCTAGAATGGATCGAAGTTTGTCCGACTGGCTGGCTGGCAGAAAATGGAATATGCATAAGTAGGCCATTTTCTGATTGATAGATGTGAAGTGTGAAGTTCCATCGAGGCTTTACAATTTATAATATTGACTTAGAGAAGAGAAAAAGAGGAGCAGGGTAACTAAATCAGTGGCTAAAACAGAGATAGGTGAGTAAGTATACTGTACAGAGGATATAAAGAGGATACAGATAAACATAGATAGGTTGAGTGGGCAAAAATCTGGTAAATGAAGTTTAATATAGGAAAATGTGATATCTGGCAGGAAGAATAAAAAAGAGTATTACCTAAATGGAGAACATCTGAACAGAATTCCAAGGTGTAGAGGGATTTAGGTATTCTAACACATGAGTTACAAAATGTTAGTGTTCAGGTACATCAAGAAATTAAATTGGCCAATAGAATGCTATTGTAAGTAATGAGAGGAATTGAATGTAAAAGTAAGGAAGCTATGCTTCAGTTACACAGGACATTGGTGAGACCAAATTTTGAATACAGTTTATAGTTTTAGTCTTCTTATTTCGAGAAGAATGAAAATACATTGGTGGTGGTTCTGAAAAAAATTACTATATTGATATCTGGACTGAGTGGCTTATCTTATCATAGAAAAGTTGGAGAGACTAAGCATGCATTCTCTGGAATTTAGAAATATGTGGTGTGGTTTGATTGAATTCGATAAGATCTTGAATGGTCTTGACAAAGTGAACATGGAAAAAGTGTTTCCTCCTGTGGGCCAGTAAGAGCTAAGGGCTCTGTTTTAAAATTAGGTGTCACCCTTTTATGACAGAGATTAGATTTTTTTTCTCTCAGAGATTGTGCGACTTTGGAACTCCACCTTAGAAGGTGGTGGAGGCAGGTTCACTTAAATTTTTTAAGGCAAAGAGAGATAGATTTTTGTTAGCCAAGGGAATCAAAGATTGTTGGAAGCATAGAAATGTGAAATTCAAAACACAAACTATGATCTTATTGAGTTGTACAATCGGCATAAGGGGCCGAATGGTCCAATTATGCTCCTAATTCATCTACTTCTATGTTTATTTAAAAGCAAAAACTAAATCTACGTGAAACTGGAAAATTTGATATTTACCCAATCTCACTGTGTTACCACAGTACTGTTCTCATACATTATTATCCCATCATTCCAATAAACATTTACCTGCCAACAAAGCCTAGCAAATCATCATAACTGTCATACACTTCAAGGTAGTCAGATAAGCAAGATGGGTCATCTTCTATATCAAATTCCAGAAACTGTAATTGGATGCGTTGCTTGTATTTAAGTCGAATGTGCCAGTAACAGACTTGTTGATCCTCATACTCATCTGGGAAATTTGGGGACTTGATAATCCGTTCTGGATCTGTTAGAACACCACCACATTGTTTTGCTGAAGAATAGAAAATATAAGCAAAGAGATTATATTCTGCAAAAAACTTGAAACATTCTTCTATGAAATATATTGTCATGGTAACAGATCATAATTCTGAATTATTTATGGACATATTTGAACTTTTAAGTCTGACAAGTTGTTTCAGTTTTTTGTTGAAAAAGGGCATATGAGCCAGACATGGCTGTATTGTAATTCAGTGACTGTCTGGAATGTTCCTGTTTGGATTGCCCTCAGCATCAATACAGACTGTGGAATATTGAATAAAAGGATGTCAAAGGATTGCAAAGAAACACTACAAAAGAAGCGACACAATGAAAAAACCTGAACCATCTCCGTGTATTACACCCCCAGATGATGGATGTTATGTGACAGATTAGAAATACAGTGTGGGCAAAAGAGATGTCTGTGCTGTAACCTGCCAGGAATATAAAAAAGATGAGGTTAAAAGCCATTATTGCATTTCTTGTGCAATAGAAAGATGATTAATCAGCAAGGGAATCAGGGTTATGAAGAAAATGGAGCTGTCAGATCAGCCATGATCTCATTGAATGCCAAATCAAACTCAATGGGCCACCTTCTGCTTCCCTCATCTAAGGATGTGTGTGTGTGTATATATATAGACTGTCATTCTGGTGTTACAGGGATAAAGTGTGGTGCTGTGATGGTAACAGCTAAGAACATCCTTTGAGTTTGAAAATAAGAAGGATACAATGGGAACTCTGTCTCTCTCACTTTCTGACTGCTGAAGCAAGTTACCAGCCAAAACCCACAGCCAAACAGCAAACCGGATTACTTTTCCAGCAAATCTGCAAAATCCACAATCACCAAAATAAATGGTCGACTACCAGAATCAATGCTACCAAAATTACCCAACTCAACAGCCACAACGTTTCACCATCTACTTCACAAGGACCACCCAAAGGTTGATTGATTTGTCTTTTTTAAAAAGTTATCTTTTTATTTACTACTTATTTCTCATTTGGGTTTATGTGGGTTGTCTTTTATTTTTCCTCATGTTTTTGCAATGAATAAACACACTCTTTGCATATTAATCAATTGAAACATGCACCTCATTTCTAACTGATTAAAGATTCAACAGTCATCTTAGATGTGTTGTAGGTAATCTAATCTAATTCATTTGCATCAGTTGTATGACCCTTTATTCTTTTACTTATAAATTCTGTGTCTATGGTCTGTCTCTCACTAGCACCTGAAGTAGGAGCGAGAGTTCAAAAGCTTGTATTTTCAAATAAATCTCTTGGACTATAATCTGGTATTGTGTGATTCTTGACCTTATCCAACACAGTCCAACACCGGCACCTTCACAATATGGAAAAGGACAGAGATAAATGAGGAGTAAAGGTTTTATACAGGGGGAAGTGGTTTGGCTGAAGTGGATTAGATAGGACTGCTAAAGGATAAATCAGTGGTGAACCAATGGGAGATAAATAAAAACTGAGAATCTTAGGGCACAAAGCAGATATGTCCTCTCCAAATATAAGAATGGTACTGCCAAATTTAGACCCCATGGTTGTCTAGAAAGATACAGGGGACGATTAAGCAAAAAAAGAAAGTTTATGATAGTCTCAAAAACTCAACACTGCAGATATTCTAGAACAGTAGAAAGTACAGGGATCAAGTGAAAAAGAAATGAGGAAATCAAAGAGAGGGCATGAACAACTATTAGCAACAAGATAAAGGAAAACCTAAACATGTTTTACTAATAAATAAAGAGCAAAAGGATAATTAAGGAAAATGTGGGGCCTACCAGAGATGAGAAAGGGAAATTGAGTAATGATGCAGAATATATGGGAAGAATTTTAAAATCATTTTTTTGTTTCTGTATTCACAAGGAAAAAGATGATGTGGATATGGTCATCTAAGAGGAATAGTGTGATATATTGGACAAAATAATCATAACAAGAGAGAATGTGTTAGAAGTGTTGGAATCCTTAAGGTACCAGAGTCAGATGGATTGTTTGCAAGCATATTGAAAGGGGTCAGGGAGGAAATAGCAGGTGTTCTGAGGATTATTTTCCAATCTTCACTAGACACAGGTGAGGTACTGGAGGAAAGCAAACATTGTTCTGTTGTTTAAAAAGGGCACAAAGGAAATGTCAAACAATTATAGGCAAGTTAGCCTTACTTTGGCGGTGGGCAAATTGTTAGAATCAATCTTGAGGGGTTGGATAAACTGTCAGAAAGGCGTGGACTAGTCAGGGATAGTCAGCATAGCTCTGATAATTGAAGGTCATGCCTAACAAATTTGATTGAAATATTTGAGGAAGTGACAAGGAGGATTGATGAGGGTAATGCAGTGGATGTTATCAACGTGGATTTCAGTAAGGCATTTGACAAGGTCCTACATGGCAGACTAGTCAAAAAAGTAAAAAGCCCATGGGATACAGGGTAATGTGTTGAATTGGATCGGAAGTTGGCTGAGTAACAGCAAATGAAGGGAATGGTTGATGGCTGCCTTTGCGAATGGAAAGCTGTGTGAAGTGGTATTCCATAGGGTTCGGTGTTGGGACCCCTGCTATTTGTTTTCTACATTGATGAATTGGACTTTAACAGGGTGGGGTTACAGTTGGGATATTTACAGATAAAAATTGGATGTGTAGTGGATGTTGTAAAGGATAGCTGTAAGCTCCAAATTATTATAGATAGGCTGGTGGCGTAGGCAGCAAAGTGGTAGATGGTGTTCAACTATGATAAGTGTGAGGTAACGCCATTAGGGAGGTCAAACAGTAAAAGGGAATACAACAAAAAAATGAGAATACACTGAGAGGGGTAGATGAAGTGAGAGATCTTTGTGTCCAAGTGTACACGTCTCAAAAGATTTCAGTATGGTAGGTAAGGTTATAACGAAGGTATATGGAATGCTTTCCTTCAGTGGCAGAGGTACAAAATACAAAAGTAGGGATATAATGATGAAATTGTATAAGACACTGCTGAGGCCACAACTGGAGTATTGTGTGCAACCTGGTCACTACATTACAGGAAGGATGAAATTGCTCTGGAGAGAGTGCAAGGAAGATTGACTAAAAAGTTGCTAGGGCTGGAGAATTGTAGCTCCAAGGAGACATTGAAGAAGTTGGGGTTGTTAGCGTTGGAACAGAGAAGGCTGAGGGGGGACATGATTGAGGTATACAAAATTGGGAGGGGTAATGATAGAGTAGATGGGGGAACTTGTTTCCCTTAGCCGAGGGTTCAATAACCAGGGGTCAAAATTTCAAGCTCAGTGGCAGATGGATTATAGGGGACATAAGACCATAAGACCATAAGACATAGGAGCGGAAGTAAGGCCATTCGGCCCATCGAGTCCACTCCGCCATTCAATCATAGCTGATGGGCATTTCAACTCCACTTACCCGCATTCTCCCCGTAGCCCTTAATTCCTTGTGACATCAAGAATTTATCAATTTCTGCCTTGAATACATTTAGCGTCCCAGCCTCCACTGCACTCTGTGGCAATGAATTCCACAGGCCCACCACTCTCTGGCTGAAGAAATGTCTCCGCATTTCTGTTCTGAATTTACCCCCTCTAATTCTAAGGCTGTGTCCACGGGTCCTAGTCTCCTTGCCTAACGGAAACAATTTCCTAGCGTCCACCCTCTCCAAGCCATGTATTATCTTGTAAGTTTCTATTAGATCTCCCCTTAATCTTCTAAACTCCAATGAATACAATCCCAGGATCCTCAGCCGTTCCTCATATGTTAGACCTGTCATTCAAGAGATCATCCGTGTGAATCTCTGCTGGACACGCTCCAGTGCCAGTATGTCCTTCCTGGGTTTGGGGACCAAAACTGGACACAGTACTCCAAATGGGGCCTAACCAGAGCTTTATAAAGTCTCAGTAGCACAACAGTGCTTTTATATTCCAACCCTCTTGAGATAATTGACAACATTGCATTCGCTTTCTTAATCACGGACTCAACCTGCATGTTTACCTTTAGAGAATCCTCAACTAGCACTCCCGGATCCCTCTGTACTTTGGCTTTAGGAATTTTCTCACCGCTGAGAAAGTAATCCATGCTTCTATTCTTTTTTCCAAAGTGCAAGACCTCGCATTTGCTCACATTGAATTCCATCAGCCATTTCCTGGACCACTCCTCCAAGGAAAAGTTCATTTACGCAGAGGGTAGTGAGTTGGTGGAGGCAGAGACTCTCAACATTTTTAAAAACTACCTGGATGTGCACCTTAGGTGCTATAAGCTGCAGGGCTTTGGGCCGTATGCAGGAAGATGGGATTAGATGGCATCTGGGTGTCTTTGGGCAGCATGGAGAAGAGGGCTGAATGGCCCCCTTCTGTTCTGTATCATTTCTATGATTCTAATCACTGTCACAGTATCCAGCAGTTGTAATTGGTTGCGTTCTTCATTGCTATTATGTAAATATTGATAACATTTTAAAGATTAAGAAAAGCGTAACTCTATTGAACAAACCATGTGGATTGTAGCAGTAAGCATCCCATAATTCTGATTTATTCACTCGATGTCCATAGTCAATTATACCAGTTTTTCCACCACCACAGTTGGGTCCAGGTTTTACTATTGGATATCCAACTCTCCCTCCTGAAAGCCATCCAGCTGCACATACATGAAATCCTGCAAAATTAATAAACAGCAGAGTTAACCTAATTGCTGTAGGGTACTTCAATCAGTTTAAAGCAGGTCTACTGATTGGTCATTCAGGATTATTAATTCTGATGAAAGGTCACAGACTTCAAACTTTAACTCCATTTCTCTCTCCAGAGGTACTGCCCAGACCTCCTGGGTATTTCCAGTATTTTCTGCTTCTATTTAGGATTGGTTAGCGGTTTTTAAGTATTATAATCACAGCTGTTGATAATACTGGACCATTCAGATCTTAGAGTGAAACCTGACTTGATAGAGAAAAGGTTTCTCTTTTCAAGTTTTGTTACCATGCTGCTCAATTATTGAACATATTAAGTAAACATATTCTTATAACAAAAGAACACAATTTTTTGACAAAAGAAAAAATAACAATAACCACAGATATATGATAATTTAGATCCTGACATAAACAGCAAAAAGAATATTTTATCTCTTTTCCTAACAATATTTTTTAAAGACACTCAACGCAACTGTAGTAGCTCTCCAATCTTCACTCTTTAATTTCTTATTTGTCTGATCAGGTTATAACATTTTCCTTTCCATGATAATGAGGTACACAGGGGAGGGAGGTGGTGCATGGTGGCTCAGTGGTTAGCACTGCTGCCTCACAGCACCACGGTCCCAGGTTCGATTCCAGCCTCGGGCGACTGTTTTGTGGAGTTTGCACATTCTCCCCGTGTCTGCGTGGGTTTCCTCCGGGTGCTCCGGTTTCCTCCCACAGTCCAAAGACGTGCAGATTAGGTGAATTGGCCATTCTAAATTGCCTGTAGTGATAGGTGCGTTAGTCAGGGGTAAATGTAGGGGAATGGGTCTGGGTGGGTTGTTCTTCGGAGGGTCAGTGTGGACTTGTTGGGCCAAAGGGCCTGTTTCCACACTGTAGGGAATCTAATCTAATCTTTACTAACATTTCTGAACTGAAATATAAGAAACACCCTGTAAGCTAAAACTGCAAGAACAATGTAAAGACCTCTCTTTGGCTCTGGATGTCTGGATTGCCACAAATAAACTGACTTTGTGTTAGTGACAGCATTGTTTTCTTCGTTGAAACCTGGTCAGTCTTTCTGCATAGCATTAAAGTCAACTATATCTTTTCACCAATTATCTATCGCATTTGAACTCATTGTTCAAAATTACCTCTGACCTTTGTTAAGACCATAAGACCATAAGAGTTAAAGGAAACAAATCAATTATACAGAAATTTAGTTTACCTCTAAATCTAAATTGCCAAATGATCTGAATATTTTATAAACCTTGATTATATAAATATAAACACTGCACCTTTTTATTTTTCTATATTTTGAACTATGATACAAAATGGGGGAAGGATTACTTAAAAACCAGGTACTGTGGAAGGAATTGTGGCTGTTTTGAAAATAAATAATTTATTGTGTGTTGTATTTACTCGACTGATTTGGAAGAAGTGGAGTTGAGATGAGATAGCATGGCACCTGGGAATGTGTCCAAAGTGATAATCAGCCAGCAACAGATAGCTGATTGGTTTGTGCAATTGTGATCACTTGTGATTTCAAAGGTCATCAACTTGATGAAAACTCTCTGGTTCCTAGTCAGCCAAACAGCTTGTGTGTATGGACAAGGTAGTGGCAGATGATTTTCCACATTGGAAGACGCTGGGGTCTCTCTCTACATCTATCTTGAGACAGTCAGTTATTCTCTCTCACCATTTGCTATAAGCTGTTGATTCTAAAGTGACTACAAAACTGTGAAAATCAATGTTATCTTTGGCAAAGAATTGAGAGCCTGGAAGGATGGACATCAGAAAACTGAAGATTTTGTGAAAAAAATGGAGATCTCATGGAAGCCTCTAGACTGGCACTACTGAAAGGTGATTTCCCAGCATTTTTCCTCCATTCACAACACCCACAGTTCTTGTCTGTCTGTATGTGTGTGTAGAGATTTTAAAAGGACCTTTGAGTTTTAACTAGTTGGGTCATATGTTGATAGTTCATAGCTGTTTACTTGTGATTAGAGTTTACTGATTTGTAATAGATAATTGTTAAGTACAGGAATCTAGTGAGCATGATTCCATAGATAGATAAATTGGGAAATTTGCATACCTTGATTTAAACTATTAATTTTTCTGGTGAACCATGAGTAATGGGGCTTGAGAATTAGTGCACTTTCCCAAAGGTCCTGGTAGTGCCAAGTTCCTCTGTCACTGGTGAACTGAAGAGAGGATGAGCATGGAACATAGCTAATGAGTTGAGCTGCAAGGAATAGTAGGAGTAAAAGTCACTACAGCTCATGAAGAGAAATAGACCACGAATCTCTCTGAAATTAACACCTAGTCTTTTTCTATTGAAATGTATTGTGTTCAAATGTCAAGATTACAGATTACAAAGGACGTAAAAGCTTTGGAAAGGCTACAGAAGAACTTTATTAGAATTGTGCTAGGATTAGGGATTACAGTTACATGAATGGATAGGTAAAACTGATTTGCTTTCCTTCAAGGAGAGAAGTCTAGAATAGAAGTCTACAGCTAAAGCAGAAAATGCTTGAATTCCAGGATGAAATACTAATGATCTGAAGCATTGACTCTTTTTCTGTCTTCACAGATGCTGCCTGACCTGCTGATTATTTCCAGCATTTTGTTTTAATTTCAGAAAAGTTGAGCTACCTGGCCGATGACTGGGAAAAAAGGGATGAAAGATAAAAATAAGATTCAAAAACAAAGATAAATAATTTTTTGAGCTATTTATCAGTGGGCATCTGGACCGATTCCATTCAACAGTTTACTTAATTATCTTCTTTCATATTGTTTTAATTACCAGTTACAATTTTAATCAAACAGACATGAAACACCAATCCCCAAATCCACTCAAATCTATTGTATTCAAAATCATTATTTGACAAAAGATAGAACATAGAACATTACAGTGCAGTACAGGCACTTCGGCCCTCAATGTTGCATCGAACTGTGGAACCAATTTGAACCGTCTAACCTACACTATTCTATTCTCGTCCATATGCCTATCGAATAACCATTTAAATGCCCTTAACGTTAGCGAGTCTACGACTGTTACAGGCAGTGCATTCCACGCCGCCACTACTCTCTGAGTAAAGAAACTACCTCTGACATCTGACCTATATCTATCACCCATCAATTTAAAGCTATGTCCCCTCGTGCTAGCCATTGCCATCCAAGGAGAAAGGCTCTCACTGTCCACCCTATCTAACCCTCTAATTATCTTTTATGTCTCAATTAAGTCACCTCTCAACCTTTTTCTTTCTAATGAAAACAGCCTCAAGTCCCTCAGCCTTTCCTCATAAGACCTTCCCTCCATACCAGGCAATATCCTAGCAAAGCTCGTCTGACCCCTTTCCAAGGCTTCCTCATCCTTCTTATAATGCTATGACCAGAACTGTACGCAATACTCCTTTCTTTATTTTGCTTTCTTTCTTTATTTTGCTTTACTGGGTTTGGTGGAGTCTAAATAAATATAGAAGGTTTCATTTATAATTTTTATTAAGCATTCTCCCGACTCATAAGAGTCACTTTCAAAATCGTCATGAGCAAATCCATAACTCAATGGATTTAGAGCCATCGAGTCATAGAGATGTACAGCATGGAAACAGACACTTCGGTCCAACCCGTCCATGCTGACCAGATAAACCAACCCAATCTAGTCCCACCTGCCAGCACCCGGCCCATATCCCTCCAAACCCTTCCTATTCATATACCCACCCAAATGCCTCTTAAATGTTGCAATTGTACCAGCCTCCACCACTTCCTCTGGCAGCTCATTCCATACACGTACCGCCCTCTGTGTGAAAAATTTGGCTTGTAGGTCTCTTTTATACCATTTCCCTCTCACCCTAAACCTATGCCCTCTAGTTCTGGACTCCCTGACCCAGGGAAAAGACTTTGCCTATTTACTCTATCCAAGCCCCTCATAATTTTGTAAACCTCTATAAGGTCACCCCTCAGCCTCTGACACTCCAGGGAAAACAGCTCCAGCCTGTTCAGCCCCTCCCTATAGCTTAAATCCTCCAACCCTGGCAACATCCTCGTAAATCTTTTATGAACTCTTTCAAGTTTCACAACATCTTTCTGATAGGAAGGAGTCCAGAACTGCACGCAATATTCTAACAGTGGCCTAACTGTTTTGCCCTCCTGATTTCTCTCTTAAGTATACTCCTACTTTCTTTATACTCTTCTAAGGATTCACTTGATCTATCCTGTCTATACCTGACATATGCTTCCTTCTTTTTCTTAACCAAACACTCAAATTCTTTAGTCATCCAGCATTCCCTATGCCTACCAGCCTTCTCTTTCACCTTGACAGCAAAATATACTTTCTCTGGATTCATGTTATCTCATTTCTGAAGGCTTCCCATTTACCAGCCATCCCTTTACCTGCGAACATCTGCCTCCAATCAGCTTTTGAAAGTTCTTGCCTAATACCGTCAAAATTGGCCTTTCTCCAATTTAGAACTTCAACTTTGAGATCTGGCCAATCCTTTTCCATCACTATTTTAAAGTGAATAGAATTTGGATTTCTTTAATGTTTGTTAATATTCTGATTTCTTAAACATCTGTGTAAAAATCAACATCTGTCATCTCAATTTCTACATTATCATTGCCACTTGCTTTCATTTCCAGTGTTGTTTAAAATATTAAATATTTCATGACAGACCACATTTAAAGGTTGTTGAGCCAAAATAAACTTATTTCTTGGCAATCCAACTCAGCAGTTATATGTTCAGATGTTTTCCAAGTGTTTTGATTTTGTCTTTGTTCCCACCCACAAGAAGACTATTCAATGGATCAGATGGCATTATGGAGTCATAGAGTCATACTGCATGGAAACAAACCCTTCGGTCCAGTCAGCCCATGCCGAACATGATCCCAAACTAAACTAGTCCCACCTGTCTGCTCCTGGCTCATATCCCTCCAAACTTTTTCCATTCATGTATCCATCCAAATGTCTTTTAAACGGAATTGTAATCACATCCATCACTTCCTCAAGAAGTTCATTCCACACATGAACCACTCTCTATATGAAAACTTTGCCTTTTAAGTCTGTTTCAAATCTCTCTCCTCTCACCTTAAAAAAGTACCCCCTTGTCTTGAAATTACCCATCTTTGGGAAAAGACAACTACCATCAACTCTATCTATATTTCAATATTTTATAAACTTCTATCAGGTCACCCTTCAACCTTCTACACTCCAGTGGAAAAATGTCCCAGTTTATCCAGCCTTTCTTTAGAACTCAAGCCTTCCATACCCAGCAACATCCTAATAAATCTCTTCTGTGAAGATGGTTAGACTGTCTGCTGTTGGAGGTGACAGATACAGATTTGATATTAGCATTCAACAGAAATCGGATAATTACATGAAGCAGAAAAATTGCAAGGATGTGAGGAAAGAAGACAGTGAGACTTACAGTGTTACTCTTGATCATAACAAGCTCCCCTATTTTTAAACCCCAGTCAGTCACAACAAATATTTTCATTTCTTTTTCAGAATGTAGCAATCACTCTACAATTAACATTAGTTAATCAGATTAAAGATAAGAGGGGAGCCATTTCCAAGGTTTGTTTGGGTGAATGAGAGTAAGTAGAGTTTTATTATCCATTCAATCCAAGAGAAATAAGAAATCTCAAACATTTACAGACAACACAGGTAATAAGCTTCAAAAAGAGGAGTAAGCAGTATATCTATACAAACAGGAAGATAAAAGCAATGCAGTTGCAGTGCATAGTGTTTAGAGTCCTTGAGTTACAAGAATGAAACCTGAGAGTCAACTGTTTAGCTGTTGCACCGTTTCCTTATGAAGGGTGAAGCTTGCAGATAACTGTGATTTCGCAGTGAGCGGGGGTTTTCACAAGTTACTTTTTCACTGCACTGGTTTCTGGGACGTACAGAAGAGTTTTCAGATTCCCTGCATTTATTCATGCATGTTGCTTTCTCTCTCACTTGTTGCTCAAAGGCTGTTGATATATGGTTCCTCTGGGGATTGTGTCATTGTTTCACTCCAAACTGAATAGTTGTAAGCAAGATTTAATCTTCCAACATGTGAATTTATCATCTAAGTGTGAATAAAACAGGAGATGTGAATTTCTTGACACCTCTCTGAGCTTCAGTGCCTCTTTATTAAAATGGTAATTCTGAGGCAGCTGATTTCATGTGGGTTTCCTGGGGTTGGCAGATGAACACAGCAGCTATTTTACATGATAGAATTTTAAAAGGTTGGATTTGCTGATACTGCAGAGCATGCATGCTATTCCCCATGAATATACACATTAACAGATGCAGCCATAAGCAGAAAGGGATAAGGACCAGACAGAACCAGACTGAGGGGAGATAGGACCAGGCTAAGGATGGTGGGAAGACTTTGTGGGGAAAACCATCAGGCTGGTGGGCATGAAGGGGGAAAGGTTGGGAATGTGGGCAAAGGTGGAGGAAACCAGAGTACCTAGAGGAAACCCATCCAGACACAGAGAGAACATGCAAATTCCATGTAGACACTGGCCCGAGGGTGAAATCAAATGGGTCCCTTGTGAGGCAGCAGTGTCAACGGCTTATCCCCGTGCCGCCCAATCATGCTTGAACCCTATACAGCACCAACAATCAAGTTCAAGAACATTCATGAAGTTTTTATGCAATATTCATCCTGAGAGACTTACAAATGCAAGCTTTGGCAGGCATTGGATTATAATTTAATATTAATTATTTGGAAATAATTCTGTCAAAGCCTTTTGATACATTCTTTCTGTTTTGAGATCATTCTTTCTCTGTTTTGAGGTTTATAATTTACCTCACTTTTCCAACTGTTCTTCAGGTTTCCTATGTTTTATGACAAATCTGTAATCGTCCTATCTTTGGTAGCAGAATGCCTGTTTCTGTTAGAAATATGATAGCAAACTGGAATATAGAATCACCACATTTTAATATAAAATTGGATAATAATGCCAACTACAATCTGTTTGTAATAAAGCCCCATTGTTGAAAATATATTGTACGTCTTTAGTCATGACAGTTAAGAGAAGATTTTAATAAAATCAGAGCAATTAGAGTCATAGAATCATAGAGATGTACAGCATGGAAACAGACACTTTGATCCAACCCGTCCATGCTGACCAGATATCCCAATCCAATCTAGTCCTACCTGACAGCACCCGACCCATATTCCTCCAAACCCTTCCTATTCATATACCCATCCAAATGCTTCTTAAATATTGCAATTGTACCAACCTCCACCACTTCCCCTGGCAGCTCATTCCATACACGTACCACCCTTTGCATGAAAAGAGTGCCTCTTTGTTCTCTTTTATATCTTTCCCCCCTCACCCTAAACCTATGCCTTCTAGTTCTGGACTCCCCGACCCCAGGGGAGTCCACTTTGCCTATTTACCCTATCCATGCACCTCATAATTTTGTAAACCTCTATAAGGTCACCCCTCAGCCTCTGATGCTCCAGGGAAAACAGCCCAAGCCTGTCCAGCCTCTCCCTATAGCTCAAATCCTCCAACCCTGGCAACATCCTTGTAAATCTTTTTTGAACCCTTTCAAGTTTCACAACATCTTTCCGATAGGAAGGAGACTAGGATTGCATGCAATATTCCAACAGTGCCCTAACCAATGTGACCTCCCAACTCCTGTACTCAATACTCTGACCAATAAAGGAAAGCATTCCGAACACCTTCTTCACTATCCTATCTACCTGCGACTCCACTTTCAATGAGATATGAACTTGCACTCTTTGTTCAGCAACACTCCCTCGGACCTTACAATTAAGTGTATAAGTCCTGCTAAGATTTGCTTTCTCAAAATGCAGCACCTTGCATTTTTCTGAATTAAACTCCATCTGCCACTTCTCAGCCCATTGGCCCATCTGGTCAAGATCCTGTTGTAATCTGAGGTAACCCTCTTTGCTATCCACTACACCTCCAATTTTGATGTCATCTGCAAACTTACTAACTGTACCTCTTATGCTCGCATCCAAATCATTTATGTAAATGACAAAAAGTAGAGGGACCAGCACTGATCCTTGTGGCACTCCACTGGTACAGGCCTCCAGTCTGAAAAACAACCCTCCACCACCACCTACCTTTGAGCCAGTTCTGTATCTAAATGGCTAGTTCTCCCTGTATTCCATGAGATCTAACCTTGCTAATCAGAATCCCATGGGGAACCGTGTCAAACGCCTTACTGAAGTCCATATAGATCATATCTACTGCTCTGCCCTCATCAATCTTCTTTGTTACTTCTTCAAAAAACTCAAGTTTGTAAGACATGATTTCCCATGCATAAAGCCATGTTGACTATCTCTAGTCAGTCCTTGCCTTTCCAAATACATGTACATCCTGTCCCTCAGGATTCCCTCCAACAACTTGACCACCACCGACATCAGGTTCACTGGTCTATAGTTACCTGGTTTGTCCTTACCACCCAACTTAAACTGTGGCATCATGTTTGCCAACCTCCAGTCTTCCGGTACCACATCTGTGACTATCGATGATACAAATATCTCAGCAAGAGGCCCAGCAATCACTTCTCCAGCTTCCCACAGAGTTCTCGGGTACACCTGATCAGGTCCTGGGGAGTTTTTCATCTTTAAATGTTTCAAGACATCCAGCACTTCCTCCTCTGTAATCTGGACATTTTGCAAGATGTCACCATCCATTTCCCTCCAGTCTATATCTTCCATATCCTTTTCCACAGTAAACACTGATGCAAAATACTCATTTAGTATCTCCCCCATTTTCTGTGGCTCCACACAAAGGCCGCCTTGCTGAACTTCGAGGGACCCTATTCTCTCCCTAGTTACCCTTTTGTCCTTAATGTATTTGTAAAAACCCTTTGGATTCTCCTTAATTCTGAAAGGTCAGAGCTGAAAAATGTGTTGCTGGAAAAGTTCAGCAGGTCAGGCAGCATCCAAGGAGCAGGAGAATCGACGTTTTGGGCATAGGCCCTTCTTCGGGAATGAGGAGGGTGTGCCAAGCAAGCTAAGATAAAAGGTAAGGAGGAGGGACTTGGGGGAGGGGCATTGGGAATGCGATAGGTGGAAGGAGGTTAAGGTGAGGTTGATAGGCCGGAGAGGGGGTGGGGGCTGAGAGGTTGGGAAGAGGATTTCAGGTCAAGAAGGCGGTGCTGAGTCCGAGGGTTGGGACTGAGATAAGGTGGGGGGGAAGGGGAAATGAGGAAGCTGGAGAAATCTGCATTCATCTCTTGTGGTTGGAGGGTTCCTAGGTGGAAGATGAGGTGCTTTTCCTCCAGGTGTCGTGTTGCCATGGTCTGGCGATGGAGGAGGCCAAGGACCTGCATGTCCTTGGTGGAGTGGGAGGGGGAGTTAAAATGTTCAGCCACAGGGCGGTTGGGTTGGTTGGTGCGGGTGTCCCAGAGGTGTTCTCTGAAACGTTCTGCAAGTAGGCGGCCTGTCTCCCCAATGTAGAGGAGGCCACATTGGGTGCAGCGGATGCAGTAAATGATGTGTGTGGAGGTGCAGGTGAATTTGTGACAGATATAGAAGGATCCCTTGGGGCCTTGGAGGGAAGTGAGGGGGGAGGTGTGGGTGCAAGTTTTGTGTTTCTTGCGGTTGCAGGGGAAGGTGCCGGGAGTGGAGGTTGGGTTGGTGGGGGGTGTGGACCTGATGAGGGAGTCGCAGAGGGAGAGGTCTTTCCAGAACGCTGATAGGGGAGGGGAGGGAAATATATCCTTGGTGGTGGGGTCTGTTTGGAGGTGGCGGAAATGACGAAGGATGATTCGATGTATCTGGAGGTTGGTGGGGTAGTAGGTGAGGACCAGTGGGATTCTGTCCTGGTGGCGATTGGAGGGGCGGGGTTCAAGGGCAGAGGAGCGGGAAGTGGAGGAGATGCGGTGGAGAGCATCATCAACCACATCTGAGGGGAAATTGCAGTCTTTGAAGAAGGAGGCCATCTGGGTTGTTCGGTATTGGAATTGGTCCTCCTGGGAGCAGATGCGGCGGAGGCGAAGGAATTGGGAGTATGGAATGGCGTTTTTACAGGGGCTGGGTGGGAGGAGGTGTAATCTAGGTAGCTGTGGGAGTCGGTCGGTTTATAGTAAATGTCCGTGTTGAGTCGGTCGTCCGAGACAGAAATGGTCTAGGCGGTCTAGGAAGGGGAGGGAGGAGTTTGAGACGGTCCAGGTAAATTTGAGGTCGGGGTGGAAGGTGTTAGTAAAGTGGATGAACTGTTCAACCTCCTTGTGGGAGCACGAGGTAGCACCGATACAGTCATCGAATTAGCAGAGGAAAAGGTGGGGGATGGTGCCAGTGCAGCTGCGGAAGATGGACTGTTCCACATATCCGACGAAGAGGCAGGCATAGCTGGGGCCCATGGCTACTCCTTTGGTTTGGAGGAAGTGGGAGGATTGGAAAGAGAAGTTGTTCAGAGTGAGGACCAGTTCAGTCAGTCGAAGGAAGGTGTCAGTGGAAGGGTATTGGTTGGGTCGGTGGGAAAGGAAGAAGCGGAGGGCTTTGAAGCCTTTGTGATGGGGGATGGAGGTGTATAGGGACTGGATGTTCATGGTGAAGATAAGGCGTTGGGGACCGGGGAAGCGAAAATCATGGAGGAGGTGAGGGGTGTGGGTGGTGTCCCAAACGTAGGTGGGGAGTTCTTGGACTAAGGGGGACAGGACCGTGTCGAGGTGTGCAGAGATGAGTTCGGTGGGGCAGGAGGAGGCTGAGACAATGGGTCGGCCGGGGCAGTCAGGTTTGTAGATTTTGGGGAGGAGGTAGAAACGGGCGGTGCAGGATTGTGGGACGATGACGTTGGAGGCGGTGGATGGGAGATCCCCTGAGGTGATGAGGTTATGGATGGTCTGGGAGATGATGGTTTGGTGGTGGGAGGTGGGGTCATGGTCAAGGGGGCAGTAGGAGGAGGTGTCCGCGAGCTGGCGTTTAGCCTCAGCAATGTAAAGATCGGTGCGCCAAACTACCACCACGCCTCCCTTGTCTGCCGGTTTGATAGTGAGGTTGGGATTGGAGTGGAGGGAGTGGAGGGCTGTATGTTGCGAGGGTGAGAGGTTGGACTGAGTAAGAGGGGTGGGCAGTTTGAGGTGATTAATGTCGCATGGGCCCCAGCTATGCCTGCCTCTTCGAGGGATATATGGAACAGTCCATCTTCCGCAGCTACACTGGCACCACCCCCCAACTTGTCCTCTGCTACATCGATGACAGTATCAGCGCTGCCTCGTGCTCCCACGAGGAGGTTGAACAGTTCATCCACTTTACTAACACCTTCCACCCCGACCTCAAATTTACCTGGACCGTCTCAGACTCCTCCCTCCCCTTCCTAGACCTCTCCATTTTTATTTTGGGCGACCGACTCAACACGGACATTTACTACAAACCGACCGACTCCCACAGCTACCTAGGTTACACCTCCTCCCACCCTGCCCCCTGTAAAAACGCCATCCAAATTCCTTTGCCTCTGCCGCATCTGCTCCC
This sequence comes from Chiloscyllium plagiosum, assembly GCF_037043375.1. Taxonomy (NCBI): domain Eukaryota; kingdom Metazoa; phylum Chordata; class Chondrichthyes; order Orectolobiformes; family Hemiscylliidae; genus Chiloscyllium; species Chiloscyllium plagiosum. The sequence continues at coordinate 94,905,977 of NW_028270145.1, read as the reverse complement.
AGGAGGACCAATTCCAATACCGAACAACCCAGATGGCCTCCTTCTTCAAAGACCGCAATTTCCCCTCAGACATGGTTGATGATGCTCTCCACTGCATCTTCTCCACTTCCTGCTCCTCTGACCTTGAACTCCGCCCCTCCAATCGCCACCAGGACAGAACCCCACTGGTCCTCACCTACCACCCCACTAACCTCCAGATACATCGTATCATCCTTCATCATTTCCCCTCACCTTAACCTCCAAACAGACCCCACCACCAAGGATATATTTCCCTCCCCTCCCCTATCAGCGTTCCGGAAAGACCTCTCCCTCCGCGACTCCCTTGTCAGGTCCACACCCCCCACCAACCCAACCTCACTCCCAGCACCTTCCCCTGCAACCGCAAGAAATGCAAAACTTGCGCCCACACCTCCTCCCTCACTTCCCTCCAAGGCCCCAAGGGATCCTTCTATATCCATCACAAATTCACCTGCACCTCCACACACATCATTTACTGCATCCGCTGCACCCAATGTGGCCTTCTCTACATTGGGGAGACAGGCCGCCTACTTGCAGAACGTTTCAGAGAACACCTCTGGGACACCCGCACCAATCAACCCAACCGCCCTGTGGCTGAACATTTTAACTCCCACTCCACCAAGGACATGCAGATCCTTGGCCTCCTCCATCGCCAGACCATGGCAACACGACACCTGGAGGAAAAGCACCTCATCTTCCGCCTAGGAACCCTCCAATCCCAATGGATGAATGCAGATTTCTCCAGCTTCCTCATTTCCCCTTCCCCCACCTTATCTCAGTCCCAACCCTCGGACTCAGCACCGCCTTCTTGACCTGCAATCTTCTTCCCGACCTCTCCACTCCCACCCCCTCTCCGGCCTATCACCCTCACCTTAACCTCCTTCCATCTATCGCATTCCCAATGCCCCTCCCCCAAGTCCCTCCTCCCTACCTTTTATCTTAGCCTGCTTGGCACACCCTCCCCATTCCTGAAGAAGGGCCTATGCCCGAAGCGTCGATTCTCCTGCTCCTTGGATGCTGACTGACCTACTGCGCTTTTCCAGCAACACATTTTCAGCACTGATCTCCAGCATCTGCAGTCCTCACTTTCTCCAAGAGTGAAAGGTTAGTATGCCCACCTGTGTTTAAGGACATTGGCCTAGTTGTTGACTGTTCAACCATCAGTTCTCACTCTCACTATCCTACCAATCCTCCTTCATGCATCTTCATATCTCACATATCTCCCTTATACTCTCCAAATCCCTTTCATATCCTTTCACATCTTTCAATCTCCCTCCATACACAATCCCCATTATCTACTTAGACCACTCTACACTCATGCACACATATATACACTCTCTCTCACACTCACAACCCCCAACCCAGACAAAAGACACACACACACAGACAGACACAAGGACCCACATACACACATATATTTTGTGGGGTGAATTTGTACTTGCAGAGTTACATTGTACTTTGCTCAAAAACTGCATGAATTCATGTAAACTCTGTTATCTCACTTTTTAGATTAGAATCAATCTAAGTAGCATGGCATAGACAAAGAACACAGGGGGCTAACACCTTCAACATATTGTCTAGCTAACACCAATTGTTACAGTTAATCTGAGATTGCAACTTTTAAAAAAAGGTGTTGTGATTTACACATGAAAGAAGTGAAATTATCATGGTATTCGAACAGATGAAAGACTCAACAGACAATCAAGATATTTTTCAATGTATAATTTCAGTTACATCACACTGTAAATTTTTGCTATAAATTCTGTGCCTTACAATTGTGTCCTCCATAACCACCTGATGAAGGAGCGGCCCTCCAAAAGCTAGTGTGTTTCCAATTAAACCTGTTGGACTATAACCTGGTGTTGTGTGATTTTTAACCCATTATCTACTGTGGACAAAACTCATAGCAGTAGGAAGTCATTGAAAGGCACGGGAAATGAAAAACATGATCCACTCAAACTTCAGACAAAACAAATGCATCTCTTGGAAACTCATTAAGCTGTTAACCAAACACGCATTGAAACCATTAAAACCTACTTGGAAATCCAACCTTTGCTCTTAAGTGCTTATAAATAAGTTAAGGTAAATAAAACTGCCAAAACAACAAAGAAAACCTCCACAGCTATGTAAATGAAACTTGCTGAGCTAAATGCTTTAGTGAGGATCAGAATTCAGTTGTGCTTTCAGAAGATTCAGTTGTACAACTGAGAAATACTCTGGAGCTCAATACAATGAAATTGCTGGAGCAAATGACATGACCAGTCATCTGTTTACACTTTCAAAAGTTTAGCAGGTGGATCAAAGAAGTATTGTATCTGTTCATTTTTTTCAAAGGGTCAAAAGGTGATTGGAACTTAAATCAATGTAAACAGCATGCAAAGTGGTATGATTAGACATTAAAAACAGAACTTGAGAATTGTCGAGAACAGATACAAGAAAATTGCAAGAATATTCAGATAATTCCTAATGTCTTCCCTTTACATTGATCTATTTGGAAATTGTCCTGAGGAGCGAAAGGTGAAAAGTTTCAACAAAATTTGTCAATTATCAACAAATTTGTAATACTGTAAATTGTAGACAAGCACTTTATCCACTGTAAAGTAATCTAATGCATGTAAATAGTTGAACAGTGCTGGTAAACTATTGACTGTGTCACTTATAGTTTAAGAACTATGATCAATTGTTACATTAAAACATACTTAAATTATTATATATCATGACTTGGAGGTGCTGGTGTTGGACTGGGATGGACAAAGTTAAAAAACACACAACATCAGCAGGTTTATTTGGAAGCACTAGCCTTCAGAGTGCCGCTCCTTCATCAGGTGGTTGTGGAAGTTAAAATCATGCTCACAGAATTTATAGGTAAAGGAGTCCAGTGTCATGGAGATGTGATACCGTACAGGTGTAGTACAGATGTTGGTTTATTGCCTGGTATTGTGTGATTTTTAACTTTATCCAACCTCTCCTCAGAAATAAAACCTTCCAGAGAATAGACTTGGATGATCAAATTGCGTGTGCGATGATAATTCTTGTGCTGTAAGGCATCTGGAAACGCCAAGGAAATATTCAAGGATGAATAATTTAGAAAATAAGTTCATAAAAATATTCTGGAGTTTTGCCACATCGTATTTTCAGGTGGTAGAGAATGTAATACATGCCAGCCTTTCATTAAGAATAAAATGGCTGAAGTAGAGCTCACTCTGAATAATATTGTACAAAAACCAGAAGGTTAGTAAGATGATTAGCTTCTATTATTCTGTGCTCCCTTACACTGTTCCTCAGAGGACTTTTTTCAGATATCATGAACATGATTCTAAGCAGCCAGTCGAACATACTCCAGGGTATGTACAATTGAAATTATCTAACATACTCTCTGGGGAACTTTAAATCTATTCTCTAATTGACAGCACATGGACTTGGCAATACAATTCCTGTGTGGAAAGTTTCATGTCAGTTTTTCTGTCTGTTACATGAAATTTGTGCTTATCTCTTGCTTGTGTGAACTGTTGTTCAATTAATGCTTTTATTTTGATTGTATCTTTCCCCAGCAGAGATATTTGTATCTACAGCCACAGGTGAGGTGCCGGAGCACTGAAGGGTGGCTAATGTTGAGCCTTTATTTAAGAAAGGCTGTAAAGACAAGCCTGGAAACTATAGACTGATGAGTCTAACATCAGTGGTGAGTAAGTTCATAGAAGATCATAGGATCCCTACAATGTGGAAACAGGCCCTTCAGACCAACAAGTCCACACCGACACTCCACAGAGTAACCCACCCAGACCCATTCCCCGAACCTATTACTCTACATTTACCCCTAAATAATAACATCCCTGAACACTATGGGCAATTTAGCATGATCAATTCACCTAATCTTTGGTGAATTTGGATTTGGGAGGATCTTGGATCGTGAGAGGAAACCCACGGGGAGAATGCGCAAACTCCACACAGACAGTCACTTAAGGCTGGAATCGAAACTGAGTCCCTGGCACTGTGAGGCAGCAATGCTAACCAATGAGCCACCGTGCAACCCACAAAGTTGTTGGAGGGGACTCTGAGAGAAAAGATTTAAATAGGATTTGGAGAGGAAAAGACTGATTAGGTATAGTCAGCATGGCTTTGTGTGAGAGAAATCATGTTTTCCAAACTTGATTGAGGGCAGCACGGTGGCTCAGTGGTGAGTACTGCAGCCTTACAGCGCCAGGAACCCGGGTTCAATTCCAGCCTCAGGCGACTGTCTGTGTGGAGTTTGCACGTTCTCCCCGTGTCTGCATGGCTTTCCTCCGGGTGCTCCAGTTTCCTCCTACAGTCCAAACATGTGCAGGTTAGGTGAATTGGCCATACTAAATTGCTCATAGTGTTAGGTGCATTAGTCAGAGGGAAATGGGTCTGGGTGGGTTACTCTTTGGAGGCTCGGTGTGGACTTGTTGGGCTGAAGGGCCTGTTTCCACGCTGTAGTGAATCTAAAAAAAAAACCCAAGAAGATAGATGAGGGCAAAGCGGTAGATGTTGTCTACATGGACTTTAGTAAAGCCTTTGACAAGGTTCCACATGATTAACTAATTCATAAAGTTAGATCACACCGGACTTAGGGAGAGTTTGAAATGTGTTGCTGGAAAAGCGCAGCAGGTCAGGCAGCATCCAGGGAACAGGAGAATCGACGTTTCGGGCATAAGCCCTTCTTCAGGCTTATGCCCGAAACGTCGATTCTCCTGTTCCCTGGATGCTGCCTGACCTGCTGCGCTTTTCCAGCAACACATTTCCAGCTCTGATCTCCAGCATCTGCAGACCTCACTTTCTCCTTAGGGAGAGTTTGCCAATTGAATGCAAAATTGGCTTAATAGTAGGAGACAGAGGGTGGTGATGAAGGGTTGTTTTTGGACTGAATGCCTGTGACCAATGGTGTTCCACAGGGATCGGTGCTGAGTCCACTGTTGTTTGTCATTTATATAAGTGATTTGGATGAGAATTTAGGAGGCATGGTTAATAAGTGTTCAGATGACAATGATGGTATAGTCAACAGTGAAAATATTGTATAAGATTACAAAGGGATCTTGATCAATTGTGCCAATGGGCTGAGGAGTGGCAGATGGAGCTTAATTTGGATAAATGCAAGGTATTACATTTTGGTAAAACAAACAAGGGCATGACTTATACAGTTAATGGTAGGGTCATGTACCTCTGTTGTAGAACAGAGAGATTTAGGCATTCAGGTACATAGTTCTTTGAAGTTTGTGTCAAAGGTAGGCAGGGTGCTTAAGACAGCATTTAGCACGCTTGCCTTCATTGCTCAGACTATTGAGTATAGGAGTTGGTATGTCATGTTAGGGTTGTACACGACATTGGTGAGGCCACTTTTAGAGTACTGTGTACAGTTTTGGTCATCCTGCTACAGGAAGAATATTATTAAATTATAAGTGTTCAGAAAAGATTTATCAAGATTTGCTAGGACTGGAGGGTTTCAATTATAAGGGGAGGCTGAATAGGCTTGGACCTTTTTCACTGGAGTGTAGGAGGAGGTTGAAGGGTGACCCTATAGAGGTTTATTAAATAATGAATAGCAAGGGTCTTTTTCCCTAAGGTGGGGGAGTTCAAAATGAGGGAGCTTATTTTTAAGGTGAGAGGTGAAAGATTTAAAAGGGATCTGATGGGCAACTTCTCCACACAGAAGGTGTGAACTGCCAGAAGAAATGGTAGATGCATGTACAGTTACAACATTTAAAAGACATTTTGACAGGTCCATGAATATGAAAGATTAAGAAGGATAGGCAAGGGGGACTAGTTTATTTTGGGAAACTTGTGTCAGCATTTATGAGTTGAACTGAGATTCTCTTTCCGTGCTGTCTGACTTTATGACTCTCTATGACTCTGATTCACTCACCGTGATTTTACAGTTGATAAACTTCCTTCAGTTGTCTAAGTATTGCTGCCTGAGGTTGTAACTCTCACCATAATTCAGAGTCATATTAATATGCATTTAAAAATATCCAACAAATATAGTGGCATGAGTTGGGAAGGTAAGTTATATTTGAGAAATCTATGTATTTTTATAAAGAGGTGACTCATTGAATGAGACAATGGAATTGCAGTGAAGTTTTTTTGCATTTTCAGATGATGTTGGATAAATTATCTATCAGGGCTGTTTGGAAGAGATCAGATTTGTGGTATACAAGAAATAAAGCAGTGTGAATCCAAAGTTAGTTAATGGATTGCAAGGAAAAGTGTATATGCTCAAACTACAGGATTTTGGGAAGTACAATAGTGAGTGCTGAAACATGTTGGGTTCAATTTATTTGCAGTTTGCATTATTTGGACCTCAGTATAGCGGAGAAAAAAAAAAATCAAATCCTGCTGATGAGACAAAAAGGGAGATTTGGACAACAATGAAGTTGATTGTAAAAGACTGGCAGACAAGTAACAGAATGAACAGACATTGACTGATGTAATTTGATATGAGTGACAGCAGATTATATTTTTGAGAGGAAAAGGAAGGAACTAGAGTATACACTTAGAGTCATAGAGTCATATAGCATGGAAACAGACCTTTTAGTCCAACCAGTCCCAAGCTAAACTAGTCCCACCTGCCTACTCCTGGCCATTATCTTTCCCACTCAAGTGTCCATCCATATGTCTTTTAAATGGTGTAATTGTATCCGCAACGATCGCTTCCTCAGGAAGTTCATTCCTCATGTAAACCATCCTCTGTGTAAAAAAATTTGCCTCTTATGTCTTTTTAAAATCTCTCTCCTCTCATCTTAAAATGTGCCCCTAGTCTTAGGAAAAAGGCAACTTATTGGAAAATATGTAGATGAAGAGGAAAAAACTGTTTCCTGTCTTCACAGAGTCACTGGGAAAGGTCTAATTTTTTTTTTGTAAAGACAGCACATCTGTTAACCATTATGGACCATAGGAGTATAAGTTGGCATGGACAATGTAAGGCCCACATAGGTGGAGGGATAGAGGTTTTCATGGGGTGAATGACGGAGGTCATGAGGTGGCATTAATGGGGCATGGGCATTCTATGTAGGTGTAGTGAGCAGTTGTGAGGGATGCGGGTTAGAGGCCTGTCCGCATTTTTCAAATGTTTGATGAAGAGTGAGGTCACTAAAATATCAACTGAAGAATAATTCAGAGAGGCAGGTGGGGATAGAAGAAATGTCTCTATCTAAGAAAAATGGATCATGGACTGTTTTGCCAAAGTAAGCAGTTCAGATAGAAGTTCTTGCATTCTTAAAGGAAAACTGGATAACTACTTCATCCCAGATGCCGTGAAGTTAATTGAAGGTCACCGCTGTTTAACGAGGTCTCCAGCAGCAATTGGTGAAGTTAAGAAAAGGCAGCAAGCAGAGAAGCCAGACAATCAATCCCTGTGGATCATCAATGAAGGAAGAACATCTTTGTCACGTTGGGAATGGAATGAGCGATCTGGTGGAGGGAGAAAATCAGGGGCAAAGGATTTCTGAACCAAAATGTACAACTACTGGCACAATCTAATGAAAATATTCTGTTTTCCTCGATATGCCATTAATTTCCCTTAACATTTATAAAGGCATGACACTAGTGGAATAAAGAATCCCTGCTCTATAATCTATAGGTTGTCTATTTTTGTAAATTCATTTACGGGATGAGGTCATTGCTTGTTAGGCCCATCTCTAATTGCCTAAAGGTCAGTTTGAAAGTCAACCACAATGCTATGGGTCTGGAATCATTGTAGGCCAGCCTGGGTAATGACAGCAGTTTCCTTCCCTAAAGGATATTAGTTAGCCAGATGGGTTTTGCCAATAATTGGCAATAGCTTCATGGTCATCATTAGACTCTTACTTCCAGATTTTCTTTTTGCATTCAAATTCCACCATTTACCATGACAGAGTTGGAACTCAGGTCCCTGGGTTTTCTGGATTAATGGTCTAGCAAAAGTACCACACAGGCATTGCCTCCGCTATTTGTATGTGCTTGAACCTCACGTAACACCCAGGCTTATCGGTAGACCAGTAATGAAGCCTGGGTTTCATGGTTCACTTCCGATTACCTTCACCAGTTGATCCAACAGAACAGATTATCATTGTTTAATTGAAACAGTGCAAATGCCTGTGTTTCCAAGGCAAGTTATATAGAGAGACTGGAAAAAATGGTATTATTCCACTGGACACAGAGAAGGTTAAGAAGTAGCTTGATGAAGCTGCACAAAATCATGAAAGGTTTTGATAGAGAATTGTTTGTAGGTGCAGAAGGATTGTTGATACAGATTTAAAATAATTAGCGAAGAGGTGATGTGACAAAATACGTTTATACACAATAAGCTTTTTGCAATGTGGAATGTAATGCCTAAAAAAAATTGGAAGCAGATTTATTAGTGATTTTCAAAAGAAAATTGGATAAATTCTTGAAGAGACAAACATGTGCAGAAAGAATAAGAGCACAGGATTAACTGGATTATACAACTGGCTACATCAAAAGGGCTGACACAGCTACAATGGGCCAAACGACTTACCTCTGTGATGTATCATCTTATGATTCTGTGATGAGTTAAATTAATAATTTACAATGGAAATTGTTAACATAAGTTGACATATTACAAACATTCCCACATTCTACTTTGATATAGGGCTTCTTTGTGTTTTATTTTCATTCCCACTTGACTTCCTAAAACCCTATTTCAACTCTGAAATGACCACAATCCAGAATTAAGGCTTTGATGATTCCTTGAAAATGTCTTGTAGTGAATTTCAGCAAGAGGTGTGAAATCAATTATAAACTCTAGGGATTGAGGTGTTTGTTTTCAACAGAAGTAAATTAAATTCACAACAATGCTCAATGAAAATATTGCAGAGAAATAAAAAAAAACCTGTATATGTAAAATATGTCCCTTTAAATATTTCAGCTGAAGTTTGAATACGAGTTTGTGTTTGGTCTGATCTTTTTGAGTCATATTTTGTCAGATCTTGTAGGAGCCAAATTTTGATTGTTAACATTCCTGTGGAACATTGTACTGTGCCATGACATTCTATTTGATGACAAAGTAAGATGTATACTTCATCTTCCTTGACATATGTACAACCTTTGGCACATTTGCCTGCATGATCCTCCTTCATAAAATGAGGCATCAATGGTCTAGCAACCCAGAACGCCCAGTAAATGGCCTAAGGGCATGGGTTCGTATCGTGTCACATCAGATTATGAAATTTGAATTCAACATAAAAGCCCCAACCCTAACTCATCCACCTTGCCTGGATGGTGACTATGTACCATTCCTGATGAAGGGCTTTTGCCCGAAACGTCGATTTCGAAGCTCCTTGGATGCTGCCTGAACTGCTGTGCTCTTCCAGCACCACTAATCCAGAATCTGGTTTCCAGCATCTGCAGTCATTGTTTTTACCCCGACTATGTACCACTGTCAAGTGCCATAAAAATCCATCATAGAAAAGTACAGCACAGAACAGGCCCTTTGGCCCACGATGTTGTGCCGAGGTTTAATCCAAATATAAAATACAATAACCTACGCACCCCTCAACTCACTGCTATCCATGTGCATGTTCAGCAGTCACTTAAACGTCCCTAATGACTCTGCTTCCACCACCACAGCTGGCAACGCATTCCATGCATTCACAACTCTCTGCGGAAAGAACCTTCCGCTGACGTCCCTCTATACCTTTCTCCTAATGTCTTAAAACTATGACTCCTTGTAACAGTCAATCCTGCCCTGGGAAAAAGTCTCTGGCTATTGACCATATCTATTCCTTTCATTATCGTGTATACCTCGATCAAGTCTCCTCTGTTCCTCCTTTTCTCTAGAGAAAAAAGTCCGAGCGTATTCAGCCTTTCTTCATAAGGCAAGCCCTCCAGTCCAGGAAGCATCCTGGTAAACCTTCTTCGCACCCTCTCCAAAGCCTCTGTATCTTTCCTATAGTAGAGCGACCAGAATTGGACACAATATTCCAAGTGTCATCTCACCAGGGACTTGTAGAACTGTAACAAACCTTGCGGCTCTTAAACTCGATTCCATGCATGTTAATGAAAGGCAAAACATCATATGCTTTCTTAACAATTCTATCCACTTGGGTGGCAACTTTGCACATTCAAATCCCTCTATTCCTCCACACTACCAAGAATCCTGTCGTTAATCCGATATTCAGCATTCGAGTTCGACCTTCCAAAATGCATCACTTCGCATTTATCTAGGTTGAACTCCATCTACCATTTCTCAGCCTAGCTCTGCATCCTGTCTATGTTGTGTTGCAGCCTGCAATAGCTCTCGATACTATCGACGGCACCTCCAACCTTTGTGTCATCTGCAAATGTACTAATCCACCCCTCAACCTCCTCATCCAAGTCATTTATAAAAACTACAAAGAGCAGAGGCCCAAGAACAGAGCGCTGCGGGACCCCACTCAACACTGACAGAATACTTTCCATCTACAACCACTCTTTGCCTTCTATCAGCCAAACAATTCTGAATCCAGATAGCCAAATCTCCCTGTATCCCATACTTCCTGACTTTATGAACAGTCACTAATGTCCTTCAGAGAAAGAAACGTTTTAGATTAGATTACAATGTGGAAACAGGCCCTTCGGCCCAACAAATCCAAACCGACCCGCCGAAGCACAACCCACCCAGACCCATTCCTCTACATTTACCCCTTCACCTAACACTAGGGGCAATTTAGTATGGCCAATTCATCTAACCTGCACATTTTTGGATTGTGGGAGGAAACCGGAGCACCCGGAGGAAACCCACGCAGACACGGGGAGAATGTGCAAACTCCACACAGAGTTTGCACATTTCCTCCACGCAGGAATTGAACCTGGGTCTCTGGTGCTGTGAGGCCACAGTGCTAACCACTGTGCCACCGTGCTGCCCCTTACTGCCTTCCTTACTTGGACTAGCCTACATGGGACTCCAAACCTATAGCTATTAGGGATGGGCATTAAATGCTGGCCTACCCATTGATGCCTGAATCCATTTCATGAATAAAAAGAGTCCCTCCACTGAGAAAAAACCCCTCTCATCTACTTCTGTTCCTATCCAACTAATTGATTTCAGAATATAATTTGCAAAGGATTCTCTTCCTGCTCACAAACTATTCCCACAAATAACAATGATACCACAAAAGTGCCAGGTAATGGTCATCTCCAGCAAGTATGGCACAGCGGTTAGCACTATTGCCTCACAGTGCCAGAGACCCGGGTTTATTTACCGCCTCAGGCGACTCTCTGTGTGGAGTTTGCACATTCTACCTGTGTCTGCATGGGTTTCGTCCGGGTGCTCCGGTTTCCTCCCACAATCCAAAAATGTGCAGGTTAGGTGAAATGGAAATGCTAAATTGCCTGTAGTGTTAGTTGAAGGGGTAAATGTAGGGGAATGGGTCTGAGTGGGTTGCGCTTCGGCGGGTCGATGTGGACTTGTTTCCACGCTGTAAGTAAACTAGTCACATTCCTTTGGAATTCAATGATATTGCCATCTTCATGCCCTCCACTATCATCATGCTGAAGGTTACCATTGACCAGGAACTTAAGTGGGCCAGCTATATAAATACTGTGACTATAAGAGAAGGTCAGAAGCTGGGAATTCCGCAAGCCATAACTCCTGACTCTGCACAGATGTCCACAATCTGGAAGGAAAATGTCAGCAGTATGATGGAATATTCTCCAATTTACATTTAAAATGTTCCTGCATTAGAAGGGCTGTATAAATGCATGCAGTTGTTATGTGAAAGAATTGCTGCAATTCATCAGCTCTAGTGTGAAGTATAGAATCATGTAATCAATAATATAAAAGGAATGAATAAAATTATGCATTCACAATGGCATATGTTAAATGGCAATATTTTTATAATGCATTATAATGTATATTTATAAAATATAATATTGCCTGATATTGCTTTATTCCATAATTGCTGTTATATTTATTTTTTGATCCTATTAGTCAGTACCTAGTTATTTTGTGAGAAATTTGTCAACCCCCACTCTTGATAGTTATACAGTACTCTAACAATTTACATATAAGTCCTACTTGTTAGAAAAATAATTTTAAAACTAACAAATAAAGATATGACTGCATCACAAGGAAATAATTCCTTGTTTTTAGAGGAAAGTTGTTAGAGTAATTTTCAAAACCGATTTTTTAATTTACGAATGTCACAGTGAAACGAAACTGTTGTCAAACTATGCAGGAATTATTTTGTCGCACTGACCTGGAGGCTACCTGGTGGGTATTGAATGCAGGTATGTCAGTGAATCTACTGATACAAACCTTCAGGTCTCTAACTTTCAAAACATGGGAAGCCGATAGTTGCCTGCCTTACCTCATAGGTTACACCTTATGCTGAAAAGAAATGCTCACTGCTTCTCTCTGCAATGTCTCCACAACCCCAGCTGCAGCCTTTGTGTGGGGCAGTAAAAATATCCTGTCAAGAAAATCTATGCCAATTACACATAACTGTTCAGTATCAGGCAGAATAAAGTGTTCCTAACACTTGCTAATGAGATACTTAATGAGGATACACCAAAAGTATGAAAAATAACTGTACCTTCCCTTTTTTAAATAAGTGAGCTTTCAATTAATTTATTTAATGCAGGCTACCTTGAGGTACCAGATCAGATTATTTGCATCCTATACTTTAAAAACTGTCTTTCAGACCACTGTCTTTTACTGTACCATCCCACAAAATTGCAAATTATTGTGCATAAAGTTAATTCAAAATTGCAAATTTACCAATTAACTCATAAATGTGAGGTGATGTATTTTGATAGGAAGTATGTGGGCAAACAATATGAAATAGAGGCTTAAGGGATGCAGGAGCAGAGAGGACTGCACAGAAAGCAGTAGGATAGGTAGAGAGAGTAATTAATAAAGCATGGGCTTTATAAATAAGGGCACGCAGTACAAGTAAAAGTAAAAACACAAAGAACATAGAACAATATAACGCAGAACATGCCCTTCGGTCCTCAATGTTGCACCGACCTGTGAACTAGTCTAAGCTGAACCCCTTATGCTATCCCATCATCATCCATGTGCTTCTCCAAGGATTGTTTAAGTCTCCCTAATGTGACTGAGTTAACTACATTGGCAGGTAGGGCATTCCATGTCCTTACCACTCTCTGAGTAAAAAAAACTGCCTCTGACATCTGTCTTAAATCTATCACCCCTCAATTTGTAGCTATGCCCCCTTGTACAAGCTGACGTCATCATCCTAGGAAAAAGACTTTCACTGTCTACCCTATCTAATCCTCTGATCATCTTGTATGTCTCTATAAAATCCCCTCTTAGTCTTAGAGTCATAGAGTCCTAGAGATGTATAGCATGGAAACAGACCCTTCGGTCCAACCTGTCCATGCCGACCAGATATCCCAACCCAATCTAGTCCCACCTGCCAGCACCCAGCCCATATCCCTCCAAACCCTTCCTATTCATATACCCATCCAAATGCCTTTTAAATGTTGCAATTGTACCAGCCTCCACCACTTTATCTGGCAGCTTATTCCTTACATGTACCACCCTCTGCATGAAAAAGTTGCCCCTGAGGTCTCTTTTATATATTTCCCTCTCACCCTAAACCTATGCCCTCTAGTTCTGGACTCCCTGACCCCAGGTAAAAGACTTTGTCTATTTATCCTATCCATGCCCCTCATAATTTTGTAAACCTCTATAAGGTCCCCCCTCAGCCTCCGACGCTCCGGGGAAAAAAACACCCCAGCCTGTTCAGCTACTCCCTATAGCTCAAATCCTCCAACCCTGGCAACATCCTTGTCAATCTTTCCAATGAGAACAGACCCAAGTCTCTCAACCTTTCCTCATAAGACCTTCCCGCCAGACCAGACAACATCCCGATAATTCTTCTCTGCATCTTTTCCAATGCTTCCACATCCTTCCTGTAATAGTGCGACCAGAACTGTACACAATATTCCAAGTACGGCTGCAATAGCGTTTTGTATAGTTGCAGTATGACATTATTGCTCCGGAACTCAATTGCTCTACCAATAAAACCTAACACACCGTATGCCTTCTTAACAGCACTATCAACCTATGTGGCAACTTTCAGGGATCTATGTAGATGGACTCCAAGATCCTTCTGCACATTCACACTACCAAAAATCTTTCCATTTACCCAGTATTCTGTCTTCCTGTTATTCTTCCCAAAGTGAATCACCTCACATTTAGCTGCATTGAACTCCATTTGCCACCTCTCAGCCCAATTCTGCAGTTTATCCAAATCCCCCTGCAACCTGCAACATTTTTCCACACTGTCCACTACTCCACCGACATTAGTGTCATCTGCAAACCTACTAACCCATCCATCTGAGCCTGCGTCCAAGTCATTTGTAAAAATAACAAACAGCAGTGTTCCCAAAACAGATCCTTGTGGCTCACCACTAGTAACCGGACTCCAGACTGAATCTTTTCCATCAACCACCTTCTTACAGAAAGCCAGTTTCTAATCCAAACTGCTAAATCACCCTCAATCCCTTGCCTCAGCATTTTCTCCAACAGCATATCATGTCGAACCTCATCAAGGGCTTTACTGAAGTCCATGTACACCACATCAATTGCCCTACCCTCATCCACATGCTTAGTCATCTTCTCAAAAAACTCAATGAGGTTTGTGTGACATGACCTGCCCTTGATGAAAACATGTTGACTATCTGCAATCAAATTGTTGCTTTCTAGATGATTATAAATCCTATCTCTTATCATCCTATCTCTTATAATCCTTTCCAAAACTTTTCCTGCAACAAACATAAGGCTCACTGGTCTATAATTACCTGGGTCATCTCTACTGCCCTTCTTGAACAAGGGCACAAATTTGCAATCCTCCAGTCCTCCGGTACTAAACCTGTAGACAATTACTACTCATAGATCAAAGCCAAAAGCTCCAACACCTCCTCCCTAGCTTCCCAGAGAATCTTTGGATAAATCCCATCTGGCCTCGGGGACTTGTCTACTTTCACTCCTTTGAGAATTGATAACACCTCTTCCTTACTAACCTCAATCCTTTCTAGTCTAGTATCTCGTATCTCATGCTTCTTCTCTACAATATTCTCCTACAATATTAGTTGAATAGAAACGAATGCTGATGAAACCCAGTAGGTCTGGTTGCATCTGTGGAGAGAGGAACAGAATTAATGTTTCAAGTCTAGTCTTACTCTTCTTCGTATCTTAGAAGCTGTTAACTCTGTTGCTGTTTTCACCGATGCTGCCAGATCTGCTAAGTTTTTCCAGTGACTCTCTGTTTTTTTCAGATTCCCAGCATCTGCATATTTTGCTTTTATATAAGTACAACTTGTTATTTAAAATTCTTTAATATATGGGGATATATAATTTAGCTATATTAAGCTAATTTAGAGGTTAGGTAAAAATGATGCAAGACACTTGTTAGACCTCAACTAGCGTGTTGTGTACAATTCTGGAAACCATACTAAAGAAAAAGGAATCTTAACTCATTGGAGAGAATGTAGTAGAAATTTGTGAAAATAGTTCCAGGAATGAGAAATTTCAGTTATGAGGATAGATTGGAGAGATCTGTAAAATTCTCTTTGGTGAGAAGAGGTTTAAGAGGAGATCTGGGCAAAGCTTTCAAAATGAAGAGAGGTGTGGATAGAGTAGATAGGGAGAAACTGCCCCTGCTTGTAAAAGGATTGAGAATATACTGGCACAGATTTGATGTGATATACAAATTTGGCAAATGTGAATTGACAGAAAACTTACACAATATTCGAGTTTGTTATGCACAGTCTGGAAGTCTCATTGAGGCAGATTCAATTTGGGCATTAATTAGCTGATTAGTTGAATAGAAACAATGTGTAAAGGTGTGGGGACAAAGAAGGCAAATAGTATTCATATAGAATCCGTGTCATATAGGCTATTTGACCCTTCCAGTTTTCACTGTCCCTCCAAACAGCACCCAACCCAGACCCACCCCTTTACTGTACATCTGTAATCCTGCATTTCCCCTGGTTAATCTTCCTAGCCTTAACATTCCTCTATGGGCAATTTAGCATTGCCAATCCACCTAACCTGCACATGTTTAGACTGTGTGGGGAAACCAGAGTAAGCCCATGCAGACCCAGGGAGAATGTATAAACTCCACACAGACAGTCACCAAAGCTGGAATCAAACCTGGGTCCCTGGCACTATGAGGCAGAAGTGCTAACCACTAAGCCACTGTGTTGCCCAGTCAAAGGTTTGGTCTTTGTATTTGTTGGAGAGCTACTTCAGACGTGACACTGAATGGCCTCTTTTTGCATTGTAACAGTTTGAGATTCTATGGTACTGATGACTGTACTTCACCAGCAAATAATCAGACTGCCAGTTGAAAGGATCTGAAATGTAAATTTTATTTCAGTCCGAAGATCCTGCCTGACCTGCTGGGCGTTTTTCTTTTGTCCGTTTTCAAGAGACATTTTATGACCTAAAATGAGCTTTAAAATGTTAAACAATCCATCCAAGCCAATTGAGGAAACAATTTTAAACAGCTTACTTTTACTTATTTTTTCTTTTTCCTCATTCTGTTTCCTAATTATTATCCTGGAATTGTACGCCTGAGAAACATTGTGCAACAGCAATGTGCTTATGTCAGTTATATGAAATTAATCTCAAGGATTGATTTAGTTTTGTCTATGACACAACGGAAAGCTTTGAATCTCTGAATCAAGACTAACAGAAAAGAATCCTGTGACTTTCAGCCATTTGTATTACAATTTTATAATGCCTTCAATATGAGAGACCAGCGAAACAGAAGGAAAATATTTAAATAAATACGAGGATAGTTTTTAAAAAACAGGTTAGTCAGGCATACAGGATAATAATTAGGAAACAGAATGAGGAAAAAGAAAAAAACAAATAAGTAAAAGTAAGCTGTTTAAAATTGTTTCCTCAATTGGCTTGGATGGATTGTTTAACATTTTAAAGCTCATTTTAGGTCATAAAATTTCTCTTGAATAAGGACAAAAGAAAAATGCCCAGCAGATCAGGCAGGATCTTCGGACTGAAATAAAATTTACATTTCAGATCGATAATTCTTCAACAGAAAGTTTCACTTACCATTGGGCTAATTTTTAACTATAAAGCAGATATTATTTTAGTTCAAAACATGTTTGTAATATAAGATGGTTTGTCCAGTGACAGAGAGCTGCTTTCACCCTCAAGACCAATCTAAAGTGTTGCAATCATGGAAAGATTCCTTTATTTTCCTAGGGAAAATTAATTCTAGGAATTTGATGAATAAGTGGTTCATGTAAGTGATGCATGTCTTTATCATTACTATTATGATTATGCAACAGGAATCTGGTATTATTTCCACAGTGAAGTTCTTCAGTTCTGCTCTTTCACAGAAAAAAAACAATATCACATTCATAAAGGTCACTGCTCATTGTGCAATTAATAACACTGTGCCAATCACATGTTTAACTTAATGACATTTCATCCAAAATGTTAAATGCACAGACTCTTTCCTACCTATACGCTGAGCTAACTCTAATTGTTTATACGTTGCAAGGGTGCCTCCTTCATAGTTACAGACCACTTTAGCTTCTTTCAAGGTGAGCTGATATTTTCCTTTGCGCGACTCTCTGTGATAAACACCAGCTGCTTGTTCTGTAATTACATGACAAAACAATACATCAGTTTTGAAAAATTCTGTACAATCTACTTTCTATGCAGTGAGAAGTCAAACCTTTCAGTTTAGCTTCCAATATATAAAAAGACAACAAAAAAAACTGCAGATGCTGGAATCTAAAATAGACAGGCAAGAAGCTGGAAGACAAAGCAAGCTGGGTAGTGTCAGGAGATGGAGAAGTCGACATTTCAGGTGTAACCCTTCTTCAGGACTGGAGAAGGGCTACACCTGAAATGTTGACTTTTTTACCTCCTGATGCTGCCTGGCTTGCTGTGCTCTTCCAGCTTCTTGCCTGTCTATTTTATATCCAATATATAAAAAGATAAGCTTGCTTTTGTTTCCTACTTCTGTCATTTTGTTTTACTGCTGTGGAAATGAAGCAACAAATACTTTTATAGTTCAGAATAAGTAGATGGGCATATGAATAAAAATGTTAAATACAAGATAATTTTAAAATAAAAGTTGTGGTGCTACTTTTCTATTAAAGTAAATATTGCAATATGAGGGGATATGACTCATAATATTACAGATAAAATAGACAAGGACACCGAGGGCTGTGGTTGTATCTACTGTGTGACACACTTAATGAAACTTTTAAAACAAATATTTTTAACTTCCTTGGGAATGGTGGAAACTCAGATTTTGGAGACCAAGGGTCAAATTATCTTTCATTGTAAGGGGAATAGTCTGGAAAAACTTGAGTCATAACACAAAAAAACATGTTTCTGAATATGTTCATATTCCCATGTCATAAAGATGGTTGGAGTGTTTCACTAAAAGGTGAATCTTAGTATGAAGAAATAATATTGGTCAAGAGTAAGCTATCTATGGTCAGGAACGAGAGACCACAACCAGAGTGAGACACAACCCGAATGAATATATAGTTTGAGGGACTTGGAGGCAGCATAGGAATGGAACAGCTAAATGTTTCTCCATTTTAAAAGTTTAAAACTAAGTAGTCTAGTTAAAAGGTTAATAAAGTAGCTGACTCAGCTGACTGATGAACAGTTATGAGTCAATTACTGAAAGCCTGAATGGGGCCTTAACATGCGTTGGTTATTATTGAAGCTTAACTATTGCGAGTCATCTCAGCTTAGTTCAGCTCTATTTAAAGAAGGCTTATTAAATGTGCATGACCAGTAGTCTGCACATGGTCAAGGTGGAGAGATCACATCTGGAATGAGACATGGCCTGAGTTAATATTTAGTTTGGCAAATTTGGAGCAATGTAGGAATTTGGTGCAGAGGGGACGAGGTGGTTTTGTTTGCTATTTTAGTTCTTAGTTTGTTAGGTCTTTTTACTGGATAAATTGAAGCCTCGGAATGGGGTCCAGCACAAAAGAAAGAGTGACAAAACTGTCAGCTCATTGGTTGGTAATGGCTGCTAATTTGATCATCTATTGTAGGTTACTTTCACGTTGAAGGTAAATCGGGAAATGTTTACAGGTTACAAACTAAAAGGCAAGCAGGATTTTTTTAAAAAAATTAAAAAACTAAATAGAATAGAGATGCAGGGCCAGGCTATGTATTGTACTTCATGATGTGGGAGCTGATAGACTTCATTGTGCTGCATAGTGACAACATCAGTAGCAAGTGTTGGTTGCTTGAGGGACTCTACCTCAGATTTGATGAGTTGAAGTCTGAGCTTCAAACACTGAGACACATCAGAGAGGGGGAGAATTACCTGGAAATTGTGTTTCAGGAGGCAGTCACATCCCTGAGATTAACCTCCTCAAATTTGGTCAATGATCAGGGACAAAAGGATGTGATTATGAGCAAGGCAGATAGAGTGATCCACAAGATAGTGCTAAAAGAACTTCAGCCCCTGAGCTTGTCCAAGAGATTTGCGATTCTTCCTTCCCACGTGAATGAGAGCAAGGTTTGCAGGAAGGATTAGCAAACCATCATAGCACCATGATACTGCAAGCCATTCAGGAGGGAGGAGACAACAGAAATGTGGTTGTAACTGGTGACAGTATAGTCAGGGGAATAGACACTATTCTCTGTGGCCAGGATGGAGAGTCCCGAAAGCTCTCTTGCCTACCTGGTGCTCGCATCAGGATATTTCATTTGGGCTTCAGAGAAATTTGGAGCCGGAGGGGAAAGATTTAGTTGTCATGTCCCACATTGGGACCAACGATACAAGGCACAAAGAGGAAAGAGGGTCTGCTGAGGGAATTTTGAGCAGTTAGGGACTAAATTAAGAAGCAGTGCTAAAAAGGTAATAATCTCCAGATTGCTACTTGAGCCATGAGCTAATTGGCACAGGGTCAACAAAATTAAAGAGATAAACGTGTGGCTTAAGGGTTGGTGTGGGAGAAATTATTCAAACTCATGGGGCAATGGCATAAGTACTGGGGACAGAAGGAATGGTTTCAATGGGACAGGCTTTACTTGAATCTTGCTTGGACCAGAGTCCTGGTGAATCTCATAACTAGGACTGTGGGTAGGACTTTATTGGGTTCACTTAAATGGAAACTAATGGAAATACTTAGAAGGGGAAGGCTCAGCAGAGGTTATCACAGTTTCCACAACAAGTATTAGGACAGGGAGTATGAAGAAGCTCAGGAGAACTTCAGGCACAGCAGATAAGGGGACAACTATGAGAAAGGGGGCTGTCAACACAGGTCTGAAGATGTTGTACTTAAATGCATACAGTATACAAACAAGGTAAATGAGCTTGTAGCGCAGATTGAAATTGACTGGTACAATGTTGTGGGCATCTCAGACATATGACCGCAAGGGTATCAGGGCTCAGAACAAAATATTCAAGGCTATGCTTTCTTGAAGATGGGTAGGGGGATGGGTTTGCATTATTAGTAAGAAATTAAAATAATTCGATAGCAATTGGTGATATAGAGTTGGAAGTTGTAGAATCTGTGGATAAAGTTGAGCAACTGCACAAGAAACCTTTTGGAGCAGCTTGCTGTAGAGCACTGTAGAACAGGCAATTCTGGATTTTGTGATGTTCATTGAAGCAGAGTTGATTCGGTGAAGGAACCCCTCGGGTGCAGTGACCATAATATAACAGATTCACGCTGCGGTTTGAGAAAGAGAAGCTTGAATCAGATATATTGCAATTGAGTAAAGGTAACGACAATTACATGAGGGAGGAACTGGCCAGAGTTGATTGGAAAGGGAGCCTAGAAGGGAAAATGGTGGAGCAACAATGGAAGGGGCTTTTGAGGTTAATTTGGGAGGCACAGCAGAAAATCATCCCAAGGAAGAAAAGTTATTGGGAAGCCTTTAAAAACTAGCAGAGGACAACAAAAGAAACAATTAGGGGGGAGAAGATGAAGTACGAGGGTGAGCTAGCTAATAAAATAAAAGAAGATAGCAAGAGGTTTTTATTTGAATATGTAATAAGTAAGAGAGAGGCAGAAGTGAATATTAGACTGTGAGAAAATGAGGCTGGAGAAAGTAATGGGTACAAAGAAATGACGGGCAAGTGAATAGATACTTTGCATCAGTGTTCATGGTGAAAGACTGCAGTAGCATAGCAGAACTTCAAAAGAATCTGGGCAGAGGTGAGTGTAGTGACCAAAGGCTGAGGAGAAGGTGCTGGGGAAGCTGAAAGGACTGAAGATGGATAAATCACCTGAACTGGATAGAGAACACTAGATTTCTGAAGGAGATAGCTGAGAAGATTGTTGAAGTGTTGATGGCGATCTTCTAGGGAAAAAAAAACTGGAGTCAGGGACAGTCTCATAGGACTGGAAAATAACTAATATTGCACCTCTGTTTAAGGAGAAAGGGAGGCAGAAGACACAAAATTATGGACTGCTTAGCCTGACCTCATTCATTGGTAACATTTTACAGTCCATTATTAAGGATGAGATTGTGGAGGTTTTGGAAGTGTGTAGTAAAATACGGTTGAGTCAGCATGGCTTCGTCAAGGGGACACCATGCCTGACAAATCTGTCAGAGTTCTTTGAAGAGGTAAAAAGAAAGTTAGGTAAAGGAGAGCCAGTGGTTGTGATCTGTTTGGATTTCCAGAAGGCCTTTGACAAGATGCCATACAGGAGGCTGCTAAATAAAAGAAGAGCCCACAGTGTGAGGGGAAAGCTACTGGCATGGATAGAGGATTGGTTGACTGGCAGAAGACAGAGAGTGGGAATAAAGGGATCTTTTTCAGGATAGCAGCTGGTGACTAGCGGAGATTTGCAGGGGTCAGTGTTGAGATGACAATGATTCATATTATGCATTAATGATCTAGGTGAAAGAACTGAAGGCATTGTTGCTGAATTTGCAGATGACACAAAGATATATGAAGGGGCAGGCTAGGACATTGAGAAAAGAAATGGCAGATGAAATACAGTGTGGTAAAGTGTGAGATTATGCACTATGTTAGGAAGAATAAAGGCGCGGACAATTTTGTGAATTGGGAAAGGTTTCAGAAGTCTGAAGCATAAAGGGACTTCACAATCCTAGCTCAGAATTGTCTTAATTGGAAGTTAGGAATGCAAATTCAACATTAGCATTCATTTCAAGAAGACAAGAATACGAGAACAGAGATGAAATGCTGAGGTTACATAAGGCTCTGGTAAGACCACATTTAGAACATTTTGAGCAGTTTTGGGGTCTGTTTCAAACGAAGGATATACTGGCATTGGAGAGAATCCAGAGGACGTTCACAAGAATGATCCTGAGGATGAAGGGCTTGTCAAATGAGAGGCGGTTGAGGACTTTGGGTCTGTACTCAGTGGAGATTAGAAGGATGAGGGAGATCTCATTGACACTTACAGAATATTGAGAGGCCTGGACAGAATGGTCATGGAGAAGATATTTCCAATGGTAGGAGAGACCAGGACCCAAGGGCACAGCATCAAAGTAAAGGGACAGCCCTTTAGAACTGAGATGAGGAGGAGTTTCTTCAGTTAGAAGGTGATAAATCTGTGGAACTCATTGCCACAGAAGACAGTGAAGGCCAAGTAATTCAGAGTATTTAAGACAGAGATAGATTGGCTCTTGATTAGTAATGGGATCAAGAGTTATAAGGGAAAGGTAAAAGAGTGGAGTTGTGAAATGTACCAACGATGATTGAAATGTGGGGCAAACTCAACAAGCCAAATGGCCTAATTTTGCTCCTGGATTTTGTTATCTAAAAGCTTTAGTCAAATGAACTGAATATGAAACATAAAAACAGTTAAATCACATTGTCAACCTATAGTATTTTGTTTCTTAAAACATAAAGTCAATATTGAAGAATTGCCAATGCCCAAATAATCAAACAAAAAGTGAATGAACAGATTATGATCACTCTTTCCACTTTGCCCTCCTGTTCTAATGAGAGAATTATTTCACAAGACAAGAAAGAGAGCGGAATGTATGTGTGTACAGATGTGAAAATCTGGTTTGTGAATGCATCACAACAGCTTTGTATCTATTTGGTTTTCCATCACCAATAAACACTAAATGTTTAGAAAGGAACATCTTTATTAATTTGATGCTGAAGAGCAATCTTTTCATTTGAATTTTGTTCCTCATGTGCAGTTAACGCAAACCTTGGAAGTACTGTGAAAATAATAAGAGTTCAAAAGGACACAGACAGGCTGATGGAATGAATGCCAGATGACATTTAGTGTGGTGAGAAGAGTGAGGAAATGGAGTTTAAAATAAATGAAAGTAATGGTGATAGACTCCTTGCCAAAACTGCAAGTGATTTCAAATGTCACACTTTTTCATCTAACCTACCCTCAGACGTAATTGCAAGAATGGTAAGCTGCTACACTCTCTTGTCTCACTGCTGACTTTGCATGATACCAGATGCAAGGGCGATCCGAACATCTGTGCAGCTTGGCAACTGCATGACCGGTACAGGGAGTTTCTCTGCTATCATCCTTCACTACAGTGTACCAAGCATTGCTAATCATGCCTTATTTAGATGATTATACCATGGGATAAGGTAGGGAAATACCTCAGACAGAATGAGGAATTAAATTCATGCAATGGCATTAATCTGCACCACACCAATTGTGGAACTGGCCTCCTATCATAAAGGGTACAATTCTAAAGGAGTGCTGGAACCTGGGGGTATAAGTCTGCAAATCAGGGAAGGTAATAGGGCAACTTTTGAAAGTTGTTAAAACATCAAATAGAATCCAGAACTTTATGAATACAGTCATAGGATACAAATGAAAAGAGGTTATAAGGAACCTTTACAAAACTCTCGTTCAATCTTATCTGGTGTATTGTGTCCAATTCTGAGTGCCACTCTTCAGGAAGGATGTGAGGACTTTGGAGAAGATGCCGAAAAGATATACAAAAAATGGTGTCAAGGAAAGATATACAAAAAATGGAGAAGCTGTGGTTATTTTCCGAGAATAGAGGGTGAAAAGAGATTAGATAAAGGTGTGAAAGTCCTGAAGGGTCTAGCCAGAGTCAATAGGGAGAAACTGTTATTGTTGGTAAAAGAGTTGAAAACTCAAGGAAATGGACATAAGGTGACTCACTCCGTCCCCCGCCCCCCCCCCACTCCCCCCCAAGCCCCGGTCTGGCCCAAAAAGGCAATGAATGAGGAAATCTTATTTTATGCACTAAGTGATTTGGATCTGCCTGAGAGTGTGGTGAAGGTAGATTCAGTTTTGGCTTTGAGGTAAGCACCTAAAAAGAAAAAGGTTGAAGGGCTATAGTGAAAGATTAGAGAATGGGGCAAATTAAACTGCTCTTGCAGGCACACACACATGGTCTCTTCGTGTAATTTAAGCATTCTCTGAACCAAAGATTTATGAGCTGTGAAACTATTATTTGTATGAGACTGAAAGTGAGTGTGATAACTGTTTGGTAGTGATAAGGATCACAGAAATCACAGACACTATCCTTACTCAATATCCACCAACGGCACACTTTCTAGCTAGGACTTTTGGAGATTGTAAAATTTTACAGCATTTAAGGAGGTCTTTTGTAAATGTATCCACCAATTCCCAAAGTATTTCTTGCTATATTCACCTATTTCCATTTTAAACAAGGAATGGGAACACTTTTTCTTTAAACATTCCCTGAGCCAAAGTACTGCTGAGATCAACCCTTAAGCCTCTATTTACATTTTGGTGAAACAGTATGTTTTACAGTATACTGTAATTCCGTCTATTTATTCACATATAATGTTTGTGATTTTTTGACATGAACTTTAAAAATTAAAGAAATATTTCAGACAATCAATGAGTTATACAAAAATGAGATGATCATCTAAAAGGTAATAGTTTGGACCCCATATATTTTGGTAGATTACAGGATTTTGAAGCATCAAAAGATATGCCAGTCGCAGATTCTCAATAGTTTGAACATTAACAACAAATGAGCCAAAATGTTCATGTTAAGAAATTAAAACCCAATTTTACAGCACCAAATGAAATAACAATCTTCCTCCTGCTTTAGAGCACCAGATGAAATAAAGATCTTGCTCTGTGCTGAAATTAATTTGTCATTTTTAAAACAAAATAGGAGATATAACACAGGAAACAACCACAGCCTTACCTAACCATATTGAGTTGTGCAGTACTCCATTCTTCAGCCCCCAGGTCACTGTCTCATGCCATAGTAAAACAAAAAAAAAGAATGTCAAAAGCATGGTAACAGTCGTACCTCAAGGTTTGAGGGTGTTCTAGTAAATGTTTAGTGCTGTAATAGTCTCAAATAGATGTAGCTTCCAGTAAATTACGTGGTGCTCCAACATCTGGTCTCCAGACGTTATTTCCTAACTGTTTAATAGCTGTGAGGTCATTGTAGTTGCTAAGACTGCAGTTGCTGTAGTATAACAGTACTCCAATTGTAATGTGGACAATTGTTATTTTAAGTGGTTTCAGAGTAATATCAAATATGCTATAATTAATGAACATTTTAATTAAAATGAGAGTGATGGTTAGATGTGTGATGGTTTTCTAAGTAACAATTCAGCATTTATTTCCCCTTTATTCTAGTTTAGTCTCTTGGAGAATGCATGTAGACAGGGTTGGCAGCTGATTTACCATAGCTCAGCTGAGACAATGCAGTCACTGTGTAAGACATTAGAATTAAAAGCACATCTACTTCAACTTTGTGGTTTTCTGTTTCCCCATCCCCAAAGTCCAAGAACAAGTATCATGTTCTTGGGCTGTGTAGGTATGAATTCCAATCCCTGTATTCTAAAGAGGGGACCTTATTTTGTTTGCAGATTTCACTGCTTCTGTACTATTTCAGGGCATTATTGTAAATGATGCCATGAAAACAATTTATTTCCAAAATTGAAATCACCTAAAAGATAGTCCATTTTCAACCTTCACAGCAGACATGTAGGACAAAAGGTTGCCAGACCACACACATTTAAATAAAAACAAAAATTATATTGCAAGCTTTATGAATAGTGTAAAAGAGAGAAAAATGGACAGTTAATAGCAGAACACAGACATGCTCCTTAATTCCAGCATTTTATACTTTTATTTCTGATTCTCAGCATTTACATTCTACTTAATACAGCCTCTTTTTAAACATACAAAAGTCCATTTTAGAGTTGTGCCCATCTTACACCTGTAACAAATTGACACCAATCTGTGGGTTTCCAAACTGTACATACCTCTTCTAGATATCCAGTAGCAAGGGCTGGGTTTTACACCATCTGTTGGCTGTCGTTTTGGTGGTGACGGGGAGTGGTGGTGATGCATACTTTATAAAGCTCTGGTTAAGCCCCATTTGGAGTACTGTGTCCAGTTTTGGTCCCCACACCTCAGGAAGAACATACTGGCACTGGAACATGTCCAGCGGAGATTCACACGGATGATCCCTGGAATGACAGGTCTAACATATGAGGAACGGCTGAGGATACTGGGATTGTATTCGTTGGAGTTTAGAAGATTAAGGGGAGACTTAATAGAGACGTACAAAATAATACATGGCTTGGAAAAGGTGGATGCTAGGAAATTGTTTCAGTTAGACGAGGAGACTAGGACCCGTGGTCACAGCCTTAGAATTAGAGGGGGTCATTTCAGAACAGAAATGCGGAGACATTTCTTCAGCCAGAGAGTGGTGGGCCTGTGGAATTCATTGCCACGGAGTGCAGTGGAAGCCGGGACGCTAAATGTCTTCAAGGCTGAGATTGATAGATTCTTGTTGTCTAGAGGAATTAAGGGCTACGGGGAGAATGTTGGTAAGTGGAGCTGAAATGCGCATCAGCCATGATTGAATGGCGGAGTGGACTCGATGGGCCGAATGGCCTTACTTCCACTCCTATGTCTTATGGTCTTATGGTCTTATGGTCTATACAATATAGGGGTGCCAATGATCCCAACTTCCAGCTATTTCAGACCTGCCCCCTCAACTGCAAACCACCATCCCCCTCCCAAGAATATATTAAGTCGGAGGGCGCTGCAATTGGTAGCCGAATAACTATATTTAAAACCAAGAATTAGACAATAGACAATAGGTGCAGGAGTAGGCCATTCGGCCCTTCGAGCCTGCACCGCCATTCAATATGATCATGGCTGATCATTCCTAATCAGTATCCTGATCCTGCCTTATCTCCATAACCCTTGATTCCACTATCTTTGGTTAAAGGTCAGTTGAGTTTGTCACCAGACTAACATGTTGACAACACTATAATATGGCTAGTGGGTAGGAAGAAATGGGAGTACTTTTTTGAAGACAACAAGGAGAGCAGAGTACATAACTTGTTGGAGTTGTTCTGTGAGCACCAGAGAATACCCCTGCCAAGATGCCAACCTCATCCTCCCTACATTCCTCACTGCCTGACCTCTAAATCCCAATTTGGAGACTGTGAGGACTGCACATGCTGGAAAATCACAGTCAATATGGAGCTGGAGAAAGCACAGCAGATCAAGCATCATCAGAGGAACAGAGAGTCGATGAAGGGCCCCGCTCAAAATGTCAACTCTCCTGCTCCTCTGATGCTGCTTGACCTGCTGTGCTGTTTCCAACTCCACATTTTATCGACTCCAAATCCCAATCACTCAATCCTTCTTCCCCCCCTCCCAGGACTCTTAGAATCCCATCCCAGTCTTACTCCCCCAGGGCCTAACTGGTTCCAGTGCCCATCTTATCTTCTTCAAAGGACTGCTGCAGTCCCAGCAGTTCCTGCCAGCTGAGCTCTGCTATCTCTGCTATCTTATCTCGGCAAAGTAGATTGGCTGGCACTTCTTGAAGGTGACACTTTTTCGTATTAAAGTGCGAATGTATCGCTTTCTCCTCAGTTAGACCCCTGAAGCATGTAAGTACTATAGGGTGGGGCTCTCTCTCATGTGTTGGCTGCTGGCTTACTTGCCTTCCACGGAAATGAGCCATCTACTCTTCCCCACCCCAATCCACCCATCACCACCACACTGGTCCAGCTTAAAATTGAGTCCCACACTAGCAGAAATGCAATACTAAAGAAAATTGTTAGCTATTTACTTCAGAAAGTTAGGTAATACATATATTTCCCCTTGAGGAAGCCTCTGATGGGTAAATTATTTCTTGGCTTGAGTAGTCTATGATTGATGATAGCCAAGTTTGAACTTTCTTGAACTTGCTTTTATTTACTCAAAGCCACATAGAGAGGATTAATTGAGTCATGATTAAACAAAAGAAATATTGTCCTGACAAATGCAAGATATTACAGATGCTGGAAATCTAAAACAAAATCAGAAAATGTTTGAATCATTTGGTAGGTCAGGCAGTATGAGCGTAGAGGCTGTTAATATTTCATATTAATCTCCATTCCTCAGTGTCCAAAGATGTTAGGGTTGATCAATAAGACAGGGCTCTGGAAAGAACAATAGGGAGGAGGGAACAATGGGGTATTGAGGAGATATAAATGACAATGGCAGAACAGTTCAAGGGCAGGAAAGCATGGAGAATCCAATAGGATAGAAAGGATTATTTTAGTTGGGAATATGGCCAGGGTAAAGCAATTAGATCTCAGCTATGTAATATGCCAATGCAGAGAGGACCAATGCTGGCATCAATCCACACATTTTCCATTCCCACTGGCTCTGGCATAGCAGTGTTCTATTAGCAGCTTCTATGCCTGAGACAAAATAGGAGTATGGATTGTGATCTGAAGTTGTTTAACTCAAGGTTAAGGCCAGAGGCTGTAGTGTACCCGGTAGAAAGACAACATAATATTCATTGTTTTAGCAATGAATTTCATTGAGACAGTGAGGTGGTCAAGAGTAGGGAAAGCAGTGTTGGAGTGTAATAGAGAATTGAAGAGGGAGAGAGTCAGAGTAATGCAGTGCAGAAAAGGCCCTTTGGCACTGACATTAACTACATTGAAGATGCATTAAATCCCAAATCCCAGGCAGTGCATTCCAGATTCCCACCACCCCCTGAGTGATTTTTTTTCAAATCCACTCTGAATCTCCTGTCCTTTACCCTAAAACTATGCCCCCTCATGACTGACCCTTTAACAAAAGGGAACAGCTGTTTCCTTTGTACCCTGTCTATACCCCTCATAATCGTCTACACTTCATCAAGTCCACCCTCCAGCCTTCTCTGCTCTAAAGAAAAAAAATAAGCCTATCAAATCTCTTCTTATAGCTCAATTGCTCCATCCCTGACAACAACCTGGTGAACCTTCTCTGTATCCCCTCTAGTGTTATCACATCCTTCCGATGAAATTTCCTGCCTCGCATCCCATAACTGCCTGGGATGCAATTCATCCAGGCCAGAAGATTTGTCTGTTTTTAAGCCTGAGCCTCCAACACCTCCCCATTTCCTTTATCAAACTATGCAAGTTCCTCACAATTCCTTTTCCTGAATTCCGTACCTATGTTCTGCTTTTCCAGAATGCAAACTGAAGAGAAACATTCATTCAACACCCTTCCAATATCCTGCAACTTCACACACAGATTGCCCCCTTGGTCACTAATGGATCCTACTCTTTCCCTGGTTAACCTTTTTCCTTTAATGCATTTATAGAATATCTTAGATTCTCCCAAATCCTGCTCGTAAGTCTTTTCTCATGCCCCTTTTTGCTCTTCTAATTGCTTTCTTCAGTTCCCTCTTACACATTCTATGTTACTCTAGGGCTAGAGTTGAATTGGTCCCTTTGGAACTACTCAAAGCTTTCTTCATCTTCTTCCTCAACCAGTTCTAAATTGTCCTAGATATCCAGGGGTTCCCTGAACTTATTACTCCTATATTTCCCTGTAAAGGGTACATGTTGGATCTGTACTCTCCTTAACTGCTTTTTGAATGCCCTCCAACTGCTCCACTATGGACTTATCTGAAAGGAGCTGTACTTTAATAAAATCTGCCTTCCCTAATCCAAAGCTGTTTTTTTGTAGGCCACCTGTCTCCTTGTCCAGAACAAATTTAAACCTTCGTATGTTTTGGATACATTTCATGAAATCCACCCCTTCTAAACCCATAACACTATGACTATCCAAATTTATGTTTAGAAAGTTGAAATCCCCTGATATAATTACTCGATTATTACTCTTACACACCTCATAGAGTTATAGAGTCATAGAGATGTGCAGCATGGAAATAGGCCTTTTGGTCCAACTCGTCCATGCTGACCAGATATCCCTTCCCAATCTAGTCCCAGTTGGCAACACCCGGCCCATATCCCTCCAAACCCTTCATATTCATATACCCATCCAGATGCCTTTTAAATGTTGCAATTGTACTAGCCTCCACCAATTCCTCTGGCAGCTCATTCCATACACATACTACCCTCTGTGTGAAAAAGTTGCCCCTTAGGCCTCTTTTATATCTTTCCTCTCTCATCCTAAACCTATGCCCTCTAGTTCTGGACTCCCCACCCCAGGGAAAAGACTTTATCTATTTATCCTATCCATGTCCCTCATGATTTTATAAACCTTTATAAGGTCACCCCTCAGCAGATCTCACCAAATGGCAGAACAGATTCAATAAGCCAAATGGCCTATTTCTGCTTGTGTCTTATGGCCACACCATCTCACAGTTAACCACGTGCTCACTATGCTTCAAATTTAAAGTTTTCCCTCTTTTTTAAATTCCTTCAGCACTTTACCTCTTAAGATCTATAACCAAGGTGGCCTCTGCAATTCTCAGATATGTTCACCTGTGCCTCCCCACCCCACTTCTTTCACTCCACCACTGTGGGCTGTCTCTTCAATCATGTAGATGCCATGCTCTGGAATTAACTTAAACCCCTCAGTCTCCTTTTTTTTACCCAACATCTCCTTGTCTAAGCTTTCACTCATTTTCTATCTCAGAACTCATTTTTGTCTGATTATGTGAAGCAGCGTGATCATTTTTCTGTAAATTAAAGTCAAAATTTAATTCAAAGTCTAAATTGTTTTGCTACAAGAATACAAGTTGTTTGTTTTCTGTGGATTAGTGCAGCATCTGGTTCTGCATGGCCAAGTGCAATGAATAAAGTGACACTGAATCAGGCTTTTCGTGGTGTTAGAAGTTTTAGGAACATTGACTAAGACTCATACTCTGATTAATAAAATTTACAACTATTAAAAAATTGCTTGTTATCCAAAAGCATTTAATTGAGTTTTAAGCCCACATCCCTATACAGTCCCAAACCCTATGTATTTCTTCCTCGCCTTACCTGTGTGGAAGGTACAGGGGCAGGTGTGGGTTGTGTTACCATGGTAACTGCCCCACTCTGTGCTGTAGATGCAGTGGTTGCGGTGTTTGTTGTTCTTGCTGTTTCACCATGCACACTTTCAGGAATACCTTGTGCAATCATAGCAGGTGACTGGACTTGATTTGATGCAACTCTGTGAACTATCTACATATTTGCTCCTCTATTTCCTTCTGACTCTTTAGGACCCTATACTACACTCCCAGTAATGTGACTGCTCCCTCAACATTCATAAATTTTACCCACAAAGCCATGATTGAAGACCTTTCCAAGATATCTAAGGGTTTGAGCTACAGTGAGAGGCTGAATAAGCTGGGGCTATTTTCCCTGGAGTGTCGGAGGCTGAGGGGTGACCTTATAGAAGTTCATAAAATCATGAGGGACATGGATTGGGTGAATAATCAAGGTCCTTTCCTCAAAGTAAGGGAGTCCAAAAGTAGATGGCATAGATTTAAGGTGAGAGGGGAAAGTTTTAAAAGGGACCTAAGGGACAACGTTTTCACGCAGGAGGCAGTGCATGTATGCCAAAAGAAGCGGTGGAGGCTGGTGCAATTACAGCATTTGAAAAGCATCTTGATGGGTACATGAATAGAAAGAGTTTAGAAGGATATGGGACAAATGCTGACAAACGGGACTAAATTAATTTAGAATATCTGATCAACATGCTTAAGTTGGGTCTGTTTCCATGCTGTACATCCTTATGATTTGTTATCATTTCTCCTTATTCCAATAATTGATTCCTTAATTAACAGTGCTACTCCACCACAGTTATTTACATCCTCTTCTGTCTTGTCTAAAGACTTTATACCCCGGTATGTTGAGTTGCCAGACTAGCCCTTCCCTTAACCATGTTTCTGTAGTGGCAACAGTATCACACTTCAATGTGTTAATTCACACATTAACACATCAGTCTTACCTATTGCACTCCTAGCATTACAATAAAGACTACCCAGCCTTACCTTACTCTCAAAACACTCAATGTAGCTGAATTCACTCTGACTTGTTTTCTTTACCGTTGCATGATGTATCGCCATTTCATCAATTAAGGTCAGTGACGGAAAACTCAGGGTCAGGACGGAGAGGAGATATTAAGGAAAGTGTTTTCCCAGTCTAGTCTCACCAGTGTAAAGGTGATTGCATGTAAGCAGTGAATGCAGTACTGAAAATGTGTTGCTGGAAAAGCGCAGCAGGTCAGGCAGCATCCAGGGAACAGGAGAATCGACGTTTCGGGCATAAGCCCTTCTTCAGGAATGCCCGAAACGTCGATTCTCCTGTTCCCTGGATGCTGCCTGACCTGCTGCGCTTTTCCAGCAACACATTTTCAGCTCTGATCTCCAGCATCTGCAGACCTCACTTTCTCCTCAGTGAATGCAGTACACCAGGCTGAAAGAAGTACAAGTGAATCACTGTTTCATCCTGGATGAAGTTACTGGATAATATGAATGGACGACATGAGAGGACATCTTCAGCACTTACACAGGAAGTTTCTAGGGAAAAGGAAACCGATCTTAGGAGTGATGGATGAGTGGAAAGGGTCCCTTAACAGACAGATCCTGTAGAATGTTGGAAGGATTGGAGAGGGTAGGGGAAAGTAAATATTTGATACTTTCGTGTTGTGTTCTCCTCCAATTATAAATTCCTCTAGGATAATATTGATCTAAAATGATAGAGATTTTAACAATTCGAACTTTACAAACACAGCACCTCTCAATGCATCCACTGTATTTTATAGTTAATTTTCCAAAGACATCAATATTTGGTCTTTTAAACCCTCTACATTTTTTGACAGCATTAGAAAAAATAAAATTCAAAACTGCCTGTAGCCTTTTGTCATGCTGGTGAAGATTGTGTCTGTCGGGAACTGGGGCAAAAATGATGCAGTCTTACCTGTTGAGATTTTCAACTTTTTGAATTATTTATGATAGAGCATAACTGTGTATGCAGGCTGAGATTCAAAATCAAAATATATGCTCTGCGGAAAGACTAGAGCCAACCAGACTGTAAACAGTGTCAGTCAAGGTCACCATCACCTTCTGTCTTTATTCCTCCAGTTTTTTCCAGGCTGTGATAGAGGGTCTCTCGGATATCAATTTTCTCTCCCAGATATGTGAAGCCAAGTGACTGGCATTTTCAAAGAAAACTTGACATTGAACCACATAAAGTGATCTCTGAACAGTTGTTCACAAGTTCAGTCAATGATTGTTTTTAATTTGTTTAAGGGATGTAGCCATCACTGGCGAGGCCAGATCTTTTTTCCATATTCAGACCAAGGCTGTAATGTATTGCCCTGGAGGAATGCAATGAAGCATGAGTGAATACATTATTGTGAAGTAAGTGTCACTTAATAGCATTGTCAACAACATCACTTTGCTGAGACTTAATTAATGACAATTTGCCGGGTTACATTTACACTGCTTTTCATGCATATGACAATTTTTCACATTCCTGATTATATGCCAATGCTGAAGCTTTACTGGAATAGCTTTGTTAGGAGTGTCATTGGTTGTAGAATGTGAATCTTCAGCACTGTAATGAGAAGATTGTCAGCATTTATAGCCTGTGAAGTATCCAGGATCTTCAACCATTTCTTGCAACAATGTGGAGTGAATTGGAGTGGCATGATGGCTCACTGGTTAGCATTGCTGCCTCACATCACAAGCAACCCAGATTTGATTCCATTCTCAGGTGGCTGTCTGTGTGGAATTTGAACATTTTCCCCATGGCTGTGTGGGTTTCGTTCAGGAACTCCAGTTTCTTCCCACAGTTCAAAGGTGTACTAGTTAGGTAGATCGGCCATGGGTAGGCTAGGTGGGTTAGCCATGGGAAATGTAGCCTTTTGGGTTGTGGATCTGCATGGGATGCTTGTTGGAGGTGTGGACTCAATGGGCAGATAGGCCTGCTTCCACGCTGTGGGAATTCTTTGAATTGAGTGACTGACAATGCTGGGTGCCTCAGAGGAGGCTGAAATGGATTACCACTTTGAATGTCTGGGGTGAGATGCTTGCAAATGTTTTGTGCTTTGCATTGATATGTCAAGCTGAAAAATGTGTTGCTGGAAAAGCGCAGCAGGTCAGGCAGCATCCAAGGAGCAGGAGAATCGACGTTTCGGGCATAAGCCCTTCTTCAGGAATCAGCTGAAAAATGTGTTGCTGGAAAAGCGCAGCTGGTCAGGCAGCATCCAAGGAGCAGGAGAATCGACGTTTCGGGCATAAGCCCTTCTTCAGGAATCAGCTGAAAAATGTGTTGCTGGAAAAGCGCAGCTGGTCAGGCAGCATCCAAGGAGCAGGAGAATCGATGTTTCAGGCACAAGCCCTTCTCCTAATTGATATGTCAAGCTCCCACATAATTAAGGATGGAGATCTTACTCACTCCAGTTAGTTGTTTAATTGCCCACAAGCATTCAAAACCAGATGTGACAGGACTGCAGAGTTTAGATCTGATCCATTAGTTGTGGAATTACTTAGCTCTATCACTTGCTATTTATGCTGCTTGACATGCAAGTGGTCTTGCGTATTAGTTTCACAAGGTTTTTGGTCTATCAAGGGAAGCAAGGAATACAGGAGTGGACAGGAAATGGAACTGAAGCTGAGCATCAGTCATGAATGGAACAATGTTGACAGACTATATGATCTCCTATTTGTTATACTTTTAACCATGAGCCATTCAGACAAAGTGGATAAGAAGATCAAATTTACTTTGGTTGATGGATCAATAACTGAGCTCAGAGCCAGGAAGATTAGAGGGAATTTGGAGGATCTTGTTTCACCAAGAGGGTGGTGAAAATCTGGAAGTTGCTGTTTGAAAGGGTGGTAGAGACAGAAGCCTCCATCACATTTAAAAAGTAGTTGGATAAGCACCTGAATTTATATAAATTACAAAGCTTGGGACCATGACCTGAAAATTAGCATTTGGCCAAATGGCTACTTCTTGACCAGCACAGACGTTACTCTGGTCTGGAAGCACGGTTGTTCAGTGCTTCACAGCACCAGGGACTCAGCTTCAAGTCTATCCTCATGTAACTGTGTGTGGAGTTTGTATGTTGTTCCCGTGTCTGCGTGGGTATCCTCCAGGTGCTCTGGTTTCCTCCCACAGTCGAAAGATGTGCAGTTCAGATGGATTGGCCATGCTAAATTGTCCACAATGTCCAGGAATGAGCAGGCTCGGTGAATTAGGCATGGGAAATGCAGGGCTACAGAGATAGGTAGGTGGGGATGTGATTCGGAAGGTGGACTCAATGGGCCAAATGGCCTGCTTCCATACTGTAGGGATTGTATGATTCTGGCAGTGGGTTTAAATGTGAGGAGCATGTACAATCTGGTGGAGTAGTCTGCTCAGCTGCTCCAACCAAATTGTAATTTTACCAAAAATAGGATGGCATCAAGTAGCCTGCCTGCCACTGAGCCAATTGAACCTCACTTAAGGGCCTCATTGTGCCAGCAGCATTTTGTTTCACCAGCAGTGCCTGAGGCCCACATCAGGCAATTCATTGTTTGCTAAATGGGCTGATGATGAGCTGGAGGGGAATCATTCAAAAGAGTAACCCTCCTCCCAAGATTCCTCTGCATTCCCCCTGCAAGCCCCTCTCCCCTCCACCATCCTCTTCACTGGGACAGAACAATATGGCATCCAGAGAGACTGCTGATTTACCTGCTGGGCTACATCCGACACAGCAGGCCTCATCTTGGCGTCATTTGTGTGCTGGCAGTGGTCATTACTCCTGGATACGCTGCTGGTAACAGAGGATTGCAGGTTTCTGATTGGCTGGTAGCTCTCTAAGGCAGAACCTCTTGTTCCTGAGGGGTAAATCCCATCTCATCTTTCTTCATTGTCTACCTGACATATGATGACAATGGGTACTGGCATGGATTCCCCACTTGGAGTGATAGTCATACAGCACAGAAACAAACCCTTCACTCCAACTCATCCCCACCAACCAGACATCCCAACCTGACTTAGTCCCATTTGCCAGCACTTGGCCGATATCCTTCTAAACCCTTCCTATTCATATACCCATCCAGATGCCTTTTAAATGTTGTAATTGTACGCACCCCCACCACTTCCAGCAGCTTGATCCATATATGCCTTCTAGTTTTGGACACCCCCTCTCTCCACAGAGGAAAAAGACCTTGTCTATTTATCCTATCCATGCCCCTCATGATTTTATAAACTTCTATAAGGTCACCCCTCAGCCTCTGACAGTCCACGGAAAACAGCCCCAGCCTATTCAGCCTCTCCCTACAATTCAAACCCTCCAGGACCAGCAACATGTTTGTAAATCTTTTCTGCACCCTCTAAAGTTTAACAATATCTTTCCTATAGAAAGATAATGGTGTCTCTCCTCCCCTTCCTCCTAAAGTCACCCAGATCAACAAAAAAAAAAATGCCACACATAGCAGATAAACTCCTGTGTGAAAGGATATGAAGATGACCAGCTCAGAGGAAGTGCCATGGACTGTAAGTGTGGACTGCGAGGCAATGAGTTCTTCTGCAAGGTCTTTGAAGATTATATTCATGACAAGTTCAATCTGACTGTCTGAATGTGCAGGTGCCTCATTACCACTAAGTGTTGGATATGATTCTGGACCTTGAGCCCAATGAGGAACTGGAGGACAATCTGAACCAAAGCGACCTTATCAAGTAGGCTGTCGAGGTGCTGTATGGATTGATCCATGCCTGCTACATTCTCACCAACCGAGGGATTGCTCAGATACTCGAGAAATACCAACAGCAGCACGACCAGAATTGTATGCCGTATTCTAACAATGGCCTCACCAATGTCCTGTACAGACGTAACATGACATTCCAACTGGCATACTTAATGTTCTGACCAATGAGGGCAACTGTGCCAAATGCTTCTTCACCACTTGTCAGTAGGAAGGCAGCGTGACTAACGTTTGGCTGGACTGTTAAGCCTGGTATGGGACTCTTGATTCTGTGTGGTGTGGGCCCCTGGTAGCAGCATGACGTGGGCTGGTGTAGCCCAGAGTGAGACTTTGGCAGTGGCATGGTGTGGGCTGGTATATCCCAGAGTGGGACTGTAGCAGTGGAGAAGGAAACGTTGGACTCTCTTAAGCTATCTTTCTCGGTCCAACTCATCCATGCTAATCAGATATCACAACCCAATCTAGTCCCACCTGCCAGCACATGGCCCATATCTCTCCAAACTCTTCCTATTCATTTACCCATCCAACTGCCTCTTAAATGTTGCAATTATACCAGCCTTCGCCACTTCCTCTGGCAGCTCATTCCCTACACGTACCAACCCCTGCATGAAAAAAATTACCCCTCTCACCCCCTAAACCTATGCCCTCTAGTTCTCGACTCCCCGACCACAAGGAAAAGACTTTGTCTATTTATCCTATCCATGCACCTCATGATTTTATAAACCTCTAAGGTCACCCCTCAGTCTCCGACGCTCCAGGGAAAACAGCCTCAGCCTGTTCAGCCTCTCCCTATAGCTTAAATCCTCCAACCCTGGCAACATCCTTGTAAATCTTTTCTGAACCCTTTCAAGTTTCACAACATCTTTCCGATAGGAAGGAGACCAGAATTGCATGCAATATTCCAACAGTGGCCTAACCAATGTCCTGAACAGCCGCAACATGACCTCCCAACTCCTATACTCAATACTCTGACCAATAAAGGAAAGCATACCAAACGCCTACTTCACTATCCTATCTACCTTCAAGGAGCTATGAACCTGCACTCCAAGGTCTCTTTTTTCAGCAACGCTCCCTAGGACCTTACCATTAAGCGTATAAGTCCTACTAAGATTTGCTTTCCCAAAATGCAGCACCTCGCATTTATCTAAATTAATCTCCATCTGCCACTTCTCAGCCCATTAGATCAAGATTCCATTGTAATCTGAGATGACCTTCTTCACTGTCCACTACACCTCCAATTTTGGTGTCATCTGCAAAATGACTAACTATATCTCGTCTGCTCACATCCAAATCATTTATATAAATGAAGAAGTGGACCCAGCACCGATCCTTGTGGCACTCCACTGGTCACAGGCCTCCAGTCTGAAAAACAACCTTCCACCACCACCCTCAATTCTACCTTTGAGCCAGTTTGCCCTCCTGATTTCTCTCCTAAGTATACCTCACACTGGAGGGAATCTAATGTAATCTAATGTGAATAGTGCCTATGCATGGAGATGGTACACACTTTTCACTGTATTTTATATTGAATATACATGACAATGAAAGATTCAAAGTGTCACACTGTCTACCCGTAACTCCACTTTCAAGGAACAGTGCACCTGCAAGAAACTTTAGTTGTAAAATAATATCAAGCCAGCTCAGGCATTCTACAAATCCAATAGGCACATGATGTAAATGTACTTAATACATTTTTCTTTACATAGTAAGCTATTTCAATTGGGACAAAGAAAATTATGAAGAGCAGAAAACATTGTGGTAAATACAAACACTAGATAGCCAATTTGGGTGCATTTTTAATGCAACTGTCAACTTCAAAACAAAAAAAATTCTTAAAGCAATAATGTAGAACTTCCTTCATTAAATTCAAGAGTATAAACTGAAGAGGACCACAAGGGTGAAGGTATGAGTGTAAAACATAAAGCCACCACTAACTATCTAACATCCTGGGAAATTCAAAGACAGCATTTGAATTTTGGTTTATTTGTACTGGAGGTGCAGTGGTATCTCAATCTTTGAGTGGAATTAGACAGGATCTGACATCAGATGTGATGTCAGGCATCCTTTGAAGGTTCTGGTTTATAATCAGTAATTGTCTGCTTTTTAAGTGGTTCGAATCACCCCCCAGATCCCTGGTTCTAGACACTGGACACTTTTAGGGAATATATGAAGAAGGCAGTAGACAGGTGTTTCAGGGCAAAAAAAAAAAATTCACTGTTTATTGACAATACAAAAGGTAAGTATAATATACGTAGTAGGGTAAATGCAATAAACAGGGAAATTGACACAAGCAATTCTACAGAGAACAGGGATACTATTAAATACACTATTAGCTCGATTGAACACTATTAAAATCTAAAGACAGCAGTTTTTAAATCACAAAACCTTTAATCAGGTTTCCTACTCTAAGGGTCCCATGCACAGTCACCACCCACCTTCCCCTCCCTGTTAGCTAGGTCGGAACCGTGAGGTCTCAGGAGTATCAGCTCACTACGGAGGGAATCACAGCTTAAAGTGCATCCGGATGTTGAAGTTCTTGCGGTTGGTTTTCTTGGTTTAGAACAGGCTTGTGCCTGGGAGCTGTTGTTTGGGAAGCTCTGGTTGGCTTTCCACTCTCGGATGTCTTTTGTTCTCATGAGTCCCTTGCTTCTCTGTTCTTGGTTCTCAGTTCAG
The DNA here is from genome assembly GCF_037043375.1 of Chiloscyllium plagiosum. Lineage (NCBI taxonomy): Eukaryota > Metazoa > Chordata > Chondrichthyes > Orectolobiformes > Hemiscylliidae > Chiloscyllium > Chiloscyllium plagiosum. Next base: position 94,866,457 of record NW_028270145.1, on the reverse strand, counting down.
CCTCTGTAGTTCTTGATTCCAAAAGCGGTTTGTTGGGGCTGGCAGCCTGTGGAGGAACTATTTCTGTGGACGCTTTTTTGTTGAAAAAGGCCACCTCCAGGTGAATTCAGGCAGTTATACAGAGTGTCATAGAGTCATAGAGAGGTACAGCATGGAAACAGACCCTTCGGTCCAACTTATCCATGCTGACCAGATATCCTAACTGAATCTAGTCCCATTTCCCAGCACCCAGGCCATATCCCTAGAAACCTTTGCGATTCATATGTCCATCAAGAAGCCTTTAAATGCTGTAATTGTACCACCCTTCACCACTTCCTCTGGCAGCTCAATCCATACACACATGAAAAAAAGTTACCACTTAGATCCCTTTTATATCTTTCCCCTCTCACCCTAGACCTATGATCTTTAGTTCTGGACTCCCCTACCTAAAGGAAAAGACTTTGTCTATTTATCCTATCCATTCCCCTGTTACAACATGGGGTAAACCCTCCTGCTTAATTTAAACTAGCAACACAGAAAAGATTTATCTTGTGCAGTAATCTATGAAAATTCTAAAGGCCAAGAACTATTTAAAGTAAAAATTAGCAACTTTATTTTTTAAAGTATAACAGAGAATAATTAACTTACAACTATTTACAACTCCTTCTTCAAACTTATCTTTTACTTACCCGTCTACGATACTAGTCCAATAAAAATCCCGATTAGAATTTACAAAACAAAACAAAACTTCTTATCTCAAAACCAGTTTTTGGCTCCTTTCTGTATTCCCGTCTTCTTTTTCTTCTTCTTGGGGATTCTGCTTCACAGGTTACTGATTGATAAAGGTATCTTTAAGGGAGCAATCTTTTGGGCAGTCTTTACATGCTGGTGGCTTGGCAATTCTGCCAAAGCATCAGCTTGTGTCATTGGCTTTTAAGATTGTCAATATACTAAATTCAAATTTGATTGAAATTTGGTACTTTTTAGGGTATAATTTAAATTGATTGGCCTAATTCGAATCTGTTTTTGTCTCCAGGCAACCCATCTCATCTAGCCCAAGTGTTAAATTGTTACCTTATTGAGAACACATGGTGCTCTCAGTCAGCTCTGCTAGCTTTGAACTCTCTTAAAGATACAGTACACCCACATCTTCATAACATCAGTCATGATTTTATAAATCTCTATAGGGCCGCCTCTGATGCTCCAGGGAAAGCTGCCCCAGCCTAATCAGCTTCCACCATAGTTCAAATCCTCCAATTCTGGTAACATCCTTGTGAATCTTTTCTGAACCCTTTCAAGTTTCACAACATCATTCTGATAGGAAGGAGAAAAGAATTGCTACAATACTCCAAAAGTGGCCTAACCAATGTCCTGTACAGCCACAAATAAACCTCCCCAACTCCTATACTCAATGCTCTGTCCAATAAAGGAAAGCATCCCAAACGCCTTCTTCACTATCCTATCTACCTGCATCTCTACTTTCAAGGAACTATGAACCTACACTCCTAGGTCTCTTTGTTCAGCAACATTCCCTCGGACCTTATCATTAAGTGTATAAGTCCTGCTCTGATTTGCTTTTCCAAAATGCAGCACCTCGCATTTATCTGAATTAAACTCCATCTGTCACCCTCAGTCCATTGGCTCATCTGGTCAAGATCCCATTATAATCTGAGGTAACCTTCTTTGCTATTCACTACACTTGATTAAATGCAGTCAACACGGCTTTGTGAGGGGCAGGTCATGCCTCACAAACCTTATCGAGTTCTTTGAGGATGTGACTAGAAGAGTTGATGAGGGTCGAGCTGTGGATGTGGTGTATATGGACTTCAGCAAGGCATTTGATAAGGTTCTCCATGGTAGGCTCATTCAGAAGGTCAGGAGGAATGGGCTACAGGGAAGCTTAGCTGTCTGAATTCGGAATTGGCTGGCCAACAGAAGACAGCGAGTGGTAGTAGAAGGAAAATATTCTGCCTGGAAGTCTGTGGTGAGTGGTGTTCCACAGGGCTCTGTCCTTGGGCCTCTACTGTTTGTAATTTTTATTAATGACTTGGATGAAGGGATTGAAGGATAGGTCAGCATGTTTGCAGATGACACAAAGGTTGGAGGTGTCGTTGACAGGACAGAGGGCTGTTGTAGGCTGCAGTGGGACATTGACAGGATACAGAGATGGGCTGAGAGGTGGCAGATGGAGTTTAACCTGGATAAATGCGAGGTGATGCATTTTGGAAGGTCGAATTTGAAAGCTGAGTACAGGATTAAGGATAGAATTCTTGGCAGTGTGGAGGAACAGAGGGATCTTGGTGTGCAGGTACATAGATCCCTTAAAATGGCCACCCAAGTGGACAGGGTGGTTAAGAAAGCATATGGTGTTTTGGCTTTCATTAACAGGGGGATTGAGTTTAAGAGTCATGAGATCTTGTTACAGCTCTATAAAACTTTGGTTAGACCGCACTTGGAATACTGCGTCCAGTTCTGGTCGCCCTATTATAGGAAAGATGTGGATGCTTTGGAGAGAGTTCAGAAGAGGTTTACCAGGATGCTGCCTAGAGTGGAGGGCTTCTCTTATGAAGAGAGGTTGATTGAGCTCGGACTTTTTTCATTGGAGAAAAGGAGGAGGAGAGGGGACCTAATTGAGGTATACAACATAATAAGAGGCAGAGATAGAGTTGATAGCCAGAGATTATTTCCCAGGGCAGAAATGACTAACACGAGGGGTCATAGTTTTAAGCTGGTTGGAGGAAAGTATAGAAGGGATGTCAGAGGTGGATTCTTTATACAGAGAGTTGTGAGAGCATGGAATGCGTTGCCAGCAGCAGTTGTGGAAGCAAGGTCATTGGGGACATTTAAGAAACTACTGGACTTGCATATGGTCACAGAAATTTGAGGGTGCATACATGAGGATCACTGGTCGGCACAACATCGTAGGCTGAAGGGCTTATTCTGTGCTGTCCTGTTCTATGTTCCATGTTCTATGTTCTACCTCCAATTTTGGTGTCATTTGCAAACTTACTAACTATACTTTCTATGTTCACATCCAAATAATTTATATAAATGATGAAATGTAGTGGACCCAGCATCTATCCTTGTGGCACTTCACTGGTCATAGGCCTCCAGTCTGAAAAACAAAAGTCCACCACCACCCTCTGTCTCCTACCTTTGAGCCATTTCTGTATCCAAATGGCGAGTTCTCCCTGTATTCCATGAGATCTAACCTTGCTAACCAGTCTCCTATGGGGAATCTTGTTGAACGCCTTACTGAAGTCCGTATAGATCACGCCAACTGCTCTGCCCTCATCAATCCCCTTTGATACTTCTTCTGCCCAATTGTCTCCCCTGAAATATATGTGTTGTCCATTGTGCTTTGGCTTTTCCTTCTAAAGTCATTCGGTTTCCCAATAGTTAAAGTTTGTGTGAATGAGTTTGATTTGAGGTAGAACATCCAGTATCTCTGTAGACCCCATACTGTGTGCACTGGGTAACCCAAGGTGTAAAGGTTAGGGATGTATAAATTGGAATTCTAGGGTGAACAATAATTCCAGATAGTCATCTCAGTTCTGTGAGTTTTGTTTGTATATTCTTCACAGAACTCATTCCAGCTTCCATTTCCCTTTTAAAGTTTCTGACAAGTCCAAAGGTTTTTCCAGTGTTTTAGATGATGCACCTTCATTTCTTTACAAATCCTGCATTTCTTTACAATCCTGCATTTCTTTACAAATCCTGAAATTATGTAAGGACAAGTAACATTTCTTTTTGGAGCAAAAGGATGATGCACTGTAACAAAATCCACAGCTAACACTGATAAAAGAAACTTGCAGCCTGATCCTTACATAGTTGTGCAGAAAATGTCAAAAGCAAAGAAATGAATATCAGAAAGCTAAGGGAACAGGAGGAAAAACAATGCAAAAATGACACCATCAAATGACAAGCTGATTCAACTTGAGAGGACATGGTTTTGGAGATAGTGAGGACTGCAGATACTGCAAAGTTGATAAAATGTGGAGGTGGAAAAAGCATGGCAGGTCAAGCAGCATCAGAAGAGCTGGAGAGTCGATGTTTCAGGCAGGACCCTTCATCAGGACAATGGTTTTACAGTGCGTTGATCAGGTGCGTGGAAATGACTGCTGTACCAATTGCCCTTAACAATTGTCCATTTATGTGAAATAAAGAAATAAATGCTGTTTTTGTTTTACAAACGACTCATGTCATAGAAAAAAATCAGATGATATGTTTGAAAAGATGATTTCATGGCTTTAGCACAAATCAGTTGAACAAACTGCATTGATGTTTGCACTGATGAAATTGTTTGCTGTAGTATTTGCAAAAACAAAAAAATCCAAAGATTTGCTGCACTTTGTCATGTCTAGATTTCCTGTTGGCCAGATAATTGTTTCTGCATCATTAGTGGGAGTTGAGCATGGGAACTTTGTGGATTCCTTGACCAAGGTTAGATTTCACAGAATACAGGGAGAACTAACCATTTGGATACAGAACTGGCTCAAAGGTAGAAGACAGAGAATGGTGGTGGAGGGTTGTTTTTCAGACTGGAGGCCTGTGATCAGTGGAGTGTCACAAGGATCGGTGCTGGGTCCTCTACTTTTTGTCATTTATATAAATGATTTGGATGCGAGCATAAGAGGTACAGTTAGTAAGTTTGCAGATGACACCAAAATTGGAGGTGTAGTGGACAGTGAAGAGGGTTATCTCAGATTACAACAGGATCTTGACCAAATGGGCCAATGGGCTGAGACGTGGCAGATGCGAGGTGCTGCATTTTGGCAAAGCAAATCTTAGCAGGACTTATACACTTAATGGTAAGGTCCTAGAGAGTGTTGCTGAACAAAGAGACCTTGGAGTGGAGGTTCATAGCTCCTTGAAAGTGGAGTCGCAGGTAGATAGGATAGTGAAGAAGGCGTTTGGTATGCTTTCCTTTATTGGTCAGAGTACTGAGTACAGGAGTTGGGAGCTCATGTTGTGGCTGTACAGGACATTGGTTAGGACACTGTTGGAATATTGCATGCAATTCTGGTCTTCTTTCTATCGGAAAGATGTTGTGAAGCTTGAAAGGGTTCAGAAAACACTTATAAGAATGTTGCCAGGGTTGGAGGATTTGAGCTATAGGGAGAGGCTGAACAGGCTGGCGTTGTTTTCCATGGAGCATCGGAGGCTGAGAGGGGATGTTATAGATGTTTCCAAAATTATGAGGGGCACGAATAGGGTAAATTGGCAAAGTCTTTTCCCTGGGGTCTGGGAGAGGGCATAGGTTTAGGGTGAGAGGGTCAAGATATAAAAGAAACCTAAGGGGCAACATTTTCACACAGAGGGTGGTATGTGTATGGAATGAGCTGTCAGAGGAAGTGGTGGAGGCTGGTACAATTGCAACATTTAAAAGGCATTTGGATGGGTATATGAATAGGAAGGGTTTAGAGGGATATGGACCAGGTGCTGGCAGGTGGGACTAGATTGGTTTGGGATATCTGGTCAGCATGGACGGGTTGGACTGAAAGGTCTGTTTCCATGCTGTACATCTCTATCACTCTATGACTCTATGCAGCAGACTCTCAGAAAAAATGAAGATTCAGTTGGACAATTCCCCTATGCCTGGAACCCTCCAAAAGTATCCGTCTAAATTGGTAAATTCAGAGGGTTTCTGTGTATTGAAGTGAATTATGTATCTCATCTAACCCCGAAATAGCTATTGAACTGATGCTCCTGACTTAGCGCATGCACCCCATTTAGATCTTGTGGGATCCCTTATATCTCTCCCCAACCCCTCTCCAGATCCTGAATCAACAACCCTCTCTCCGTTTGGGATCTCACAGCTCCATCACCAACCGTCAAGTGGATCTGATAGATTCTTCACCAACTCACAATCCCAGACTCAACACCTCCCCTCTATATCGTAATCTGACCTATTCTGAATACTCCCTCACTCACCTGGTCCCATTGACACCTTTCATTCTGATGTTCTACCTATTTGGGATTCTATCCACCTGGAATTTTAACCTCCCGACATTCTACCCACCTGGATCCCTACCCCTTACTAATTTCACATCCAAACCAACTGATACCCGAGCCCAGCTCACCTGGCACCTTACTTGCCAGGTTGCCTGCACCTCAACTTACCTGGCACCCTGCCCCTACCCACTTGGCATCCTTCCCTCCTAGAACCCTAATCTCGCAATTATCTCACACACTTACTCTTTTACAGGAACTGTCAAAGTGGCTGTCTGAAATGCTGCATATGACAACTGACTGCTATGAAAATAAAGACATGTTTTTCTTCCTCAAACTGTTCTGGACTATTTACAACCCATTGGAGTGAATGTATAGCTCTGTGTTTTCTGAAGGAGGCCTAATATATATATATATTGCCTGTAAGAAATGCAAAGCTCTTTCATTCTGTAAAGAAGAAGGAGCAGTGTGGTAATCTGTAAATGTTTACTGGTTCTTGGAAAATCTAGCCCATTGTTTTTTATACCGAGAGATTTTGCTGCGAGAGATATTGAACCAGATCCTCCCATATCCTTGATATGGAGGTGCCAGTGTTGGTCTGGGGTGGACAAGGTCAGAAGTCACATGACACTAAGTTATAGTCTAACAGGTTTATTTGAAATCACAAGCTTTTGGAGCGCTGCTTCTTCATAAGATGGCTCACTTCATCTGATGAAGAAGCAATGCTCAAAAGCTTGTGATTTCAAATGAATCTGTTGCACTATAACCTGGTGTTGTGTGATTTCTGATCTTTACCATGTCCACAACAACAATATTCATTCAGGAAAATGGTTACCTATATGTTCTAATATAGCATCTCAGTGGAGTGATATGTATGTTCATTAGCCAATGCAACCTTTTCTGGCTGAGGTGCTGGATTTTGACATGTGACTGACTCAAATGGGTTACATTGCAGACATGTTCATTGAAACTAATAAATAGAATAAAACTAGTGCAAGATTAGGGAGACATCATGTTTTTGGACCAGTTTGGTAGAACTGATGTATTCAAAAGAATCTGCAAGTCTGGATAATCTCTGGGGGACTACAAAGATGTTAAAGCTTTTATATTCTTTCATTCAAGAATGAAAAATATTGCCTTTGATGTAATCAAGTCACAGCTGTCAGCACACATTTCCGCCAATGCTACTAATTCAGTGTTTACTTTCCAGAATTCACAAGAGTTCCAATATTCATGTGGCTGCAGTCGCTTGTATGAGAACGTTGAGGTCAAACCACTACCCACCATTATATTTAATCTATTCGAAGAATTCATTTATCAGACAGCTTCCTTGGTGCCAAGTTCAGTGAAATGTGGCTGGAGACATTTTGGCATGAATGTTCCAAATCAGCACTGAAAATGCTGGTCTTCCATAATACAACTTACTTATTCAAGGCTGGACTTTCAACAATCACATCAATTAAAACAATGTCCTGAGCAAAGATGAAGATAAACCATGACATGCATAAGAAGTTACTCCCACATCTTAGTGTCATACAGTTTTAGAGATGTACAGCACAGAAACAGACCCTTTGGCCTAACCTGTCCATGCCAATCAGATATCCTAATCTAGCCCTATTTGCCAGCATTTGGCCATTATCCCTCTAAACCCTTCCTATATCCATCCAGATGCCTTTTAAATGTTGTAATTGTACCAGTCTCCACCACTTCCGCTGGCAGCTCATTCTATACATGCACTACTGCCTTATGTCCCTTAGTTGCCCCTTATATCCTTTTTAAATCTTTCCCCTCTCACCTTAAACCTATGCCTTCTAGTTTTGGACTTCCCCACCATGGGGAAATGACCTTGCCTATTTACCATATCCATGCTCCTCATGATTTTATAAACCTCTATAAGGTCACCCCTCAGCCTCCGATGCTCCAGGGAAAATGGCCCCAGTCTTTTCAGCCCTTCCTTATAGCTGAAACCCTCCAAACCTGGCAACATCCGTGTACATCCTTTCTGAACCCTTTCAAGTTTCACAACATCCTTCATAAAACAAGGAGACCAGAATTGCATGCAATATTCCAATAGTGGTCCAACCAATGTCCTGTATAGCAGCAACATGACCTCTAAACTCTTATACACAATACACTGACCAATAAAGGCAAGCCTGCCAAATACCTCCTTCTCTATCCTAGCCACCATTGACTCCACTTTGAAGGAACAAGCGCCTGCACTCCAAGGTCTCTTTGGTCAGCCACGATCTCCAGGACCTTACCATTAAGTGTACAACTGCCTGATTTGCCTTTCCAAAATGCAGCACTTCACAGTTATCTAAATTAAACTCAATCTGTTGCACCTCTGCCCATTGGTCAATCTGATCAAGATCCCATTGTACTCTGTGGTAACCTTCTTTGTTGTCTACCAGACCTCCAGTTTTGGTGTCATTTGCAAACTTATTAACTATTCCTCCTATGTTCATATCCAAATCAGGGTCCCGCTCTGAGATACACCAGTTTGTGCCATGCTGCTACCAGTGTCCAGCTCCAGGCTACACCGGCTCATGCCATGCTGCTACCAGCGTCCAGCACCAGGCTACACTGGCTCATGCCATGCTGCTACCAGTGTCCAGCTCCAGGTTACACCAGCTCATGCCATGCCACTGCCAGAGTCCTGCTCCAGGCTACATCAGCCCATTCAATGCCACTGCCAGTGTCCCACTCCAGGCTACACCAACCCATCCCATGCCACTGCCAGAGTCCTGCTCCAGGTTACATCAGCCCATGCCACTGCCAGAATCCTGCTCCAGGCAACAACAGCCTATCCCATGCCATTGCCAGTGTCCCACTCCAGGCTACACCAACCCTTCCCATGCCATTGCCAGAGTCCTGCTCCAGGCTACACCAGCCCATCCCATGCCAATGCCAGAGTCCCGCTCCAGGCTACGCCAGCCCATTCCATGCCACCACTAGAGTCCCACTCCTGGTTTCACAGGCCAGTTCACTCTGTAGCTGAACAAATAGGTCAAACCCGAGCACAGGAGCTTGAATGCTGCCTGCTCTGCCGCTGCCATCTTGACTGAGGAGGAGAAAGTGATGACTGCAGATGCTGGAGATCAAAGTCAAGAGAATGTTGCTAGGAATGCACAGCTGGTCTGGCAGCATCCCAGGAGCAGGAGAATCGATGTATTTGGCATATGCTCTTCATCATTCCTGATGAAGGGTTTATGCCCAATACGTCAATTCTCCTGCTCCTCGGATGCTGCCTGACACCCTGTATTGCACAATAAGCTTACATCTATAACAATTTCTGAAGCTAAATAGATGTTTTCATTTGTTAACAGGCATGCTGTTTATGATTGAGTTTGGAATTCCTTTTGTCTGCCTGCCTGCCCCAAGAATTTTATTGTTCACAATTCAGCACACTGCATAAAATTGTAAAATGAGGAATATGCATCTTGCTTAAAACATTCAAAAATATTAGACTGTACTCAGTACTCCTGTTTATGATATCAACTGAAATATCTGAGTTCTTAAGGTGTGTCTAATACTAAGAAAGCAAAGGCTTGCATTGTTAAGCCAACCTGAGCCACATGATCAGGGTACAGAGCAGGTCTGACTCATAATATGTCCTGAAGAAATATCATGTTGACAACTGAAAGAATGTTGGCAGCAGTCATTAATATTAGCCAGAATTTAACTTATTCACAATCTTCCTATTACTACTGCTTGCAGTCTGACCAGTTCCATGTGCAAGTACCAACAACATTACAATTCCTTAAAAATAGTTTGTGGAATTAGTTAAGTTAATTGAAACAGTGAGGAAATGTGAGGAAAGAAACATAGTAGATAGTACACCAAAAATAATAGAAGTGGTAAGGCAAGTAGTTGAAACTTGTTAAAAGGTAGAAAGCAAACATATATTATGAGATTATTGTATATGGTTTGGGAGTTCATTTTCAAGTATTGTCACTTGTTTGGACGGAAATCCAATCAGTTAACATTGATTTGCTGCATATGTGGCTGGTCTATTGCTTTTTGATTTGACGTGGAGGTGCCAGTGTTGGACTGGGGTGTACAAAGTTAAAAATCACACAACACCAGGCTATAGTCCAACAGGTTTATTTGGAAGCACTAGCTTTCGGAGCACTGCTCCTTCAGCTACCTGATGAAGCAACAGAACTCTGAAAGCTAGTGCTTCTGAATAAATCTGTTGAACTATAACCTGGTGTTGTGTGATTTTTAATATTTTTTGATTTGTTCTACATGGATGTCACCTAATCACCAACCAACAAGGCAATTCATAAGAAAGTGTTCATTGGATTTTTAAAAATCTGACTATCAAAATATTAAATTACCACAATCATTGAGGTGAAATCAATGCAAAATGTGATTAAAAATGCTTTTTCTCCCTTTATAAACTACAACACAACTAAATGCAAACTAAAGAACAGAAATATGCCTAACATTCTGGCCAATGATCCAAAACTCCTTCACCCTACATTCACTTAGCTCCAATAGCTTGCCTCTAGCTTCCATGCCAAACACCCACAGTGCCTTGTGAGCATCACACCATGATCCATTTGGAGAAGGATAACATCAGTTATCAATGTGTAATAAAGAACGAGGAGAATGTGTGGTTGGCGTGGGGCGTGTTGTTATGAACCTAGCTGATATCATTACCAGAAAAGTCAGATTCCAGACAGAAAGCTGTTTAGGTGAATGATATTCTACATTGTTTTGGTTTTAATGAAGTGGTTGCTCCCTGAAAAATAAGCATGAAATCCTGAAGATCTTGCTTTATTCAAAAAGTCGAAACTTAATAACAAAAGAAATTCAGAAAAAATAGAATAATCCAAACTATATACTTATCATTCATATTCAAAGATGATTAAACACTCAGTGCTTATACAATTTTAAAAAACTAACTTATAAATTGAAAGAAAACAGCTTTTGTGCAGTACCCAAAACACCACTGGCACTATATCCAAAACACTACTCATACAATACTCATGTCATCATTCTTTCATCGAACACCTCAGTAAGTTTAAGTCACATGTGATTTTAACTTTTAGATTGCAACCACAATAGCTTCTTCTTGGAGTTATCATCTTCTGCTTGGAAGTACTTTGTTTTAAGTAATCTCTTCAGGGTTTCATTTGAACAATCTGGATTGGGACTAACAGAAACTCCTGACTCTAAGGTGACCTTGTTCATTATAAAACATTCCCTTCTCAGGAACACCTTTCTACACTATCGTCCTATTCCAAGGTCTTTATAGAACTTTAAAGTCAAAAGTGAAGCTAAAAATCATTCACTCTTAGTTATGTGACTTTCCCGTAAATGTATTTAAAAATGCAGGTTCCAGAACAAGCATTGATGCTCAAACTTTTGTTATTCTGGGTCATAAACAATATAAGTGAACAGAAATCTTTTAATGGTGCACAAAAGCCCATTTATTCTCAAACCAGAAGAAATCACCATGAAATGCTGATAAGTTAATTATTTGCATCAGACATATAGATAACTCACAGTTAGATAACACAAAAATCAGGCATTCAAACTTGCAACAAATAACATTAAAAATTATACATACAAATCCCACAGTTTATATCACATTGTAGCAAAGCTCCCTCTCTCCCCCTTTGTTTTCTGGGTCTTGCGGTTGTTATTATCCCAGCTGATGTTACAACCACTCAGGTCATATTCCAGAATCAAATCTGGCATGATAGTTTTTATTTGGTTTTAATAAGGATGTCTTTCATTAAAACGCAAGGATGCAATGCCATAGATTTGATTTTACTAATAAAACAGAAGGTTATGAAGCAAAAGAAATAGAGCTAGATTATAATAAAACCAAGCTATTTGCATATAACGCATGCTGAAAGATTTCAAAACAGAGAGTAAAAATACAAATCCGTCTATCCCAATTGCATCGCTTTACAGTCCTGCAATACCAGAGAGTAATTCCCTTCTCTATAATATTTATATGCTTGACTTATCTGTTACTGTCAATACCTGGTCTGTTGAGTTTCATTGTCATATTCTTGATTAGTCAAGCAGATGAGTTTAGATTTTCTCAGCTTCAAAAGGAATCTAACCAAATATTTTTTGTCTGGGATTTTCCACTGAAACATTTATTCCAAGGCTGCCTATTTCCTAGACTTCACAAATATTGACAAGTTCATCATTAAACTGACAAAAAAACCCACATGCCACTAGTTCAAAATCCGCTATCCAGAAACGACTACTTATATAAAATCACACACTTGAAATCACAAGATATACATTAACATTCCATTATTATTTTTGATTGTGCCACTATATTTTAGTAATCCGTATGTCCAGGGCAATTCAACATCTTCTGACTTCTACTGTTCCTAAATCCCGATCAGAGGAAAATAGTTGAATCTACCCTTTTCGGTGCAAAATAGGTAACCACAAAATTGCCTATCATCTGGAACAATTGTCTTTCACTTCTTTAATCTTTCAATGTCACTTTGCAATCATATGCTCTAGTTAACATTATTTACAATGCCAGCACTTTGTATATCCTTGGCAAACTTTGATATTTGTCAACCTATTGCATTTTCTAAGTCATTAATATATACAGTGAATATCGAAGCCTTAGCACATAACTTTGCAAGACCTTCCAGTTCAAATGCACATTTATTATTCTTATTTTCTATCTTTTCCCACCTGGCCAATTTTCTAACGAGGTTATTAATTGCCTCAATTCAATAATGTTTACAACTAGCTAATGATTTCTTATTTTGAACCTATTCAATGCTTTCTGAGAGTCTATGTATTCTCCATCCATAAACATCCTGTTACTTTTATCCACATTTTTGATTATTTCTTCAGAAATTCAATTAAGCTTGTTAGATTTGAGAAATTCTTGAAGGATAGAATCAACCATGAATCTACTTTTAAGTTTTGAAGGTTTGGTGTTAATCTTTGTTGCAGAATATTATTGGATGCTCATATTGCCTTCCTTATTAATCAAAGGCTAGAAACTGATCATGCACACTGTCACCTTGGATCCTGCTGAAGCATCAAACAAAAACAACATTCCACTTTTTCCTCTGTTCCCTTAAACCTGAATAGTTGATGTTTTATCCATTCTTTGTCTCCCAATTAATTCAAAATTATCAGTAGAATTCCCTTTTTGACATTATTCTTGGTCACTTACAGGATCACTTTTTGAGGCTTTATATCCAATTTTGTTTCCTGACATCATTGTGAAGCATATTTGAACACTTCACTCCTTCAAATGTGCTACATAAATGCAAGTCTTTGAGTTTAGCCACTGTGGGTGATGCGGGCATCTGGCAGTCAGGGACATCCATTTGACAGCCAGAGAGAGGATAAAGGGTGCACTGGAATCAGCAGATTCAACCCTTTCCAGATTGGCAATAATTGATCATTTTAAAGTACATTAATGGGCCAGAGTTTCCAGTGATTGACAATCACATGCAGATTGTCATCCAGGCCTTCTTATTTACAAAAATAACTCCCTATTTTTGAGCGGAGATTTTGTCCATGCCTTGACAAGAAAAGCAAAGGCATAATTCCATTCTGATACCAAGAATGATAGAAGTAGTGAGGCAAGTAGTGTTTTTTTAATAAAAGAAGACAACTCTCTATTTCTGAGAGGAGATTTCACTTGCGCCTTGATCAGAAGTGCAAAGGCGTAATTCCATTCTTACAATTCATAGTGTAGAACTGTCAAGGAGAGGCAAGCTTGATGTATTCTGAAATGTCAAGGTTCTGACAGCCATTTTGCTAACTGCTGTCAAACTGTAACTACACGGCACGGTGGCACAGTGGTTAGCACTGCTGCCTCACAGCACCAGAGACCCGGGTTCAATTCCCACCTCAGGCGGTAGTTTGCGCATTCTCCCCGTGTCTGCGTGGGTTTCCTCCGGGTGTTCCGGTTTCCTCCCACAGTCCAAAAATGTGCAGGTTAGGTGAATTGGCCATGCTAGATTGCCCGTAGTGTTAGGTGATGGGGTAAATGTAGAGGAATGGGTTTGGGTGTGTTGCACTTCAGCGGGTCGATGTGGACTTTCGGGCCGAAGGGCCTGTTTCCACACTGTATGTAATCTAATCTAATCTAAGGCAAGTGTGAGGTCAGAGTAGGAGAATAGGGTACCAAGCAGGTCGGTGCCAGAGAAGTCGGATGACCATTGGAATCATAAAATTATCGAATCTCTACAGTGTGGAAGCAGGCCATTTGACCAATTGAGTCCACGCTGACCCTCTAATAGCATTCCACCAACACCCACCCCCCTACACTGTCCCTGTATCCCTGCATTTCCTATGGCTAAACCACCTAGTCTGCACATCTTGGCAAGTTAGCATGGCCAATCTACCTAACCTGTATATCTTTGGACCTTGGGAGGAAACTGGAACACCCACTGGGGAGAATTTGCAGATGCCACACAGATAGTCATCCAAGGCTGCAATCAAACCCTGGCGCTGTGAGGCAGCAGTGCTAACCACTGATCTACCATGCTGCCCCAAGCGGAGAAGGGGTAGGATGTCAGGTTTTGAGATGCCCGATGAATAAGTGGTAGCATAAGTCAGGTGCTAGGTGCATACAGTGCCATTTGGTGTGGGGGGAAGGTGCCAGGGAGCAAGATAGGGCAGGCAGGTAGGTATTTAGGGCAGATTGGGGTGGGTTGGAGAAAATGAATCCAGAAGGAGTAGTTTGGATAGGCATTCAGTCTAAGAAGTTCAGGTCCAGTGGAGGGAGGAGGAGAGTCAAGTCTGGTCCGTCCGAAGGACGGGGTGGAAATGGATGTTTGAGTCCAGCAGTAGCGATGTGGGATGGGGTTGGATTGGGTCTGACAGTGGGCTGAGGGGAGGTGGAGGTTAGGTCTGGCTTTGAGTTGGGTTGTCAGTTGCAGGGTCTGCTAGCAGTGGAGTGTGGAGGAGAGCAGACTGGTGGAGGGTTATATGAGTGTCGATTGGGGTGGAGATGTCATCATTGGGGGGAAAGTGTTGAGTTTTAGGAATGGGTGTGTTGCCAGGTCCTGGGTTGGGAGGGGTATGGTGAGGGGGAATATTAGATCCTGGGCTGGGATTGGTGTCAGTCTCTGAGGCTGTTGATCCTAGTGGAGGAAGTAGGTCATGAGGTGTGTCAAACTGGGGTGGGGGGGGGGTGGTGTAGGTCGGTTAGGAAACTTTGTGGTCTTTTTTAATAGTTACTCGGGAGGTAGACAATGTAATTAACAATCCAACTTAATTATTGAGTAGCTATTTTATTTAATTTCATTGAAACCATCCACAATCTCTCAGGTAAATGGAAACTTTCAGAGGGTTCCAGATGTAGAGGAATTGTCCTAAAGAAAATCCAATTCAACGTTTGCTATGATGGGGATTCCATACCATCCCCATGCGCAAATTCCACATACTCTGGAATAGTGGAAATTCCACATACTCTGTCCGAACTGTCGGATAACACCAAACGTTTGCAATGTTCTCAAACATATGATCATATTTGCAAGCTTTCATTTTCGATTCTGGATAAGCAACTGATTTAAGGGAATTATTTTTCAGCAAATGCCCCGTAGAAAACCCTGAGCTGTGAACAAGATCGTTCTCCTAAGAATTTGGACAGAACTCTCCTCCTTCCCAGTAGACTGATCTCATTCATCTCTGACCAGTCAAGCCAGGAGTAATAGCAGAGCTCCCGGTGTTAGTGGAGGAGCTACCTGTCGAGCTGAACTCTGTCAAAAGTAAACGCCCCTCCAACCGCCACCAGGACAGAACCCCACTGGTCCTCACCTACCACCCCACCAATCTCCATGTTCAGCGCATCATCCGCCGTCATTTCCGCCACCTCCAAATGGACTCCACCACCAAGGATATATTTCCCTCCCCTCCCCTATCAGCATTCCGTAAAGACCACTCCCTCCGTGACTCCCTCGTCAGTTCCACACCCCCCACCAACCCAACCTCCACTCCCGGCACCTTCCCCTGCAACCGCAGGAGGTGCAAGACTTGCGCCCTCACCTCCCCTCTCACCTCCCTCCAAGGCCCCAAAGGAAACTTCCATATCCGCCACAGATTCACCTGCACCTCCACACACATCATCTATTGCATCCTCTGCACCCGATGTGGCCTCCTCTATATTGGGGAGACAGGCCGGCTACTTGCGGAGAGTTTCAGAGAACACCTCTGGGACACCCGGACCAACCAACCCAACCACCCTGTGGCTCAACATTTCAATTCCCCCTCCCACTCCACCAAGGATATGCAGGTCTTTGGACTCCTCCATCGCCAGACCACAACAAAACGACGGTTGGAGGAAGAGCGCCTCATCTTCCGCCTAGGAACCCTCCAACCACAAGGGATGAACTCGGATTTCAACAGTTTCCTCATTTCCCCTCCCCCCACCTTGTCTCAGTCAAATCCATCGAATTCAGCACCGCCTTCCTAACCTGCAATCTTCTTCCCGACCTCTCCGCCCCCACCCCAGTCTGACCTATCACCCTCACCTTGACCTCTTTCCACCTATCACATTTCCGACGCCCCTCCCCCAAGTCCCTCCTCCCTACCTTTTATCTTAGCCTGCTGGACAAACTTTCCTCATTCCTGAAGAAGGGCTTATGCCCGAAACGTCGATTCTCCTGTTCCCTGGATGCTGCCTGACCTGCTGCGCTTTTCCAGCAACACATTTCCAGCTCTGAACTCCAGCATCTGCAGACCTCACTTTCTCCTCAAAAAGCACAGCATGTCAGGCAGCATCTGAAGAGCTCTTGATGAAGAGCTTATGCTTGATACATCGATTCTTCTGTTCCTCAGATGCTGCCTGACCAGCTGTGCTTTTCCAACACAAAACTCTTCAACTCCACTGAATCTTAGTTCAAATGTCTTAGGCAATGCATCAGAAAGCTGACTTTGATTTCAGGCATGGGCATAATATCAGCTGCTATTCCATTTAACTAGGTACAACTGGATTGCCTTCCATAGTCAATCTTTTGATTAAGGGCATCATCATCTGCATTCACACAAAAACAGAGAGTCTCAAAGACTTTGTTTGCCGACCTTGTTCCAAGCTTCAGCACAAAATTTTGGTCGGAGAGGACCTTGAAGTGGGAAGGTCGTGGTTCACATGGTACAGCAGAGAGGAATCTGGGTGGTTCTTGTGCATAAAACATAAATGTTACCATGTAGTTACAGGAAGTAATTAGGAAGGCAAATTAAATGCTGATCTTTATTGCCAGGAGGTTGGAGTTTAAAAACAGGAAAATCTTATTTCATTTGCACAATGTAGTGCTGAGGTCGTATCGGAGCTACTGAGAACAGTATATTCCTGATGAAGGGATTTTGTCGACTCTTCTGCTTCCCAGATGCTGCCTGACCTGCTGTGCTTTTCAATGGCCACACTTTTTGATTCTGACTCTCCAGCCCCTGCTCTCCAGCCCCTGTAGTCCTTACTTTCTCCTACTGTGAACAGTGTTGGTCCCTGAATTTTAGAAATGATATATTAGAATTTTAGGCAGTGTAAAGAGATAAACTGGACTAATACTGTGGTAAAGGGGTTGACTTAAAAACAACGGCCAAACAGGTAATGCCTTCATTCATTAGAATTTAGAAAAAAGAGTGGTGATCTTATTGAAACATTTGAGATTCTGAGGGGGCTTGACAGGGTAAACATTGAGAAGATATTTCCACTAATGGGGGAATCAAAAACTAAGGGACCTAGTTACAGATTAAGGAGATACTCAGTTAAAACTGGCATACAAGCTAGCATAAACACTGGAGACCCCCAGGGGTGTGTACTCAGCCCCCTACTAAACTCACCATATAACCCATGACTGCATTGCCAAATACCAGACCAATGCCATTTACAAGTTCACTGACGACACCACCATAGTCGGTTGAATCTCAGATGACGACAAAACAGACTACAAATGGGAGGTGGAAGACCTGGAAAAATGGTGTACTGAGAACAACCTAGCTCTCACTGCTGGCAAAACTAAGCAACTCATTATTGACTTTTGGCAGGATGTTACTCATGCCCCCCTACACATCAACAATGCTTACAGAGAGTGGTGAACTTGGCCCGGACAATCACAAAAGCCAACCTCCCATCTATAGACTCCATCTACCAGGCCCGCTGTCAAGGAAAGGCCGCCAGCATTCTTAATGATTCATCCCACCCTGGCAATGTTTTTCGACAATCTCTACCATCAGGGAGAAGATACAGAAGCCTGAACACACGCACCAGCCAGTTTCACAACAGTTTCTACCCTACTGTTGTTAGAATACTGAATAGACTCACAAACTCTTAACATTCGCCTGCACCTGTGTTTTTGTTTTTACCACTGTTTACCTATTATTTACTTATCGATGCTACTTAACTATATGGTCTGCCTGTATTGCTCACAAGACAAAGCTTTTCGCTGTGCCTTGGTACATGTGACAATAAACTCAATTCAATTCAAAGGAATTTTCTTTTCCCCAGATTATCGTGAATGTCTAGGATTCTCTATCTCATAGAGTTGTGGAGGATAGATCACTGAAATTATTTAAAGATGAGGTTGATAGATTTTTAAAATATTAGGGAATTAAGGGCCATGAGGAGATGGCATGAAAGAGGAGTTGGGGCCTGGGACAAGTCAGCTATCATCTTGTTGAATGGTGGTGTGAGTTTGAGGGATTGAATGGTCTAATCCTTCTCTTTCTTATGTTGTTATATATAACTTTTGCTTGAGCTGTACCAGATCGGGAATTGAAACTGACAGGGTTCAGTGGCCCAATGAGCTCTGTTGCTCCAAGCTTGGTTGACTTTTGAAAGTAACTGACCATGATCTTGTCAGTAAACATTTCAAAATCTGCCCTGATTCAAATGCTTGGGAACCTCTGGGAACCTCAAAGCTAGCAGTTAGCATTTCATTCTGAAGTATTTCTGCACATTCCTTTCTTTCAGCTTCAAACTCTGAATAATATATGTAATAGCCATTTTTTTTCCTGCCCTTGATCCTGTGACAGCAATGCTGCTTGGCCAAGGAAATTGGCATTTTTTGTTCCAGAATGAAGCCAAGAACAGGTGATTACCTTCTGCAAAAGCGGTCCTTTCATTGAGGGTCCAACTTACTGTGATACCCTGTAAAGTACAATGCCTGTATATTATTTCCAATCAGCTCCTTCAGCTTTCTCTGATTTCTTTGGCAAGTCTTAGTTTTGGCCAACTCTGCACAATGTTGCACGGATTTCCCATAGCAATCCACTAGATTTAAGCATCACACAAATCCAACTTCATCTTAGTCTGGAACTACATCTGTAACTGTGTTTCACTCATGGGTTTTTGTAACAGGGTCACAAGACTCAAAACATTAACTCTGATTTCTCTTCACAGATGCTGCCAGACCTGCTGAGTTTCTCTAGCAATTTCGGGTTTTGTTTGTTTCAGATTACCAGCATCTACATTTCTTTGTTTTATTTCACTCTGGTAATGCTTGTGTTTTCTCAAATTCAAGAGTAATGCTTTTCTTGGTAACGAAGTGCCCATTGTGTTGTCCTTTTGTCTGGAAAAGTTGGCACTTCTCCTGTTTGACATTCAAGCTAAATGCTGAGAAGTGAGCTAAGATAGTGCATAGTCTTTCTAGGATCTCCAAAAGTTGAACTAACTATGGATATATTGTCCAGTTGCACAAGGAACTAAGGTCACCAAAAGCTTTATCTATCACATGCAAGAAGGTCACAATCCAAACAACCTACTCCTGTATTAATAAAGTGCTTTTGTACCCATTTGGAATATGTTCTTTTCAATTTCCCATTTAGTGATGGGAGCCGGTTATAACTGTGTGCCAAATTGAGACTGGAGAAGTACTTTGCACCTTTGAGAACTTGTAATGCTGCTTCAATTCTTGGTACAGACTTGGCACCTATTGTAAGACATAGAATCCGCACAGAGTGGAAACAGGCCCTTCAGCCCATCCAGTCCAAACTGACTCTGAAGAGCATCCCAACATGGCCCACTCCTTTATCCTATCCCTGTATGTCCCATGGCAAATCCACCCAACCTGCACATCTTTGGACTGTTGGAGGAAACTGGAGCACTCAGAGGAAACTCACACAGACAGGGGGAGAACGTGTAAACTCCACACAAACGGCCGCCCGAGCTGAGAATCGAACACGAGTCTCTGGCACTGTGAGGCAGCAAGTGCTAACCACTGAGCAACCATCTTGCCTCAAAGCCTTCAGGAGGTAGCTCCAGACCTCCTCCCAGTGATAGGCTGGCATCTGTCCAGAAGCAAACTTCACTGGACAGTCACCTTTAGTTACAATCAGGTTGCAATACCCAGCGTCATTGTCAGCTTTGCTGAAGCTATTTTGTATTTGATGTACAAAGTTAAAAATCACACAACCCCAGGTTATAGTCCGACAGGCTTAATTGGAAGCACTAGCTTTCGGAGCACTGCTCCTTCATCAGGTTGTTGTATGAGAGTAGAAACTCTTCTGAATCTTCTCCAACTCCAATGTCCATCTTTGAAATACATTCAGTGATGTCCCCTCTAGCCCATTCCTTGACAGTGGTACATTTAAGGATATTTATGGCTGTTCTTTTTTGGAGGTAAACATCTTTGTTAGTAAATTTGAGAATCTGGATGGGTAGCTTATCTTTTTTTCCCACAGTGTTGAGGACATTCTCCAGAACAATAGAATCATAGAGTTACATAAAGTGGGCACTCTGCTAAATGTGACACGTGATGTTCTAGCAGGACTTGATGTTGACCATTTATAGATGAATGGTATTAACCTTCAAGAAACTGAGCATGCAAGTAGGTAAAAGAACAATCCAATTCCTTGCTACTTGATGAACAGTCCAATTCCCTGCTACTCAAATAAAGTTCTGTACAGATGATATGCCCTGAGTGCATGGACTAAGGTCAGAGACTTGAGATTCCCCATCTGCTGACCTTGTATTATAGTACTTATACCAATTACTATATATGCTTTCCAAGGACACCCAGATACCTCTAATGAATTCAACTTCAACATCACAGGTAATCTCATCTTCCTTACTTCCACTGGAGATATGGTTGGGTCACAAACTACCAGAAATTGCATTCTATGGCAAGTATGATTCAGGATAGATAGGGAGAGCTTTATGTAGCTGTAATAAGGTTGAGGCAGTCTCATTTGAAGTTTTCAACCTGTCACAATTCCAATACCTCTTTGGAGCATCCCTTGTTTGCGATCAGCTTGCTGTTGCAATAGAACATCATGGACTGTTCCTGTGCCTGCTATGGTACAATCTGTTCCATTTTCCTCATCAGCCTGAACTCTACATCCCCATCTACATCAGCAGTCACTCCTTTCCCAGTCTTTGTCCATTTTCCAAATGTGATCCCATGTTTCAAAGAAGGACAATTGAAGTTTGTCACAATTAAGCCTCCTCAGCACCACCTTGACATTTCCATCCCTCATTCCTGCGAAGAATAACCCACCCAGACCCATTTCCCTCTGACTAATGCACCTAACACTATGGGCAATTTAGAATGGCCAATTCACCTGACCTGCACATCTTTGGACTGTGGAAGGAAACCGGAACAAACCCACACAGACACAGGGAGAATGTGCAAACTCCACACAGACGGTCACCCGAGGCTGGAATCAAACCTGGGACCCTGGTGCTGTGAGGCAGCAGTGCTAACCACTGAGCCACTGTGCCGTCCCTAACTACTTTGGGTTACAGACTATAGGTGTGACAGTGGGAGAGGAAGTTCTGTGATCCCTACTACAGTGACAGAAGACACCAGCACAGTGATGAAACAAAGTCAGTTGCTGACCAGTTCAGAAAAACATAATGAATATGAACAGATAAGTCACATTCTCCTTTTTTTTTCTGCTGAGCTGTTTCCATTAAATGGACTTTAAAGGGAGGGCTACTTTTCCATAATCTAAATCATATATATCTCATTTTGTTGATTTATATTCAAAGGTGAAAACTGGAATTTAAGTGAAAATGATCTCAGAAATTTTAACTGTTTAGCTGTACAAGAAATAATGTCATAGAATTTAAACAGACGTTGTAATTATGAATATAAATCCTGTCATGGTCAAAGCCGGACAATCTGCCACTCAATCTCATTTTAGTAAGATTATCAGGGTATTTAGTACTCAAACTGTTTTGTTCTTAAAATAAACGGTACTGTCCTAAAGATAGCATAAAAACTTTACAAGCCATTGTTATGATTCCAGCTGGTGGTAATACTGAACAAGTCAGAATCCAGATAGAAAGCTGGCCTCATAGACCAGAGGAGAAGATGAGGACTGCAGATGCTCAAGATCAGAGTCGACAGTGTGGTGCTGGAAACAGGTCAGGCAGCATCCAAGGAGCAGGAGAATCGAAGTTTTGGACATGATTCCTCATGAAGGGCTTGTGCCTGAAATGTCGATTCTCCTGCTCCTCAGATGCTGCCTGGCCTGCTGTACTTTTCCAGCACCTGACTCGATTCTTACAGACCATGACTTTTATTGTTGCAGTTGGGTACCATGGTGGTCAATGTAGGAGCAAAACCTCGCACCAAGAACAAAGACTCAAGAAGCAGGCAGAATTCAGGCACATGGGTAGCCTTTATTCAAGCAGTCACCATTTCAGGCAGAGCAGAATTCAGGCAGATGTTATTCTTTATCCAGGCAGTCACCAGATCATGCAGGGACAGGGCCACAGACCACCCCCAAATCTGGTCTTGACATGAGGATGCAGTTATCCCCTTAATCGTTAGCTCAGATTGGAAGAGAGGTCAATAATGATCTAATTTTCACAGTGGGATACTGTAGTTTTATACATTTTGTGTTACATTAATCAATACAACATGTTCACTGTACCCTCCCCCCCTTATTCTATTCATCCAACCCTGTGAAACACCTAATCAATGCTGGACACTCCTATGGACAAGCCTAGTTTCCCCATGATCTCATGAGTTTGAGTAGACATTGTAATCCCATGCTTTGGGATCTTTCAATGCATCCTATTCATTCATATTCCAAGGTTACTGGCTATCCTCCTTCGGACATGTTCCAGACTTGCTTATCTCTAAGGATCTGCTGAATTCTGTTGTTCATTGTATTCATTTGCTATCCCTATCGAATTCTGTTAAACCTCTTATATTTCTCACTTTCCTAATTATAAAAGATACAAAAGTCAGTTGGTTCTTACTAACTGCTATAAGATTCATAATATTAACCATATTGTAAAGTTAGTTATATGTAAAGTTTTTATATCGACGCCTACTGTTAGCATTCTTTAGCTAATGAGTTGTGATCAATTTGTTTCTTACAATGTGCACTATTCATTGCTTTTGTGATAAAGAGAAAGCTTCTCAAGACTAATTAGCTTTCACATCTATATTTGAATCTTTTTCCCTTTCGTGATCTTTATATTTTGTTATAGATGTGTATTTATAATTATGTTGAAATCTATCTGTGATTATCTGAAGAATCTTTAACTAGAATCTATTTCTTAATATTGTGAATAATTTCAAAGAAACAACCAATTGCTGCAAAATGTCATTATCTGCTGTTTTCACAGCTGCGTGATGAGCTAGGCTAATCACCTACTGTCTTCTGGGATGAGGTTTACACCCTTGTCCTAACTAACACTGTTCACCAATGACACAACATCCTTTCATTGATGAGACTAGCATCGATCACTATCGTAATTTAATGCATTTGTTTGATCCTCTAGATTTTTTACAAACCATAATCCCATTAATTCATCTGTGATTGTTATTACAAGAGTTTACTTTCCCCTTCAATGTTTGTTACAAATCTTTAACTTGTCTGTCCTTGGACGTTTCTTATCAAACTATCTCTAACAAATATTTTTGCAGCAGTTGTGTGCAAGACTTCCTTTTGCCTCAGATTAACCCCATTCTCAACAGTATCATTGTGTCTCACCTAAATGCTGGAACAGGCTTTTAATTCTGTTCAACCACTTGTCAGCCATTTTCTGCAGGGCAAGAGGGATAGCTTAGCTGCCAGCCATTTTGTATCTCGCAAATATGGGCATCCCTAACAGTCAGCCACTGAACATATTTACTGATAATGTATTTTTATTAGTAAAAGGAAAATTAAAAACAAACTATTTGACAATTTGCATTTATCATAAACAGCAGAAAAACAACCACTTTTGAAGCGATAATTTTTAAAGACACTCAAACCCCGTGAAGTATTATCCCTTTCTTCACTCACTAATTTCTTCCTCAACTCTCTTCCTTGAGACACACAGGTACATGTTAATTCACTGCTCTCTCCTCACTGAACTGTAAGAAAAGCTCAGGATTTTTCCCAAATACTTTGTCTACTTTTAAGCAGATAAACAGCACATATGATAGCACAAGTCTTTTGCTTCTGACCTCTGGCCTGTCTTTCTCTAAGTCATAAAGTCTCAACTTCAGTAAGCACATCAGCAATTATCTTATGATGTAATTTGTCTGTGCAGTTAGCTGAAGTCATATGATTCCTTGGAAATGCTGTTTTGATCCCTTGCAGAAGAAAGAGTTTCAGTCCATTTCTAAACAAAACATCACCTACACAGGACTAAAAATGAAAAACCTGATTGGCTCTATTTAGACTCCTAAATCCCAAAATATAATAACTTATAGGGCTGCACATTGGCTCAGTATTCAACACTGCTGCCTCACAGTGCCAGGGTCTTGGGTTCAATTCCAACCTTGAGCATCTGTCCGTGTGTTGAGTTTGCACATTCTCCCTGTGTCTGTATGGGTTTCCTACAGCTGCTCCAGTTTCCTTGCACAGTCCAAAGATGTGCAGGTTAGGTGGATTGACCATACTAAATTGCCCATAGTGACCAGGGATGTGTAGGGATTCTATGATGAGAAATCTTCATCACATAAAATTCCAGATCCAGTTCCTGATCTGAGCTCATTCTATAAATCTCAGTAGTTCAGTTTCTACAATTTGTTTCTCTGTCTACATACTGAAAGGAAAAAATAAATTAGTGATGTGGAGTCCCTCACAAACCTACTATTCATTGAGACTGAGTAGAAAGTATGAATGTGTGGCTTTGTCTGAGAATGTGAGTGGCCTTACATTGTTAGGTTGATCACAGCCAAATAGCTGATGGAAGTGCTATCTATCTTTACACATGAAAAATGTCCACTTAAATTGGATACCAAGTGAAAACCATGTGAAAGAATCATGAGTCAGCATTCTCAGCTAAGAACAAGAGAAATCTAGGGCAAAAGTAGAAAGCAAATAATTTTTCTTTTGTTTTATTTACATTCTTTACTTTTGTATACTCTACATCTAATGTCCGTCAATTTATCCAACACAATTTGTTAACCTATTGTGTGCAATGCTCTATTTCTGTTTTCTCATGCAGAGCCCAGCAAAAGGATTTGAAACTCAAGGATCCCTCGTAGCGGTGGAAGAGTAAGGTATAGACTTTATTTCTGAAGAACTAAGTACAGTGTGTCACAACCATCATTATGTTACAATTGTTATCTAAGAGGAAAATTGTTCTTCATGATATATTTTTCTTTTTCAGGTTTGAAGTCCTCCGTGAAAGAGGAAAGCTCTTCTAACCAGTTGCTGATTAGGAGTGATGGTCTAGTTGCTACAGAATTATGTTGCAATGTATTTCCAAAGATTTGTACCTGATGTGGAAACTGTTGAAATTGGTGAAAGTCTTTAGTTTTTCAACTGCCCAAGCAGTGGCGATAAATATTTACAACATTAACAGGAGTATCTGAGAAACCGAGTGAGATAGAACATGTGGCAGTCTTTTCTTTTGTACTGATGTGCTAGGCTCCCCCTTTATTGGGAATGGAGTTATTTGTGGAACCTCTGCCTCAGTAAGTTGTTTGATTTTTGACCCCAAACATGATGGCTGTGGCAGGACTGCAGATTTTAGATCTGATCCATTGATTGTATAATCACATAGCTCTATTAATTGCTGCTTATGCTGTTTGGTACAGAAGTAGTCCTGTTTTGTAGCTTCACCAGGTTGACACT
Organism: Chiloscyllium plagiosum; assembly: GCF_037043375.1. Taxonomy (NCBI): domain Eukaryota; kingdom Metazoa; phylum Chordata; class Chondrichthyes; order Orectolobiformes; family Hemiscylliidae; genus Chiloscyllium; species Chiloscyllium plagiosum. The sequence continues at coordinate 94,840,543 of NW_028270145.1, read as the reverse complement.
TCAGTTTTAGGCACGGTGCTGCTCCTGACGTGCCTTCCTGCGCTCCCTATTGAACTAATGTTGATCCTCTGGCTTCATGTTTAAACGCTGTGTGGTGAAATGTGAGAGTGGGAGTTGTACAAGGTCATAAAGTTGCACATTGTGTTTGAGTACAATTCTACAGCTGCTGACGGCCTACAGTGTCTCAAGGATACTGAGTCTTGAGTTGCTCTATCTGTTCAAATTTAACTCAGTGATAGTGCCACAAAACACAATGTGGAGCATTCTCAATGTGAAGGACATTTTCTCCACAAGGTCCAAGCCATGTGGTCTCTCTTGCCAATTTAGTACGATTGGTAAGGACTAAATTCAAACTGGATGGGAGGTTGGTATTTTTTGGAGGTATAAATTAAACCGATTGGCCTAATTTGAATCTGTTTTTGTCTCCAGGCAACCACTACACTGACTGCTTGATCACATGCTACATTTGTATCTTGTTGAGAACACTTAGTGTTGTCAGGTAGTTCTACTAGCTTTTAACTCTCTAAAAGGTACAGAACACTCACATCTTCATAACACCTCCACCCTTAAGAAAAAAAGAACCATCACAATGAAAAGATGGCTTCATTTTATCTTCTATTTTTTAAATACATTACCCTAACAGATAACTTTAATATAAGTTCACCTTAACCTCTTACCATATACCTATGTATATATACATTAAATAAATACAAATTTCATTTAAACTTTACCAGTTAACTTCATGAAAACGCATCTATGATTACATTCTTACAACCTGCAGCATGTATGCTTTTGAAATTAAAAGTCTGTAACATAAGACTCCAACAAAATAGTCTCATATTCTGTCTTTAAAGCATTCTAAAAATGTAAGAGGATTATGATCTGTGTACACAACTGTCTCTGACACATTGTTCATGACATACACATTATAATGTTGTAAGGCCAGCACCAAACTCAACAGTTATTTTCCGATGGTGGAGTATTTCCTTTGGTGGATGTTGATCTTCTTCGAAAAGTAACCAATTGGCAGTTCCATCCCATCCTCATCTTCCTGTAGGAGTACAGCTCCAATGCTAATGTCACTAGCATCAACGACAACTTTAAGAGGTTTTGAAAAGTTTGGTGGAGCTAAAACTGGTTTAGTGGTTAATATGACTTTCAAGTGGTCGAATGCCTCCTGGCATGGTTCTGTCCACCGAAACTTTGTATTCTTCTTCTTCTTCTTCAGCAAATCCATTGAGTCCTAAGAATTGAAGCACCTCTTTCTTTGAGGTTGATTGTGGAAATTCCTCGGTGGCCTTCGTCTTTGCGTTCCATGGGGTTAACCTTCCATGACTGATGTTCTGTCCCAAGAATGTCACCTCTGCTTTCGCAAATTCAGTTTTATTTAAGTTTAACACCAGTTTTGCTTCTTGTAGTCATTCAAAGAGCTCTGCCAATTGTACCATGTGATCTTTCCAGGACTTGCTAAAGATCACTACATCGTCCAGATAGACTGTACGGTTTGTTAACCCAGCCACAACTCTGTTCATGACTCTTTGGAATGTGGCGGGTGCATTCTTCATTCCAAAGGGCATCACTTTAAACTGATATAGCCCATTTGGGGTTACAAATGCAGAAATTTATTTTGCCATCTCTGACAAAGTAACCAAGCATTAAGTCCAACTTGGTGATGTAACTGGCTTGTCCGACTTTCTCAATACACTCCTCCAATCTAGGAATTGGATATAAGTCTGAATTTGTAACGGCCTTGACTTTCCGATGATCCACCAGAATCGTTGAGTCCCATCTGGTTTGGGAACTAAGATGATCGGCGAACTCCACTCGCTCTGGCTTGGTTCGATGATGGATTCCACCTCCATCTGGACCTGTCTGGTTTTGAAAGGATTAAGTTGATAGGGGTGTTGTTTTATTAGAGACGTATTCAATGTGTCTACTTCATGTACAATAACATCAGTCCTCCTCATCTGATTCTGACATATGTCCTTATACTGCAGTAACAAATCTTTCAATTCTGTTGTATGCTCCTGAGACAGATAGTTTACTAACCTATCCCATTTCTCCAGGACTTCTTTATTTTTTAACCTATTTTGAGGCCCCTCAAAATCCACATAATCTGGATTTGATGCCTCACTTTGTGGAGCAGTAACTAACACCTGTTTCTCCAATTCTTTCCCTTTCGTAATACACAGTTTCAACATGTTCACATGACATACCTGATACCTTTCTTTTCTATCTGGCATTCTTAATGGATAGTTCACCTGACTCAAGTTTTTCTCGATTTGCTAAGAACCACTAAACCTGGCTTTGAAGGGATCTCCTATCACTGGTAACAGTACTTTTCAGTCATCCCCTTGGGAAAACATCCGAGTCTCAGAGCCTTTATCGGCCACCTGCTTCATTCTACACTGTGGAGAAAGTGAGGTCTGCAGATGCTGGAGATCAGAGCTGAAAATGTGTTGCTGGAACAGCGCAGCAGGTCAGGCAGCATCCAGGGAACAGGAGAATCGACGTTTCGGGCATAAGCCCGAAGAAGAAGGGCTTCCTGAAGAAGGGCTTATGCCCGAAACGTCGATTCTCCTGTTCCCTGGATGCTGCCTGACCTGCTGCACTGTTCCAGCAACACATTTTCAGCTCATTCTACACTGTGCCCTCTTTAGGTGCTGTTTAGCTAACTCACCTACTCGATTTAATCTCTCCCTCACTTCCGATACATAATCCAAGTGTGAAATTTCCAACTTTGGTCCTGTCAATTTTTCTTTAGTTAAATTCAAAAGGCCTCTCACTTCATGACCAAGTATTAGCTCAAAGGGAGTGAACTGAGTAGATTTATTTGGGGCATCTCTAATGACAAACAATATGAATGGGATACTTTATCCCAATCATTCGGGTAATCCTGACAGTACGCTCTCAACATGGTCTTCAAGGTCTGATGTCACCTTTCTAAAGCTCCCTGGGATTCAGGATGTTACGTACTAGATTTAAAGTGCTGTATACCTTAAGCTATCCATAACCTCCTTAAACAGCCGAGCAATAAAATTTGACCCTGGGTCTGATTGAATCTCTCTGGGTAGCCCATACTGTATGAAGAAAGCTAGTAACTCCTCTCCCACCTTTTTTTGCTATGACACGCCATAATGGAATTGCCTCTGAAAATCTGGTAGACACATCCATTATGGTTAACAAGTACTGGTTCCCACTTTTAGTTCTTGGGAGGGGGCCTACACAATCAATTATAATCCACGTGAAAGGCTCTTCAAAAGCGGGAGCTGGCAACAAAAGTGCTGGTTTTATTCCCGCCTGTGGCTTACCTACCATTTGGCATGTGCAATCCAGACAATAAAAACGTTTTTGTACCTTAGCCTGAGTCTTTTGTACCATAGGTGACCTCTTACAGGTAATTCATGTGCTACCTGTAACACCTCTTGTCTGTATGCTACCGGCAACACAATCTGGTGCACTTCGGCCCATTTCTCCTCTGCACTAACTTGCCATGGTCTCCATTTCCAACGTACGATTATATCTTTCAGATAATAACCCTTTGGAATATTGTCTGCCTGGTTTTTGTAGTGCGATATATCTTTTATCATCTTGCCTTGCTATTGCTAGTCTCATAGTCTTTCAGGAGTAAACACTTCTGTATGACTCTGAGTTTGTTCAGGTTTTTTTCTGCACCATTACATCAAACAGGGTATCTGCTAACTGAACCTCAACTCCTTCATCTTTCTCTTTACTTTTCACCTCGTGCTTTGATAGTGGGATTTGGTTACCACACAGTCTGGGAAAATACCAGGATATTTCTGTTTTAACTCCTTAGTTTCTTGGTCTTCCTTGGGCTTCTCCACAACAAGGGTGTCATTCCCTTGGATCCTGTCAAATCATTCCCAAGAACAAACTGAATTCCTAGAATTGACACGCTGTCAATCACTCCCACTGTTACTTCCCTAGTCCTGAGTTGGCACTCCAACCTGATCTTACATAGGGGAATGCTAAATTTCTGTCCATCTATCCCACAACTTACCACACTCTCAGGTAATAGGTCAGAAAGAGTGCATATTCGCTCATCTCTTACTATCAGCCACTGGTTAAATCCTGTATCTCTCAAATTATAACTTCTTGTCTTTCTCCTCCTGTTCTTTCTGAGTAAACTTTATCCACAGAAACAAATTCTTTGTAGAGTTCAGGTACTAACCCCATACCCAGCCCCTGCCTAGGCTGTGCACGCTTCTGCAACTCCTCGGCTCTTCTTTTAGGGTCTCCTTTACAACCTTCACTAATGTCACTGGCTTACCTTCTTTTACCACATCTTTTCCCACAGTGCCTCTCTTTAATGACCAGCATTGTGACTTTATGTGTCCCACTGTCTGGCAGTGAAAACACATTTTCCCAGTGCCCTTCTGAAACCACCAGCTCTGTAATTTCCTGTGTCCTACTTCATTATGGTAAAACACCTCAGGCCTTTAATCTCCTGTCCACTCTTGGGCTTCTTTAACCTGTGGTAAATTCTTACCAGTGTTCTCTATTCTTAGTTTCGTAGTGGGGGATCTCCCCTTCTCCTAACTTCTATCCCTCACAGGATGAAATTATGGCTGGAAGCTTGTCTTACACACAAACATGTACTCATGTGCTAATTCTGCTGCCTTTCTCACGCCCCAAACTTTCTGTTCCTCGACATGAATTCCTGCCATCTCTGGAAGAGAGTTTCTAAACTCCTCCATCAGAATAATCTCTCGTACGACCTCAACGGTCCAATCTATTTTTAAACATGCAGCCATCAATCAAAATGACTATGTTTAATTCTTTCAAACTCAACATATGCCTGACTTGGTTCTTCCTTTGTGTTTCTGAACTGCTGTCCATATGCTTCTGGTGCCAATTCATAAGCACTTAAAATACCCTGTTTAATCTCTACAAAATCTCTAGACACCTCATCTGATAGTGCATCAAATACCTCAGGAACTCTGCCTCCCAGTTTAGTCTGAACTAGTATTACCCATAAATCCTTGGACCACTCCATCTGCCTAGCCAATTTTTCAAATGTAATCAAGAAGGCGTCAACATCTTTCTCACTAAAATGTGGCAGAGTTTTGACATATTTATATATATCATTACCTTCTCTTTTAATCTCCAAGCTGTTAGCTTGACTTTGTGACTAAGTCACAACTTCTCAAGTTCAAATTCTCTCTCTCTCTTTCTCTATCTTCTCTCTCTCTTTCTCTCTCCCTTTCTTCTCTCTCTCTTTCTCACTCTGTTTCTACTCTCTCTTTGCTCAGCCAAGAACCTTCTCTCGCTCTCTTTTTCCTCTCTCTCTTCTTTTCCTCTCTCTTTCTTTTTTTCTCTCCCTCCCTCATTTCCTCTCTCTGTCCCTCTTTATTTATCTTCTAACTCCATTTTCCTCAATTGTAATTTAAGTTTTTCTGTCCCTACTGCACTTGTCTGTTTCTCTGATACACCTAAGTGTAACTCCCTTACAAATTCAGTTATACATTTGTCCATGGTTAAACCCAAGTCTAACTTATTTGCTAATTCTAAAAGCATGGCCTTTTTCTTTCTTTCTAAACTTTCTTGACAAATTTGAGAATCATCTTCAAATCCCAGAAACTCTTTAGCAATTTTAAGAGTTATTTCTCTCTCTTTTAATTTAATCGACCAGAAGTCACTAAAATTAAACAAATTGCCTCACCTACATTTTATTTAAAGATCTAGGACACTAATCTGCAAGTGTTTAAATCTGCTAGGATTTTCTGTACCCCCAATATATTTAAATCTGTCTAAACCAATTCAAATGCCAACGACGAGCCCCCAAACTGTTAAGACATGGGGTAACCCTCCAGCTCAATTATAACCAGCAACACAGAAAAGATTTATCCCATGCAGTAGTCTGTGAAAATCCGAGAGACCAAGAAGTATTTAAAGAAAAATTAACAGCTTTATTTCTTAAAATATAACAGAGAATAATTAACTAACAACTATTTACAACTCCTTCCTCTAACCTATCTTTTACTTTCTCATCTACAATACTGGTCCAATAAAAATCCCAATTATGATTTACAAAACAAGACTTCTTATCAGAAAACCAGGCAGTTTTTTGTTCTTCTCTGTATTCTGGTGTTCTTTTCTTCTTCTTGGGGATTCTTCTTCACAGGTTACTGATCAATAAAGGTACCTTTAAGAGCGCTATTTCTTGGGCAGTCTTTACATGCTGGTGGCTTGGCAGTTCTCCCAACTGTTCAATTTTCTCTAGTATTATACCCCAAAGCATTGGATTGTGTCATTGGCTTCTAAGATTGTCAATATACTAAATTCAAACTGGATTGGAGTTTGGTATTTTTTGGGGTAAAGTTTAAACTGATTGGCCTAATTCGAATCTGTCTTTGTCTCCAGGCCACCAGCTACCCTAACTGCTGGCCCAATGCTACATCCTATCTTGTTGAGAACACTAGGTGCTATCAGGTAATTCTCCTAGCCTTTAACTCTCTTACAGGTACAATACACCCACATCTTCATAACATTTGGGTCTAGACTCACATAAAAACTAGGTAAGGATGGCAGTTTTCCTTTCCTAAAGTACGTTAGTGAACAAGTGGTTTCTTACCACAATCAGCAATGGTGGTACTGTCATCATAAGACTTTTAACTTTTGATAATTATTATTTAATTCAAATTCCACCATCCACTGTGGCAGGAAACAAACCCAAGTACCCAACAACCATCCCCCTATGCTTCCCCTCCCCTTGAATATTGGTGTTAAGCCAAGTGTCTTCAGCATATTTTTAACCACGTGTCAGCAAGAAAGCAATTATTCCTTTATATGGAAGTCTGTCAAAGCAACAGATCATTTGGTAAGTGAGATTGACAATTTGAGGAAAAATGTCTTAGTGCAGTCTTTGCTGTGAATGCATAATGCTCTATATGAAAAAATACTATTCTGATGCAAATAATGAATACAGTAAATACTTAAAGAAAAATGAGGATTTGCTGGAGAAACTCAACAGAATTAACATTTCAAGTCTGGTGACCCTTAATTGGAATGGAATCTGATGAAAAGTCACTGGCTTTGAAACACTAACTCTATTTTCTCCCAACAGATGTTGCCAAATCTACTGAGCTTTTCCAGCAATTTCTGTTTTTGTTTCAGATCTGCAGCTCTTTGTTTTATTTTAGTAAATGTTTGAACTCTGTGATTCCATTTCCACAAGTTCTGCACCAGATTGAAGAGCTGTTTGAGAGGTGTTTCACATGATTATCACTTTTTACCTCTTACAGCTGATTATGGAATGGATTGTTTTGTCAAAACAAGTGGCACTTGTGCCATTTCTAAAGAGTGGAATGGTTGTTAAGAATAGCACAAGGAATATAAGATTCATACAAACATCAATTTAATTGATTTACTGATTGTGTTGAATTTATCAAGAACAAACAAAAAGAACTAAGAACAAACACCTAAGAAAATTACAGTATAGGAACAGGCCCTTCAGCCCTCGAAGCCTGCACCGATCCAGATCCTTTACCTAAACCTGTCGCCTATTTTCTAAGGGTCTGTATCTCTCTGCTCTCTGCCCATTCATGTATCTGTCTAGATACATCTTAAATGATGCTATCGCACCGCCTCTATAACCTCCGCTGGCCACGTGTTCCAGGCACCCACCACCCTCTGCGTAACGAACTTTCCACGCATAACTCCTCAAACTTTGCCCCTCTCACCTTGAACTCATAATACCTTGTAATTGAATCCACAATCTTGGAAAAAGATTCTTGCTATTCACCCTGTCTATACCTCACATGATTTTGCAGACCTCAATCAGGTCCTCCCTCAACCTCCATCTTTCTAATGAAAATAATCCTAATATATTCAACCTCCCTTCATAGCTAGCTCCCTCCATACCAGGCAACATCCTGGTGAACATGCTCTGCACCCTCTCCAAAGCATCCACATCATTTTGGTAATGGGGCGACCAGAACTGTATACAGTGTTCCAAATATGGCCAAGCCAAAGTTTTATACAACTATAACATGACCTGCCAACTTTTGTACTCAATACCCCTTCCAATGAAGGAAAGCATGCCACATGCCTTCTTGACCACTCTATCAACCTGTGTTGCCACCTTTAGAGTACAATGGACCTGAACACCCAGATCTCTTTGTACATCAATTTTCCCCAGGGCTTTTCTATTTACTGTATAGTTCACTCTTGAATGGGATCTTCCAAAATGCATCACCTCGCATTTGCCTGGATTGAATTTCTATCTACCATTTCTCCACCCAACTCTCTAATATATCTATATTCTGCTGTATTTCCTGACATTACTTTTCACTATCTGCTACTCTACCAATCTTAGTGTCATCTGCAAACTTGCTCATCAGACCACCTATACCTTTCTCCAGATCATTTATGTATATCACAAACAACAGTGGTCCCAGCACAGATCCCTGTGGAACACCACTGGTTACTGTTCTCCATTTTGAGAAATTCCCTTCCACTCATAGAGGTTTATAAAATCATGAGGGGCCTGGATTGGATAAATAGATAAAATCTTTTCCCTGGGGTGGGCGAGTCCATAACTAGAGGGCACAGGTTTAGGGTGAGAGGAGAAAGATATAAAAGAGACTTAAGGGGCACTTTTTCACGCAGGGGTTGTACATGTATGGAATGAGCTGCCAGAGAAAGTGTTGGAGGCTGGTACAATTACAACATTTATAAGGCATCTGGATAGGTATATGAATAGGAAGAGTTTGGAGGGATATGGGCCAGATGCTGGCAAGTGGGACTAGATTGGGTTGGGATATCTGGTCAGCATGGATGAGTTAGTCTGTTTCCGTGCTGTATATCTCCATGACTCTATGATTGTCTGACAGATGTCAGAGATAATTTCTTTACTCAGAAAGTAGTAGGGGCGTAGAATGCACTGCCTGCAAAAATAGGAGATTTGCAAAATTTAAGGGCAATTAAATGGACATTGGATGAACATATGGATAGATGGGCTATAGATTGATTGCACAGGTTGGTGCAATATCGAGGGCTGAACAGCCTGCACTGCGCTGTAATGTTCTATGTTCTATATCCTATGACTTGACTCCACAACAAATCAAAGTCATTGAAGCTGATGACTGGAAAAGATTCCTCAATGATTTGGAAGTTGACATGAAGTCAAACAATGCAGGCTGCAGACTCAGAGAAGAGAAAAATCAAGGTGCCATATTAACTGTAGGATATTTAAACATTGTTGCTGATGTTGCAAAAATGCTAAACAATTATCTGGTCAATAAGGAGGTGATCACACAACTCATTCCTGCCTCAGTAATGCGGTGGTCTACTTGCAAAATTTCTCGACGCTTGCAGAACTACCTGAAATCCAAGACAAAGGCTTTGTTATACTGAATGTCAGAATGCCTCCTCCAGGTTTAAAAATCGGTGGTGCAGCAGAGCATACAAATGAGGCAGTTTCTGCTGTTGAGGATAAGTTATCATAGATTCAGTCAACAACCTATACTCACAACAAATCAGGAGGGGCCACAGCTCTGTCTAAGCATAAGGACTTGCTACAATTGAAGGCTAATACACATGGGTGTATCTTGTTTATCTCAAACTGGAGAAGAAGGCCAGTTGGCATTAAGCCTCCCAAAACATGAACATACACAGACCATCAAATGGCTTCAATCTATCTATCTGTCAAACCAATATGTTAATCCAAATGTGAGATAAATCTAAATAGAACATAGAACATTACAGCGCAGTATTGGCCCTTTAGCCCTTGGTGTTGTGCCCGACCTGTGGAACCAATCTGAAGCCTATCTATCCCACACTATTCCATTTTCATCCATATGTTTATCCAATGATCATTTAAATGCCCATAAAGTTGGTGACTATTGTTGCAGGCAGTGTGTTCCACTCCCCCACTGCTCTCTGAGTAAAGAAACTATCTCTGACATCTGTCCTATATCTATCAGCCCCCAATTTAAAGCTATGTGCTAGCTATCTCCATCAGAGGAAAAAGGCTCTCACTGTCCACCCTATTTAACCATCTGATTATCTTAAACGTCTCAGTTAAGTCACCTCTCAACCTTCTTCTCTCTAACGAAAACAGTACCCATTCCCTCAGTCTTTCCACATAAGATCTTCCCTCCATACCAGGCAACATCCTAGTAAATCTCCTCTGCACACTTTCCAAAGCTTCCACATCCTTCCTAAAATGCGGTGATCAGATCTGCACGCAGTACTCCAAGTGCAAGTAATTACCAGAACTTGGTCACCAAGCCCACACTATTTCATGGAAGGCAGGAGAACCCAGAGAAGCCTTGGTAATAATTGGATATGATGTATATGTTACACTTCTGTATCCTTAAATTCAACAGTTTAACTGGAAGTGGAAGCAAATATCAGTGAAGAAGGCCTCAGTCAGGGATGCACCACAGTAACTGCAAGGTTTGAGAGGTAGATAGTAATTTGACTAATAGGAGTTAGGGAAACGGAAGTCTTCCTTTGGGGGTCAAATGTAGAATGTCAGCTCCTCTTGGCCCACAAGCAGTTCTGTGAAAGAAACATAAAGTCAGCAGTTAGTCACAGAGGTCTACAGCACAGAAGCAAAGGCCATTCAGCCCACCAAGTCTGTGCCAGTCAAAAACAGCCTATTCTGAATATTCTAACCCCATTTTCAAGCATTTTCCCATAGCAATCCCTGTCTTGGTATCACAAGTATACAGCTAAATACTTCCAACATATTATGGGGGTTTCTGCCACCCTTACAGGCAGTGAGATCCACATTCTCAACACCCTCTGGGTAAAATAAAATCTTCATAATTCCTCTAAACCTCCTTAACCCATGCACCTGGTTATTGATCCCTCCACCAAAAGAAGACATTACTTCCTATCTACCCTGTCTATGCCTGTCCTAATTTTATATATCTCAATCATTTGCCCTCCAGTTTCCTCTGATCTAAAGGAAACAACCTGAACTGCTCAATCTCTCTTCATAACTACAACTCTCCAGTCCAAGCAAAATCCTGATTAATCCGCTCTGCACCCTATAACTCCTATACTGTGGATTCCAGAAGTGCACACAATACTCTAGCAATGGCCTAACCAATGTTTTATACAATTACACCATAATCTCCATACTCTTAGACTCCATGCCTGAGCTCATAAAGGCAAGTACCTCATTTGCCTTCTTAACCATTTTATTACTTGTCCTGCTACTTTGAGGGACCAGTGGACTTGCACACCAAAATTACTTTCACTCTTGGTACTTTCAAGGATCCGACTATTTATCATTCATTTCTTTGCCTTCTTTGTCCTGCCCAAATGCATCACCGCACACTTAACCATATTGAATTACATTTGCCACTGATCAGTCCATCTGACGAGCCTGTCCATAGCCTCCTGAAATCTATCCTTCTCAACAGGCTTAGGTTTAGGTTTATTGTCACATGTACTCACATGAGTACACTGAAAAATTTACAAGTTGCCACTTATGGCACCATCTTAGATACAAGGTACAGAATCTTAGGTACAAAGCAAGAAAATTAAGAAACAGAGTTAAAAATTTAAATGTTACAGTTCTTAGCAAAATGTAGAAAAACAAAGATACACAGTGAATAATTCAACATTACTGTCCACAGCCTGCCCTGCTTTGGGCTCATCCTTGTCCTACTGCCACCCTGGACTGCCTGCCCTCCCCCACTGCAGCCTGTCCCTGCTCCACTACCGGCCACCTCAGAATGTCCCTGCTCTCACCGCCGGCTGCAGTGGGGGCTGTATGTCCCTGCTCTCACCGCTGGCTGCAGTGGGGGCTGTATGTCCCTGCTCTCACCGCTGGCTGCAGTGGGGGCTGTATGTCCCTGCTCTCACCGCTGGCTGCAGTGGGGGCTGTATGTCCCTGCTCTCACTGCCGGCTGCAGTGGGGGCTGTATGTCCCTGCTCTCACCGCTGGCTGCAGTGGGGGCTGTATGTCCCTGCTCTCACCGCTGGCTGCAGTGGGGGCTGTATGTCCCTGCTCTCACCGCTGGCTGCAGTGGGGGCTGTATGTCCCTGCTCTCACCGCTGGCTGCAGTGGGGGCTGTATGTCCCTGCTCTCACCGCTAGCTGCAGTGGGGGCTGTATGTCCCGGCTCTCACCGCTGGCTGCAGTGGGAGCTGTATGTCCCTGCTCTCACCGCTGGCTGCAGTGGGAGCTGTATGTCCCTGCTCTCACCGCCGCCTCAGGATGACTGCCACTGATATCAGAGACGTCTCTTGCTGCCATGTTGACCTTGTCCTGCCCACGCTGGTTCAATACCCTCTGTGCTGCACAAATCTGCACCTCACAAAAGGTAACTACATTAAACTAAGGAAAAAAGTAGTGCACAAACGAAAAAAAAATGTAAAAGTGGCCGGAGCAGACAAGCTCTGAGCAGGAGCCTGCACACTGTACTGCTACTCCACCACCATCTTGGAAAGGTTTCAGAAAAGGAAAAACATTGTGAAAACCATGGACAGGATGGAAAAGTGATGGTCACAAAGTGAGGAAATCACTATGAACCACCAATTTTTGTACCCTCTGCAAATTTACTGGTCATTACTTCTACATTCAAGTCTAAGTAATTTATATATCTAACAATCAGTAAGGACCTCAATGATTCCTGTGGAACTCCACTGGACACAGGAATCCAGTAAGAAAAACACCCCTGGAGCTGGCCTGGCTTTTGTTGGCAGGTCTCCAATTCCTGGGAAATCTGTGTAGCAGTGAATATTATGTTACACGTGTGGTATCCTTATTTAATTATGCCATTTAAGTGTCATGCCTCTTTCTTTTCTAGAAAGGGGGATGTCAGACCTAGAGGTATTATCACAAGATCATTAATCCAGAGACCCACGTAATGTTGTGGGGTCCTAGGTTTAAATCCTAGATTCATAGCAGGTGATAGAATTTGAATTCACTACATAATATCTGGGATTATGAGCTGAACAGAGGATACGATTCCAAATATTTTATGTAATCAATCAATATTCAGAATTTGTTAAACAATTTGTAGGAAAGAAAACATTGTCAGCAGTAAATTTACATCTCTTTTAAAACAATTTTTATTTTGCTAACCAATTTATTGAACATGAACAAGTCTTCAGTTCACCAATGTCTTTTTTGTCAAGGTAAGATATACATGTAAGTAGACATTTCTACTTAATTTATACATATGGCCTTCAGACTGCAATGATAGGATTTCAATGTCTAGATGTATTTTCTAAATTGTCGGGTGAACCTGTGCTGCAGAATGCCAGCTGCATGTTACTCACCTATTTTTAGCCACTCTCTGGCCTAGATTGGCTTCTGGAGTTAAGCTGTTCAGCTTCAAGTCTGCATTCACTGTGCATCAATATGAGTCCCTCATAGTATTAATTTTTATTTTTTGTAAATTGCTGGTCACTAACTAAATTTCATTTTAATTGCATTGAACGACATGTGCAGAGATTCATCTGGTCTATAACCAGGCGGCATAGTGCTTTCTGACAGCGCCAGGCACCTGGGTTCGATTCCAGCCTCTGGCAACTGCCTGTGTGGAGTTTGCACATTCTTCCCGTGTCGGTGTGGGTTTCCTCCTGGTGCTCTGGTTTCCTCCCCCATTTCAAAAATGTGCACGTAAGTGGATTGGCCATGCTAAATTGCTTTGTTGTGACCAGGGATGTTCTGTCTAGGTGGCTTAACCCTGGGAAATGGCTACAGAGATAGGGTTTGGGTGTGGATCAGGGTGGGATGCTCTTTGAAGGGCTAGTGTGGATTCGATGGGCTGAATGTGTGGTGCTGGAAAAGCACAGCAGGTTAGGCAGCGTCCAAGGAGCAGGAGAATCAATGTTTCAGGCAAAAGCCCTTCATCATTCACCCTGCTGAAGAGCTTTTGCTCGAAACATCGATTTTCCTGCTCCTTGGATGCTGCCTGACCTGCAGTGCTTTTCTAGCACCACACTCTCGACTCTAATCTCCAGCATCTGCAGTCCTCACTTTTGCCTCGATGGGCTGAATGGCCTGATCCATACTGTAGGGATTCTATGATACTGGCATCATTTTATTCAACTCATTACTAAAAGAAAACTGATTTTTATTTAACATGCATACTTTTGGTTTGTCAGGCTAGTTTACTTACATTCTAGCTTCCCTTTCTTATCAGTTTTTATTTTTATTCTTATTCCCTTTCTATTCCTCCATTCTTTTCTGAATTTTAAAATCCTCCCAATCCCCAGGTCTACCACTGTTTTGACAGCACACGAAGTCTCTTCCTTTGGTCTTTATCTCCTCTTGTTAGACTTGTTTTGACCATGTTTCTTGTGTCTTCATTCCTCAAAGGAAAATATAAATAAATTCAAATTGATTTTTTTGAATGTTTGCCTTTATCTCTCAACATCATAAACATTAAACTAGTTTCTAATTTAATTTAGGAGGAGAAAGTGAGGACTGCAGATGCTGGAGATCAGAGCTGAAAACGTGTTGCTGGAAAAGCGCAGCAGGTCAGGCAGCATCCAAGGAACAGGAGAATTGACGTTTCGGGCATAAGCTCTTCTTCAGGAATGAGGAAAGTGTGTCCAGCAGGCTAAGATAAAAGGTAGGGAGGAGGGACTTGGGGGAGGGGTGTTGGAATTGCGATAGGTGGAGGGAGGTCAAGGTGAGGGTGATAGGCCGGAGTGGGGTGGGGGCGGAGAGGTCAGGAAGAAGATTGCAGGTTAGGAAGGCGGTGCTGAGTTCAAGGTGACTGAGACAAGGTGGGGGGAGGGGAAATGAGGAAACTGGAGAAATCTGCAACACCTTTTCAGCTCTAATTTAATTTAGCCAACTTCATACCTATGCAATTACTTGGTTCAGTATTAAGAACCTAGCTTTGGCTTCTACTAAATAAATCATAAACTCAGTGAGAAACCTTTATCAGTTTTGATCACATTTTCCCAAAGGAGTCTCTACTGCAAGGTTATTAATTAACCTCATCACAAAATACAAATAAAAGATAATTTGTTCCCTCACTAGCTCCTTGTCATATTGATCTTGAAAACTGAGACTCACACATGTGTGCACTTAAAAATAAGAACACTATTAACGAACTAAAACTCACTGGAACTAAATTAATTCTAATGTTAATGTCTACAATAATAAAACAAAGACAACAAATGGAAGCAAGGGACCAGTCATTTGCCCTCTCAAACCTGATCCAATTCTCCATGATAAGATCATGGCTGATGTGATTATGGTCTTAACTCCATTTTCCTGCCTGCTCTCCATAACCATTAGCTTACTTGTTTATCCAAAATCTATCTTATATGTCTTTGAACATATTTAAAACCCAGCTGTTCCAATATAGTAGCATCCCTCAAACACAGTCCTTGGCAAAAAGATAAATTCAAACTCAAATTCTTACAGGCAGGATTCCAATCAACAAGGGAACAAGAACAAGAGCGATTTCAGGAATAGTCAGGAATTATTTACTGAAGATTGCAACCCTTCTGGTACACACACATCTTGTGACTGCTACAGCTAAAAAAAAACCTAAAAACCCTGAACTGGGAGAATTGGCTACTCCAATTCCATTGTTAAACTGTTTTAGCCTTCTAGCTCCCTAGACTCTTTGGTACCTCTGTCTTTACA
The DNA here is from genome assembly GCF_037043375.1 of Chiloscyllium plagiosum. Lineage (NCBI taxonomy): Eukaryota > Metazoa > Chordata > Chondrichthyes > Orectolobiformes > Hemiscylliidae > Chiloscyllium > Chiloscyllium plagiosum. Next base: position 94,824,946 of record NW_028270145.1, on the reverse strand, counting down.
ACCTCTCTTCAAAAAACTCCAGGACAAAATAATCTTTAAAAGTGACAGTGTTGTCACAAATTGTCAAGCCCCTCAGAATCTTACTTAATGAGATCATTCTGTGTTATTCTAAATTCCAGTGAGATAGGCCTAACCTGCTTAGTTTTTATTCATAAAATAAGCCCTACATCCCAGGAATTAGATCAGTGACTTTTTGTGAACTGTTTCCAGTATATGTATACCTCCTTAATTAAGGACACTAAAATTATACGCAACACTTACACTGGGTGTGGTCTCATCAGTACACTGCACTGTTGGAGCCAGACTTGCCTACTTTTACATGCCATTCCCCTTGCAATAACAGTCAACATTCCATTTGCTGTCCTAATTGTTCGCTGTAACCAACTGAGATTCAGATACAAAGAGACCCAGATTGATGGCTGCAGAATTTCTCGTTGTAAAGACCGAAGGGCCTGTTTCCGTGCTGTCCATTTCTATGACTCTAAGTAACATTCAAATTGACTATACTTCCGCCCAACGTAGGAAATCTCACATTCTCCCATATTATATGCCACATTTGTGCCTAATCTATCAATATCTCTTTGCAGACTGTTTGCATCCTTCTCATAACTTGCTTTTTTGTAAACCTACTTCTTGTTTTGCCAACAGATTTGGCGAGAGTCTGGTTCTTCATCTGAGTAATTAATAGAGATCACAACTATTCCGAATACTCCTTATTTGGATCTGCCTCTGGAATTAAAGAAGCTGCCTCTTACAAGCTGCCTGGTGTTTTGACAGTTCTAGAGTCAAAGAGTTATAGAGATGTACAAGCATGAAAACAGACCCTTCGGTCCAACCCGTCCATACCGACTAGATATCCCAGCCCAATCTAGTCCCACTTGCCAACACCCGGCCAATATCCCTCCAAACCCTTCCTATTCATATACCCATCCAAATGTCTCTTAAATGTTGCAATTGTACCAGCCTCCACCACATCCTCTGGCAGCTCATTCTATACACGTACCACCCTCTGCGTGAAAAAGTTGCCCCTTAGGTCTCTTTTATATCTTTCCCCTCTCACCCTAAACCTATGCCCTCTAGTTCTGGATTCCCCGACCCCAGGGAAAAGACTTTGTCTATTTATCCTATCCATGCCCCTCATAATTTTGTAAACCTCTATACGGTCACCCCTCAGCCTCTGATGTTCTAAGGAAAACAGCCCCAGCCTGTTCAGCCTCTCCCTATAGCTCAAATCCTCCAACCCTGGCAACATCCTTGTAAATCTTTTCTGAACCCTTTCAAGTTTCACAACATCTTTCCAATAGGAAGGAGACCAGAATTGCACGCAATATTCCAACAGTGGCCTAACCAATGTCTGTACAGCTGCAACATGACCTCCCAATTCCTGTACTCAATACACTGACCAATAAAGGAAAGCATACCAAACGCCACCTTCACTATCCTATCTACCTGCAACTCCACTTTCAAGGAGCTATGAACATGCACTCCAAGGTCTCTTTGTTCAGCAACACTCCCTAGGACCTTACCATTAAGTGTATAAGTCCTGCTAAGATTTGCTTTCCCAAAATGCAGCACCTTGCATTTATCTGAATTAAACTCCATCTGCCACTTCTCAGCCCATTGGCTCATCTGGTCCAGATCCTTTGTAATCTGAGGTAATTCTCTTCACTGTCCACTACACCTCCAATTTTGGTGTCATCTGCAAACTTACTAACTGTACCTCTTATGTTAACATCCAAATCATTTATGTAAATGACAAAAAGTAGAGGACCCAGCACCGATCCTTGTGACACTCCACTGGTCACAGGCCTCCAGTCTGAAAAACAACCCTCCACCACCACCCTCTGTCTTCTACCTTTGAGCCAGTTCTGTATCCAAATGGTTAGTTCTCCCTGTATTTCATGAGATCTAACCTTGCTAATCAGTCTCCTATGGGGAACCTTGTCGAACGCCTTACTGAAGTCCATATAGATTACATCTACCGCTCTGCCGTCATCAATCCTCTTTGTTACTTCTTCAAAAAACTCAATCAAGTTTGTGAGATATGATTTTCCACACACAAAGCCATGTTGACTATCCCTAGTTAGTCCTTGCCTTTCCAAATACATGTACATCTTGTCCTTCAGGTTTCCCTGCAACAACTTTCCCACCACCGAGGTCAGGCTCACTGGTCTATTGTTCCTGGCTTGTCTTTACCGCCCTTCTTAAACAGTGGCACTACGTTTACCAACCTCGAGTCTTCCGGTACCTCACCTGTGACTATCGATGATACAAATATCTCAGCAAGAGGCCCAGCAATCACTTCTCTCACTTCCCACAGAGTTCTCGGGTACACTTGATCAGGTCCTGGGGATTTATCCACCTTTACCCGTTTCAAGACATCCAGCACTTCCTCCTCTGTAATCTGGACATTTTGCAAGATGTCACTATCTATTTCCCTACAATCTATATCCTTTTCCACAGTAAATACTGACGCAAAATATTCATTTAGTATCCCCCCCATTTTCTGTGGCTCCACACAAAGGCTGCCTTGCTGATCTTTGAGGGGCCCTATTCTCTCCCTAGTTACCCTTTTGTCCTTAATATATTTGTAAAAACCCTTTGGATTCTCCTTAATTCTATTTGCCAAAGCTATCTCATGTCCCCGTTTTGCCCTCCTGATTTCTCTCTTAAGTATACTCCTACTTCCTTTATACTCTTCTAAGGATTCACTCGATCTATCCTGTCTATACCTGACATATGCTTCCTTCTTTTTCTTAACCAAACCCTCAATTTCTTTAGTCATCCAGCATTCCCTATACCTACCAGCCTTTCCTTCCACCCTGACAGGAATATACTTTCTCTGGATTCTTGTTATCTCATTTCTGAAGGCTTCCCATTTTCCAGCCGTCCCTTTACCTGCGAACATCTGCCTCCAATCAGCTTTTGAAAATTCTTGCCTAATAATGTCAAAATTGGTCTTTCTCCGATTTAGAACTTCAACTTTTAGATCTGATCTATCCTTTTCCATCACGATTTTAAAACTAATAGAATTATGGTCGCTGGCCCCAAAGTGCTCCCCCACTGACACCTCAGTCACCTATCCTGCCTTATTTCTCAAAAGTAGGTCAAGTTTTGCACCTCCGCTAATAGGTACATCCATATACTGAATCAGAAAATTGTCTTGTATGCACTTAATAAATTCCTCTCCATCTAAACCTTTAACACTATGGCAGTCCCAGTCGATGTTTGGAAAGTTAAAATCCCCTACCATAACTACCCTATTATTCTTACAGATAGCTGTTGAACAGATATTTGATGGACTGGTGGTAGTCATATCCTTCAGGCATGAACTAACTACATGATGCTATGAAGTGACAGTATTTATGGTACTTAGTGACAGCAGATCATTGTTGTTACTCTAGCTCAACAGAGAGGAGTATTGCCTACCAAACTGAACAATAATGGTGTTGCTGTGGAAGTAAAGTAAGGAGACAAAACCCAGGAAAACAAGGGTAAAATAACATATATATTGTTAGAGAGGATTTGACAGTTAATTGTCAGTCATCAATAACTGATCCATTCATCATGACAACACCTCTACCAATCAACAGTCTCCTATTTACTGTATGAGAGGAGTTAATTGCCAACTATCAATAACTGGTGCGTGTGCATTGGCATATCAGTCAGAACCCATTTCCTTATTTGTAATAGTGAATTCCACAAATACAAAACTGGATCTCAATTCTGGTGGGATAACTTGCGTTTGTGCAATATGTTTTGTGCTATATGATCAGTCTACAGTGTTTTCTATAATCTTGAAACCCAGTTCAGTAACTGCCCTGATTTGCACTGTTCATATTAAACAGTTGCAAGTCAGCTTCATTCTCTTTTTCTCCACCATATTCCATAACTTCAGGGGGAGCAATCATATTGACAGTTTTCATTTACTGTATTAATCACAACAATAAGTACAATATACAGCATTTTCAACTTAATTAAATGTCATCAAGCTCAAGGAGTGGTGTGAAGAAATATTTTACACCGAGTCACCTAAAGAGATGTTGAGCCAGGTGACCAAAAACGTGGTAAAAGAGGTGTCTTTCAAAGAAGGAGGAAAGAGAGGTGCAGAATAACGGAACACTCTTTTAAACGTGAGTTGCAAAGCAATTTCTTCTCCCAGATTAATATGTACGTCTGGAATTCTCTACCCAAGAGAACTATGGAGTCTAGACCACTGAAAGTATTTAAGGAGGAGGTTGAAACATTCTTCAAATATCAGAGAGACAAGAGCTATGGGGAGTTGGCATAAAAAAGGAATTGAAGCCTGAGGCAGATCAGCCATGATATTGTTGAATGATGCAATGCAGCATTGAGACATCGAATGGCTAACGCCTGCTCTTATTGCTTCTTTTTTATATATGTTATTTACATTATATTGTTGAAGCCCTGCAGCTGTATTTCCATTTGACTGGCAGAGAGCTTCAGATTGCTTCAAGCAGGTGTACTTGACAAACATTTGTAGAATGTCAGTTTGGCTGATTTGCTGTGGTAGTCTGATGCCAAAATGTTCTCACATTAAAGTCACACATTCTGTGTGTATGGTTATATTTCTGGTATAAATGACTTTCTCTACACTGGATGATGTGAGTAGGTGATGTTGAAAGACATTGAAGTTTTATTTAGATATATTTACATATAGTACATATTTTTATTTTTCAACAAAACAAATTCCAGTGACAACTGTTGCTGTATTCAGATCTGTTTCACTATCAAAATTGAAGTCAAACCTGTTCATCCACTTGTTCTGAGTATAGTGAGGCAGATGTTTGGCAGAGTTGAGGTACCGTATATGGCATGACAAAGATTGGCATTGCTAGTGCTCAAAAGGGTGTTGAAGATCCACTTAAAGAAAACTGCAAAAACAAAACAATTAACAATGAATGTGCAGTCTGTTTCTCAGCAGATGCATGACAAAAAATATTGATCTCTCTGAAAAGTACCAGTTGAAAGTTGCAATTTAGCAAACGGCATTAATAATAGAGGGGCACAATGCTGATGTCCTGGAATCCTTTATGGACATGAATTCTATGCTCCAGGCTGTCAAAAGAAGGGAATATAGAAAACGGAAAGAGATTCAGATAAAGAAGTTTATTCAGTGGGAGTTTGTGATGGATGAAACCATTCAGCCTTTTATGATCAATCTTTAAACTGCGACCTTTAGAAGGGATAAAAAGAAATCCTTAGTTTGCATGAAAAATGGGGAAAAGCTGCACTATTAACTTTGACTTGATGCAAGAAAAGAATTCAAAAGGAAATATAGTGGATGTTAAGGGAAGACTCCTCAAATGAATGTAAAATCACAATGGCTACCTTTATTAAAGAATGACTTTGGGAACCTGCTTTTACAAATGGCATTGAAACTTCCTAAATTACTGTACATTCCTCATTAATCTTTCATGAGACTTTACTTGGAATAATAGTATCTTCCCCTTTTTGATCAAGGTGGAATTTAGAAGCCTGGAATCATTGATTTGGTTACTGCATTGCTGGACATTTGTTGAGGTAACCGGTCTGTCCCATTCATTTTCTGAGGGCAGGGTTAATTGCAAAAAAGAGCAGGGGTTATCTATGTGTGTCTGCTCTGATTTATCAAATGATCTAAGATAGGAAGTAAAGGTAGTTTGAACTTTGTATGAGGATTGGATGAAACGGCTATAACACTGCTCAGGGTTAACACATTGTAAGTTGACTTAAGTTGTAAAGAGTAACCATGAGAGGCAGGTGTTAGGGAGAGTTGCCTGATGGGTGAAATTGTAATTTTTAACAGTCAATCTATTAGTGAGTGAAGAAACAAATCAATCATGGTGAGGTATTGGGACTTTTAGGGACAGAGAGCCCGAGTTTGGAATATTATTGAGAATTGAGATAGAACATGGGAGGAGCAGTACTCTATGCAGGGTGGCAGAAGTGGCTACTGCAGATGCTGGAGATTAGAGTCAAGATTAGAGTAATGCTGGAAAAGCACAGCAGGTCAGGCAGCATCCTAGGAGCAGGAAAATCGACATTTGCCTGAAACGTCGATTTTCCTGCTCCTTGGAAGTTGCCTGCCCTTCTGTGCTTTTCCAGCACCACTCTAATCATGACTTTATGTAGGGTGGCATGGTGGCTCAGTCATTAGCACTGCTGCCTTATTGTACCAGGAACCTGGATTTGATTCCACCCTTGACTGACTCTCTGTGTGGAGTTTATATATTCTCTTTTTGTCTATGGGAGTTTCCTCTGGGGTGTGCTCCAGTTTACTCGACAGTCCAAAAATGTGCTAAATTGCCCATAGTGTGCAGGCTAGGTGGATTAGCCATCAGAAATGCAGAATTACAGAGACATGGTAGGGGTATGAATCTGGTTGGGATGCTCTTTGGAAGGTCATGTTGACTTGATGGGATGAATGGCCTGCTTCCACACTGTAGAGGCGACTGGTAGCAGTTCTTTCTCTTGGCTCACAAGCAACACTCTAAAAACTTAGCTGAACTGTATTTTTTTTAGCTAAGAACCAGTTGCATTGAATTTTTTGGAGAACTTTTCACCACTGATGAACCACCTTTTGAAAACCTTTATGCATTCATGGAACCAAACATTCGGGATGTTGAACAAGAAAGGACAAGGCATCATTGTGACCCAAGGTCATGTGTATGGATTGTTACTCTTGCACCCAGATGGTGGAGTAGGCTGTCAGTATGGACCCATATATGTGGAGGGTCTGTAGCCGTGAGGTGCTCCTAGATGGTCCTAAAATGCATTTAATGATGGCACAGAGGGACTCACAAGCATACAGCAGTCAATTTCAGAGCATTTTTTCTCATTCATTCATGGGACATTGGTGTCACTGGCTGGCCAGCAAGTATTGCCTGTCCCTGGTTGCTCTTGAGAAGGTGCTGTTGAACTGCCTTCTTGAACTGCTGCAGTCCACATATTGTAGGTTGATCCAAAATGCCCTTAGGGAGGGAATTCCAGGATGTTGACCTAGTGACAGTGAAGGAATGGCAATGTATTTCCAGGTCAGGATGGTGAGTGTCTCGGAGAGGAAGTTTCAGGTAGTGGCGTTCCCATATATCTGATGGCCTTGTCCTTCTAGACGGAAGCGGTCATGGTTTTTGAAGGTGCTGTCTAAAGATCTTGAGTCAATTTCCATAGTGTATCTTGTAGAAAGTACACACTGCTGCTACTGAGCATCAGTGGTGGAGGGAGTGGATGTTTGTGGACGTGTTGCCAATCAAACAGGTTGTTTTCTGCTGGATGATGTCCTTGAGTGTTGGAGCTGCACTCATCCAGGCAAGTGGGGAGTCTTCCATCACCCTCCTGACTTGTACCTTGTAGATGATGAACAGGCTCTGAGGAGTCAGAATGTGAGTTACTTGCCACAATATTCCTACACTCTGACCTGCTCTTTTAGCCGCTTTGTTTATTTGACTAGTCCAGTTGAGTTTCTGGTCAATGGTAACCCCAAGGATGTTGATAGTAGGGTTCCCTAACACCATTGAATTTCAGGAGATGGTCATTTCCTGGCATTTCCTGTATGAGTGCTATTTGCCACTTGTCAGCTCAAGCCTGGATATTGTCAAGAACATATTACATTTAAACATAGCTTGCTTCAGTATTTGAAGAGTTGTGAATGATGCTGAGCATTGTACAATCATCAATGAGCATCCTCTCTTCTGGTCTTATGATGGAGGAAAGGCCATTGATGAAGTAGTTGAAGATGGTTGGCTCTTGGACACTACCCTGAGGAGCTCCTTAAGAGATGTCCTGGAGCTGAGATGACTGATGTCTAACAACTATGACCATCTTCTTATGTGCCAGATATGACTCCAACCAGTGGAAGGTTTGCCCCCTGATACCCATTGATTCCAGTTTTGCCGAGGCTATTTGATTCCATACTCGGTCGAATGCAGTCTTAGTGTCAAAGGCTGTCACTCTCACGTCACCTCTGGAATTCAGCTTTTTTGTCCATGTTTGAACCAAGGCTATAATGAGATCAGGAGTTGAGTAGCCCTGGCAGAATCCAAACTGGATGTCACTGAGTAGGTTATTGCTGAGCAGGTGCTGCTTGATAGCACTGTTGATGTAACCTTCCATCACTTTTCTGATGATTAAGAGTAGACCGATGGGCCAATAATTGGTTGGGTTGGATTTGTCTTGCTTTTTTCTGTTTTATGCAAAATGTAATAGTTATGTCCATGTCTCTTGCACCTGTGACCCCAAAGTCATACAGTAGGTTTTCTTCTTTCTCTCCCTCTGAGTAAGCCTTAGTGTAGCTCCTGTTTCTGCAGCTGGGTACAGGGAGCCTGTTGTAAGTGGACCACCTTGGCCCTGGAGGTTCGGTGGGGTAACTGTGGTGACAGTATTGGGGTGGTTGGTAGGGAAATGTGTGCTTGCGCCATGGCAGGCTAAATGCACATTGACCCTCTTTGGCCTGACCTTCCATGAATCAGAGTCAGGCATTAGGGTGGAGGAGGAGGGCTTGGCTATGTCTGTTCTGATTGCAAATGCAGAGTATGGTACCATCTCTGATTGGGTATTGCCCAGTGCACTTTGATTGGAATTAAGAAACCCTGACCCTTCTCCCCCTCCAATTGCCATGCCACTAGCTCTGTAGACCGATGGGTAGGAAGAGAGAGTGTTGGTGTCTACATATCTCCAGTAGACCCTGTGGGTGCTGGACTTGGCTCTCCATAGACAGCTAGCCAACCTGTCCATGGAGGAAGCCAAATAGAAACATGATTCAATGCAGCTGTTGGCCAATGGCAGACATTATATCTTATATGACACTCTGCTTCTCCTGTTCCTCGCTGTGCATTTGGATGCAGTCCCAGATTGCCATTACCACAGAGTCCTCTTCTTCCTGGGGCTGAGCAGGTACCAGCCTGCTAGCAGTCCTCCAAATGCCACCAGCCTGGGCTGTTCCTTGTTGGTAAAAACAATGACTGCAGATGCTGGAAACCAGATTTTGGATTAGTGGTGCTGGAAGAGCACAGCAGTTCAGGCAGCATCCGAGGAGCAGCAAGATCGACGTTTCGGGCAAAAGCCCTTCATCAGGAATAAAGGCAGAGAGCCTGAAGCGTGGAGAGATAAGCTAGAGGAGGGTGGGGTGGGGAGAAAGTAGCATGGAGTACAATAGGTGAGTGGGGGAGGGGATGAAGGTGATAGGACAGGGAGGAGGGTGGAGTGGATAGTTGGAAAAGAAGATAGGCAGGTAGGACAAGTCATGGGGACAGTGCTGAGCTGGAAGTTTGAAAGTAGGGTGGGTGGGGGAAGGGGAAATGAGGAAACTGTTCCTTGTTGGGCCAGTTGCAGAGTTGCAGTGAGGTGCTCACCAGACTGTAGTCCCAAGCTCTCTACGTCTGTGGTTCCCACCACAGTGTCAGTATCTGGGCTGGTGAAGGGGGCAGAAGACCACGTTGCTGATACTTCATCTGAGGCCTCAATACTTTTGTCCTCAGAGATCGAAGTCAATGCTTCCAGTGGAGTCAGAAATCTTTCCACAGAGATCAAGAGCAGCTTAGCAGAGTCGACAAGGCAAAAGACAGAGAAGCATCACAGTCAGTGGTTAAACATGCTGCATTCAGGTGAGAGTTACCCTGGAGTGAAGGTTAGGGCTGGGCATGGATGGCTTGACATCCCTGCAGGAGCAGTCCCAGAAGACTAATCTTCCCTTGTGAGAGTCAGAATTCTCTTTGTGTTTGTGGGTGAGGACCCAGATGTGGGCATCCCTCCACACGAATGGACTCTCAGACGCCATGCACGATTAGTGATAAGGGAGGTTTCAAGAGTGGTGTTAGGATTGACAGTGAGTGAGGGAAGGTGTTTCCATGCAGCTATGAGAGGGGCAGAGCATGCGCCTTGGTGGGAGATAGGTGCAGCAGCAGAGATAGAATGATTCTGGGCTTCCACTCCTTAGAGTTTCGAAGAATGAGAGGAAATCTAATAGAAGCATTTAGGATATTAAAGGGGATTGACAAAGTATCTAGAAGGATGTTTCCCTTGTGGACAATCGAGAACATGAGGTAATTGTTTTAGGATAAGGCATAGCAGATTTAAACATAGATGAGGAGAAATGACTTTTCTCAAAGGGTCATGTTTTTGTGGAATTCACTACCCCAGAATAAATAGAATGTACTCATAACAATTGAGTAAATTTAAGAAGGAGATAGAATCTCATTTTGCCACTTGTGAAAAGCATAAAAGCTGGAGTGTAGTTTGGTTGGCATTGTTAAAGGAGATTCGGTCAATGAATGACCTTCAGCTGAATATTCCCCATCATTGGACATAGCTGTCTGACTCCGACTTGGATCTGAACTGGTTTTCGCCACAACTTGTATTGGTGTAATGTTTGGTAATCTACTCATATTCCAGCTGTCCTATTCATCAAATTAATTTGCTTCTTCTCAAGTCTTCTTCTGAGCCTCTGAAGGTAAAACATGATCTACCTGTACAAACCTAACCTTTCCACTGCCAAATGTCTTGACAAAATCTGTCTGAGCACCACTTTTTTTAATGAGTCTTCAACCACTTTAAATGCTTATGTGATGTTCTTTCACCTTAACCTTCTGGTTGAACGTTAGACTTCTTTCTCTTACTTTGTTCATTTATATGACAAATTATTCTGTCTGGATGCTTTGACCAACTGGGCTAGATGTGGCTGCAGTAATAAAAACATCATTCTAGACTGTCTTCTAAGAAACAATTCAGCTGACCATCTACTAATAGATTGAGGTGTGTTACACTATTTTTTTCAAAATATTGCCTGTTTGTGGTACAATGTCAATTCTTCTAGTTTATATCTACATTTGTTTAACAAGAGCAGCTTAAGAATTTATGTTGTGTGCTCTGCTGCTCCAACTGAAGCAGGATGATGCAAAGGAGCCTGAGTGTGTTTTACCACATTTGTTCTAATGAAATTTGAAAACTCTTCTGCAAAACTGCGCAGGCATTTTTTCTTCTAGGAACAGTGGAATAAACAGCAATCAAAATGTATAAAATCTCTGAAAATTTATTCGAAACACCTCAGCCCACTCTGTAATGGCTATTTGTTTTATTGGTTCATGGGATGTAGATGTCAATGGCTGGGCCAGCATTTATTACCCATCCCTAACTGTCCTGAAGAAAGTGATGTAAGCTGCTTTCTTCAAATGCTGCAAGGCATCAGAGTATAGACATCCACAGTGCCTTCTATCACATCAATGCCTTCAATTTCTGAAATATCAATCTACAGCCTCTGCTACACTCTAGCTGACTATTTCCGTGCTTGCTGATGACAGCTTCCTTTCTATAGCTTGACATAATGTTTTTGCTTTTTCACATTTTCGTCAATGTCCTTGCATAACAGTGACCAGCATGAATAGTAGACCGTCAAACTCATACCTTAGAATGAATCAATTTTTTACGAAAATGGACAGCTATTACAAAGCCACTCTCCAATATTCTCACTGGGTAACTGATCCCTTGTTCCAAACCACTAGCTCTTTGCAATCTCCAATGCCTTGGAATTATTGTTGTTGTTTTTCCATAGTCCTACCAGACTATAGGGCTACTCTCTCATTAGAGAGAGAGAGAGAGAGAGAGAGATGACGGGTGGTGATTTAACCTGAGGGTCACCACAAAGGTTGGGAAGGAAAGCCCTGCGTGGTAACCTCAGCTGGTGCAGGGATGAATTGAATCCATACTGTTAGCATCACACTGCTTCGCAAACCAACCGTCCAGCCAGCTGAACTAAACCAACCCTGACCTTGTGATTGTAATTCTCCTCAAGCTTGCACAAAATGGCTGGTAGCAGCATGTCTGTTCTGTCTCATTGACAAACCATTTCGCTAAAGCCAAAACAAAATCTAAAATATAATGTATCAAGCCAGATTACAGGCTATGATCTAATATCTAATCTCAACTAATATTAACACCAGGGATCATAACAACATGAAAAGTCAACATTGAAACAAACCATTTTTATTCCTGGAATTCATACATGCATAAATTGCACAAGAGACTGCTAATATTATAGCGACAGATAAAATCAGTGCAAAAAAAATCTACATTTTAGGGAAGATTTTCGAACAAAATGTTATTGAATCTTTAGTCGATAGTTTAAAAAATACCATAGAAAATGTTCAGGAGAAAATACATTTAAACATATTCCTTGTGAGCTCAAAAAAATTGTTGACCAAAATATATATGACAAATAAAACACATCAAATGTATATTAATTAATTTAATAGTTTCATATTTGAAAACAAGCAGATGCCTCTTCAGTGAATAAACTTGGTTTTAAACTCATAGGAACATAAGAACGTGAATAGGCCATTCAGCCTCTCGAGTCTGCTCTTCCATCAACGTGATAATAATGGCTGATCTCTGGCCTAACTTTATGTGTTTGCCTTGGGGCCTATAACCATTGATACTCTTACTTAACAAAAATTTGTCTATCTCAGATTCAAATTTAATAATTAAATTATGATGAAGTGTGTTCCATGATCTGTCTTAATTAAATGGTGAAGATGAAGACTTGATACTTAATGTTCAGCCAGAGTAGAAGAACAGAATGGTGCATTGGTGGTAAAACCTGCAGGATGCAAGGTGCAACATTTATTGGTTAAGTCAGTAAGGGGTGTGTGTGTGTGTGTTTGTAAATGTCACATGACTACAGTGGGCGAGGACAGACATTTAGAAATTATTGCCTTTCAAGCCAAACGTCCCTTTTTGAATCCAAAATAGACATGCATTGTCAAGTGTATTTTTAGATACCCATGTTTTGAACTATAATTACAAGTACTGTTCTCGTTGCTTTGGTAGAGATCATAGAAGTGAGCATCCTTACTGCTCAGGAGCAGGCCCACTTTACTCATGTGATTATGTAGTTCTCAGCTGATTATACTTGAATGCGTGAGAAACATGCCAAATCTTGTAACAGGGCAGGCAGGAATCTCCCAGCATTACATTCCAGGGTTGCTTCCAGGCAAATCACTGAACTAATACTCCAGAATGGAAGATTCTGCCCTTATTTTGGGATTAATGGTGATGTAATAGAAGGAAAATCTTTGCTAGGCTGAAAAAGAGTGTGGATGTTAGATTGTTACAATAGTGAATATTTTCTTCATTCAAGTTTATTGTATATTCATCAGAGTTAAGTTTGGGGGGACTGAAGGCAGAAGGTTGTATACAAACTGTGAGATAGTTGAGTGCACAGTGATGCTGCTGCATTGTGGCCACAAAAATACTGTCATTGGAATGTAAATAGTCAGGCTTAAGTAACAAAGGTTGAAATATCAGATTGATAGCTGGGCATTTTTGCACAATTATTTTCAGCAGTTAGAAGACAACGCCCCAAATATTTCTGTCGCAGCGAGTAGAGTTACAACTCAATTGTTTTTACGGTGTTGTTTTACTTTAGTATTGTTGACAGGAGTGAAGTAAGTATCTAAATTAAACTGATTTACAAAGCAAAACCTTGATGTAAATTCTATTTTGCATTTGCGTCTATTTTACATTCCAGCAAACTGGGCGAACATGAAAAATCAGGAGGTGCAAATAAAACCTCTTCAGTCAAGTATAACAAAGATGTCGCAGAAATATTCAAGAAATCCTGTCAGAATCTATTCATTGACATAGCAAAGGTGTGGATGCTCACTAAAGTTGGATTTCATACATTATTGGTTATCACTCAAATTTATTTTTTACAGCAAGTTATGAGGATTGTATGAAAGACGAAGGTGTCAGATGCTAGACATGAAAATTTATTAAAAATAGTTAGCTAAGATTTATGGAAAGATGTGAATTGTCTTGGATTCTAGTTTGATATTTATTCATTTCCCTATCTATGGTACAGTCAAAATCAGATCTCTACCCATACATCATGCATTTATGTCCTCTTTCTAGTGGTGACATCACAGTATCTCAAACTCTTCATTATCGTCAGCTTTGTGTTTCAGGAAACCTGACAGGTTAGATGCAGGGAGTAAGTTTCCCTTGGGGACACAGTCTCAGAATACGGAGTAGGCCTTAAGGAAACATTTCTTCACTCAGAGAATGGGATACCTTTGGAAAAGGTGCAGAGGAGATGCACTTAGATGTTTCCCAGGCTATAGCCTTTCAATTAAGAAGGCTGGGGTTACTTTCTTTGGAGCAGAGAAGGTTGAGGAGGAACCTGATTGAGGTGCACAAAATTATGAGGGGTATAGATAGGATCAATAAGAATAGAACATTCCCCCTGATCAATTACCAGTGACGTAGATTTAAGATAAAAGTTTAGAAAGGATTTAAGGATATATTCTTTCATCTGGAAAGTGGTGGGTATCTGGCTGAAATGGTGGTAGAAGCAGTAACCACTACAACATTTGGGAAGCATTTAGATGAACACTTACCAGGCCATATATACAAGGTTAAGAGCCAAATGCTGGGAAATGGGCTTAGAGTAAATAGGTGCTTGATGACAAAAACGAACATTATAGCTGAAAAGACCTTTACTGTGCTCTATGATTCAGTGACTTCACTTCCAGTTGCATAAACACAGAGCCTTTCCTTACTTACTTGTCTATTCCCATGCTATTCTATTTATGCCTTTGTCAATCCTCACTTCTGAGAGAACCCATTTTGTCTCCGCTATAAAGTTACTCCACTGTAGTTTGCAACTGAATCGCAGTAGAATTCAGTTCTAACCCATTGTCAAATCCACTTCTAATTGATCAATTCAATTTCTTTTCCAGATTAATGGCCCAAAATTATTGTTTTTGTAATGCTTGGTGAGATTCAGTATTATTATGTACACAATATATTTCACTAAATAATGTTAGTTGCTATTAGACTAGACTATGAGTTTATTTTTAATTTAGTAACTCATGTTGTACATTGTTTCATGTATATTGAAAGGATTCAGAATCACAAGATTTGGGAAAATTATTCTGTCTGGAAAACAAAACTGCAGAAATGAAGAATCCTGGGTTGAAAGTGCTGGTGGTATGTCCCGCCTCTCTGTAGGTCTTGGTCTCTTAAGGCGGGTGATGTCATTTCTATTTTTTTTCCCAAAGGAAGGTAGATAGGATCTAAATTGATGTGTTTATTGATAGAGTTCCGGTTAGAATGCCGCGTCTCTAGGAATTCTCATGCATGTCTTTATTTTGCCTGTCCTAGGATGTGTGTGTTGTCCCAGTCAAAGTGCTATCCTTCTTTGTATGTATGGAAACTTATCTTTTCCATAGGACCTTAGCAGCTGCCTGTTCTGAGTTCTTGTTAAGAATTTTCAAGATGACAAGTAGGATGGGAGAAGTGACTTTGCTCTCTAAATGGTTAATGCCAAACAGCACAGAAATATGAAGTAGAGGCATTAGGAGTAACTCAGAGTTTAACTTCAATGGGATGATACCAGGAATTAGACACTAGAGAAATCAGGAGAGACATGAGATTTGGGAGCTATTTCCAATAGAGCAGAGAAAGTTGAAGAAACTCATTTAAAGATTTGATTTTTGACCTTCCAAGGGTGGACTTTTGATATAGTGAACAACTAGTTGAGAAGAATGAATATCTTTCATCTGTGAATTGTTGCAGCATGATATGCTTTGCACCATGACATGATTGCAAAGGATTGCATATGTTGTGTTAAAACAGGACACATTTGAGATAGTGAGTCAGTGCTGCTGTAAAAAGAGGCAACGAGCATGTGTGTGGTGGTCCATACCATTGAACATGGATTTCAGGATCCAGAGAGTGTAATGAGATGCCTGTACCTGTGATTATGGGAGCATCTGAAACATGAAGGCAGAAGTTTAGTTGGAATCCACAGGAGATAAGTCAGGGGCTGTCAATTTAGATTTGCATAGATCCCTCATCAAATACAAGAAAGGAAACAATGAAATTAACTAGTTAGAAATAACAAACAGATATCCTGTTAGAGAGCAAATGTTATCAAAATGGGCCTTCCTGGATAAGTAATGGCAATGTATTAAACAAAATACTGCTGACGCTGGAAAATTGAAATAAATTCATCAAAGGCAAGAATCACAGTATTTGGAGAGAGATGTAGCCGGCCTGATTTTAATACATTCTAAATTCACTCTGATGCACAAGATTAAAATTGCACCTCATGTTTCTGGTTAATGAACATTCATTAGAAATGGAGAAAAGCAGCAATGTAACAAGTTCAAAGTAAGTACAGAAACAGAGGAAGGGGGAAACTAAGATGAACAAACAGGAAGGTCTGTTGTGGGATAGAAGGCAGAAAACATTAAATGACACACACGATTATAATGCAATGCAAAGCATATGGTAATGGAGCAAGAAACAAATAAGAGTCTCGAGGATATGTAAATGAGAATAGGAGAATCTTCATTAAAAACTGTCAAAAACTGGGGCAGAGCTCTTGATTTGAAGTAGTTGACCTTATTGCTGAATCTGAAAGGTGCAAAGTACCTAATGAATGATGAGAAGATATTCCTTGAATATCATTGGAATAATGTTGAAGACAGGAGCTAGGTCAGAGTTGGGCAGAGAATAACGTTGATCCCATTGCTCTCTTCTTTCCACATGAACAGGCAACGTTTGAAGCTTTAAACGTATGTTTACTCTTTCCTTTAAAAACTTATATGGCTGCTGTTTGAATTACTCCATGACAAAGCACAAAAAGAAGTAATAGAATCATATAGCATGGAAACAGACCCGTCAGTCCAACTTGTCCATGCCAACCAGGTTTCCTAAAACTGAACTAGCACCCATTTGACTGCAGTTAGTCCATATCCCTCTATACCTTTCTCATCCATGTACTTGTCCAAGTATCTTTTGAGTGTTGTAATTGTACCAGACTCCACCACTTCCACTGGCAGCTCATTTCATACATGCATCACTCTACCTTGAGAAAATGTTACCGCTCAGGTCCCTTTTAAATCTTTCCCCTCTCACCTTAAATCTGCACCCTCTAGTTTTGGACTCCCCTACCCTGGGGAAAAGACCTTGGCTATTCATCTTATTGGTGCCCCTCATAATTTATAAATCTCCATAAGGCCAACCCTCAGCCCCTGACGCTCCAGGAAAAAAGATTCCAATTTATCCTGCTTCTCCTCATAACTCAAATCCTCTAGACTTGGTAACATCCTTGTAGATCATTTTTGCAACCATTCCAGTTTAATAACATCCTTCATACATCAGGGCAACCAGAATTGTATTCAGTATTCTAAATGTGGCCTTGCCAATGTACAGTGTAATATTACATCTCAACTCCTGTACTCAGTACTCTGATTGATGAAGGCAACTATACCAAACACCTTGTTCACCATGCTGTCTACCAGCAACACCACTTGCAAAAATCTTTGTACTGCACCCCTAGGTCTCTCTGTTTGACAATACTCTCCAGGGCCCTATCATTAACTGTGTGAGTCTTGCCCTGGTTTGTCTTACCAAAATGCGACACCTTGCATTTATCTAAATTAAACTTCATCAACCATTCCTCAGCCCACTGCCCCAACTGATCAAGATCTCATTGTACTCTTAGATGACCTTCTTTACTGTCCACTATCCCGACAGTTTTGGTGTCACCTGCAAATTTACTAACCATGCCTCCTATATGTTCATCTAAATCATTTATATAAATGACAAACAACAGTGTACCCAGCACCGAACCTTGCAGCACGCTGCTGGTCACAGGCCTCCATATCTATATGCCTCCACTGTACTCAGAAAGCACCTCAAAAAGACTAACCATTCGTCACATCACTAAATCCTCTCACAAAGGTGAACAGTTTCTCTACAATTTCTTTGCCTAATCCCCTCCTGGTGGTGAGCACCTGAATTAAATCTCCTCTCAATCATTTCTTTTCTAAGAAGAGTAACTCCAGATTCTGCAAACTATCCACAAAACCGAAGTTCTTCATCCCAAAATCTTTCTCATATATCTTTTCTTCATGAACTCACATAATATTTCACATCCTTGTAAAATGAGGTGTACAAAATTCAACACAATACTTCAGTTATGACTCAACAAGAATTTTATAAAGTTTTCTCATAATGTCCTTGCAGTTGTATTCTGAGCCTGAATGTTTAAAGCCCAGCATCACATTTTAGCATTTTCTCAACATGCATTTTCATCTTCAAACCCTCTATGTCTTTGCTGCCTTTCCTTTAATTAAGCACATGAAACATAATAACGAGTTGTACAGATTTATAGTTGCTCCATATTTTGCACTTTATCTTCCTACGTATGAAGCCTCAAATATTATTAGCCTTTATAATGTATCTCGTAGTGCTCACACATTCACATCAAAAGTCAGTTGGCACAAGTATATTTCCAATTCTTTGCATTGAATCCTCCTTTCTGTTTCCATTTCTTCTTTGATAAAATACTTCATCCTTTTATCCCATGCATTCTTAAGTCACCTGATATTTTCAAGTTGCAAGTTCCTTTTTATTGCAGCCCTTTGAATTATCAAGTATTCTTAACAGTGGCACAGTACAGCAGATCATGGATTCAAGTAATTGACTATAGGTATCCTTTTCATATTTTTTCATATGGAAAAGGAACTTATTTTGTCTTGGAAACCTCATTTTCATGTCAGAGGACATATGAAAAACCTCATTCTAAAGGATGCCAATACATTTACGAAGCACGAGTGATTACTGAGAAACAATACAAAGGATGAAGCAGTATGCTGGAGCCAATACCAGTAAATGCACAAAATGGCCCAGCAGACCTTTGTGACTGTGCAGTGAATAATCCAACTAGTTTCATTGCTTTTCTGATTGTGGGGCATATTCCGAGTACCAAATACAATAATCATCAGGCAAGGAGAGTATGAGTCAGAAACAACTAGCTACCATGATTTCATTGCGACTTATTGTACAAGTTGTAGTTTGTTCCTTAATAGTCTGTTCATTATGCTCTTATGTATCTGGCTGCCAGTGTGCGTTTCCAACTTGAGGTGAAGATTAGAAATCATAACAGTACATCTTGTTTCATTAGTAAAAAGATTCTGTTCTTATCTGAACTCAAGCCTATTCTAAAATTCCAAGTGCACATGCACAAACAATTGATATATAGATCATTTTTAATCAAAATGTTTAACTGTGTTGTGATACACTTCTCGAGCAGGTGAGATGTGAATTTGGACCTTGCACCTCAAAGGTAGGTACACTACCACTGTACCACAACACGACTAAGTTTCATTTAAAAACTTAACATGTCTTGGTATCTCTGGATCTTGGCATGTTACCCAGTTCAGATTAAGGTCCTGTCAAATCTGGTCCTGTTAACCAGAGTGACACAATCAACTTGAATGGGAAATACAGCCAAATGCATCATAAAGTTAATCAGAAACAAAGCGTTCATCCAAATTTCAATGACAACAGTCCATTAGAATTCAAATTATTTTGAATATATTTTAAATATGATGATTGAAATTCTTTTGCAGAATGATTAAATTGCCTTACTAATAAATTTACTACTTGTGCTTTTTATAAACTAAAATAATAATAAAAATCTAAAGTGTAATTCATGGTGGTGGGAATTACTCTGAGGACCCATCCTCGGTGGTTTCATTCTTTTGCATTTTATTCAATAATGCACCAGTTTGTGTATGGTCGTACCTGACATGGTAACACATTACTGAGTGATAAGAAAGAATTGTGTGGATTTGCGATGGTTCTATGGCACCACTATAGGTGTTCACGACCTCTCATGAAACTGATTGTAAGTTCTGCTGTCCATGCATATACAAAAATCCATTCCTGATTGCTCAGGTTGTGGTCAAACTTTTAACCCTCTCAAACCCCACTCACAGATACCTTCAACATACATACTTTCAGGTAGAACAGAGACGAGTTGACAATTTAAATAGTTTATCAACATATTAACCCTATGATTCAAGCTAATATAACTGTGCACCTGTTTTTTCTCAAACCTCAGGATAGTCGGCAACTGAAGGGAACTATTGTCACTTAATGGGGAAGATGAGATCCCTTACAGCTTGTGGGTCTAGAGAAGCAGGAGCATTTGAAAAGAACTTTTAAGATTGATAATCACGATAATTCTAAAATAATACAATGCTTAGAAACTTCATTGACCACTCAAAACAGGGACAAGTATACACAAGTTATATGTTTGTATATGTTTCTCACCTGTTTGCCAATGTGTCGTTCTAAACTAAGGCACTAGAGGGTGGTGTGGTTCAAGAATTCGGGCTTGGATCTCTTGTCATTTTGAATAAAATCTCATTGTCTCACACTATGAAATGCTGTTTGTGATAATACGTTGTATAATTACAAGTGGATTAATTTGATGAGGTAGGAGAAAGTGAGGACTGCAGATGCTGGAGATCAGAGCTTAAAAATGTGTTGCTGGAAAAGCGCAGCAGGTCAGGCAGCATCAAAGGAGAAGGAGAATCGATGTTTCGGGCATAAGCCCTTCATTCCTGAAGAAGGGCTTATGCCCGAAACGTCGATTAATTTGATGAGCTAAGTTTCTGGTAATGCCCATCAGAGTGTTTTTCTGTCTACCTACGGTGCACTTTTTGATGGTGAAAACTTAGAACGCAGTTTGACTTCATATTGCTACTGACAATTGATGTTACAGAATTGGAATAATTGCCGGCCTGGATTTAGCTGGTGTAATAAAAAAGAAACAGGCAATAGTAATTTTGTAACTGCCCTCAAGTTGGTAGGTGTACTAATAACTGTTAGCTAATCATAGCAATCAATCTTTATCAATTATTCTCCAATATCCCCAGACTTGATAACAGTCCCAGTTTCTGAAGACTGTAAATTTTCAGCTCAAAGTGAAAGTTGAGAAATTATTTCTCATGATTGTCAACATCTTCAGAGAATACACTCTTGAAGATCATCCTAGTGCAATCTGTTAGAAATAATTGAACTGACAAGGAATTATCTTTTTATGCTGTTAATTTCAATGTGAATGCTTTTAAAACATTATATGTCATTGAACTAGGTATAATTCTGTTTTAAAAAGCTCACATAGTTCATAATCACGATGGAACAACTTCACTGGACTGAACTTTATCGAAACTTATAAGACTGTCAGGTTTGGGGAGTTTCATAAAGGATTTCTTGAGCAAGTTATTTCATGCAATTCTCCTTCGCTCAGTCTTGAGGGCTCACAGGTATCATGGGTGACCCTATGTCGGAAATAGCAGCTCACATTTGTAAATATATTGCTCATTTACATCATGATTGACCATCACTGTAACTGCACTTACAAGAGTCGAGCTATAGTGATTACCTGTTCTTAATTCTGTACTATTTCAGATGCAAGTCTAAGGGAGAGTAACTCTTCCCCTCATGCCCAACATCCTGTCATTGTTCAATGTGGGAACACCATTCAGTTCAAAAAGTTGAAAATGTTAACTTTCATCGATCAACAGGAAATGCAAGAAAAAAACAAATTAAAAAGCACTGCATTTGCTGTTGAGCAAACAGAGGCAGCCCCTTGAGCAACAACAAATTTACAAAGAGTGATCGCTGCACCCAACTCATATCTATTGGAGATGGCTGTCAGTTAAGTCATGTAAGAAATGTAATGTTGTAAAAATGTTTACAGTGAAATTAACAGCATAAAAAGATAATTCTTCTTCAGTTTGACTATTTCTAACAGATTGCACTAGAATCATCTTCAAGAGTGTACTCTCTGGAGATGTTTAGAATCATTAGAAATAATTTCTTAAATTTCACTTTTAACTGAAAATGTATGGCTTTCAGAAGCTAGGCTGTTATCAAGTCTGGGGATATTGGAGAATAATTGATAAAGATTGATTGCTATGATTAGCTAATAGTTATTATTACACCTGTCAATTTGAAGGCAATAACAAAAAGACTATTGCTTGTTTCTGTTTTTTCACCCCAGCAAAATCCAGGCCGGCAATCATTCCAATTCTGTAACATCAATTGTCTGTAGCAATACAAAGTCAAACTGAATTGTACCTGATACTGCAGCATGCTATAGAGCTGAAGGTTCTTTCTGTTCAATAGCCTAACCTTCCTCATCAGAAGCCTGTTACTTAACTCCCAGATCTTCAGTCTCCAGACCACCCTTCTCTGCCTGCTATATTAGTGCAGAGCACAGTTTACAAAGATTATGCAGCACATCTGACCAAAGTGTACTGTGAGGCTGCCTCTCTCGGCTACCATCCCCCACAAAAAAAACAATCCAAACATCAGAACCTCACCTTTAGGAGGCATATAGTCTGCTCTATGATGGCCCTGGACGAAGCATTATATCGATGTTCATCTTCAGTCATAGGAGGTATAGAATCATCGCCAAGCCCTCTTATCTCAGCAGCCAGTGGGACGTAGAGGACTCTGACAATCTGGCTCTATTGACTGTTTCTCTTTTATTACCACATCAAAATCCAAATGGGTAATAGCGCAGATTCTCGACCTTTGACAAAGTGGACCTTATTCTGATGTAATTAGTGCAAACCATATTACACAAATACAGCTTGTAGTGCTGTATTACTGATACTTTGCACCCACTTCCTAGCCCTCACATTATCCAAGAAAGACAGTATTGCATAAAAAAGCATATTTGCGAAAACATACAGTACAAGGTGAGACAAGATCAGCAGTGTGTCATTGGGCAGCCTTTTTAAATTCATTTTTGTGTGATGTGGGTATGACTGGGCTGGCCCAGCATTTATTGCCAGTCCCTAGTTGTCCTTGCGAAGGTGGTGGTGAGCTGCCTTCTTGAAGTGCTGCAGTTCACCTGCTGTAAGTTGACTCATAATGCCATTAGGGAGTGAATTCCAGCAACAATGAAGGAATGGCGATATATATGTGCAGGGCAGCATAGTGGCTCTGTTGTTAGCACTGTTGCGTCACAGTGCCAGAGACCTGGGTTCAATTCCCGCCTTGGGTGACTGTCTATGTAGAGTTTGCACACTCTCCCCATGTCTGTGTGGGTTTCCTCTGGGTGCTCCGGTTTCCTCCCACAATCCAAAGATGTGCAGGTCAGGTGAATTGGTCATGCTAAATTGTCAGGGGTAAATGTAGGATGGGGGAATGAGTCTGGGGGGTTACTCTTCGGATAGTCAATGTGGAGGACTTGTTGGGCTGAAGAGCATGTTTCCACACTGAAGGAATTCTAATTCTAATTTAGGGGCGGCACAGTGGCTCAGTGGTTAACACTGCTGCCTCACAGCACCAGGGTCCCAGGTTTGTGTGGAGTTTGCACATTCTCCCCGTGTCTGCGTGGGTTTCCTCCGGGTGCTCCGGTTTCCTCCCACAGGTCAAAAGATGTACAGGTTAGGTGAATTGACCATGTTAAATTGCCCATAGTGTTAGGTGCATTAGCCAGAGGGAAATGGGACTGGTTGGGTTACTCTTAGGAGGGTCGGTGTGGACTTGTTGGGCCGAAGGGCCTGTTTCCACACTGTAGGGAATCTAATCTAATATTTCCACATTGGGACAGTGAGTGGCATTGCGGGGAATTTGAAGGTAGTGGTGTTCTCATGTATCTGCTGCCCTTGTCCTTCTATGTGAGTTTGGAAGATGCTGCCTAAGGACCTTTGGTGAATTTATGCAGTGCAACTTGTAGATGGTACATACTGATACTACTGAACATTGGTGGTGGAGGTAGTGGATGCTTATGGATGTGATGCCAATCAAGCAGGCAGGTTTGTCCTGGATGCTGTCAAGCTTCTTGAGTGTTGTTGGAGTTGCACCCATCCAGGCAAGTGGAGAGTATTCCATCACACTCCTGACTTGTGCTTGTAGATGGTGGATAGACTTTGGGGAAATAGGAGGGGAGTTATTTCACGTAGTATCTCAGCCTCTGACCTACTTTTGTAGCCGCCACATTTATGTTGTGAGTTCAGCTCAGTTTCTGGTCAACAGCAACCCCCAGGATGTTGATAGTTGGGGGAATTCAGTGATGGTAACACCATTGAATACCAAGGGGCAGTGGTTAGATTGCCTCTTATTGGTGATTAGAATACCAATTTGAGTGACTTTTATGTGACATCAATGTTAGTTAATGTTCCTATAACATCTTAGATTCCCTTTGTGAATTGTAGAGTATGAATGACACTTTTAAGGTTGTATGTGATTATTTCTGTTTCATAGAGAATTATCAATCTGCAATGACCATGTTCCAAATTGCTTGTGGCCAGGTATTGAGCCCCATATAGTTGATCACAACAGGTTAAAATGTCTTTAACCTCTATTTTATTAGTGTCTAATTAATGCAACGGCCTCTTGAGGGGTTTCACTCACTACCATACCCCTTGCGCTTAGACAGACAAAATCACTTACTCCACCCATACTGGATGTGGTGGCAGTCATCTTTCAGTTCCATTGCACATTTGCCATTTGATTGAGAATGGGAGGTAACAGAGGTCACTCTTACAGTCATAGAGTCATAGAGATGTACAGCATGGAAACAGACCCATGCTGACCAGATATCCTAACCTAATCTAGCCCTATTTGCCAGCACTTGGCCCATATCACTCTAAACTCTTCCTATTCTTATATCCATCCAGATGCCTTTTAAATGCTGTCATTGTACCAGCCTCCACCATTTCCTCTGGCAGCTCATTTCATACATGCACCACCCTCTCTGTGAAAACATTGCCCCTTAGGTCTCTTTTATATCTTTCCCCTCTCATCCTAAACCTATGCCCTCTAGTTCTGGATTTCCTACCCCAGGGAAAAGACCTTGTCTATTAATCCTATCCATGCCCCTCATGATTTTATAAACATCTATAAGGTCACCCCTCAGCCTTCGACGCTCCAGGGAAAACAAGAAGACTATCTAAGCTTACATCTTCTTTTCTCCGTTGGACTCCCTGTTGACATCATCTATTCTGATGTTTTCACCCAACTCTTTATCTCCCAACTTTCCCTCTGAGACCCAAGCTTACAGTTAAACGATGTCAGCCATCGTAATGTACTGTCCCCTGGCAAGCCAGATTGGTGGTAACTGGAGGTGACCACCTCCTCACAATCACCATGTCTTCCAGTGTATATTATCTACCATCCTTACAAGTTGAGTTGCCCCTGCACCTCACCACCCTTCACAATAATGTCCTCTCTGCACTCCAAATGCTGCCTCCAATTCCCAGAGTTGACTTCCCCAAATTCTCTCCCAATAGCACCTGCACTTAAAATCACCTTGATGTTCAGTGAGATCCCTGGACCACTGAGTGATTCAGAAGGACAATCTCAAACAAGGAGTGACCAGACTCTTGACAGATATATGTGTAGCTGATTCACTGCTAATCCCACAACTGGTTGCACTGGACATACAAAACTGATCATGGCCCACTCCCCAGATTATAATGATGTGTAATCCCTGATCCTGATGGCCTATTCAGCTGACTGACTGCATCCATGTCACTAGATTGAATTCAGATGCCAGCCTTGACTTACTGTGCCAAGACCGCCAACAAATGATAAATCTCATTGACTTGACTGAGTATCACTCCCTTCAGACTTTGAGATATGTCCATTTTGGTGAAGCCATGTCAGCTGCTGACACATGCTGTTAGTGTGCTGTTGATGTAGCATGGTGTCATAAAGCAACATGTTCATCGCCCAAATGATCACTACTGACAACAATGGCAAGCTGCCTCACTTTGCGTCTGCACTAAAAGCCAAGTCAAGAGGGGGATAATACTAGGCCATGAGTGAGGTGAAAAAGTGCAAACAGACAAGGGAAGGCATAGATACTATGAGCATTCAAGTGTGTTAAGAAAGCAAAGACCCCTGAGGTGCACATTGTTCCAATGCATGACCTAGGTGCTTGTCCCTCCACTCAAAATGGCAGAGCAGCAACATTCCATTGAAAGGAGTCAGTGAGATCCAAGGTGCAGTATTAAAGTGGCTCACTGTATTCTAAGTGTATTAGAGTTGTGCTGTGATGATGCAGTGAAGATGGTGTGTGCCTAATTCCAACCTCTATGGATAGGGTGTGCAAACAGTGCCCTGAAGTGTTGGTTTG
This sequence comes from Chiloscyllium plagiosum, assembly GCF_037043375.1. Lineage (NCBI taxonomy): Eukaryota > Metazoa > Chordata > Chondrichthyes > Orectolobiformes > Hemiscylliidae > Chiloscyllium > Chiloscyllium plagiosum. Next base: position 94,798,992 of record NW_028270145.1, on the reverse strand, counting down.
CTGGCCCAAAAGAGCAAGCACTGAGTTGGAGACATGGACTCTGATGTTCAAGCCAGTGGTGTTGGCATCTTGTATCTCTCTGCCATTCGAGAGACTAGCAAGCCGCATATAGTAGCAAACCACATGTATGACCACATGTGGGCAGATGGGGTTAGTTTAGAATATCTTTATGGTCTGCACACACATGGTGGGCCGGAGGGCCTGTTCCTGTGCTGTACTGTTCTATTTTCTAGGAAGGAGGTGAGAATAATAATGAGCTGTTAATGCATGGAAAGAGGTCTCTCTGCAATCACTCATTCCCATTTCTCCATTCAAACCTTGGGTGAAAAATCAGGTTTTATTTCCTTGATATCAAGAATCTCTTCTTTTCATTCTCAATATGTTTTCCCAAGATTCTCCATTGCACATAGGTTTTACAGGCTGGGAAAATTCTACCCACTCTCCCTTTTAAAGTTTTTTTTTATGAAACTCTGCTCAAATTGTTTTGTTTTTGTTCACAACAGTTTGTGATATTTCTACCTTGTATCTTAATTTCATGTGTATGTCCCAAACAATTTTTCCCTTTCTGTAAAATTTTAATATTTACTTACCAATTTGCTGACTGTGGGAATTGTTTAACATCATTGGCTTCTTACCCAGCTCGACAGTTGCTGAGTACTCAAAACTTCTTTTTGACTATGTTCCAGCTTCAAACTCACAATAGAAATGTATGAATCCATGCCACCAAAATTTCTAGATCCTTGCAAGTATTTTATTTGAAGTTAGTGATAAACACATGATTGTTAATCACAAAATCTTGACCAGTGAATTCATAGAATCCCTACAGTGCAGAAAGAGGCCATTCAGCCCATCATGTCTGCACCAACCCTCCAGAAACCCAGACCCCCTAACCCATCCCCATAACCCCACATTTAGCATGCCTAACTCACCTAGCCTGCACATCCCTGGACACCATGGACAATTCAGTATGGCCAATTTACCTACCTACATATCTTTGGACTTTGGGAGGAGAGGGGAGCACCTGGAGGGAAACCATGCAGACATGGGGAGAACGTGCAAACTCAACACAGACAGTCATCCGAGGCTGGAATCGAATACTTGCCCAGAATCGAACACTCGCTCAGAATTGAACGCTTGCCCCAGCCCTGTGAGATAGCAGTGCTAACCACTGAGCCACTGTAATACCCTGTAGAATGTCATTGTCTGCTCTGTAAAATGGGTAGTGTTTAAGTAAAGCAAGAAAATGTCTGCCTAATGGTTCTGAAATTTATCATTAGATTCTACACAGATTCTACACATTGCCAGTTGAGGTGATAAAGGCGGGCACGATAACATTATTTAAGATGTATTCAGACAGGTACATCTGCTGGCAGGGAGCAGAAGGATACAGATCCTTAGAAAATAAGTGACAGATTAAGATAGATGATCAGGATCGCACAGGATTGGAGGGCTGAAGGGCCTGTTCCTGTGCTGTAATTTTCTTCGTTCAATGGAAACTTATACATCAGGGAGTATTATCTCTCTGTGACTTGCTTCTGTTATCTACGTGTTGAGGTATCACTGTTTGCTCTCTTCTCCCATTCTGTTTAACTCCTTTTGCTTACATCTCCCCTCTTCTGCATCTTTCTAATTCTTTTCCTTTCAATTAAAAGGGGGATTGGAGTGGAAAACAACCAGTGAAGGCAGCAGACTTCTTTTTCATGTGATTTGCATGAAAATCTCCCTCAATGTCTCTTTTCCCAGCTTCATGTCTTCATTCCAATCGTAACTACTTGTCCTTTGAAGGAATCACTCAATCCTTGTACTTACCCCATTCAACACTTAATGTTTTTTAAAAATTCACTCATGGTGTGTGGGCTTCTATGGCTAGGCCAGCATTTATTGTCCATCCCTAACTGTCCAGAGGGCAGTTAAGTGTCAACCACATTGCTGTGGAACTTGAGTCACATGTAGGCCAGACCAGATGAGGATGACAGGTTTCCTTCCATAAAGGACATTTGTGAACCAAATGGGGTTTTCTAACAATTGACAACGGTCATCATTAGACTCCTAATTCCAGATTCTTATATTGAATTCAAATTCCACCCTCTGCTATTGCAGGATTTGAACCCAGATTCCCAGAATATTAACTGAGTTTCTAGATTAAAGTTTGGTGATAATGCCACTAGACCATTTCCTCCCCTTAATTCCACTATTGCTCATCCACATAATTAATCATTTATTGTTGCTTCTTCCCCTCCAATGGCATGGATTGAATATATAGAGGCCCCTGTCACTCTCATCCTTTTCTTGTTTCCTAACTCCCCTCACTCCTGTCTTTTTTTCAAAGGGAGTTGTCATTTCAATATTCAGCTTGTTTTTTTTAAAAAAAAGGTCAAATTAAGATAAGGACAACCAATATTTGCTTATCTTTTCCCCTTACTGTCAGGTATTTTTGATTAAAATGATTTTATTTTGTGACAATAGATTGTTGATGCTTGGACCAACACACTTATTTATAAATTGATCTACTTTCTGAACATTACAGGACACAAAAATAATAAAGGCTGCAATTAATAATGACATCTTTTCCTCATCTGTCTGTCTCACTCACTTACAAGCATAATAATTTCAGCAGAAAAGGAATGTGTTTATCTAAATGAATCCCTTGGAATTTGATCTTTAGCTTCTCAGAAATCATCTTGAAAAGAATAAGTGAGTAAGAACTGCTAGAAGGTGAAGAAAAATATTTTTGTAATTCCACTGAATAAATGGTGCCAATGCATCATTGAGAATTTAATAATTCCATTTGCGGAACTTACACTGAAGAATTGATTTACGAACTGTTATATGTGGACAAAAAAAATGACAGATTTTAAAAAGATCGATCAACAAATTAGAATGTCACTGTAAATAGTTTTTGCTTGTTTAAATTATGCCAGATATTTAAAAGAAACTTTGTATCAGAAAGTGTTCTGTGTGATTTGTGGATCATAGATAAAATAACCACAAGAGTGGCTGATTGCCTGAAATTACCTACTGCCAGGAGGCACTTGGTACTGATAAATCAATGGGAAATGTGAATCTAGGACGTTAAAATAACAAATGTTGACATAAATATGTGAACAAAAATGCGACAAATGGAAATAATGTTTGTAACGATGAAATATGTACGGATGTCAAATATTTGATGGATATGTTCTTGCAATCTCCAGAGACCGACAATGGTTTAAAGAGAAAGTTAAACTTCAGCTGAAATGATGATGTCAAGATTTCACATCTTAAATTAATTTCTGCTGTACCAATGATTAAAGACAAAACACTATTAAATAAATGATATTTTCCTTTTATCAGAAAGGCATCAAACTACCAAATGGAAGTTGTCTCTTTCTACTTTTAATGCAATCGAAAGCCCCAATTTTATGCAACTTGTTCTCTTAATGGAAATCCCATCTGTTGAAATGAAAAGCAGAAGTGCTTTGTAGTACCCAAGATTTACTTTGTTCTTTTTCTTTTCTAATTCCAATTCCTAATCTGAGAGATTTCCTGAGGATTTGCTGTCTGGTATGAGCTGATCAAACCCTCCAGCCTTACCGCAACTCCTCGTGAGGGGAACTGCAAAAACCATTGCAAGCAAAGTCCTACTCAATTGATACAACTCTGTGTTAAATGAGTAAGTGAACAACAGAATTAGTGACGGGCCCATTATTAAGGCAGGGCAAATAGCCTGGGGACAAAACGTCTGCAAGTCAACTTCCCAGCTCGGTGAACATACCACAACCATGACACGGTAAATAGCTTCAATAATTCCAGTCAACAAAATCATAACTTCATACATCAGAATGATATTTTCTTTAAGTAAGTATTTAATTGCACAAATGTTACAAAATATGTGATCTTCCATGTTGCTATGGAAACTAAATGGCAATAACTGCTAATCTCGAAGAAAGAATCTCACAAATATCCAATGGTTCTAGAACGACAAAGTTAACTTTTACTTCTGCAACTTTTACTTTCCCTGCTAATTCTGCCAAGCCCATTCCCTTGCTATGGTTTCAGTAGATAATAATTAGGGACTGTGGGAATCTCGTTCACCCATTCGCGCGTGTCACGAATTGATGGCATCAAGCTAGTCAAGCGGCCAATCACATCAAGTAATTCTTATACATAGTTAACCAGGAAGTATCAGTTACTTCTTATTTACCTCTTTTTACAACTTTACAGAGGGCAACATAAAATATAGAATTATATACATGGTATTCAGGTAGACATGAAACATAATCAAGTTGTAAAAATAGATTTTATTATTTTTTTTAAAACTAGGGCTCTTTTAAACATGCAATGGGGAAGATTTGACTTTCGACAAATATAAAATTAACCTTTCAGGGTCAGAGACTTATTCAAATGTAAATATAAATTGGCACGTACTAAAACTTCGGTTGCACTTCAATCAGTAAGGCAGAACATTTTCAGTAATCTTATGATGAGACAAATAGCTTGATTTCTAATTGTTTCCATCTGTGATCACTTCAGCAGCATGCCCTTTGAGTAATGTGAAATCACTGTCATGAACTTCTAAATCTTTGTGTTTAACTGTGGTGGGTTTGCACCAGAAGGTGCAGTGCATTTCACAAGATTAATAACAGTGAATGGCTGCAGATGAATTAAATGTAAACTGTATGAAGAAAATCATCTGCAATAACAGCTTCTGCACAAAGATTCCCATCATTGTATCATTTACAATTTAGAATATGAATATTTAGATTAAAAAATACAATGATGAAAATTAAATTCATTCATAAGGTAATTTAATCATCCTGTAAAACAATTTAAATGTTCATAATTGTAATCAAAGAAAATTATTTGTATTCTATGTCACAGAGTCCCTGGAGTGCAAATAGAGGCCATTTGGCTTATCAAGTCTGCATCAACCTTTCAAAGAGCATTCTACCCATACCCACAATTCCCCCCCCCACCAAATCTATCCCCTGTAACCCCATGTTTTACCATGGCTAATTCACCTAGCCTGCACAACCCTGGATACTATAGGGCAATTCAGCATGGCCAGTCCACTTAATCTGCTAAACTTTGAAGTATGGGAGGAAACCACAGCACCCGACAGGACTCATGAAGTCAAGGTGAGAATGTTCAAATTCCACACAGGCAGTTACTCAAGACTGGAATCAAACCTGGGTTCCTGGTACTGTGAGGCAGCAGTGCTAACCATGGTGCTGCCTCTATGTGTCAATCATTTTTGAAACCTAACTAGAGTCTGGAAGGTGCTGTTGGAATGGTGTGCAGCTTTGGTAATGGAGCTTACACTGATAGCAGGCAGCTGTCAATAGATTGCACATCCATATTAAGATGACAAGTTCAGACTTCCTGTGTCTAGAGACACATGAGACAAAACGCATGTTTCTGTAGCTCACTTCTCCTGGACAGCAGGATAGCACAGTGGCTTAGTGGTTAGCACTGCTGCCTCACAACACTAGGGACCCAGGTTCAATTCCAGCCTTAGGCAACTGTCTGTGTCGAGTTTGCACATTCGCCTTGTGTTGGTGTGGGTTACCTCTGGTTGCTGCAGTTTCCTCTCGCAGTCTAAAGACGTGCAGGTTAGGTGAATTGGCCATGCTAAATTGAGTATTCAGGGATGGGGAGGTTAGGTGCATTAGTCAATGGAAATGTACAGTAATAGGGTTGGGGAATGAGTCTGGGTGAGTTGCTCTTTGGAGGGTTGGTGTGGACTTGTTGGGCCAAACGGCATACTATGAGATTGCTAGCCTGAAGCTAGAGACTATAGCTTGTGGTGGGGGGGAGGATGTGCAAATCTGCATCAAATATGGCTGACCAGGAGACTCTCCCAAACTTACCGCTTGCCATGAGGGTGTTGGAAGGAGTTGCAGGTTGACAGTCAACATGTTATGAATGCAATTTTTGTGACTATCAAGTCCTCAAGTCTGAACTGCCAGCTCAGAAGGAGGTATGTGACTCAACCTGCCTCAAGATCTCCAGGATATGTTAAGCAAATGAATAAATCAATTGTTTGCATATATGTAAATGCATAGGTAAAATGTTTCGTAAATGGTGAGAGGTTGAGAAGTGTCCACTTGAATTAAGGAGTTCTTGACCATAAATCACTAATTCAGGTGCAATTAGGAGGGGGCATATTGGGCATTCATTTGCAGGGGACTGAAGTCTAGAAGACGTCTTGCTGCAGGTGTATAAAATCTTAGTGGGATTGCAAGTGTTTTCTTGTGTTTAGTTTTGGTCTCCTTATCCAAGGAAAAATATACTTGCCTTAGAGAAAGTTCAATGGAGGTTCACTAGATTATCACTAGAAGGTGGATTTACTAATGAGGAGTGATTGAGGAAACTGGTTCCATTCTACTGGGTCTGTAGAGTTTCCAGGATGGAGAAGTGAACTCATTGAAACTTACAAAGATCTTACAGGATATGACAGGTGGATGTGGATAGGATGGTTCCCCTGATTGGTGATTCCAAAGAAAGAAGATGGAAAATCAGGATAAGGAACAGGCCATTCAAGACTGAGATGAAGAGGAATTTCTTCACTCAGAGAAGGGCTCATCTTTGGAATTTTCTACTCCAGAGAGTTATGGAAGCTCAAACATTGAACAGGTTGAAGGCAGAAATCAGTGTGTTTTTGGAGACTAATGACATTAAACCGAAAAGAGGCAACATGGTAGAAGATCAGCCATGAACTAATTCAATGGCAGGACAGTCTTAATGAATGGCTTACTCCTATACCTATATTCCCATTATTCAACTTCTGGTTCAACATCTAAGATGGTAATGTATGGTAAAGAAACAAGGCACATGCTTTTTGTCCGTTAAAGTTAAGCTGTTCCATGCTCATTGGAAGCAGCTTGCATTGGCAATCAGTTACAAAAGAACATCCCAAAAAATGCAATTTGCAGAATGCTGGATTTTCTAAGAACATGAATAAAACTCTAATGATTTGCCATAAAAGCACGACAGCTTGATTGGGTTATTTTGGACTCATGCTACTCTTGTTTTAAAAGTTATCAAGTATTCTGGATATGCACCGTCATCGCAAAAAATAACAAAAATGGAAGGGCTGTTTTCATCATTCACTGCACAGTCACAAAGGTCAGCGGAGTCGATCTGTGGGTCTACAGGCTTTGGTTCCAGCATATTGGGTTCTCCTTTGCACAGCTTCCCAGTAATTACCCGTGCTTGGTAGATGCATTTGCATCCATCACAATCAGGGTTGGAGTATTTGTTGTCACATGAATATGAGGCATCCAAAGCAAAGTAAGTTCCTTTTCCGAAGTAAGTAGCTGAAAATATGCAAAATATATTATTAAGTACCATCTACAAGATGTGCTGCAGCAAGGCTCCTTCAACAGCACCTGACAAACCCATGACCTTGACTACCTGAAAGGACAAAGGGTAGCAGATATATAGGAACACCACCACCTACAAGTGCCCTACAAGTTACACACCATTCTGATTTGAAAAGAATATTGCTGTTTCTTCAGTGCCAATGGATCAAAAGCATTGAACTTCCTTCCCAGCAACACCACTGGATGTACTTACTCCCCATGGACTGCAGTGTTTCAAGAATCTGGAAATTGTAGCACAATTTAATCTTTTTTTTGCTGATCCTGTTTTGGATTGCAGGACATCAGCACTCTGGAACCAATTTTCAGTATTAAGGTATTCCCTCAACAACTTTAAAACCAATTTTCCATGTATCGTATCTTTTTTTTGTAATTCAGTAATTTGGATTTAGCAGTATAAACAATGGAAAGATGAAGGATGGATGGCAATTACACAGAATGTGCATTAAATTGACAGTGAGGAGACTGTTATCACAAAGCTGGCATGGAGTGTGGGGCATCAGACTAGGTGAGGATGAGAGTGTGAGGTAAATTATTTAGTAAGTTTACTTGTAAATGTATTTGGCGACAGTTTTGGTGCAACTTCTGCCATCATGGAGTCAGATACCCATCCAGATGCCTTTTAAATGTTGTAATTGTACCAGCCTCCACCACTTCCTCCTTCAGCTCATTCCATACATGCACCACCTTCTGCTTGAAAAGTTGCCCCTCAGGTCTCTTTTAAATTCTTCCCCTCTCACCTTAAACCTATGCCCTCTAGCTTTGGACTCCTCCATCCAGGGAAAACACTTTGACTATTTGCCATGCCCCTCATGACTTTATATACCTCTATAACCTTATCCCTCAACCTCCGATGCTCCAGCGAAAGTAGCCCCAACCTATTCAGCCTCTCCCTATAGTTCAAACTCTCCACCCCTGGCAACATCCTTGTTAATATTTTCTGAACCCTTTCAAGTTTCATAAAATCCTTTCCATAGTGGGGAGACCAGATTTGCGCACAATATTCCGAAAGTGGCCCCACCGATGTTCTGTACAGCCGCAACATGATCTCTCAACTCCTATACTCAATGCACTGACCAATAAAGGAAAGCATACCAAATGCCTTCTTCACTATCCTATCTACATTCAACTCCACTTTCAAGAAAATATGAACCTGCACTCCAAGGTCTCTTTGTTCAGCAACACTCCCCAGGACCTAACCATTAAGTATAGAGAGGCATGAGCATACTGGAATAAGTTTCTGGACAAGTTCCTTTCATGTAGCACCAGTCTGCAAAGGCAGAGTCAGTGTCAAAGGCATACATGCAGAACTCCAGGCTGTACATCTCTGCCCATTGGAATTCTGAAATTTCTGTGCAAGTATTGAGCAAATTTGAGAGTAGTGATTTCTTTCAGGTCCAGTGCTGTAGAGATATTTGAATCAGACAATCACAGCCAATATAAACAAAATGTCTGGGCATGAAGTCTGTATTGTCTTGTTTTTGTTTACATTAAAAAAAACTGTGATAGAACCTGAGAAAAGCATTGAAGCACTATAGCTCTGAATTTCCTTCAATATTCTGTTGCTATGCTGACTTGGTTTTTCCAGACATATGTAGTTATCCCTCTTTGAGAATTCTCACAGCCCTGTCATTAAGTACGTTCTTTAATGAAAATGGACAGTAATCCGTCCGTTCTTCCTTTTCCAAACAGGTTCTTTATCTTGGGCTTACCGTTTCTCCCACATTCAATCAGCAGGACAGTAAGTAAAACCGCACGTGATCGCTGTGAAGATATGCCAAGATTGCATGTGTGCATAAATCCTTTTTTTAAAATCGCAGGATCTATGTAATAACTCCAGCAAGGAAAACATCACTACTCAGGAGATGCAGCAATTGACACTACATGTAATGCCTGCCCAAATTAGATAAGAGGCAGTCTGGAGAAACAGCAAAGTGGAAACAGAAAAGGACCCAGAAAAGAAAATTAAAAAGGTGGAAACAAGAAACGTATTTCTGTCAATTATCTTTTGTGGATGTTACACTATTTTTGCTCCTTCAAAACACAGAGATTTTAAAAAATATAAATTAATTTCTACAACTTTCTACGTTCCCCTCATTTCTACTGTTTGCAATTCCTGACAGTGACCCTAAACTCTGGGATATCTCCAATGCTAGCGTTTCTGCCTGTACATCATAGTCCTGTTCTGTTTGGCATTAACCACTAACAGCTAATCATGACGCGTCAATTATATATTTTTTCCAATCCTACTGGCATCCAGATTTAAATTCTTAGAACTCAGAACATGAAGTAATTGAGTGCATAAATGTGAAAACACAAGTTAACTGTTTGCTGGTTTTCTTTATCAGACTATCTTTGCCCCAAATATTGCATCTTCTGTTGTTCTATTCTTTCTTACCATTTCTCCCACAAAAGCTTCTGTTGAACCCAGTTTTGTTCACTCTCTGGGCAATTTCCTTTGTGGTTCCATGATACAGGATCTGCTCGATAGTCATTCCAGGATACTTTCTTTCTGCATTTTGTTTTCTGACAGAATAACTTTGCCAAAGCTTGCGATTCTGGACCCTTTCGATCTAGATGCAACACATATACAATATTATTTCCTAATGTAAAAGTAAACATATTGACAATTGAAACTAACAATATTTTAATAAATTCAATTTGGTGTGAAGCACACAGGATGTTGGAGGGAACAATAATCTTGGGTGGTTTAAAAGTCGAGAGTGTGTTGCTGGAAAAACACAGCCAGTCAAACAGCATCCGAGGAGCAGAAGAATTGACATTTCGGGCATAATTTCCTGATGAAAGGCTTATGTTCCTCGGATACTGCCTGACCTGCTGTGCTTTTCCAGCACCACACTCTCGACTCTGATCTTCAGCATCTGCAGTCCTCACTTTCTCCTGGGTGACTTATATGTCAGGCTTGCCAAATCTCTGGTGCAGCTGATGATAATTTAAGGGAGAAGGTGAAAGAACACACATGGCAAAATGGATTGCTAGTTGGCTTCAAGACCAAGAGCAAGAAATGAAAGTAAAGGATAGTTAGTGACTGTGACAGAAGACAGAGTGACACTCAGTAATGAGAGCAACATGCCTTCACAATTTACATTAATGATTTAGAATCAAAAATATAAGTGACCTCCTCATTCTTCCTACCAAAGCTACTACCATATATTTATCTGTGTGGACCTTCATTTGACAATTATTTGCCCATTCTGCAAGTCTGTTAAAATCCTCGTGTCATTTATTGCAGTCCCATTTAGTAATGACTATACACCCAATGTAGTGTTATCTACAAATCACATTTTGGATGGAAGGATAGGCACATCACTTATTATTTGGGAGGTGCGAGTCGAAGTGGTATAGAGGAACAAAGGGATTCTGGATTAATGATCATTGTTTAGCAAAACATGCACCACAGATACAACCAAATTTACATGCAACTAACATTGTTCAGATTACATTTACAGCATGTACTACTGATTCTAATTTTATAATGAAATAGAAGGGGTGCAGGAAATATTTCCAAGGATGAAATTTAATTTAATGTGTACAGAGACAACCTTTTATTTCTGAGGAATAGCATAACTAACAATATAAGATAGCTACCAAGAAACGCAAAAAAGAATTCAGACAAATTTTGACCCAGCAGCAATGAAGGAATAATGATATAGATCCAATTCAGGATAGCATGTGACTTGGAGGGGAAAATACAGATGGTGCTTATCCCCTTGCATCTACAGCCCTCTTCTAGGTAGTAGAGGTCATGGGTTTGGAAAGTGCTACTGAAGGAGTTTTGGTGAGTTTCTGCAGTGCATCTTGAAGATGGTATCGCCTGTTGCCACTGCAGAGGAGGGAGTGAATGTTGAGGATGATAGATGCTGCATCAATCAAGTGGACTACTTTGCCCTGCGTGATATTGAGATTTAGGGTGTAGGTTTGCTCACTGAGCTGTAGGTTTGATCTCATTGCCTGGTTCATTACCTGGCTAGGTAACATCATCAGTGGCGACCTCCAAGTGAAGCGAAGCTGTTGTCTCCTGCTTTCTATTTATATCTTTCTCCTGGATGGGTTTCCTGGGATTTGTGGTGATGTCATTTCCTGTTCGTTTTCTGAGGGGTTGATAGATGGCATCTAGATCTATGCATTTGTTTATGGCATTGTGGTTGGAGTGCCAGGCCTCTAGGAATTCTCTGGCATGTCTTTGTTTAGCCTGCCAAAGAGTGCAGTAGAGGCTGGGACTGTAAATGTCTTCAAGGCAGAAATTGATAAATTCTTGATGTCGCAAGGAATTAAGGGCTACGGGGAGAATGCGGGTAAGTGGAGTTGAAATGCCCATCAGCCATGATTGAATGGCGGAGTGGACTTGATGGGCCGAATGGCCTTACTTCCGCTCCTATGTCTTAGGGTCTTATGGTCCCAGGATAGATGTGTTGTCCCAGTCGAAATGGTATTTTTTTTCATCTGTGTGTAGGGCTACGAGGGAGAGAGGGTCGTGTCTTTTTGTGGCTAGCTGGTGTTCATGTATCCTGGTGGCTAACTTTCTTCCTGTTTGTCCTACATAGTGTTTGTGGCAGTCCTTGCATGGAATTTTGTAGATGACATTGGTTTTGTCCATGGGTTGTATTGGGTCTTTTAAGTTTGTTAGTTTTTGTTTGAGAGTGTTGGTGGGTTTGTGTGCTACTACGATTCCGAGGGGTCTTAGTAGTCTGGCTGTCATTTCTGAAACTTCTTTGATGTATGGTAAGATGGTTAGGGTTTCTGGCTGTGTTTGGTCTGCTTGTCGTGGTTTGCTCTTGAGGAATCTGCGCACTGTATTATTTGAGTATCCGTTCTTCTTGAATACGTTGTATAGGTGGTTCTCCTCTGTTTTCCGAAGTTCGTCTGTGCTGCAGTGTGTGGTGGCTATTGGAATAGTGTTCTGATACAGCTTTGTTTGTGTGTGTTGGGATGGTTGCTGGTGTAGTTAAGTATTTGGTCAGTGTTTGTCGGGTTTCTGTATACGCAGGTTGACAAACTCACAAAAAAAAGACAAAACCGATAATACAGGGGCATGGATAAAGAACTTATCAGGCCAGACCCTATCAGACACAGAAAAAGTGGTACTAGTCAAAGGATTAAATTTCAATTACCGAGACGCTGACAAGAAGGATTTCCTAGCGGCATGAGAAACCACATTGAAGGACCAACAATCTCACGGAAGAAACACAACAAACGATCAGACAGACAGTTGCACCTACTCTGAGCCGAAAGAGGGAAGGAAACAAACTGAACACACAAGAAAGCCCTAGAAAACCTCAAAAAGACAAAAACATCGTTATATTACCTGCAGACAAAGGTCGGTTTCAGAAATGACAGCCAGATTACTAAGACCCCTCGGAATCCTAGTAGCACACAAACCCACCAACACTCTCAAACAAAAACTAACAAATTTAAAAGACCCAGTATAACCCATGGACAAAACCAGTGTCATCTACAAAATTCCATGCAAGGTCTGCCACAAACACTACGTATTTCAAACAGGAAGAAAGTTAGCCACCAGAATACACGAACACCAGCTAGTCACAAAAAGACAAGACCCTCTCTCCCTTGTAGCCCTACACACGGATGATAAAAAACACTATTTCGACTGGGACAACACATCTATCCTGGGACAGGCTAAGCAAAGACATGTCAGAGAATTCCTAGAGGCCTGGCACTCCAACCACAATGCCATAAGCAAACACATAGATCTAGATGCCATCTATCAACCCCTCAGAAAACGAACAGGAAATGACATCACCACAAACCCCAGGAAACCCATCCAGGAGAAAGATATAAATAGAAAGCAGGAGACGACAGCTTCGCTTCACTTGGAGGTCGCCACTGATGATGTTACCTAGCCAGGTAATGAAACGTCTGGATATCAAACCTACAGCTCAGCGAGCAAACCTACACCCTAAACCTCAACCTGAGCTACAAACTTTCACAAACCTTGCAATATTGAGATTCTTAAGTGTTGTTGGAGTTGCACTCATCCAGGGAAATGGGAGCATTCTGTCGTACTCCTGACTTGTGGTTTGTAGACAGTGAGCAAACTTTGAGGAGTCAATCACTCACTGCAGGCTTCCTAAGCTCTCACCTGCTCTTATAACCACGATATTTATATGGTTGATCCTATTTGAGTTCCAGTCAATAGCAACTCTTGAAATGTTGATAATTGGGTGTGCAGTGATAATAATATCATTAAGTGTCAAAGATTAGATTCTCTCTTGTTGGAGATAATCATTGCCTTGCACTTACGTTGCATGAATGTTAGCCCAAATCTGGATGGTGTCCACATATGTGTGCGCCTACACAGGGATTACTTCAGAATCTGAAGCATAGTTAATGAACTGAGCACAATCATTCATCAAAATGTCGATTTCTGACCATTTTATAGATGTGAGATGGAAACAGCTGAAGAAGGTTGGACTTATGATACTATTGTGAGGCACTCCTGCATTGTCGCTTGTGAATGAGGTGATTCACCTCCAACAACCAAAGCTATTTTCTTCAGTGTTGGATAGTGTTATGTAGATGCATTCTATACCTTTAAGACAGAGTGAATACTGTTCTGAACTGAGAGATTATAAGCACTTGTGATATGACTAGATGGCAGTCTCAGTGTATACTGGAAAACTGAAAATATGTAATATTTGGCTGTGAAATGGATACCTACATTTTGGTTGCTGTTTTGACAACAATTCGAATTTAACCAATCAGTTTAAATTATGTCCCAGGATACTAAAACCCAATCAAGTTTGAATTTATTGTTTTGCCAAAATCAAACCAATGAGATGATCTGATGTTGGGTATATAAAAGTGCGGATGTTTTGAAAATTAGAGACAGAGCACCTGCCATCAAAAGAGATGCAAGAAATTAGGGAACACTTTCTACCAAAGGGACCTTTTTATATGAAACATACTCGCAGTAAAAAGAAAGATGACAACTCAGGGAGATCATCAGCCGGAAGAAGAAAGACACCGAAGACGAAAGTTGTTGTGTGGTTTTGAAATTAAGTTGATGTAATTTTAAATCAGTGTCTTATTGGAACAGTACATTGTTGTAAAGTTGGAGGCAGGAAATAAGCAGTTAAGAGAAAGGGGGGGCTTAGAGTTATGAATAGTTGTTGTTTAATGTTCACTTTCAGAGTTAACAAATAAATTATTAAAAAGTAAATATTATTTTCTTTAAATAGTGGGATTTGGGAGTTCTCTGTCACTCATATTTTAATAGATTACGAGGTGAGGTGAACTTTTCTGTATGTTAGGTTTAATTAACAGAAGAGTTCACTGCAGTGTCGTAACAACAGGAACTCAATCAATGGAGAAGCTGTAGAAAGGAACATAGAAATATTTAAGGGAAAACTAGGCAAACAGGAGAAGGAGAAGAGAATAGAGGTTTACAATAGTAAAATTAGATGAGGAAAGGCTTGGGTGAATTATAAATGTTTGAGAAATAAACAGATTGTCTGGGGTGAATGGATAGATACCATGCCTGTATGCAACATAATTCTATGATGGCTTTAGGGGTTGGGGTAGACTTGAGTGTGGGTGAGAGGAGGACAGTAAGATGGGATAGCTGTGGTCAGGTGAAGAGGTTGGGGTAAAGTTGAGAGGTCTTGTGGCGTAGGGTTATTGTGGTCAGAATGAAAGGGTGTCTCCAAAGAAAGAGAAGTTGTTCAGATGTACGTGCTGAGTTGAGCAGGTAAGTGAAAAGGCAATAATGCCTGCTGCACTTGTCCATCTCCTCAGATTTCGCAAAACAATAAGACGAGGACTTGGGAATGAAGAACCTGAGAAACTACATTGCCACCAGTGGCTGGAGGAAGAACAGGCAGAGACAACATTTCTAACTTATTACAGCAAAAGAAATGAATGACTATCAAAGTAGAATTACATATAATTCATTAATTTTAACTGAAAGAAATTGCTCCAACAGACCATACCTCAATAGTTGATATCTTAATACAGCAAACGTTTTATTAACTGGCACCTATGGGACCAGAAGTGTCAATCAAATCATCCAAATAATCAAGGGGGTCTACATTATCAATATTAAAAAAAAACATACTAAATAATAGAAAATTAATGCAGAGGGCATTCACATCACTGTCACACTCTATTTACAGCATAAAATACTTAGAAGTAATGCAACCTTGCCCTAAATAAAACCTACTGTCAGAGAGCCTTCTCACTCACACCCTCAATTGACATTGTGGCATTTAAGGAGAAAATGATTCAAAATTGAATCAACTGTTGATATTTTGTGTGGCTATTTGATGAAATAACAACTGTATTCAAGTTGAAGTTTATACATTTTTAAAAACAACTATAATAATTGGGAAAATAATGCAGTAAAATTTGCAGAATTTGTGGAATATGATTTTTGCAGGTTCCTTGAGAGGGCTGGTTCATAAGGTACCAGTTAAAACAATGTTTGCTGTAGCTTGCTGTGTAGGGCAAAATTAAATAAAAAGCAAAAACATACAAATTCAAATGTAATTGAACATAATAGACATGCATACCTTGACAATGTCAACAATTGTTTTCCCACAAGATTTCATGAATGTTTTTACCACCTCTCTGTATTCTTGTGTACCTGACTGAAGAAGAACTATTAACACCTCCTGATTTTTCATGTAACTCCAGTTTGGTGGGAGTTCAAATACTGCTGGAAGATAAAATAGACAGAAATGCAGCAATAATGCAGATTACAACCAAAATTTACTAAAATTACACCCTCACTCCTAAATGTGTCTCTGACCTCATTTCAACACCTCAGTTGAGTTTTATTGTTGATTACATTTAGTCCATGCAGAAGGCACAGGAGTTACAAACAAAGAAAATATTTGCAGAACCATCTGAAGTCTTTGCTATCATATTATCCAAATATGTTTCAATCACAGGGAGGCATTACCCTGCCCAGAAAGGGAATCAAATTGGGCCAGAAAGCGCCAATGCACACTCAACTAAGGTGCTTAAAAGCCGGGCAAAATCTCACTCTGGAGTGATTATAAGGGACGTAGAAAAAGAACTTGAGAGTTGCAATGAAAAAGGAAATGATAAAGTAGTCACAGATATTCAATTGCTGCAGCAGACTCTTTTGGATGAAGTGTCTATGTCGCCACTACGTTTTGTGCAAAGCAGATCTTTCTGACATCAGTTCCACATTTACCTTTCACCATTTGGAACTGCTGGTTGTTTTTCCCCACTTTAATAACATAACATATCTCAAAATATCTTGTTGCTATGTGTGTTCATGCTTAATAATTTGCCTTTCTCTACAGGGACCTCCCTTCTTTCAAGATCGATAAATCTTTCCCGATAATTGAACTCTCTGACGCTTTGTATCACTCGAATCACCCTTCAACGGTTAAACGTTTCACTTATGCTTCACTTGAAGGAATCTGTCACAGTGCATTCACATGTTTATGCCTCAGTTGAAGCTTGAAATGTTTCAACTTGCAATGTACGAATTGTACAATCAGTCCAGCATTGTATTGTCCGCAGTTTTGTGCTAATCCCTGACTGAACATTGTAAATGCCAAGGTAAAAACAATGACTGTAGATGCTGGAAACCAGATTCTGGATCAGTGGTGCTGGAAGAGCACAGCAATTCAGGCAGCATCCGAGGACAGGCAAAATCGATGTTTCGGGCAAAAGCCCTTCATCAGGAATAAAGGCAGAGAGCCTGAAGCGTGGAGAGATAAGCTAGAGGAGGGTGAGGGTGGGGATAGAGTAGCATAGAGTACAATAGGTCAGTGGGGGAGGAGATGAAGGTGATAGGTCAGGGAGGAGAGGGTGGAGTGGATAGGTGGAAAAGGAGCTGGGCAGGTCGGACAAGTCCGGACAAGTTAAGGGGACAGTGTTGCTGGAGGTTAGAAACTAGGATGAGGTGGGGGAAGGGGAAATGAGGAAGCTGTTGAAGTCCACATTGATGCCCTGGGGTTGAAGTGTTCCGAGGCGGAAGATGAGGCGTTCTTCTTCCATGCGTCTGGTGCTGAGGGAGCGGCGATGGAGGAGGCCCAGCACCTCCATATACTCGGCAGAGTGGGAGGGGGAGTTGAAATGTTGGGCCACGGGGCAGTTTGGTTGATTGGTGCGGGTGTCTCGGAGATGTTCCCTAAAGCGCTCTGCTAGGAGGCGTCCAGTCTCTCCAATGTAGAGGAGACCGCATCGGGAGCAACGGATACAATAAATGATATTAGTGGATTTGCAGGTAAAACTTTGATGGATTTAGTTTTACCTGCAAATCCACTAATATCATTTATTGTATCCGTTGCTCCCGATGCGGTCTCCTCTACATTGGGGAGACTGGGCGCCTCCTAGCAGAGCGCTTTAGGGAACATCTCCGAGACACCCGCACCAATCATTGTAAATGCCAAGTCCAGCAATTCTTTAACAGTATCAGTGACATATGGTACCGCTTGTCATGATAGAAATAGTGTTAGAAACAAAATTAAATCGCAGCTTTTAAGAGTTTATGGCAATTCTGTTTACAATTATCTTTTGGTGGCTATTTTCAATGTTATTTTTCAGTTTAATACAATAGAAAAATACAGTAGGTGCTGGAAATCTGAAATAATAACTGCTGTAAGTATTCAGGTAGAGTTAGTATTAAATCTGTGTGTCTCCATAGATGCTGTATGACCTGCTAAGTGTTTCCAGAATTTTTGCTTTTATTTCCCAGTCAGTCAATCTGGCTAAAATTGGGCAACATTAATGTTACTTATTTTCTTTCCTCCTTATGTGGGGACACCTCACACCCTCCTTTTGTAGATTTTTAAGAGGTGTTTCTGCTTTGAATCCTTCAAAACCAATTCCTCCTAATTTAGGGTCAAGCAAAAACTTGAACAATTTCCACTGATCAGTTAAATTCACTCATCCCACTTATCTGTCAAAATCACTCATCTACCCACTATTTCTCTCCACAGAACACAGAACATTACAGTACAGGAACAGGCCCTTTAACCCACCATGTCTATACTGACCATGATGCCATTTTAAACTAATTCCATCTGCCTGCACATAGTCTGCATTATTCTATTTGCTGCCTATTCATGTGTCTGTCTAAATGCCTCCTTAACATTGCTAATGTACCTGTTTCTGTCACCTACCCCAGCAGCGCATTCCAGGCACCTACCACCTCCCGCGTAAAAAACTTGCCTCACACATATCTTTTAAACTTTCCCATCTCACCTTAAACCTATGCCCCTTAGAATCTGACATTTCCACCCGGGAAGAAAAAGGCTCCAACTATCCACCATGCCTCTCATAATTTTATATACTTCCCTCAGCCTCCAATACTCTAGCGTAAACAATCCAAGTTTGTCCAAACTCTCCGTTTAGCTAACACATTCCGTTCCAGGCCACATCCCAGTGAACCTATTATGCACCCTCTCCAAAGCCACACCCTTCCTTTAGTGTGGTAACCAAAACTGCACATGACACTCCAAGTGTGACCTAACTGTATTTTTCTACAGCTGCACCATGAATTGCCAACATTTATACTCAATGCTTCAAATGATGAATGAAAGCATGCCATACACCTTCTTTGCTACCTTATCCACTTGCATTGCCTCTTTCAGTGAGCTACAGATTTGCACCCCAAGATCTCCCTGCATGTCAGTATTCCTAAGGCATACATTCCTCACGCATGTGACATCCCAAAGTGTATCACCTACATTTTGTGATACGTTTGTTCAGATTAAATTCCACCTGCCATTTCTCCACCCAACACCGCAGTTTATCTATATTCCGCTGTATTCTTTGACAATGTTCCTCACTATCCACAATTCCACCAATTTTCATGCTGTTTGCAAACTTACTAATCAGACAACCTACATTTTCATCCAAATAATTTACAAACACCAGAGGTCCCAGCACTAATCCTTGCGGAACACCACAGGTCACAGTCAGCAAAATATGCTTCCTCAATTGCCCTCTGTCTTCTCTGGCCAACTTGCCAACTCACCATGGACCTCATGTGGCTCAATCTTCTAGACCAGCCTACCATGAGGGACATTCTCAAATGCTTTAATAAAGTCTATGTTGACAATATCCACTGCCCTGTCCCCATTATTCATCTTTATTACTTCCTCAACAAAAGCAAATTTGAGAGACAAGACCTCCCCCACATGAAGTCATGCTGACTACCCCTAAAAAACTGTTCTTTTCCAGAATCTTCTTGCATTATTTCTTTACCACTGATGTAAGACTCATTGGCCCATAGTTTCCTGGATTATCCCTGTTGCCCCTTTTAATCAAAGGATCAATTGGTTATTCTCCAGTCTGCTGGGACCACATCTGTGCCTGAAGAGGATACAAATACCGCTGTCAAGCGTCCAGCAATCTCCTCCCCTACCTCCCCCAGTATCCTGAGGTAGATCCCATCAGGCAATGGTGACTTATCTACCTTTAATGATTTTCAAGATACCTAATACCTCCTCCTTCTTAATATTGACATGGTCCAGAGTATCAACATATCACTCTCTCATCTTATCATCACCTATAGCCTTCTCCTTGGTGAATACCCATGTGAAGTATTCATGAAGAATCTTACCCACTTCCTCTGGCTCTACATATAGAGTCATAGAGTCATAGAGATGTACAGCATGGAAACAGACCCTTCGGTCCAACCTGTCCATGCCGACCAGATATCCCAACCCAATCTAGTCCCATCTGCCAGCACCCGGCCAATATCTCTCCAAACCCTTCCTATTCATATACCCATCCAAATGCCTCTTAAATGTTGCAATTGTACCAGCCTCCACTACTTCCTCTGGCAGCTTATTCCATACACATACCACACTCTGCGTGAAAACATTGCCCTTTAGGTCTCTTTTATATCATTCCCCTCTCAGCCTAAACCTATGCCCTCTAGTTCTGGACTCCCTGACCCCAGGGAACAGACTTTGTCTATTTATCCTATCCATGCCCCTCATAATTTTGTAAACGTCTATAAGGTCACCCCTCAGCCTCTGACGCTCCAGGGAAAACAGTCCCAGCCTGTTCAGCCTCTCCCTGTAGCTCAGATCCTCCAACCCTGGCAACATCCTTGTAAATCTTTTCTGAACCCTTTCAAGTTTCACAACATCTTTCCGATAGGAAGGAGACCACAATTGGCCGCAATATTCCAACAGTGGCCTAACCAATGTCCTGTACAGCCGCAACATGACCTCCCAACTCCTGTACTCAATATTCTGACCAATAAAGGAAAGCATACCAAACGCCTTCTTCACGATCCTATCTATCTGTGACTCCACTTTCAAGGAGCTATGAACCTGCACTCCAAGGTCTCTTTGTTCAGCAACACTCCCTAGAACCTTACCATTAAGGGTATAAGGCCTGCTAAGATTTGCTTTCCGAAAATGCAGCATATATTCCCTCCTTTGTCCTTGAGTGGATTTACTCTTTGACTAGCTACCCTCTTGGTCCTAAAATATGGATAAAATGCCTTGGGATTCTCCTTAATTCTATTTGCCAACGACAAAGCCCCTTTGCCAAGCCCCTTTTAGCCCCCCCTAATTGATTGCTTAACTTTTTTCCTGCTTCCTTTACATTCCTCTATTGGTGCAGCTGTCACATTCTCCTAAATCAGCAATGCAACTCTCCCACTCTTTGTATGCCCCTCTCTATTAGGCCTGAAACATCTAAACCCTGGAATATTGTGCTTCCAATCCTCCCCTTCTGTCAACCAAATTTCTGTAATGGCTACAACATCGTAGTTCCAGGTACTATTCAATAGAGATTCACCAAATTAATCTGTGCGATGACAGGTTTATAAGGATGATCATCTTATGAAGAGAGATTGAGGAAACTGGGCCTTTTTTCCCCCAGAATTGCAAAGAATAAGAGATAACCTTGTTGAATATTCCTACAAGGATGACACAATGGAGGAAAATAGGATGTTTCCCATGGTTGACAAGTCTAGGACCAGGAGATATAACCTCAGGATAAAGGACAGGCACTTAGATTGGGAGGAATTTCTTCATTAAGAGGATGGTGAGTCTTTGGAATCCTCTTGGAAACGTAATTATTAAAATGTTTAAGTTAGAAATTGATAGGTCTTTGGAGACTACTGATGTATGGGAATATGGCATTAAGGTAAAAGATTAATCACAATCAAATTGAATAGTGGGGCAGGCTTGATGGCATGTTCATAATTAAATGGGTGTGGTTTGAATCCCTCACCTTGTAGTACAGAGATAGTATCCCTACCTCTGGGATAGAAAATCAGGTTCAAGCCTCATTTGTCCCACGTGAGTGCCATAACTTGGCTGACCAAGTTGATTAAAACTTCTTTGAGCTCTTTAGGATAAGAAAGTCCAGTAAGAATTTGGAGTTGCCAGTTCCTGCAGTTGAGTCAGTTTTACAGCACTGCTTGTGGGTCAGGAGAAAGACTGCCATCCAGCAAAATCTTTTGTTACAATCACCCATAGTCCTTTTGAACCCCTGTTCAGCTGAACACCCGTACCCACACCAGTATTCATCAGGTGACATCGTAATCAATTCCTCTCTACTCACTCCCAATCCCAACCATTGTCTGTTATTTTGTTCATTCTCACTGCATTCTCCTACTAATTATCCTTTAATTATACCAACTTGTGTGTGTCAGCAAGTTACTCAACATTATCACCATATCTGATTTGGTCCTCACCTGAAGCTCAACATGCCTTTACTTTCTATTTGGGAACACCTGACAGACATCAGGGCTGACATGCAATGCAATTCTCTGTAACTAATCCTCAGAATTTGGATAGGGCAGACTGATGGCCCCATCAAGTGTCCAGAAGGGCAGTAAGTGAGGACAGCCGATGAAGATCAGAGTCGAGAGTGTTATTCTGGAAAAGCACAGCCGGTTATGCAGCATCCGAAGAGCAGGAGAATCGACATTTCGGGCATAATTTCCTGATGAAGGGCTTATGCTCCTCAGATGCTGCCTGACCTGCTGTGCTTTTCCAGCACCACACTCTCGACTCCAGTAGGGCAAATTCCACATTCAGGGATTCTAACTTTAAGCTTTCACTAAAAGAGAGACACACCATTTTTCAAAATATAATCTGAAGGAAAATTAGTGAGGAGTCTAAAGTAAGTTAAGAGGATTCACCATGATGTGTGCTGCAAAGCCCTATAAAGATAATCATTTATTTTTGACATACCTCCTTGAAGGACACTTCTTTTAATATCCACTACATTTCCTTTTGAGTCTTTCTCTTGCAACAAAGTCAAATCAATTGTGCACTTTTCCCCATTTTTCATGTAAACTATGGTTTTCTTTTTATCCAGGTAAGCTCTCTCAATTTCATAGTTTAAAGATTGATCATAAGGCTGAGCGGATTCATCCGTTATAATCTCCCATTGGACAGTTTTCTTCAACTGAATCTCATCCTGCTTTCTATGCTCTCTTCTTGTGATAGTTTGAAGCATAGAGTTCACTTGCACAATGGATTCCAGAGCATCAGCGTGATATCCGTCTACTACTATTTCCTTTTCCCGAATTTCAACTTTCAGGTTGTATTTTTCACAGAGATCCATGATCTGTTGCTTCTCGTCATCTAAGAAACAGCCTGCAACTGTAGTGGGGATTGTTTTGCTGATGCAGTATTCTTTGATGATATTTTCAACATCCTTCTGTGCCCCAGCAATGTTTTCCTTCTTCACACCATATATCTCAACTGTGGCAGTCAAATGCTTTGTTGCTGTCAGAATGACTGGATAAATAGGTCGAACTGCATCAATAGGTCTCACTGAAAGAAAAAGAGAAGATTTATCTCACATGTGATAATACATATCTAATAAATTCTATGGGTACATTTCCTAACAATATTTTCCATTATAGAGAAAGAAATTCATTCTGTAAATATAAGAATACGGACAGAACTTTTATAGTGAGGGCCAGTTATCCTTTGCAGTCTTCTCCCACTTAAACAAACTTCCCCAAAGGCTTAATTTCCATCTTTATTGTCCCTGTTATCTTGGCAAATAAACCTGAGGAAAATGACACAAATGTCAATTACGTCCACCATTTTGTAACCTCAATAGCTCTGTTACCAATGTTATGGTGAACGAACAAAAGAACCACTATTGAAATTCATCGACAAAATATAATGTACAGAAAATCAACCCGTGTTTGGTAAAAAGCAACTATGAAGTCTTGATTCATATGAGGTCTTGCATCTTGATATCTGAGCTTCTCAAAATTCAGAAGCCACTAATACTTAGATCATTAAGATTAAATCATAAAAATAAACTCTCTGACTTTTGCTGAAAATAAAGAACTTCGTACATTTTAATTCTGCCCACTCTCCTTATTTTCCCTTTCTTTTTCCTTTCCTGGTGTTTTTCACTTTAAATTTAACCCTACTTTTTTTTTCCCAAATCACATTTTGATCCCTTCCTAGTGTTAATAAGTTGGTCTTCAGAGTCAGGGAATGTCACAGTAAATAAGCCAAACAGTGGTTATGTCAAGGTTAATTGAGTATGTCCCCAGAAAGTGTTCCTAACCGATCTGCAATACATATGAAGTTACATGAAGGCTAGAGAATCAGCAAATGCAGAAATGCTACAACATCTATAGAAGGAATTGCTACTGATAATAAACAGCATCTCTTCAATTTACGAATTTGACTGACAGCATCAAAGTATAAGTAGATTTGTGCGCCAGAGTAATTCAGATCTCTAACTTCATGGCACACCCTTCAAATCAACAAGGAAAATATTTTTTTGGCACAGGTTAGATTCAAGTCCAGAATTTTCAGGCACTTCCTGGTAGATTCTTGCGTAGAAGACATTTGGTGGCTTTAACCCACTCTCATTGGATGCAACTGACAGGAAACAAGGGACGATAATCACATTAGCTCTTAAGGGAAGGCTGTGGCAGAGTGGTAATGTCAGTGGATCAGGAA
The DNA here is from genome assembly GCF_037043375.1 of Chiloscyllium plagiosum. Classification (NCBI taxonomy): domain Eukaryota; kingdom Metazoa; phylum Chordata; class Chondrichthyes; order Orectolobiformes; family Hemiscylliidae; genus Chiloscyllium; species Chiloscyllium plagiosum. The sequence continues at coordinate 94,774,700 of NW_028270145.1, read as the reverse complement.
TCCAAGCTGATGGTTGGGCAATGTGGTTCAAATTCCACCATGGTAGATGCCGATTATTCAATGGAATAACAGCTGGCTTACTGACCAGCATGGAACTATTGTCAATTGTTCAAAGTACATCTGGTTCACTAATGCCCTATGGTGAAGGAAATCTGCTGTCCTTCCTGGTCTAGCCTACATGTGACTCCAAGCCCACTGCAATTTGGTAGCCTCTTAACTGGGCAGTTAAGGATGGGCAATACATGCTGGCACAGCCAATGATGAGCAATTAAAAAAAAATAAATTGAATGTTTAATTCCACTTCTCCACTGTCATCCAGATGCTTCCATTCTGATCAATTCAGCTGCTCTCAATGAATCACTTACAAAAACTTCTCACCCTGCCTCCTGCACCTTTAGTGCTTTCCAAGGAGTTCTCCTCACCCTTTCCTATTTCTCACCCATCTGTTGCTTCTCACCAGTATCCCTCAAAAACATAGGTGTGGATCTTTGGTCTCCAGTCTGGTTGAGGGAGTTGGGAAAATACTCCCAGCTTGCTGAGGTTGCCATTGGAAAAATTCATTGAGTGGTGGGATCATCATTTTGAGATGGCAGCCTATCTGCCCCACCTCAGTGCACACATTAAAGGCAGTCACAGAGACTGCAGAGTGCCAAAACAGAATTTTTAAAAAGACTGCCTCATTTCATCCCAATATTTTTGGTAAACATTAGCCCTCTAGCTCTATCACAACCCCTCACCCTCCCATACCCATTGCCATGTGGCCGACCACTTCAACTCCCCCTCCCACTCCATCAAGGACATGCAAGTTCTAGGCCTCCTCTACTGCCAAATCGAAGCCACTTGACACCTGAAGGAAGAACGCCTCATCTTCTGCCTTGGGATCCTTCAACCACACGGCATCAATGTCGAGTTCACTAGTTTTGAAATTTCCCCTCCCCCCACCTTATCCTCGAACCAGCTCGGCACTGCCCTCTTGACCTGTCCCACTTGTCCATCTTCCTTCCTACCTAGCCGCTCCACCCTTCTCTCTGACCTATCACAATAACCCCCCCACACCTGCATCCACCTATCGCCTTCACAGCTACATTCCCCACAGCCCCGCCCCCAGCCTCCTATATGTCTCTCAGCCCCCTTCCCCTTCCCTCGCCACATTCCTGATGAAGGGCTTATGCCCGAAATGTCAAGTCCCCTGCTTCTCGGATGCTGCCTGACCTGCTGTGCATTTCCAGCACCACACTTTTCAACACTGACTCTCCAGCATCTGCAGTCCTCACTTTCTCACTATTCCCCAATTGAACCATGTTGTAATCAAAGAAAACAAAATTCAAAACATCTATTAGAACCTTCATCATATGAAAACATTCCCGCTCAACAAACCCATCTGACACATTTAAATGGTCTCAAGTTCTCAATTGCTTATAAAGAATAAATAGTTGCATCCATAACCCCACTCAAAAGACAACTGATCTCTTAATAACCTCTATGGACTGTCAATTAAACTATGAATTAATAATCCCGTAGTGAGATAGATTATGTATAGCAGGCAACCATTAAACAAGAAATAAGAACTATCCTTAGGAGGACATGAATACAGCTATTGTAACTAGTAAAACAGTTTTTTTTAAACCTCCCAGTCTTGCAGGCAAACAGTTTACTTATTCTATATGGGGTTGGGCATTTAAATACCTTCACAGTTTGAGAGTTGTATAGATTTCAACTGCCCCCTTCATGAGCTCTTACAATAAGATTTACAATATTTTGGTATAACACCTCAACTCCAGAGAAAATGGAGTCTATTTGAACTCAGAACTAACATTAACAGTGCAAAACATGTGCAATTACTGAACTGGATTTGAAGATCATGGAAAGCACCTGGAGGTTTATCAAGTTTTGAATAGTTCCTTACCAGTGGACTGGGAATGCTTGAAACGCTTCTCTATACATTGGCGAAATGAATCCAGCATGAATGAATGGAACAATACAATCCTTATCAAAGAGAGTGAAGGTTGATCAAAGTCCACCACATAATCACTTATTGCATCCAGCAGTGCATTGGCAATATCTTGAGGATTCAGTTTTGCTTCACCTGTGCATAAAGGCAGAGGTTTGTCTGGTTAAATAGATTGCAGTCGGGAAGTTCAACAATAGACAACCGTAAGGTTATAAAAAAATCTATTAACATCTTAGAACATAGAACATAGAACAATTCAGTGCAGAACAGGCCCTTCAGCCCTCAATGTTGTGCCGACCTGTGAACTATTCTCAACTCATCCCCCTACACTATCCCGAAATCATCCATGTGCTTATCTTGATTCACAGGATGTGGGCAAGACTGACTATGCCAATATTTATTGCCCATTAGTTCTTTATCTGATACTTTGCTATCACTTGTTTCAATTACACTGATTACACTTATTTTCAATTATTACTGGAACTGTTCCCCTTTTCCTCCTCCAGAGGGAGCCATCATTTTTTAAAATTCATTCACGGGACATTGGCATCACTGGCTGGGCCAGGATTTATTACCCATTCCTAGTTGGGGATGGAATTAATGACACTGAAGCAATGGTAACGTATCTTCAAGGCAGGGGGCTGAATCGCTTGGAGAGGAACTTGCAGGTTGTGGTGTTCCCATGTATCTGCTTTTCCTTCCAAATGGTTTGGAAGGTACTGTCAAAGGAGCCTTGGATAATTTCTGCAGTGCATCTTGTAGATAGTATACATTGTTGCTATGGAGCATCAGTGGTGGAGGGATTGGATGCTTGTCAATGTGGTTCCAATCAAGCGGGCTACTTTCTCTTCGATTGATCAAGATTGATCACTTCTTGGGTGTTGTTGGAGCTGCACTCATCCAAGAAGTGGGGGGTATTCCATCACACTCCTGACTTGTTCTGCCACTGCCCTAAAGCAGAGGGGAGGTCAGCTATGGCCAAATAACAACCTGAGAGGCATTTAACTCAGTCAGGTCTCCCCCAATGAATCACCATTGGTTTTCCACCGGATGGGAATAACCTTGAACTACCTTTTTTTGGTGCCAATATTAAATAAATGCCCTCTAGTTACCAACTTATCAATTAGAAGAAATATTTTTTCTCCTTGTTAGTTGATCCAAATCCTTCATCATTTTTTACATGTCTATCTAATATTTTCTTCATCTTCTTTGCTGCAATGAAATGAGTAGTTGATGGACCAGTGATAGAAAAGACCTGGATATTAGTTGATTGATGTTATTCTATAAAATCTGTCTAAACCATGCAGTTGTTTGGCTCATCTGTTACAATGCTGGCATCTACCTGACAATGTAAAAAATTGTCCAGGTATGTCCTATACACAAAAAGCAGGACCAATCCATCCCAACCGATTACCGCCTAATCAATCTTTGCTCAATCGTCAGTAAGTGATGGAAGGGGTCATCAACAGTACTATCAAGCAGCACCTGCTCAGCAATAACCTGCTCAGTTTTGCCCAGTTTGGGTTCTGACAGGGCCATTCGGCTCCTAACCCCATTCCAACCTTGGTTCAGGCATGGAGAAAAGAGCTGAATTCCAGAGGTGAGGTGAGAGTTACAGCCCTTGACATGGTGGCTGCATTCGACCAGGTGTGGCATCAAGGAGCCCTAGCAAATCTGGAATCAATGGGAAATAGCGGGAAAACTCTCTGGTTGGAGCCATGCCTGGCACAAAGGAAGATAGTTGTGGTTGTTGAAGGTCAATCATCTCAGCTCTAGGACATTTCTGCAGGAATTTCTCAGGGTAGTGTCCTAGATGCAATTATCTTCAACTGCTTCATTAATGACCTTTCCTCTACCATAATGTCAGAAGTGGGGATGTTCGCCAATGACTGTACAATGTTCAGCACCATTTGTGACTCCTCATACTGAAGCAGTCCAGGTCCAAATGTAACAAGATCTGCACAATACCCAGGCTTCACGCCACACAAATGCCAGACTATGACCATCTCCAATAAGAGACGATTTAACCCCCAGCCCTTGAAATGCAATGGTGTTACTATCACTGAAACCCCACTGTCAACACCTTTGAGGTTACCAATGATCAGAAACTCAATTGGATTTGCCACATTTTTTTTCCTGGAGCAGCAGGAGACAGAGTGGAGGTGACGTTGGAGACAAGGAGGTTGCCTGGAAGGTAAGGATTTAGTATAAATTTGGGCAGTGGCCAAACCCGAGATACTACGGCTGTGCTAAAGGAGGACACCATGGAGGGCTTGAGCAGTGAGGCATTATGGGTGGAGCTGAGAAAGAAGGGTACAGTTACATTGTTGGGGCTGTATTACAGGCCTCCCAACAGTGAACGTGAGGTAGAAGAACAAATAGGTAAACAGATTATGGAAAGATGTAGAGGCAATAGGGTGGTGATGATGGGAGATTTTAATTTTACCAACATTGACTGGGATACACTTAGTGTCAGAAGTCTGGATGGGTCAGAATTTGTAAGGAGCATCCAGGAAAGTTTTTTAGATTAGATTAGATTACTTACAGTGTGGAAACCGACCCGCCAATGTGCACCCACCCAGACCCATTCCCCTACATTTACCCCTGCACCTAACACTACAGCAATTTAGCATGGCCAATTCATTTAACCTACACATTTTTGGACTGTGGGAGAAAACTGGAGCACCCGGAGGAAACCCACACAGACACGGGGAGAATGTGCAAACTCCACACAGACAGTTGCCTGAGGCAGGAATTGAACCCCGGTCTCTGGCGCTGTGAGGCAGCAGTGCTAACCACTGTGCCACCATGCCGCCCAAGCAGTATATCAATAGTCTGGCAAGGAAAGGGACCATATTGGACCTGGTGTTGGGAAATGAGCCAGGCCAGGTGGTAGAAGTTGCAGTGGGGGATCTCTTCGGGAATAGTGACCACAATTCTGTAAGTTTTAGAATATTCGTAGACAAAGATGAGAGTGATCCTAAGGGACAAGTACGAAACTTGGGGCCAAGGCTAATTATATCAAAATTAGGCAGGAGCTGGGAAATGTGGATTGGACGCAGCTATTTGAAGAAAAGTCCACATCTGATATGTGGGATGCTTTCAAAGATAAGTTTAAGATAGTGCAGGATAGGCATATGCCTTTGAAAACAAGGGATAAGAAGGCAAGATTCGTGAACCGTGGATGACAGGAGAAATTGTGCAACTAGCAAAGAGGAAAAGGAAAGCGTACCTAAGGTCCAGGCAGCTCAGAACAGAATGGACCTTGAAGGAATATTGGGAGAATAGGACCAATCTTGAACGAGGAATCAAGCGTGGGACACCATTGTAGAATGCACACCATCAGTGGTTGCATTATGAGGACAAAGGAAGCTAACACTGAGAGGTGCACACATGTCTTGGAGTGTTTAGCTTTAAAAGGTACTAACCACAGACCTATCTATGAGGTGTGAAACCCTGTAATCATTGTACATATCCCTGCAATCTTATGATGCCCAATAAACCTATCTAACCACTGAAAGTGCAAGAGGTAATATGTGACTCAAATTGCAAACAGGGAAGCTGTGTAGAAGGAATGTCTTGCTTGAACCAGCAATTGGCTCATTTTGAAGTATAATTTCAGAATGTGTCATTATCTTTTTTATAGAGAAAACAGAATTTTCATAAAGGCTGAATCTATCTCTCATAGATGTTTCCCTGGGAACTGTCAACACCATTTGGTTGTATGCAAGAACAATATGGGAAGGGGTGTCTTATAAATGACTTGTTGAAATTTCTAGCTAAGAAATATAAACACACAATCAGCAGGAAGCTTTCCTATACTTCTCATTGAATTGTTTCAAGCTCATATTTTATATTGGGGTCTGCAACAGTATCACCCTGAAGTTACTGGATCATCTTATCCTGCATGCTTTCTGTAACATATGAAAGTAAAGGTATTGAAATAACACATACATATTGTTCCAAAACCTACCTGTGCCCAATGCTGGGAAGGACACTGAACTTATTTTTAGGTTTTCGCATTCCTTCAGAACTTTTACTAAAGATCCTTTTGTATTTTGTGCTTTAAGCCAGCCTGCCAAATGTATGATATACTTCACTTGAAGGTTTCCTGCTTTTGTGATTACAACAGTGTCTTCATTTTGGACACCTACAGCAGGAAAAACAATATTTGAAATGAAAGCTGTTACCACTGTCAATAATTTAATAACCAGTTAGTGGCATACAATTAACCTCACGCTATAAATTCAAAAGCTGATTGACACTTTTCCTAAAAGGATGTGATATCCAGAATCTTTCAAATTTGCCACAGGTAAGAATGGCCACTCTGATCCTCGAAAACTCATTTAACTGGAATAACCAGTAGGCAGCATGGTGGCTCAGTGGTTAGCACTGCTGCCTTATAGTTCCCTGGTATCTGGACTCAATTCTACCCACGGGTAACTATCTGCATAGAGTTTGCACATTTTCCCTGCACCTGTGTGGGTTTCCTCTGACAATTCAAAGTATGCAGATTGGGTAGATTTGCCATGGGATGCAATGTTATAAGGTAGGGGGTAGGATGCTCTTTGGAGGGCTGGTGTGAGATTGATGAGCTAGTGGCTTGCTTCCATACAGTAGTTAGGGATTCTATAGACTCCAAAGCCTCTCTATTCCAACTTGCAATTATTTCATAAATAGAGTGACACTTCAAAGTCTGTGAGAAGATTTGTAGCTCGGGTGCTCGTTGTTGTGGTTCTGTTCGCCGAGCTGGGAATTTGTGTTGCAGACGTTTCGTCCCCTGTCTAGGTGACATCCTCAGTGCTTGGGAGCCTCCTGTGAAGTGCTTCTGTGATCTTTCCTCCGGCATTTGTAGTGGTTTGAATCTGCCGTTCCGGTTGTCAGTTCCAGCTGTCAGTTGCAGTGGTCGGTATATTGGGTCCAGGTCGATGTGCTTATTGATTGAATCTGTAGATGAGTGCCATGCCTCTAGGAATTCCCTGGCTGTTCTCTGTTTGGCTTGTCCTATAATAGTAGTGTTGTCCCAGTCGAATTCATGTTGCTTGTCATCTGTGTGTGTGGCTACTAAGGATAGCTGGTCGTGTCGTTTCATGGCTAGTTGGTGTTCATGTGACACTTATTGCCTTCACTACTTTATCTGGAATCCTTTTCCATTGATCACTATTTGTGTAAAGGAGAACTTTTTGATATCAGTTCCAAATTTGTCTCAGAACAGTTTGAAACTGCCTCTCCTTGTCTTATTCTTGCACATTTATTTTAAGTAGTGTTCCAGAACATGTATTTCCTAATGTCCATCCAGTATAGCAACACCTCTACAATGTAAACAGGAAAAGACAGGGTGGATAAAGAGAAACTATTTCCACTGGTTGGAAATTCTACAGCTAGGGGCCATAGCCTGAAATAGGGCAGACACTTCAGAAGAGATATGAGGAAGCACTTCCACACACAAAGTAGAGTGGAGGTTAGGAACTCTTCCATAAATGGCAATTGAAACTAGATCAGTTGTTAAATTGAAATCTGAAACAGATATATTTTTGTTAGGCAAAGCTTTTGAGGGATATCGGGCAAAAGCGTGTCAATAGAGTGAGGCCACAGATCAGCCACAATCACAATGGATGGTGGAGCCGAGGGGCTGAATGGCCCACTCCTGTTTCTGTGTCTCCTTCCAAAGTGTCCCAGTTCCATGTCTGACACTTGAAATTAGCCTTGTGTCTCCAACCCTTGAATGTAATTCTTGTGCTTTAGCCCAAGCTAACATAATGTTGTTGTATGCCCACAACAGGTGTGCAGATTGATCTTGAGTTCCTCTGACTTATCATGTTGATTTCTCCACTTGCTGCTATTCCTTTGTTTGAAGATGTTTCATTTCTTATTTAGAGTCGTAGAGATGTACAGCACAGAAACAGTCGCTTCAGTTCAACTCTTCCATGCCAACCAGATGTCCTAACTTTATTTAGTCCCATTTGCCAGCATTTGGCTATATCCCTCTAAACCCTTCCTATTCATGCACCCATCCAGATGTCTTTGAAATGTAATTGTACCAGCCTCTACCACCTCTTCTGGCAGCTCATTCCATACACACACTACACTCAGCATGAAAAAGCTGCCCCTTAGGTCCCTACTAAATCTTTCCCCTCTCACTTAAACCTATGCCCTCTAGTTTTGGAGTCCCCCTACCCCAGGGAAAAGACTTTGGCTACTCACCCTATCCATGCCCCTCATGATTTCATAAACATCTGGAAGGTCAATCCTCAAGCTCCAATGCTCCAGGAATAATAGTCCCAGCATTTTCAGCCTCTCCCTACAGCCCAAACCCTCTACCAATTGCAACAGCCTTTCAAATCTTTTCTATGCCCTTTCAGGTTTCACAACATTCTTCCTTTAACAGGGAGATGAAAATTGCATGCAGGATTTTAAAAAGGCTTGACCAATGTCCTGTACAGCTGCAACAAGGGCGGCATGGTGGCTCAGTGGTTAGCACTGCTGTCTCACAGCGCCAGGGACCCGGGTTCAATTCCTGCCTTAGGCAACTGTCTGTGCGGAGTTTGTACATTCTGCCCGTGACTGCGTGGGTTTCCTCCGGGTGCTACGGTTTCCTCCTACAGTCCAAAATTGTGCAGGTTAGATGAATTGGCCACGCTAAATTGCCCGTGGTGTTAGGTGCAGGGCTAAATGTAAGGGAATGGATTGCTCTTCGGAGGGTCGGCATGGACTTGTTGGGCCGAAGGGCCTGTTTCCACACTGTAAGTAATTTAATCTAATTAAAAATAGACCTCTGAACACCTATGCTTAGCACATTGACCAACAAAAGCAAGTGTACCAAACGCTTTCTTCACTATCCCATCTACCTGCAACTCCATTTTCAAGGAACTATGAACCTGCACTCCAAGATCTCTTTGTTCAGCAACACTCCCCAGGACCTTACCATTTAAGTGTATAAGTCCTGTCCTAATTTGCCTTTCCAAAATGCAGCATCTCACATTTATCTAAATTAAACTCCATCTGCCACTCTTCGGTTTATTCATCCATCTGATTAAAGTCCTGTTGTACCCTGAGGATAACCTTCTTCACTATATCTCCAATTTTGGTGTCATCTGCAAACCTTATTACCTTTTTTTCTTTCATGAAATGGTGGTCATTGTTACAAGGCCAGTATTTTTTATCCATCTCTAGTTGCCCTTGCTGTAAATAGTTTGTTATGTTCTTTTCAGGGGGAGTTAAGAGTCAACCATATCATTGTGGATCTCACATAGATCAATCCAGGTATGGGTGGCTGATTAGGTTCCTTAAAGGACATTGGTGAACCAGATTTTTGTATGAGATTGATGGTAATTCACAGTCACCATTACTAAGGCTTGCTTTTAATTCCAGATTTATTTATGAATTGGATTGAAATTCCACCAGCAGCTGTGGTTTTATTTGAATTTGTGTTCCATAGTTTGGGTTTCTAGATTGCTATCCTCAACTTTCAGAACTCTTTTATCTATATCCTTTGCTATTTTATCATCATTAATGGAGTAAACAGGGCTTAATTGTCATATATTTTGTCTAGGCGTCATTTGGTTGTGGTTTGTGGAGGGTTTTTCTCTATGAGCACAAACAAGTTATTTCACAGGATCATCCCAAACTTTGCTCATGAGGTACCTGTCCTGCTCCTATAGGGCCTCTCTCATCCAATGTTTGCCTGACCCTCCCACTTGCCAGAAGTACTCACCACTACTAGGATATCCCAGGATATACTGGGATACTGAGGTGGCGGAACAAGGGTGACAAGATATTATCAGGCCATTTTGAACTGAGGTGGGCAGAAATTTCTTCACTCAAGTAATGGCAAACCTATGGAATGTTCTATCACAAGACTATGATGGTGAAGTTACAGAATATATTTAAGAAAGAAACTGATAATTTTCTAGAAGCTAAAGATTTCAAGGAATATGGGAAGAGAATGGGAGTATGGCATCGAGATAAAGGATCAGCCACAATCATGCAGAATGTTGGAGCAGGCTCGATAAGCCAAGTGGCCTACTCCTGCCCTGGTTTTTAATGTTTCTGTATTACAGCTGAATTAAATTCATTTTAAAACATCTTTTTGTACTTGCTGAATTTTGAGGCTGGTATTAACTTATCTTCTGACAAGTGACTGAAAGACCCATTACCCTTTCAAAAAACCTAACTTCATTCTGAGTTTGCATTCTGTCAGACCGAAAAGGAAGATGCCTTACAGTTACTCACCTAGTTGGCTACATTCATCCACTACTGACTGTCCGGCTGCTTTTAAGATAGCACCACAAACCCCTGTAAGGTAGAAAAGTTAGTTATTGACAGTAAAATGCTATTCCAATCTATCAAAGAGCTCAACTTTTATACTAAAGATATATACGTATACCAGCTTAATCAGATTTACAATGTCAATACATGGGGCAATCACCAGTGTAGCAGAAACAGTAAGTTGTTTGATTGCGATGGATTCAACTTAAACTTGGTTAGAACTAATGTACTGGAAAATCACATAACATTGGGGGAATAGAAGGTTTTAAATTAATAAGGGGTGCATTCAAATAGGGATCATTTCATAAGTCTAAAAAGTCAAACTTGCAGTGTAGTGATTTGGAGAAAAGTTAAGGAGTTTATGCCTGAAATGTATTAATGACTAGGGGGCCACATCAGGGAAATAGAGGAAAAAACTAAAATTAGAAGTGCTTTACGAGAACATATAAAGCATTCATAACAAGAAGCAGACATCAACAATAGCAACAAGTAATGATACAAAACATAGAGATAAATGGTTTTGATCTAGCAACATTTCCTGATCAAGGATGGGAACTAAATATTTTAAGATACCTGACTTCTAGAGAAAAAGAGATAACATGGAAAAGCAAGTGCAGTTGTCACTATAATAAAAAGTTGCCAGATGACCATAGGGCTGCTTTTGCATTGGATGGAGAGGGAGAGATGACTGGTGGTGGTTTAATCTGAGGATTACCATGTCACAAGTGAAGGTTGAGTTGTGAAGGTGAGATGTTCGTGGATGGTCAGCCCTTATAATAAAGCATGTGTCGAAGGCAATGGTGAGATGGAGCTTAACCCAGAATATTCTTTTACTTCACTTTCCTTGCAAAAGAACAGAAAGACCAAAAGACAACAGAAATGGGAGATGTGATTTGCAGGTACACAACGTCTGCTCTATACACCTGATAAACAGTCAGTGAAGGAAGAGGTAAAATCTTTATTTGCTGTAAATTTATTCACAGTATTAATTATTATAGGTATGCATCTCATAGCTTGGCTTACGCCATGACACTCAGTGCTTCAATCACCCAATCAATGCCCTCCAGCTACACATCCTTCCCCTCTATTGATACAACTAACTGGTTGGGCTCTTGTGACACAGTTGTATATCTCTATCTCTGGGCTGTGAAGGTCTGGGTTCAAGACCCCACCTGTTCCAGAGGTGTATAATAACTCAGATTGATTCAAAAATAAGTAGAGCTAACTGTATGGACTCTTGTGGCACAGTGGTAGTGTCCCTTCCTCTAAAACAGGCGGTCTGGGTTCAAGTCTCACATCTTCCAGGATTGTGAGATAACACCTCTGAACAGATTGAATAGAAATTAAGGGGGATCAAAAAAAGCAACTAACGTTTTGAGGGGTTCTTGTCATGCAATAATTGGAGTCTATGTTTAAATCCCACCTACTCCAGGGGAGTGTAATAGCATCTCTGAACAGATAGATTTTAAAACAAACCCACAATGTAGAAATTGTTAGCACCATATTCTCACCATTCGAGTTGCACTCATCCAGGCAATTGTGGAATATGCCATTATTCTCATGACTTGTGTCTTATTGACAGACACTGGGGAAACAGGAGATGAGTTACCTGTCACAACATCCCTAGCCTCTGACCTGCTCTTGTTGCTGCAGTATTTGTATGGTTCGTCCAGTTCAGTTTCTGGTCAATGGTAGCCCCCCAAACCCCCTCCAAACCCCACCCCTAACCCCAGAATATTGATAGTGGGATTCAGTGCTTTTTAATGCCATTGATTGTCAAAAGATGAGGGTTAGTTTTTTTTCTCATTGGAGATAGAAATGGCTATTGGAGACAGTAAGAACTGCAGATGCTGGAAGCCAGAGTCAATAGATGTGAAGCTGGAAAAGGACAACAGGTTAGACAGCATTCGAGGGGCAGGAAAGTCAAAGTTGTCAGGACAGACAAAGGGTTTTGGCCCGAAACATTGACTGTCCTGCCCTTCAGATGCTGTCTGGCCTTCTGTGCTTTTCCAGCTTCACACCTGTGAAATGGCCATTGCCTGGTACTAGTCTGGCGCAAACATCACTTGCCACTAATCATCCCAAACTTGGATGTTGTCCAAGTCTTGCTGCATATGGACTACTTCAGGATCTGAGGAGTCATGAATGGTACTGAATATCATGCAATCATCAATAAACATCCTCATTTCTGACCTTATTATAGAGTGAAGGGACATTACTGAAGCAACTAAAGATGGTAGGGCCTAAGATGCTATCCTGAGGAACTGAGATGATTTGACCTGGATCTGAGATAATCTTATGCATTGTATTTTTTTTATATGAAGCATCTTGAGATGTTATAGTATGGTAACAGGTAATCAATAATGCAACTAGCAGTTGTCAATAAAAAAGATGTGTGAACAAACATTGGCACTCACCCTTGTTTCGGTTAAGGTTGACATTTGTACAGTTTACAATTGCATCAGTCTGTTCTGCTGTGATGTCACCTTGAGCAGCTACCAATTTTACTTTGCCAATGGTTACTTCTACAAAGTTGAATTTCTGAAATAAAAAATTAGTGAGCATTAAAAATGTTAGAATTAGTTTCTTTCTTTCCATTGTGCTTCTTTCTGACCAACAGAGCCCAAGGATGGGTTTTAACTCTCAAATGGCAAAGATAGGGCTGTCAGGAAATAGTTGATTTTAATGATCTGGCCTCAGTAACTTCCTTACTTCTGGTTACTATGGCGATTAAATCAGGCACACTGCTGTCACTAGAGTCCCTGGGATGGCCCATAATATAAGGAATTTGTGCTAGAGAAGGGAAACTGGCTGAGGGAAAGTAAAGGGTCTAGATTAGAGTGGTGCTGGAAAAGCACAGCAGGTCAGGCAGCATCCAAGGAGCAGGAAAATCGACGTTTTGGGCAAAACCCTTCATCAGGAATGATGGGGCTGAGGGAAAGTAAATGCCAGAGGAAAAGGTCAGAGGAAGATGAGGTCCTGGGACTGTAAAGGAACGCTTCTAACCCTCAATACCTAATATGAAACTGAAATTACTATTAAAAATCCACCTTTCCGTGGCCTCTTCTGGTCCTGTATCTTGGTCCCTAAGCTTTGCTTGGTGAAGAATCTATCAGAGCTCACCAACACAAGCCTTAGTTTAAAATACCACATTGAGTCCAAATAACCTCATTGGGCTGGGGTAGGTATCCTTGCCAAGTAGGGGCAGGAAGGAAATGTGAAAATTCCACACACTCCATAATCAAAGCTCCTCTTTTGGATTTGATCATAATGCTGCAAAGGGTTATACTAGATATTAAACCCCCACCTACCTGTTGCGATTTTTGTAGCAAGACGTCAGAAAAAATATCATACATGTCAGTTTGGAAGACAACAATGTAAACAAGCTTAATACTGGATGGTTTATTTTGTGACAAATGATTTTCAAATCCAATCAACATGCTTTCCATAGTGTCCCGTGGATTCATTCCTCCCATACCTGCAAAAGGACAATGTCTTAGAAAAATGAAATTAATATGGACCAAAACCAGCGATCAAAATCACTGTTAGTCATGGCTTTGCTCAAAGGATTGAATTTGCCATCAATATTACATTCATTTAAATACTACTTTTGAAAACAGTTTATCTATTACTACTACTGCAATCAATTGCATTTTACTTTTTTAAACAATATTAACTCAGCATAACCCTTTTTTCTGATTTAATGATGTGCAGAAAATAATCAGTCTTACATCCCTTGTCCTCACTGACAGTTATGATTCAGTCTCACTTGTACAGCTCGACGGACCAGTCCAAGTTGTAAGTATGGTAGATTTTCAAATACCAGTGCAGGCACAGTTTGATATTCAGTGTCTCAGAGTGCTTCTCAAGACCCAAGAGTTTCTCAGAGAGTTTGACATTTTCAAAGTCCTATCAGGAGTGGGAAACAGGGAACCTGCATTCTGCCAGTTAATGACCCATTATGCTCCATTAGAAACTGTGGTGTTTGTAAATGCAATATTAAAACTGACTATGAGGAATCTGGTGTGTTAGCTGTTGGCTTCGCTCAAAGACAAAGATATATTCCTCTTAAGGTGACGAGAGGTATTTGATCCTCATTTAATCTGTACTGAAAAGTGCTCATTGCTTCAGTTCAACTCAATCGCCCTGAATTCCAATCATGACTTTCTTACATGCCAGCTGTCACCCTTAGCAAGGTAACAGCAGGTGACAACATAGAATCATAGAATCATAGAGATGTACAGCACAAAAACAGACCCTTCAGTCCAACTCGTCCAGGCAGACTAGATATCTGAACCCAATCTAGTTCTACCTGCCAGCATCCGGCCCATATCCCTCCAAACCCTTCCTATTCATATACCCATCCAAATGCCTCTTAAATGTTGCAATTGTACCAGCTTCCACCACTTCCTCTAGCAGCTCATTCCATACACATCCCACCCTCTGAGTGAAAAAGTTGCCTATCAGGTCTCTTTCATATCTTTCCCCTCTCATCCTAAATCCATGCCCTCTAGTTCTGGACTCCCCCACCCCAGGGTAAATACTTTGTCTATTTATCCTATCCATGCCGTTCATGATTTTATAAACCCTAATAAGGTCCCCTCAGCCTCCGACATTCCAGGGAAAACAGCCCCAGCCTATTCAAGCACTCCCTATAGCTCAAAGCTTCCAACCCTGGCAACATCCCTATAAATCTTTTCTGAACCCTTTCAAGTTTCACAACATCTTTCCGATATGAAGGACACCAGAATTGCATACAATATTCCAACAGTGGCCTAATCAATGTCCTGTACAGCCGCAACATGACCTCCCAACCTATTTGAACACTTTACTGAAGTCCATATAGATCCCATCTACACTCTGCCCACATCAATCTTCGTTGTTACTTCTTCAAAAAACTCAATCAAGTTTGTGAGACATGATTTCCCATGCATAAAGCCATGTTGACTATCCCTAATCAGTCCTTGCCTTTCCAAACACATGTGCTTCCTGTCCCTCAGGATTCCCCCCAACAACTTGCCCATCACCGACGTCGTGCTCACTGGTCTATAGTTCCCTGGCTTGTCCTTACCATCTTTTTTAAACAGTGGCACTACGTTAGCCAACCTCCAGTCTTTGGGCACTTCACCTGTGACTATTGATGATACAAATATCTCAGTATGAGGCCCAGCAATCCCTTCCCTAGCTTCCCACAGAATTCCAGGGTACACCTGATCAAGTCCTGGGGATTTATCCACTTTTATGCATTTCAAGACATCTAGCACTTCCTCCTCTGTGCTATGGATGCCTGCCTTATTCATTGGCAGCTCCCATCTCTTTGAGTCACTTGGTGCTGCAGAGTGGCCACTGAACTTGCTTTCTGTCCAATTAAGGTAGTTGTGCTTTAAGAATATATCACATGAATGATGCAGAGGCAGTGGAGCTTTAGGTGTTAGGCTCCCCATTTTACTTTAGATAACCAGACATATAAGCCACCAGTTATTTAAGACAGATTGCTGGGGGCTATCACGGTATCACAATCAGTGAGACATCAATGTTGGAAGACCTACTGACTGTTTAATACTGAGCAATAAACAGTGAATACTGGACTAGCAGCTCATGACAATGCATTTCATGTAGTGAGCAAGTCATTACAAAATATACTCCGGTATGAAAGATGAATAGAATAAGAAAGTGACATTAGGTAATCAGATACCAAAACAAATAGAGCCATATTGATCACACTATCTATTGATGCTTTGCCTCCTATCTTCACTGGTTTAGTTAATCTCATCAAGGCAGCAGCTGGGGACGCTAACAGTGGTAACAATATCCTTTGGCTGAGGTAACGAAAATTTGCTTATTTTTTGCACCCAATTGGAAATGGGGACAATATTTAGGTTAAAGGAAGTGTGTTAAATTGGGAAAGCATGATGCCTGGCTGTGATATCACTGAAGCTGAATGGCCAGATAATGTTCACTGTCTAGAGACAAACATAAATAGTGATCATGTGGGAGCAGTCCTAGAGACAGAGTGGTCTCAAGAAACTATACCATAACAGCAAGCAACATTATTGGAGAGGAGTGGAGAAGTGTATAAGAATAAATGGACAAAGGATGGAAATATTTATAGTCTGGCAGTAGTTACCTGTTCCTAGAGCAGGGAAAGATACAGTGGTGATCTGATGGTTTTCACATACTTGCAATACTTTTTCTACTGAGGCAGTTATCAATGCTGGACTGCTTTGACCGACCATATGTATGATATAATCACAGGTAAGGTTGCCACCACTGGTAACGACCACACCATCATTAGGCTGAGAACCTAAAAAAAACAAAGATGCAAAGTTTAAAAAGGAGTTAATTTTATATTCTCTACCTATGAAATTCTTATAATGCAAATGCATTCTAACAATTTCTACAACTGCAGGCTCAAAAAATACTTATCCTCCTTTCACGCATGTTTGGTCCCAGACTTGTGTAAGTAGGATTGATTTTATGCACATAATTTGCATGAAACAATTCTCCGCTTACTCTATTTTGCTGCACAAATCACATTGCTATTACGCAAAGTAGTTGCTGTCATTTCAGTCACAAGATCAAATTACCATACTTTGCAGGAGTTCTTTGTAAACAGTCTGTAGAGGTTTCATTGTAATTCATGGTTTAATTTGACTGAACTGCCTTAGTTTTCTTTGTTGTTTGCTGAATAAATAACATTTGTGTTGAATTGTGCCACATTTCCCATGCCACCTTAAATTCATTGGTTTGTGCAATGATGTCAATAGGTATTCTGAAAGTTTCATGGTCACAAAATCTCACGACGCAGAGACAGATAGCCAAAGCAATCAGTCTTACTACCTCTCTATATGTAATACAGTAAACCGAAACTGTTGAAGACACTCCAATAGTTCCTAAACCAACTTTTGAATAATCAATCCCAATCTTTGCAAGTTATTAATTTCCAGACACCAGTTTTGTATCTTAAACTAAAGACATTTTGGGTGGAACTGAGAAATAAGAAAGGGATGATCACCTTATTGGCATTGTATTATAGACCCCCTAATAGTCAGAGGGAAATTGAGAAACAAACTTGTAAGGAGATCTCAGCTATCTGTAAGAATAATAGGGTGGTTATGGTAGGGGATTTTAACTTTCCAAATATAGACTGGCACTGCCATATAATTAAGGGTCTAGATGGAGAGGAATTTGTTAAGTGTGTTAACTGATTCGGTATGTGGATGTACCTACTAGAGAAGGTGCAAACCTTGACCTACTCTTGGGAAATAAGGCAGGGCAGGTGACTGAGGTGTCAGTGGGGGAGCACTTTGGGGCCAGCAACCAAAATTCTATTAGATTTAAAATAATGATGGAAAGGATAGACCAGATCTAAAAGTTGAAGTTCTAAATTGGAGAAAGGCCAATTTTGACGGTATTAAGCAAGAACTTTCGAAAGCTGATTGGGGTAGATGTTCGCAGAGAAAGGGGCGGCTAGAAAATGGGAAGCCTTCAGAAATGAGATAACGAGAATCCAGAGAAAGTATATTCCTGTCAGGGTGAAAGGGAAGGCTGGTAGGTATAGGGAATGCTGGATGACTAAAGAAATTGAGGATTTGGTTAAGAAAAAGAAGGAAGCATATGTCAGGTATAGACAGGATAGATCGATTGAATCCTTAGAAGAGTATGAAGGAAGTAGGAGTATATTCTGGGCTTTGGACTCTTTGGGCTTCCAGAAGCTGGTATATCAGATTGCACAGGAAGCTTTCAAATCTTCATGCTATTTCAGCAGAATCATCTCCCAGAAAACACAATACAAAAAAAACAATTTTAATTCTGGCTCCACTCTGATAGACTTGATTGACTTTTCACAAGGACTCAATTCAAAAACTGCGAGCAGGTGTATTTCAGACTTGCCAGAACTGTAATGGACCAGGCCAGATCCCCTCAACACATTTCAAGAAAGTAGCCCAGACCTAACTTTACTAGTTGTTTTAAGCGTGTACGGTGGCTATTCAGACAGTTGGTCAAACCACAAGGGGACATAATTTTAAGGAAACTAGAGGAAGGTTTACGGGAGGTGTCAGAGGTAAGTTCTTTATTTAGAGAGGTTGGTGCATGGAATGCACTGTCAGCAGTGGTAGTAACGTCAGATACATTAGAGACATTTGAGCGACTCTTGGAAAGGCACATGGAAGTTAGTACAATGAAGGGTATGTAGATTAGTCTGATCTTAGAGTAGAATAAAAGGTCAGTACAACATCAAGAGCCAAAGATCCTGTTCTGTGCTGTATTGTTCTATGTTCTATATTCTAAAACAGGTTTTATTTCCAAGATTACCAAATGAAACACAAGGAAAAGAGAACAGAAAACTGAATAATTTAACCTATCTGAAAACCAAACAGCCTATACCAACTTAATGATACTGTTTGAAATATTTGCAACAATCCCCATGAACACTACTTGACACAAAAGGAAAAATCAAACACAGAGTCTTACAGGAGAGAAGTCAGAGAGAGAATGAAGAAGTCAGAAAGCCACAAAGGGATCAGTTCCATCTTTTACTTGTTTTACATGGCATACTACGGACTCAAGGGTTAAACATTCCATTGCTAAGAGGACTCACTGCAGTATCAAGTGCCTGACCTCTTATAAAATAAGATGGGATATCCCAGTTGGGGAGCTGGCCAACTCTCAGAGAACTGAATGCTCAAAAGCCATACATGTGGATTCCACTTGCAGACTCAGGCAAAGGTATTTGTCCTCCCCGGACAAGACTGATAGCCTTGACAATAACCCTATTAACTGCCTCCAGCTCCCATTATCTTGCTTCGTCTCCCTATTAAGATAGGTATGTGAATCCCCCAGTGAGAACAAGCAAAACCCTTCTACTTTAATCTCTTCCCATCATCATACGTTGATGAAGAATTACGATAACCAGTCTCTGTAATCCATCCACTCGTTACCATAGAACATCAACAATCACTGGACATTGTAAAATAAAAATTACCTGTCTTAAACAATGTAATGACAATTGAACATGTGACTTATAGACCTTTTGTTTAATTCCGATAAAAAATACTGTCTTTATGTGCAGAGCAGAAACTCGTGAAGCAGTGTCACCACAAGTAGACACACGGCTACTTTTGGGGACATTGAGAATCTCTCAGTGGCTGTGCGGTAATAAAGCTTCTACTGTTGCACAGAAACTTGTGTCGTCCAGATTTGTAGAACAAAATATAAGCAACAAGAGTACCAGCCTGTACCAGCTTCTTTGGGTCCAGCTAAAGAAAAACAAACCAGAAGTGGGAGAATTGGCCACTCACTTTCATTATGTAAGTGTTTTTCCCAAACATTTGAAAGCCTGTTGCCTGAGGCAGTATCTACTAGCGATAATCAAACTGGCCCTGAAGCCCTTAAACTTAGACTTTTCAGAGTCTGTGTCTTTTACGACCTCTTTGAAAAAAATCAAAGACAACACAACCTTGTTAAAGGAACAGCTTCATCACAGAACCAATTCCAAGTACTGACCTCATTAATACCCAGCTTCTTTAAACAAGTTCTGCCTTGGAGTCACAGTGTCTGTTAGAACCATTTAAATCAGGAATCAGCCTGCCAATAGCCTCCAATCTGACCTCAAAAACAAATTAATCTTGTTCAGTCTTTTCTTTTCAACTATCCCAAACCCACGAGTCACTTCCAACTCACAATTCAAATTAGTAAAAGAATAAAAGTAATGAAACATTAATGCGTGTTCAAACTGGTGCAAAACTTACATTTATGTAACACATCTTATATCCCAGTATATCCCAAGGTACTATTCTTGTGTTGGCAAAAACAGCAAGTGACTTCATCAATCAGAATGTATATGTGATTCCAAAAAAGACAGTAACTGGACTGGATAGGAAAGCTGGATCAGTGGCGCTGGAAGAGCACAGCAATTCAGGCAGCATCCAACAGCTTTTGCCCGAAACGTCGATGGATGCTGCCTGAATTGCTGTGCTCTTCCAGCACCACGGAACCAGAATCTGGTTTCTAGCATCTGCAGTTATTGTTTTTACCTGGATAGGGAAGCTGTTTCATAAAAAGAACTCCCTTCCTATTAAAGTTGTTTGAAAGATCTGTAAAAATATTGCTTTCAAAATCTTGTTGCTTGTCTATTTAGCCCTTTTATTATCTGGTTTAAAACTGCTCGCCATGTGAACACACCTCCACTGAGATTTTGATTTGGTTCCTCTCATCTCATGGAGGACAATGAGCAGCAATACTCAATACACTTGCCATCAACCGCCTTAATCTCTCTCCCCAGCACAAATGGCACCCTGTTCTTGAAGGTCATCTCTAAATGTACTTTATCAGATTGACTTTAGCCAAATCTTCTTCCTCTACCACCTTGTGTCCATTCTAATTTTGTGTTTATTCACTCATGAAATGTGGGCATCACAAGTTGGCCAGCAATTATTGCCCTTCCCTAGCTCTCTTGAACTGAATGGCTTGTTAAGGCATGTCAGAAGGCAACTGAGAGTCATTGCTGTGGGTCTGAGTCACACGAAGGTCAGAGGATGGCAGATTTTCATCCCTGAAGGACATTAGTGAGCCAGATGGGATTTTTTGACAATCAACAATGATTTCATGGTCATCAGATTCTTAACTCCAGATTTTTTAAAACTGAAATCAAATTCCACCATCTGCCGCACAAGGATTCAAATTAGGGTCTCCAGAACATTAGCTGAATTTCTGAATTTCTAGTCTAGCGATAATACCAGTAGGCCATTGGCTCCTCCCATCTGCCATTCTGGCTGGCCTTACAGCCTGGAGGGAAATACATATGCTGCCATTTTTAGCCTTCTCTCTGGCATTCTGTTCCCACAAGCAACTCTGACGATTGCTGTGTAGCACTGCTGCATTATTGATTCTCTCTCTCCATTGGATGCATCTAATATAGGTATTGCAGGTAAAAGACACACAACTTACACAATATCTTTCCTATCCTCCTGCATATCTCAGTGGCATAGACTGTGATCAGAATCTCTATTAGCAAGTAGAGTCACAATTCCATGTTATGTTGACATGTTGGATGCTCACAATATTTGGAGCTGGTAGTTGTTAATCCTTGAATCATCTTCCTGGGAGATATTGCCTCCTAGGTAGGGGAAGTGGTTGACATCCTTGATGTTCTGTTATCCAATCTTAAAGCTTGTTTCGGTAAGTGACACTATTTATGATAAAGCTGCCTCTATGTTCTAATTTGGTCTGAAAGTGTGCGGTAGAATTATGTTAATAATATTTTGAAATTACATGAATACATTGAGAAAATCTAACTGTGAACTAGAGGTAAGAAATGGGTTTCTTATTGTATTGGATAATGCTACCTCAGATCAACTCGTGCTTCAGTTCAGAGGAAACTTAAACTTGATAATGGAAGCTGATTATTTTTGTTGGGGGGCATGAAAAAGTCAGAATTGTAATAAGATATATGGTAGTTCTCAAGCTTAAAATTGAAAGCTAGGTAGCAAATGAAATTGCAAGGTGTTGAAAGCACTTAAGAAGTCAGACAACATTTGTGTAGAGTTGGTTAACATTCCAAGTTCTGAAAAATTAACCTTGGTTTCTTTTCTCTCTGTGTCGATGCTGGCTTAGTCAGGGGTGAAAGGTTATCAGGGTAGGTGGACAATGAGGTAATCAAATGACCTGTGACCTTATTAAATGGGGAAGTAGGCTCAAGTGGCCAGTAGCCGACTCCTGCTCCTAACCTGTATCCTTATGTTTTTGTGTGTTCATTACTCAATAACACACTGCAGTGGTTGTAGAAGCCAAAGATGCAATATCTTTCAAGTTGTTTATCTACTGACCTTAAACTTTATCCACTTTACCTTTATCTACTGACCCAGAAAATGACCAATCTTATCTATTCTGAGCGCTCAAACCATGTTGTTATGTCTGCGTGATCAATATTACTGAAAGAAGCATATTTCTCTGTCAGTCTCCATATAAGTATGATTTATGATTCTTGAAGATCATCACTAATTTGAAAATAATCAATTCTCTAGCACACAGATGATTTTTTAAAAGTATCGTACATTTTGTTCTATATTATATATAAAACACACATACATATATATTTGTAACTTACCCAGTTTCTTACATTCATCTACAACAGTACTGCCAGCTTTTGCAAGTATTGCCCCAGAGACACCTAAAACAAAAACAAACACAGTAATGTTGTGGAGATCAAGGTCATTTTTAATTTGGACAAGATTTCTGCCCACCCATGTCAATCCTCAGGGCATGCAGCCTTTTCACTTTTGCACCAATTTAACACATTGTTAAAGCAAAGAAATGAAAGCAATTTACAGAAAGTGAAATGGTTTAAGTTGAAAGCCCCACTAAATTTCTACTTTCAGCTTAAACCATCAGAATGGAAGCTAGGATTTTCCCCACATGTAGGAACTTTCTCAAAGCAAGAAATAGAGAATAGAAAAGGCCATCTGCAAAAGATATCTCTTATTATCCAGTTTGTAGTGGTATCCTTAGGAACACTTGATATGTCCCGAGATAAGGAGGAAATATGTTAGATAAGGCAATAATGGATGTGGCTTATCATCACATTTAAAGGCAAAAGTAGAGGTAATAAATAGCCAGGGATTATTTTCAAACAACTCCATTCAAAACATTGCCTATTGTTCTGTTGATGAATTTTACTATATTTGACTTAAGTAACATGTACTGTTAGTAAACCCTCCTCTCTCTACTTAATTTCTAAGTCCTTTCATTTTTCATAAGTGCAGTGGCAATAATTGACAAATTAAGCCCATTAATATATACCAGCAAAAGGACATTCCCTTTACCTCAAAATAGCAATTGCCATCATTATTAAGTTTCATGCAGACAACCACAAGTTCTACTGAAATAATCCTATTTTTCCCATTAAGCACTGACAAGGGGACATCTGAAAATGGGTAAAGAAATTATTATCAATTCATTTTCTTGCAACCAAAAAACACATTGCTGTCTACAAGTCACAACCCTGAAGTACTGTTGACATTTTAAAGTTGTAATTCTAAAATATAAATATGGGAAGGCGATGGCTAAGTGGTATTATTGATCGACTATTAATCCAGAGACTATTAATCCAGAATCCATGTACCATCCTCCCTCAGTTGATAAGTCAATACTCTTCCATGTTGAACAACATTTGGAGAAAGCACTGAGGATGACAAAGGCATAAAATGTACTCTGAGTTTCAACGTCCACCACCAAGAGTAGCTCAGCAGCAGTACTACTGATCAAGCTGATTGGGTCCGAAAGGACATATCTGCTACTCTGTGTCTACAGCAGGTGCTGCGGGAACCAACAAGAGGGTAAAATATACATGACCTCATCCTTACCGATCTACCAGCTGGAGATGCATCTGTCCATGACTATATCGATAAGATCGACAACCGCACAGTTCTCATAGAAACCAAGTCTCACTTTCACATTGAGAATAATCTCCATGGTGTTGTGTGTCACTATCACCATGCTAAATGCAACAGACTTCTAACCGATCTAGCAACTCAAGACTGGGCAGCCATGGGGCACCGTGGGCCATCAACAGCAACAGAATTGTACTCCAGCACAATCTGTAACCTCATGGCCTGGTATATTCACCAGGAGAAAGTGAGGTCTGCAGATGCTGGAGATCAGAGATGGAAATGTGTTGCTGAAAAAGTGCAGCAGGTCAGGCAGCATCTAGGGAACAGGAGAATCGACGTTTCGGGCATTAGCCCTTCTTCAGGAACGTCGATTCTCCTGTTCCCTAGATGCTGCCTGACCTGCTGCGCTTTTCCAGCAACACATTTCCATCTCTGGTATATTCACCACTCAACCATTACCATCGAGCCAGGGGATCAACTCTGGTTCGATGGAGAGCCCAAGAGAGTATCCTTGGAGCAGCATCAGGCACACCTGAAGGAAAGGTGTCAACCTGGTGAAGCAAACATACAGGACTACCTGCATGCCAAACAGCATAATCAGCAAGTGATAGACAAAGCCAAGCGATCCCACAACTAACGGATCAGATCTAAGCTCTGCAGTCCTTCCCCATCCATCCTTGAATGGTGGTGAATGATTAAACAACTCACTGGAGGAAGGGGTCTCACAAATATCCCCATCCTCAATGATGGAAGAGCTCAGCACATCAATGCAAAAGATAAGGCTGAAGCTTTCGCAGCAATCTTCAGTCACAAGTGCCAGGTGGATGATCCATCTTGGCCTCTTCCAGTGATCCCTCGCAGATATCAGTCTTCAGCCAATTTGATTCACTCCATGTGGTATCAAGGAATGGTTGGAGGCACTGGATACTGCAAAGGCTCTGGGCTCTGACATCTTCCCAGCAATAGTACTGAAGACTTATGCTCCAGAACTTTGTGTGCCCTTAGACAAACTGTTCCAGTACAGTTACAACACTGACATCTACCTGACACTGTGGAAAATTGCCCAAGTATGCTCTAACATAAAAAGCAGGATAAATCTAACCCAGCCAATTACCACTCCATCAGTCTACTGTTGATCATCAGTAAACTGATGGAAGGTTACACCAACAGTGCTATTAAGTAGCACCTGCTCAGTGACACCCAATTTGTGTTCTGCCAGGGCCACTCAGCTCCTGACCTCATTACAACCTTGGTTCAAACATGGACAAAAAAGCTGAATTCCAGAGGTGAGGTGAGAGTGACAGCCCATGACATCAAGGTGACATTCGACCAAGTGTGACATTAAGGAGCCCTAGCAAAATTGGAAGCAATGGGTATCAGGAGGCAAGCTTTTTGGTGGTTAGCGTCATACCTGACAGGTAGGAAGATGGTCATGGTTATTGGAGGTCAGTCATCTCAGCTTCAGGATATCTCTGCAGGAGTTCTCCAGGGTAGTGTCTTAGGCCTAACCATTTTCAGCTGCTTCATTAATGACCTTCCATCCATCATAAGGTCAGAAGTGGAATGTTCGCTGAGGATTGCACAATGTTCAGCACCATTCGTGACATCTCATATTGAAGCAGTCCATGTCCAAATGTAACAAGATCTGGACAATATCCAGACTTAGGCTGACAAGTGGCAAGTAACATTCATGCCAAACAAATGCCAGGCTATGACCATCACCAATAGAAGACAATCTAACCACTTTGATATTCAATGGTGTTACCATCACTGAATCCCCCACTATCAACATTCTGGGATCAGAAACTCAGCTGGACTCACCACGTAAATGCAGTGGCTACAAGATCAGGTCAGAAGCTAGAAATGTGTGGTGAGTAACTCATCTCCTGACTCCTCAAAGCCTGTCCATCATCTACAAGGTACAAGTCAGAAGTGTGATGGAATACTCCCCACTTGCCTGGATGACTGTAGCCCCAACAACACTCAAAGTCCTGATAACATCAAGGGCAAAGCAGCCCACTTGACTGGCACTGCAAACTCGAGCATCCATTCCCTCCACTACCAACACTCAGTAGAAGCAGTGTGTTCTATCTAGAAGATGCACTGCGGGAATTCACCAAAGATCCTCAGACAGCACTTTCAAACCCCTGACCACTTCCATTGAGAAAGACAAGGGCAGCAGATATAGGGGAAAGCCACAAGCTTGAAGTTCACTTCCAATACACTCACCATCTGGACTTAGATATATATCGCTATTCCTTCACTGTCGCTAGTCAAAGTCCTGGAATTTCTTCCCTAATATCATTGTGGATCAACCCACAGCATGTGAACTGCAGCGGTTCATGAAGGCAGCTCACCAGCATCTTCTCAAGGGCAGCTAGGGATGGGCAAAAAATGCTGGCCAGTCAGCGATGCCCACATCCCACAAAATGAATTTTAAAAAAAGGTGCTGATAAATCCAAAATTGGCTGCGGATGCAGATTTAATTTGATTTATTGAGTCATAGAGTCATTGGGCAGAAACGGACGCTTCGGTCCAACTCATCCACGCCAACCAGACATCCCAAGCTGACCCAGTCCTATTTGCCAGCACTTGGCACATATTCCTCTAAATTCTTTCTATTCATTCATGAAACCAAACTGTTCATGGAAGCTGTTGAGAGCGTGGTGCTGGAAAAGCGCAGCAGGTCAGGCAGCATCTGAGGAGCAGGAATGAGGCTTGTGGGTTGAGGCTGATGAATAAGTGGGAGGGGTTTGTGATTGGGGAGAGGTAGCTGGGAAAGTGATAGGTGGATGAAGGTGAGGGAGAAGATGATAGGTCAGAGGGGGCAGTGATGGACAGGTCTGGAGGGTGGTGCCGAGTTGGAGGCTTAGGACTAGATAATGTGGAGGAGGGGAAATGAGGAAGCTGTTGAAACCCACATTTATCCCATATGGTTGCAGGGTCCCAAGGCGGAATATGAAGTGTTCCTCCTCCTGGCATTGGGTGGTAACAGTTTGGTGGTTAATGAGGCCTAGGACTTCTATGTCCTTGGTGGAGTGGGAGTTGAAATGTTCAACCACGGGGTGGTGAGGTTGGTGGGTGCGGGTGTTCCAGAGATGTTCTCTGAAAAGAGCTGCAAGAAGGTGTCCTGTCTCCCCAATGTAGAGGAGACCACACCTTCATGGAAGCTTTCAGTTTCATATATGCTTGGGCATTCCTGAACGAAAAATAACTCACCTGATCTATTTTATTTACAGATTTAAAACTTGTTTGACAAGTTCAAAGATTTTACAAAATGCTAATCTAACAGAACTGGCTCACAGTTAGACGACAGAGGGTGGTGGTGGAGGGTTGCTTTTCAGACTGGAGCCCTCTGACCAGTGGTGTGCCAGAAGAATCAGTGCTGGGTCCACTGCTTTTTGTCATTTATATCAATGATATGGATGTGAACATAGGTGGTAGAGTCAGTAAGTTTGCAGATTACACCAAAATTGGAGGTGTAGTGGACAGCGAAGAAGGTTACATCAGAATACAATGGGATCTTGATCAGATGGACTAATGGGCTGAAGAGTGGCAGATGGAGTTTAATTTAGATTAATGTGAGGTGCTACATTTTGGAAAGGCAAATCAGAGCAGGACTTATACACTTAATGGTAAGGTCAGAGAGAGTGTTGCTGAACAAAGAGACCTTGGAGTGCAGGTTCATAGCTCCTTGAAAATGGAGTTGCAAGTAGATAGGATAGTGAAGAAGGTGTTTGGTAAGTGTTCCTTTATTGGATAGAGCATTGCGTATAGGGTTTGAGAGGTCATGTTGCAGCTGCACAGGATATTAGTTAAGACACTTTTGGAATATTTTTGTGCAATTCTGGTCTCCCTCCTATTGGGAGGATATTGTGAAACATGAAAGGGGGTTGTCAGGATTGGAGGAGTGAGCTGCAGGGAGAGGCTGAATAGGCTGGGGCTGCTTTCCCTGGAGCATCGGAGGCTGAGGGGTGACCTTATAGAGGTTTATAAAATTATCAGGGGCATGGATAGAGTAAATAGATAAGGTCTTTTCCCTGGGGTCAGGGAGTCCAGAACTGGAGGCCATAGGTTTTGGGTGAGAGAGGAAAGATATAAAAGGGACCTAAGGGGCAACTTTTTCATGCAGATGGTGGTGTATGTATGGAATGAGCTGCCAGAGAAAGTGGTGGAGGCTGATGCAATCACAATATTTACAAGGCATCTAGATGGGTATATGAATAGGAAGAGTTCAGAGGGATATGGGCCAAGTTCGGCAAATGGGACGAGATTAGGTTGGGATATCTGGTGGGCATTGATGAGTTGGACCGAAGGGTCTGTTTCCATGCTGTACATCTCTATGACTCTAAGACCTAAGGCATAAAATACAAATGGATATGTACTTACCAGAATTGAGATCTAATGTTGTATTTGTAGAATTCACTATTGCTTTCACACTCTCATTGGTTATGTCTCCTTTCTTCACTTCCACAAAAACATTGTGGATTTTCAGCTGTGTAGGCAATAGACCACCCCTTTTACCTGGAGAGTATCAAAGAGATTTGCTTTTACTCAGTATCATAAATACTGTCAGTTCATGTGCAACAAATATCATAACCTACAATGAAACATAGTCTATTAAACACTTGTCCAACTTTCAAAATGGTGCCATGCACCAAAGAAAGATGGCACAATAATTTTTCATGCTTTATCTAGATGACATACTTAACATCAAAACTGCTGGTTATTTTACATCTACATTAATCACAAATTATTGTTTATACATTACCAGTATTGTGTTAAAGCATGGTCGTGGAATTTGGAGTTGGAACTATTGTGTACTTTAGTTACTTGCAAAAGTGAATGCACTTTATAACAATCTTGTGAAAAAATGCACTTTGAAAATGTTCTGCAGTGTTCCTCTCCTGGTGACTAGCACATGTCCATTGTTGTGGAAGGAACTTAAGAATGAAATATGATATGTAAAAATATATGCAGCTCAGCTGTCAGTGAGCATATCCACCTACCTATTTAAATGAACATCATTTATGAAACTGTTGAGTACCAAGTTTACATTTTACTTCTTTATTGAATTAGCTGAGGTTAAGTACAGATTTGCTGTAAGAACAAGGAAGACCTTTTAATTGGTAACAATGGGAGTAACTGTTACCTTGTGTAGTGATACTACCTTGTGGGTTCATAGTCATCTGTGCTGTGCCCTGAAACGTTAAAATTTGAAAAGAGATAAAATTGGTTAATTTATTAAGAAAACTGAAACCTTTAAAACAACCTACTCTATAACATTGAGCAAATTCACTACTACATTTAAACTAATACAATTATTTTGTTTGATAAGTCAGGAATTCCAAAACAGGCTGAAAATTGTTTGACATTAACAAACAACTTCTTGATGTGAGAAAGTATCTACATCAGGTTTGCACTCTCACTGTGAGAAATGTTTATTTGTTCAAATTTTTGAATTATTTTGATTCAGTTGAAATCAGACAAGACAAACAAAATAGATTTGGTGCTTTCCATTATACAAATGATGTTTCTTTCTTTGACTCTCACCCTCTAACTAATCATTACTATACACAGTAGCTTAAATAAAATTTGTATTCTGGGTGAGTGGAGACATAACAAATTATCTGAATTTCATATGCTACTCGTTAAATCTGAAAATATCTATCACTCATGGTGGTCACGATTCTGAACATTTGGCATGTAGAAATTGCCTTCTGTTTAATTTATGTTTGAGGCTGCTGTATTTATTTTCTGATGATGAATGAAATGTCAGGGTGCATTTACATAAAATATATATCACTTCTGGGAAAAAGCTACACTTTATAACTCTGATGCAACAATTACACTGTAAATGTGAATTTACTGCAGCGCAAAGACCTAAACTGATAGTGCAACAAAGTGACAGTTTCCTGCAGGTGAAAGCATCACTGTAGATTATCTCAGAGTCAGGGCAGATATGTTTCTCAACCTCATTCTCCTGTCTTCTCCCATCACTCTTGATCCTCATACCAATCAAGAACCTATCTTTCTCTGTCTTGATGGATAGTGTGTTTATGTCTGAAACTACAGGCTTAAATGTAAACAAAGACCATTTCTGACTTAGGATGCATGATTTAAATGAAAGTTTTAACATCAAATAAGCAATAGCAAATATCTAAATAGGAAATTCAAATTCATGAATGAGATAAATTGACAAATAAGAATTGGGGGAATACAGCACGCAAATTTACTTAATTTACAAGTTCAGCACGGTCTAATTGAATACTGGAGAATGTGTCCTGCTGCTGCTCCCATTACTTCTCTTCTTAGATACTCTGATGAAATGAGGTATTTAGGACTCATTTACTTCTCTCTAAAAAGATGCCAAGTGGGCCTGTGTCAAGAATTGAGAAGGGCAAAGAGCAGATGGATGAGCCTAAAAAAAAGGTAAGTTCATTTTTTTTATGTTAATAGACTCCTTGGGCAGTTTCCAACTGTTTGCCAGTGGCAATAGCTTTTCTGGCAATAGTTAATTTCCTTGATTCCAGGGGCAGGGCTTTTCCAGTGGCGTTGGGCTTTTTTTTGCAAGTTAGTGAGCTGAATACAGAAATCAAGATTGGTTCAGATCATGTCAAGCTGAGGAGACTTGGGCATGTTCGTCCTGACTGGTTTCTAAAAGTTGGACAAAAGTAGATGACAAGTAATCCTACCAGGTAGAATTCTGACTTAAACTAAATCAGGTTGGAGTAAACAATTTGTTGAAATGCCAGGTGGAAGTCACTGCATCTGGATTATAGTCTTCAGTCTGTTCCCCAACCTTAAGCTTCTGGAAATCTGGGTTTGAATTTCATCACGTTAGATGGAGAAGCTTGAACTCAAACATGAAACTTGAATCTGCTATTCTTATTTGGTCTGGAGTACAGGTGACTCCAAATCACAGCAATATGGTTGACTCTTAACTCCTCTGAACAATTAGGGATGGTCAATAAATGCTGGCCCAGTGAGCAATGCTGGCATCCCATGAACGGATAAATTATAATTTAAAAGTTCTAAGCACTATATGGTAGAAAAGATATAGATGCACTAGAAGTAGAACACATTTACCAGAATGTTACTTGGGCTCAGAGAAGTTGATGATGAGGACAGATTATGGAAACAAAGTTGTTATTTGCTGTAATACAGAAGGTTAAGGAGCCATTTAATTGAGCTTTTTAGGATATTAAATGGAATTGACAGACAAATAGAGAGTGTGAGAAACCTCCTCCACTGCTGAGAGAATTCAGAACGAGACAACATAATGTTTTGTTTTATCAGAGCAAGGCCATTCTTGAGAAATATTTTATCATGCAAAGGATTGTAGAAATGCAAAGCACTCTACGACATAAAAAATCATGCAAGTTCAATTTGTGGACTTAAATATGATCTCAAATAAATTTTGCCACCAAAGGCTGTTAAGGAATGTGAGGTCCAAATGGGTGGCACGGTGGCTCAGTGATTATGGCACGGTGGATCAGTGGTTAGCACTGCTGCCTCACAACACAGGGCCCCAGGTTCCATTCCAGCCTCAGGCAACTGTCTGTGTGGAGTTTGCACATTCTTCCCATGTCTTTGTGGGTTTCCTCCCACAGTCCAAAGACGTACAAGTTAGGTGGATTGGCCATGGGAAATGTAGGGGTGTGGGATCTCGTTGAGATGCTCTTCAGAAAGTTGGTGTGGACTCGATGGGCCAAATTACGTGCTTCCCCTATAGGGATTCTATGTATTATGGAATCCCTACAGTGTGGAAACAGGCCCTTTGGCCCAACAAGTCGACACCAATCTTGCGAAGAGTTACCCATCCAGACCCATTCCCCTACCCTATTATCCTATCTTTACCCCTGGCTAATGCACCTAACCTACACATCCCTGAACACTTTGGACAATTTAGTATGGCCAATTCACCTAATCTGCACATCTTTGGATTGTGGAAGGAAATCTGAGCACCCAGAGAAAACCCACGCAGATATGGGGAGAACATGCAAACTACAAACAGACAGTTGCCTGAGTCCCTGGTCCCTGGCGTCATGAAACAGAAATCCATACGGGAGCCCTGATCTCACTAAACAGCTGAATAATTCTGAGGGACTAAATGGGTTATTCCTAAAACTAGGAGAAAGTGGAGACTGCAGACACTGGAGTACCAGAATTGAAAAATGTGGTGCTGGAAAAACACAGCAGGCCAGGCAGCATCTGAGGAGCAGGAGAATCGACGTTTCGGGCATAAACTCTTCTTCAAGAATGAGGCTGGTGTGCCAAGCGGGCTGAGATAAAAGGTAGGGGGAAGGAAATTTGGGGGAGGGGTGCTGGGAATACGATAGGTGGAAGGGGTGAGGGTGATAGGCCGGAGAGGGCGTGGGGGCGGAGAGGTCAGGAAGAAGATTGCAGGTCAAGAGGGCAGTGCTGAATCCAAGGGTTGGGACTGAGATAAGGTGGGGGGAGGGGAAATGAGAAAGCTGGAGAAATCTACATTCATACCATGTGGTTGGAGGGTTCCTAGGTGGAAGATGAAGCGCTCTTCTTCCAGGCGCCGTGTGGCCAGGGTCTGGCGATGGAGGAGGCCAAGGACCTGCATGTCATTGGCGGAGCGGGAGGGGGAGTTAAAGTGTTCAGCCATGGGGCGGTTGGGTTGGTTGGTGCGGGTGTCCCAGAGGTGTTCCCTGAAACGTTCCGCAAGTAGGAGGCCTGTCTCCCCAGTATAGAGGACACCACATATGATGTGTGTGGAGGTGCAGGTGAATTTGCGACGGATATAGAAGGATCCATTGGGGCCTTGGAGGTAAGTAAGGGGGGAGGTGTGGGCGCACGTTTTGCACTTCTTGCAGTTGTAGGGGAAAGTGCCGGGAGTGGAGGTTGGGTTGGTGGGGGGTGTGGACCTGACGAGGGAGTCGCAGAGGGAGTGGTCTCTCCTGAATGCCGATAGAAGTGGAAAGGGAAATATATCCCTGGTGGTGGGGTCTGTCTGGAGGTGGCGGAAATGACGGAGGATGATACGATGTATCCGGAGGTTAGTGGGGTGCAAGGTGAGGACCAGTGGGGTTCTGTCCTGGTGGCAATTGGAGGGGCAGGGTTCAAGGGGGGAGGTGCAGGAAGTGGAGAAGATGCGGTGGAGAGCGTCGTCAACCACGTCGGAGGGGAACCTCCTAAAACTAGTGCACTGCATAACTGTAACATTAGATTGTTACTTCCTCCACTTTAATTTGTTCAACTAAACACAGAGACTCAATGAAAATAGAAATCTCTCCGGATTACCATCTTGTTAACGCTGGAAGTCAAACTCTTCTCTTCAAAAGCCTCAGCAAATGTGTCATAAACATATTGCTCAAATGCCACAATGGAAATAGATTTCATGCTGGACGTTGAAATACTTGAGAAATAATTCTCCAGTCCACTGAAGATAGCGTGGATGGCAGTTTTGCAACTGATTTCACCTTTACCTGAACAAAATGCAGATACTGATTAACAAATTGCAGAAAAATCAATGGAAAATAAAAACAAATCATAGGATAAGCTTGCCAAAATAATTGAGAGGGGTGAAATTACCTGTCCCTATGGCTGGGAATGCAACACTAGTGACGTTATGCTTCTCACATTCCTTAAGAACGTTATGTACTGAAGCTGTGATCCCAGTTGCTGTTGTGGGCCCAACCATGTGCATTATTAGTCTACAATGAAGTTTGCCACTTTGTGTGACTGCAACACCATCATTTGATTGTTTACCTATGAAAGAAATGAGTGAAAGAAATTGACCGTCAACACATTCTACCTATAGCAATGGCAAACAAGTTCTTATTTTTATTTATAACCCAAAATACCAGATACGTCATTTTACCTCTTTTCCCAGAGAGAGCCAGCAGTAGATTCTGTAGATAGTTGGCAGAAGGCTGGAGCTCTAAGAAGTAGCAAGACAGCAGAGAAGGTTGAGACTGGTTAAGGAGAACAAGTTAAATAGACAAGGCAGGCAAGAGCACAGCAGAGAATGAGGGAAGACGAATGAACTAAACTCAAGGCATGTCTGGTAACATGACACTGGGATAGCATAACTATAACAGAAACATGACTGAGGGAAGAACAGGATTGGCAGCTCAGTGTTCTGGTGTACAATGCTATAGCAAGGATAGAAGCAGAGGCAAGAGAGGAGAGGGAATGGCAGTTTTGATGAAGGAAAACATCACGCCAGTACTGACAGAGGGGGCATTCCTGGAGGGATGGTCCAGTGAAGCTATATGGGTGGAATTGAGAAATAAGAAGCAGGTGATCACTTTGATAGGATTGTAATATAGACTCCCCAATAATCAGCAGGGAATTGAGGAACAAATATATAGGGAGATCATGGATAGCTGTAAGAATAACAGGGTTGTAATAGTAGGGGATTTTTAACATTTCAAACATAGACGGAAACTGCCATAGAGTTAACGGCTTGGATAGGGAGGAATTTGTTAAGAGTGTTCAAGAAAACTTTCTCAATCAATATGCAGATAACCCTACTACAGAAGGGGCAAAACTCAACCTCCTCTTGGGAAATAAGACAGAGCAAATGACTGAGGTGTTAGTGGGGGAGCATTTTGGAACCAGTGACCAAAATTCTACTACTTTTAAAATAGCTGGTCCACAAGTTAAAGTTCTAAATTGGAGCAGGCCAGTTTTGATGGCATTAGACAGGAAATTTCAAAAGTTGACTGGGGAGGATGTCTGACAAATGAGAGTCTTTCAAAAGTGAGATAATGTGATTTCAGGGACAGCATGTTCCTGTTAGTGTGAAGGGCAAGGCTGGCAGGAGTAAGAAACACTGGATGACTGGAGATATTGAGTCTCTGGTCAGGAAAAAGAAAGAGGAATGTGTCAAGTGTAGTCAGCTGGGATCAACTGAATCCTTCGAGGAGTATAGGAGTGCAGGAGTAAACTTAAGAGGCAAATCAGGAGGGCAAAAAGGGGGCATAAGGCAGATAAGGTTAAGGAGAATCCAAAGGGATTCTACAAAGGACAAAAGAGTAACGACAAAAGAATAAAGTAGAACCACAGGAAATCCTAAATGAACATGTCACGTCAGTATCTACCATGGAGAAAGACATGGAAGCTGGGGAACTTAGAGAAACAAATAGTGATGTCTTGAAAGGATTCTAAATTACAGGTGAAAAGATGCTGATCATCTTAAAAAGCATAAAGGTGGATAAAACCCCAAGCCCTGATCAAGTGTATCCCAGGATATTGTGGAAAG
The DNA here is from genome assembly GCF_037043375.1 of Chiloscyllium plagiosum. Classification (NCBI taxonomy): domain Eukaryota; kingdom Metazoa; phylum Chordata; class Chondrichthyes; order Orectolobiformes; family Hemiscylliidae; genus Chiloscyllium; species Chiloscyllium plagiosum. The sequence goes on along the minus strand of NW_028270145.1, from coordinate 94,739,851 downwards.
CTAGGGAAGAAATTGTGGGTCCCCTAGCAGAGATATTTGTATCATCGACAGCCATAGGTAAGATGCTGGGGAGAAGACTGGAGGGTGGCCAGTGTTGTATCATTATTTAAGACAGGCTGCAAGGAGAAACCAGGGGACTACAAACTTTTGAGCCTAATGCCAGTGGTGGGTGTTGTTGTAGGGGATTCTGAGAGACAGGATCTACATCCATTGGAGAGGCAAGGACTGATTAGGGATAGTCAGCATGGCTTTGTGTTTGGGATATCATTTCTAACAAACTTGATTGAGTTATTTTTGAATAGGTGATCAAGAAGATAGACGAAGGCAGAGTGGTAGATGTTGTCTACATGGTATTTAGCAAGGTCTTTAACAAGTTTTGCATGGTTGACTAGTTAGTAAAATTGGATCACATGGAATCCAGGGGAAGCTATCCAATTGGATAGAAAATTGGCTTGATGATAGGAGACAGGGGATGGTGGTACAGGGTTGTTGTTCAGACTGGAGGCCTGTGATCAGTGATGTGCCATAAGGATTGTTGCTAGGTCAATTGTTGTTCATCATTTATGCAAATGATTTGGGTGAGAATATAGGAGGCATGGTTAGTAAATTTGTGGATTTTACCAAAATTGGTGATGTAGTCAACAATGACGAAGGTTATCTAAGATTACAATGGAATCTTGATCAACTCGGCCAGTAGGCCAAGGAATGACAGAAGGCATTTAAGTTTGATAAATGCATGTTGTTGCATTTGGTAAGACAAATCAGAGCAGGACTTACAAAGTGAAAGATAATGCGCTGGGGTATGTTCTTGAACAGAGAAAAGGGGTGCAGATACATAGTTCTTTAAAAGTGGGTGGAGATTGAGGCCAATGTAAAGGTGCAAATATTCAGACAGTTATACTCCTTGGCTCAGAGATATTGATTGTCATTAACTTTGGACCCATATTTGCCCTTAAACAGAGCTGACTTAATCTCAGTCGATTACAGGTTACAGATAGCACTTGGTCAATGTGAGAGGATAGTCAGGAGGACCACCCATTACCAGACAGTAAATTAAAGTGCTACCAGGTTGTTAGGACAAAAAAAAATGCTTCCCTCTCTTGGCTGTTCAATGTCATTTCGTAAATAAATTTCAGTATACTCTACTTACTTTTCAATAGTGAATAACAACAAATGTTGATATTTTTGCAATACTATAGATCCAACTGATGCATTATAAGAACATCACCAATCCTCTAATCTCCTTCAATCTTTTCTCATAAAATGAGAATTTTAAAATGCCCTTTTAATCTTTTGCCCCCTTCTTGATGTCTTTTTTCTTCTGATTGATAAACGCCCGAAGACAGATTCAATGTGGGGGCTTATTACTCAATTCTTACATAAGGGTAGCTACTTTTCTTCCAAAGCACATATCTGAGATAATCATAGCTCTGCCTGAAATGACCAATACCTAGGGCCTTGCATTCTTCTTGTACACAACTGCCTGCAGCTTGTAGTATCGCACCGGACACACCTGTAAGCAAGATAAAAATAAATGTTAAGAAGAAAATAGGGCCTTTTTCACTTGACAAAACCAGCATCATCAGGTCACACTTTGATATTTTTGGGTAAATTTAGAATTGATTGAAATTCGTCAGTGGTGAACCAATCATTCATCCTTCTCCAAAACTGATTTTCCTTCACAGAATCCTGACAATGTGGAAGCAGGCCATTCAGCCCATCCAGTCATCACCAGCCCTCTGAAGAGCGTCCCCACTCCCATAGCGTTGCAACCCTGCATTTTCCATGGCTAATCCACCTAGCCTGCACATACATAGACTCTCGGGGCAACTTAGCATTGCCAATCCTCCTAATCTGTACATCTTTGGACTGTGGAAGGAAACCTGAGCACCCGGAGGAAACCCACACAGACATGGGGAGAATGTACAAACTTCACACAGACAGTCGCTCAAAGATGGAATTGAATTGGGGTTCCTGGTAGTGGGGAGGCAGCACTGCTAACTGCTGAGCCACCTTGCTATCCTCAGGGATTGAAGAGGAGACTAAGTCAGCACTTGAATATTATTTGTGGAATTCAGAGGAATATTTTTGCGCTTCTTCAAGCCCAAAAGATAAGTCAATAAAAATAAAAACAACTTCTTTTTTTGGCTATTCCTTTCGATCTAAATATTTATCCACAATAATTTCTTCATTTAGGTTAAAATAGTAGTTGCACCTTGATAATGTCATAGAAGCCTAAACTACTATTAATGAATGACCCCACAAGTTCTGAGTCAGTTCCCATTCTGTCTGCAAAGGAGAATGGTTTAAAATTGAAACTTGCATGAAATATGCAAAAAGTATATGGTTGATTTTAACTGCACTGTTTCCACACAGTTCAGATGACCACATGTAGTCGAAAGTTTATTTTTATCAGTTTCTATTCAGATAGATGACCACTTGAACTTACCAGAATTTAAGTCTAAAGTGCTGTTGGTAGAATTTACTATTGCATCTGTACTTTCCTGGGTGATATCACCCTTTTTTAGAGTAATTGTTATCCCACTTATTTGTATTGCTGTGGGTGACAATGTAGATGCTGCAGAGAGATCAAAACATCGTTACTCTGAATTAAAAGAATATATGGCTTACATATGTTATGTCATTAAACACTAAACACTTTGCTTGTGAAATCTTAAATGATAATGAATTATGTTTCTTTATTTTATTTGCAATTTTTATTGTTTTAACATATTTTAAGGTTACAGCCCTCATTTGTAAGCTTCTGTGTAAGGATGACAGCTTGATACATTACATAGACTTGCTCCCACTTCCACCACATATTCTATTGATTTCTGTAGTTCTGCTAAGGTGGTTGCTGTCATTGTTTTTTTTTCTTGCATTCCTTCCTGTTTATTATCTGCATTTGCACGTTAACCACGTTCAATCAATTCACTTTAACTCATTTATGTCGCTTTTGGGAAATTTGTTACAAAGGGTACAGATAGGGCTCAAATGTACATTTCCCTGACTATGCAATGAGGGGAGTATTGAAAGGAACAAAGCAAAATATTTAATAAAATGTTGTAACTTGTGGTACAGGGATTTCATTATTTTTCGTGTTAAGAAAGGTGTAAACATTTAAGCAGAAATGTTGAGGCCTCCGACCCAGAAGAATTAGCCTTCAAAATAGTTGAAAGTACCCATCTCCCCATCCGTCTAGTTACTGGCAATAATTTTCAGGGTCTACTGCTGAATGATGCAGGAAGCTCCTTCAGCTTGGTGGTAGGCTCTTTTAAGACGCAGTATATGAGGACCCCAAATGCAGTTTTCAACCGCACGAGTGGAAATTAATGCCGTGCAGTCAGTATCAGCTGGATTGGGCAATCAATTCCTCTTTCTTTTTGTCGACTGACTGGACAAAGGATAAACATCTACATTCACAGCTTGGACAAAGGGCATAGTTCCGCTGCACCCTGTCATGACTCCAGATATCAGACCCATATCCTTTATCCCATTTCCCTACGATTCACAGATCAATTAGACCTCCTGATTGTACATCAGCTCAAAGCCAAAGGACTTCCCTGGGGCTTGCAAACTATGACCTCAGGTCACAACATGGACCGAGCCCTGACTCTAAAACTATTCCAACCTGTCACAAATACAGTTAATTGTCCAGCATCTTCTACTGGCCAAGTTGATAGCAACTCATCAGGCTCAATGGGGGAGAATAACACATTCATGGTCTTTGTCTGCCTGAAGAATCTTGAAACTACCTCAAACTATATCGATTGTACTTTGTACAACTGGAACTGCTATTACAATAAAGGTGTGTGTCAGATCCCGGAAATTTCCAACAAGTCATTCAGTCAAGCTATGCCAAACATTGACACAGCTCATAAACTGCCATGAGAATTATTTCAACAGAAGCATTTCTAGAAACTATTGATATTTTGTTTGTATTTTGTAAATTTGTCAATTATACTGTCCAGCTTAAAAATTACACAAATGACATCTTACCGTTGGGAGATAATGTTGGTGTAATGTGGGTTTGTTTCTGTTGTGCAATGATCTAAGAATGAAATAAACAATTGTTAAAGAGCAGATAAGTGTCGGTACATTAACAACAATGCATTATTCCTGCATTCCTGCATATTCCTGGTTCAACACGTTCCTCAGGATTTTTAATAACACAAATGTCAGCTTTTGGTCAATTCAACTTAATTCACATAAGTAAGCAGCTGATTAAACACTGGATATGATGTCAAATAAATTGTACAGTTGCAGTTAAGGGTAAAAAAGGGAAGGGTATTGATTGATTAATCAGTATTGAATGCATTAGAAAGGTTCTAGTGGTGCAGTAGTAGTGTCTCTCCTTCTAAGCCAGGAGAATCAAGTTCAGGTCCCACCTACTCCAGAGGTGTCTGAACGGGTCAATTACAAGATATAAAATTGTTGTGTACATTTAGATAGGAACTGGAGGGTCTATTTAAGAGACTGGGCCTTACACACATATTTTGTGAATAAATCTTATGTCAAACGTAAAATCTGTAAACTGATTCTTACTTCGGCATCTGGCTTGGATCTAATTTAACATTAGCCTGAAGATTTATGCTTTGGTATGGAAAATTGTGTTATGTCCTCTGCAGAAATATCAGGACAAATCTAATCCGATGGATTACAGCTTCATCAGTAAAATGTTGGAAGGCATTGAAACTACTATAAAGCGGCACATAACAGCAAGTGCTCACATACGATGAAAAAACAGAATTACAAGTATAATGAAGTTAGTCTTTTAAGCCCTTTTTGAGGTGTTTTTTAGCCATTTTAAGCCTCACTGGCACTATACTTACTAGAGTCATAATCATACAGATGGTCAGCATGGAAACAGACCCTTCTGTCCAACTTGTTTATGCCGACCAGATATCCCAACCTAATCTAGTAGAACCCGGCCCATATCTCTCCAACCCTTCCTATTCATATATCCAACCAAATGCCTTTAAAATGTTGCAATTGTACCAGCCTCCACCACTTCCTCTGGCAACCCATTCCACACATGCACCATCTTTGGGGTGAAAAAATTGCCCCTTAGGTCTCTTTTATGTCTTTCCCCTCTCAGCCCTCTAGTTCTGGACTCACCCACACTAAGGAAAAGACCTTTCTATTTACCCTATCTATGCCCCTCATGATTTTATAAACCTCTATAAGGTCACTCCTCAGCCTCTGACGCTCCAGGAAAAATAACCCAAACCTGTTCAGCCTCTCCTTATAGCTCAAACCCTCCAATCTTGGCAACATCCTTGTAAATCTTTTCTGAATCCTTTCAAGTTTCACAATATCCTTCTGATAGGAAGAAGACCAGAATTGCACACAATATTCCAAAAGTGGCTTACCCAATGTCCTGTACAGCCGTAACATGACCTCCCAACTCCTGTGCTCAGTACTCTGACCAATAAAAGAAAGCATACCAAATGCCTTCTTCACTACCCTATCTACCTGTGACTCTACTTTCAAGGAGCTATGAACCTGAACTCCAAGGTCTCTTTGTTCAGCAACACTCCCGAGGACCTTACCATTAAATGTGTAAGTCCTGCTAAGATTTGCTTTTTCAAAATGCAGCACCTTGCATTTATCTCAATTAAACTCCATCTGCCACTCCTCAGCCCACTGGCCCATCTGATCAAGATGAGGTAACCTTCCTCACTGTCCACTTCACCTCCAATTTTGGTGTCATCGACAAACTTATGAACTATATCTCTTAAGCTTACATCCAAATCATTTATATAATAGACGAAATGTAGTGGACTTAGCACCGATCCTTGTGGCACTCCACTCGTCACAGGCCTCCAATCTGAAAAACAACCCTCCACCATAGAGTCATAGAGTCATAGAGATGTACAGCATGGAAACAAACCCTTCGGTCCAACCTGTCCATGCCGATCAGATATCCCAACCCAATTTAATCCCACCTGCCAGCATCCGACCCATATCCCTTCAAACTCTTCCTATTCATATACCCATCCAAATGCCTCTTAACTGTTGCAATTGTACCAGCCTCCACCACTTCCTCTGGCAGCTCATTCCATACATGTACCGCCCTCTGAGTGAAAAGTTTGGCTTGTAGGTCTCTTTTATACCATTCCTCTCTCACCCTAAACCTATGCCCTCTAGTTCTGGACTCCCTGACCCAGGGAAAAGACTTTGCCTATTTACTCTATCCAAGCCCCTCATAATTTTGTAAACCTCTATACGATCACCCCTCAGCCTCTGACACTCCAGGGAAAACAGCTCCAGCCTGTTCAGCCTCTCCCTATAGCTTAAATCCTCCAACCCTGGCAACATCCTCGTAAATCTTTTCTGAACCCTTTCAAGTTTCACAACATCTTTCTGATAGGAAGGAGTCCAGAACTGCACGCAATATTCTAACAGTGGCCTAACCAATGTCCTGTACAGCCACAACATGACCTCCCAACTCCTGTACTCAATACTCTGACCAATAAAGGAAAGCATACCAAATGCCTTCTTCACTATCCCATCTACCTGTGACTCTACTTTCAAGGAGCTATGAACCTGCACTCCAAGGTCTCTTTGTTCAGCAACATGCCCTAGGACCTTACCATTAGTGTATAAGTCCTGCTAAGATTTGCTTTCCCAAAATGCAGCACTTCGCATTTATCTGAATTAAACTCCATCTGCCACTTCTCAGCTCATTGGCCCATCTGATCAAGATCCTGTTGTAATCTGAGGTAACCCTCTTCGCTGTTCACTACACCTCCAATTATGGTGTCATCTGCAAACTTACTAACTGTACCTCTTATGTTCGCATCCAAATCATTTATGTAAATGACAAAATGTAGAGAACCCAGCACCAATTATTGAGGCACTCCACTGGTCACAGGCCTCCAGTCCGAAAATCAACCCTCCACCACCACCCTCTGTCTTCTACCTTTGAGCCAGTTCTGTATTCAAATGGCTAGTTCTCCCTGTATTCCATGAGATCTAACCTTGCTAATCAGTCTCCCATGGGGAAGCATGTCGAACGCCTTACTGAAGTCCATATAGATCCCATCTAGTGCCTGCCCACACCAATCCTCTTTGTTACTTCTTTAAAAAACTCAATCAAGTTTGTGAGACATGATTTCCCATGCACAAAACCATGTTGAGTATCCCTAATCAGTCCATGCCTTTTCATGATTTCTAAAGAAGGGCTTATGCCCGAAATGTCGATTCTCCTGCTCCTTGGATGCTGCCTGACCTGCTGCGCTTTTCCAGCCACACACTTTTCAGCTCTGATCTCCAGCATCTGCAGTCCTCACTTTCTCCTACACCTGATCAGGTCTTGGGAGGTTATCCACTTTTATGCATTTCAAGACATCCAGCACTTCCTCCTCTGTAATATGGACATTTTGCAAGATGTCACCATCTATTTCCCTACAGTCTGTATCTTCGATATCCTTTTTCACAGTAAATACTGATGCAAGATATCATTTAGTATATCCCCCATTTTCTGCGGCTCCTTGCTGATCTTTGAGGGGCCCTGTTCTCTCCCTAGTTACCCTTTCGTCCTTACTGTATTTGTAAAGATTCTTTGGATTCTCCTTAATTCTATTTGCCAAAGCTATCTCATGTCCCCTTTTTGCCCTCCTGATTTCCCTCTTACGTATACTCCTACTTCCTTTATTGTCTTCTAAGGACTCACTCAATCTATCCTGTCTATACCTTACACATGTTTCCTTCTTTTTCTTAACCAAACCCTCAATTTCTTTAGTCATCCAGCATTCCCTATACCTACCAGCCTTTCGTTTCACCCTAACAGGAATATACTTTCTCTGGATTCTCGTTATCTCATTTCTGAAGGCTTCCCATTTTCCAGCCGTCCCTTTACCTGCGAACATCTGCCCCAATCAGCTTTTGAAAGTTCTTGCTAATACTGTCAAAATTGGCCTTTCTCCAATTTAGAACTTCAACTTTTAGATCTGGTCTATCTTTTTCCATCACTATTTTAAAACTAATCGAATTATGGTCACTGGCCCCAAAGTGCTCCCCCACTAACACCTCAGTCACCTGCCTTGCCTTATTTCCCAAGAGTAGGTCAAGTTTTGCATCTTCTCTAGTTGGTATATCCACATACTGAATCAGAAAATGTTCTGCCATCTCCCTTCATTCTATAAATGTTTGGGGCCTTGTTATAAATTCTACTCAACAATATTCAAGACACAAATATTCATCTGAATTTTACACTAGTATAATCGTTTACCAAATAAATAAATTGAAGTAATTTTATCGTGTCGACTTACAGGCTGTGGGTGACTTGTCAAACTCTGGTAGTCCTCATTGGTTTCAATTAACAACATGCAGCCATGACCTTTGGCCTTGACCTTTAGGATGTCTTTATGTTTAGACAGAGCTCTGGCCTCTCCTGGCTTGCTGTAAGTATAAGTTGTTGACTGAATCTGTGATAAGTTATCTTTAATAGCAGAAACTGCCTTATTCATATGCTCTGCTGCACCAGATATTTTTATACCTGGAGAAGGCTTTCTGATATATGATATAATTATGCCTTTGCTTTGCATTTCAGGTAGTTCTGAAAGAGTGAAGCAATTTTCCACATAGTCCACCTGCATTACCGTGGCAGATATGAGTTGTGTAATCACCTTCTTATTGTCCAGGTAATTATTTATCATTTTTGCAACATCAGCAACAATGTTTGAATATCCTGCAATTAATATGGCACCTTGATTTTTCTCCTCTCTGATTCTGCAGCCTACATTGTTTGACTTCATGTCAACTTCCAAATCATTGAAGAATCTTTTCCACTTGTCATCTTCAGTGACTTTGATTTGTTGTGGAGTCAAGTCAATCCTAATTTCCTGGAAAAGTTGCTTTATTTTATCTTCCCCTTTACTTACATCTGCCTTGACAGCCAAGAGCTCAACAGATTGTCCGTGCACCAATGTTGCCTTTATGCCATTTTGAATGAAGTGAGTTTGCACAAATTCCTTGAGGTCTAACGACTTGATAAAATCCATAATGCATGAAGACTGATGGAGAGGTTTCCTTTCTAATTGCGACTGAAATTGGCTGATGATTTTGAGAGCTTGGCAAACATCTTCCTTCAGCCCTTTCAGTTTTAAGGCAGGGGGAGCTTTGCAGGTGGATATTTCCACAGAGGAAACAGTGGCTTTGACATGGCTTTGCACAAACTCCAACTCCTCAAGGCATTGCAATAATATCTGCTCTTCAACAGTATTCCTTATGATAGCTAATTCTTTCCTTGCCTTTTCCAATATTCCCTCTAGGATTTTGGAAGCTTCCAAGGTGTTATTTTTTTTGCCAACAAGGATGACCTTGTTTTGTGCAGAAAAATAACAAACATCAAGGCCAGGTGCTTTCAGTCCCCTACTTCTGTTCTTCACCTTTTCCCACAATTCTTTATCTGTTGGAAAGTCTCTGAAGTCAAATTGCTCAATGAATTTCCGAATTGCCTCTTCTGCCTGCTTCTTCCAGTCCTTAGCAATTTTGTAATACAGCAATATATTTGCATCAAAAGATGGCTTCAGAATCATTTCACTTGCATTTGCAGAGTTGGCAAAGGTAATGTTACAATAAACACTCTTCGCAATTTCTTCTAACTCTTGTTTATAGTAACGAGTCTTTTCAATGTAGTTGAGAAGAATGGGATTGATGCAAATGCTATATTGTTCAGGCAGTTTGAATTTTGGATCATTACTTACACACAATGATAATTGCTGATCATGGTAATAACGGTTAACAGACAGCTGAATACCCTTTAGGCAATGTTCCCTCTCGATAACTCTTGTTACCACTGCAAAAATACAATTGAAACAAAGTAAATTGCACTAATAAATATACTACTTACCTAGTCTTTTATAGACTGACAACACACTCTCACGCTGAAGGTGATTCATAAACTAAAATGGTTAGATCTGTTCCCCTCTCTATAAATGCTTTCAGATCTGCTTCATACTTTCAGCACCTTCTGTTTTTATTTCAGATTTACAGCAACCATAGCATTTTGCTTTGATTCCAGACATGGTCATAAGTTTGTGAAAGCAATTTCATTAAGCTGCCGTTGTGGGTCTGCCACTGAGTTGGAAATCTGAATCAATGCCAGAATTGAAATTTTGATGGGAAAGGGAAATAAATCAATTTTTCCAGTTGTGATTATTCCCTTAGCCAACCTAATAGCAAGTTGTTTTAAAATCAGAGCTATTAAAAGTTATTATGAAACTTCAACTTAGAAACAATGTAATGGAAAAGACAAAAATGTAACATTTGAATTATAAAATACAAATTTTTAAATGTTGAAATACTGTTACCCTCATGATCTTGATAATGAATAATGGCTTTCTTTGCATGTCTTTGAACAATGATTTCTGTGACATCCCCACCGCCGCTGCGATTTGTATTTGAAAAGTACAAGTCCAGGTAATCATCACTCAAACTGGGCTGAACTCCTTCTATTTGCACCGAATTTGTCTTGGCCAGACGTTGGGCAGTGATACAATGGTTTTCAAATGGCTTCTGACCACAATTCTTCAGAAAGGAGTTGGTGTCTGATAAAGCAACATAAGGCAAAGTTCTATATTACAGCACAAAGCCACATTCTTCACAATTTGCAACACAGACTTCAGTGAAATCATTTCATTCAGTCCCTTGCATCAATCACACTGGCTTCATTTCCAAAATGCAAATAAATGAATCACTATTAACTGAAGAAAAATTGTAAAAAATTCATAAAATGTAAGAACACTAACCTATATCAGTCTCAAATATGATCATTACATTTTCACCATCCTGCAAAGGTTCAATCTGATGCCGTGTGTTATTGCTCAGGCTGTCAACGTACAGTGAAATATGATCTACTCTCGAATTAACATCAAAACCTTTCAGAAGAAAAGTTCGGGGCTCATATTTATCATCTTCTTTCTTTTTATCATATAATTGCACATCCAGAGTTTTGCCACCCAGCTTGTGCTGTTTTTGTGAAATTATTTTCTCCAAATCTGTAAACATAACACAGAAAGGCGAAACAATCAGTCAATGTTACATTTGCATGTACCTCACCTTGTATTACTCTTAACAAGCATAATGCTCGATCAAAATGGTACAGGTCCATTTGTTTGTTGCAAACAACCCACTCCGTAACCTAACGTAACAGGCAACAAAGAGTAGATTATGCTGAAAAAGTTTAAAATGACTTTGTGAACAATCTCATCACTTCATTTATGCTTGCTGCAAATTGTGAACTAAGGGTATTCTATAAGAGAACTATCAATCTTACATATTAATCTGTTCAGCAAAAATAGAAATTGCTGGAAAAGCTTAGCAGGTCTCGTAGATCTGTAGTGAGAAATAAGAATTAACATTTTGTTCTGAGGAAGGGTCACTCGAGCCAAAATGTTAACTCTGATTTCCCTTCAATAGATGCTGCCAGATCTGCTGAGCTTTTCCAGCAATATCTATTTTTGGTTCAGATTTACAGCATCTGCAGTTTTTTCAGCTTATATTTAATCTTTTGAGCATGTGAGTAAAATTTTTTTTAAAAAAGACCATTGGTGAATTCTGGTGCCCTGAGTGCCTTCCATACAAAAACAAATATTGCTTTCCTTCTGCCCTGTTGCTACATCAGATCTGAGAATGTTTGGCGTGATGCTGACCTCATTATTATTGATATAGTTTAATTGTCTCTTCTCTCCAGAAGCAAGCCCAACAGCTTGTGAATGAGATTATCCTTTTCTGGGATTTTTGTAGACTTTACATGCAATGCAAATGATTTTGAGACTGAGTTAGATTTATTGCTGTACAAAACAAAGTGATTTGGGGATGATTTACATTGGGATGGCCAAATGCAATAGATATTGTATTACAGCTAGCCTACCATGTAAATGAAACTGGTACATTAAGGATCTTTAGTCTTATCCCAATTCTTGTCATTAACAAAAGGCATAAGACTATTCATTATGTCTTCTCAGATGGTCAAACAAATATGCATTCAAATTAGGCCAAAATCCAGGAATAGTTCAGACTTCGGACAACAGCTAACCTTTCAACTGTTGCAGGTAGAAGTCAAAAATCATACTTTACTCCACACTTATGAACCCCAGTAATGTGTAATTTGGATTGTAAAGGAGTGCAATGATTACATCACTTATTACATTATAATTTATGTGGGTCCTGGATGGCAAAGATATAATTCCTCAATGTGAGGCACTCAAAAACTTATGCGAGCAACCACAACTACTATATTTGTGAAAATGTCGAAACTGAGCCCAAAATCTGAAACTAGGATGAAAAACATTCACTCAATGGGCTATTATTAAACTCTATGCAGTGATATTAATCCATCATTCTGAAAACCTGGAATCACTAATTGGTTGAAATCCTATGTCCTCCAAAGACCATTGAAATCGAATGAATCCTTAGAGTATAAAGGCAGTAAGAGTATACTTAAGAGGGAAATCAGGAGGGCAAAAAGGGGACATGAGATAGTTTTGGCAAATAAGGTTAAGGAGAATCCAAAGGGTTTTTATAAATACACAAAGGACAAAAAATTAACTAGGGAGAGAATAAGGCCTCTCAAAGAGCAGCAAGGCAGCCTTTGTGTGGAGCCCCAGGAGATGGGGCAGATACTAAATGAGTATTTTGCGTCAGTGTTTACTGTGGAGAAGGACATGAAAGATACAGAATGTGAGTAAATAGATGGTGACATCTTGAAAAATGTCCATATTACAAAGGAAGAGGTGGTGGATGTCTTGAAATGCATAAAAGTGGATAAATTTCCAGGACCTGATCAGGTGTACCTTCAAACTCTGTGGGAAGCTAGAGAAGTGATTGCTGGGGCCTTGCTGAGATACTTGTACCATTGATAGTCACAGGTGAGGTGCCAGAAGACTGGAGGTTGGTTAACATGGTGCCACTGTTTAAGAAAAGTGGTAAGGACAAACCAGGGAACTATAGACCAGTGAGGCTGACACTTGCGGTGGGCAAGTTGTTGGAGGGAATCCTGAGAGACAGGGCTTACATGTATTTGGAAAGGCAAGGACTGATTAGGGATAGTCAACATGGCTTTGTGTGTGGGAAATCATGTCTCAGGAACTTGATTTGAGTTTTTTGAAAGAGTAACAAGAGGATTGATGAGGGCAGAGCTGTAGATGTGATCTATATGGACTTTAGTAAGTCGTTTGACAAGGTTCCCCATGGGAGACTGATTAGCAACATTAGATCTCATGGGATGCAGGGAGAACTAGCCAACTGGATACAGAACTGGCTCGAAGATAGAAGGCAGAGGGTGGTGGAGGGTTGCTTTGCAGACTGGAGACCTGGTGTGCCTCAGGGATCGGTGCTGGGTCCACTACTTTTCGTCATTTATATAAATGATTTGGATGTGAACATAGGAGGTTTAGTTAGTAAGTTTGCAGACGACACCAAAATTGGAGGTGTATTGGACAGTGGTTACTTCAGATTACAACAAGATTTAGATCAGATGGGCCAATTGGCTGAGGAGTGGCAGATGGAGTTTAATTTAGATAAATGCGAGGTGCTGCATTTTGGGAAAGCAAATCAAAGCAGGACTAAAACACTTAGTGGTAAGGTCCTAGGGAGTGTTGCTGAACAAAGAGACCTTGGAGTGCAGGTTTAAAGCTCCTTGAATGTAGAGTTGCAGGTAGATAGGATAGTGAAGAAGGTATTTGTTATTATTTCCTTTATTGGTCAGAGTATTGAGTACAGGAGTTGGGAGGTCATGTTGCGGCTTTTGGAATATTGTGTGCAATTCTTGTCTCCTTCCTATTGGAAGGATGTTGTGAAACTTGAAAGGATTCAGAAAAAATTTACAAGAATGCTGCCAGGGTTGGAGGATTTGAGCTATAGGGAGAGCCTGAATAGGCTAGGGCTGCTTTCCTTGGAGCGTTGGAGGCTGAGGGGTGGCCTTATTGAGGTTTATAAAATCATGAGGGGTATGGATAGGAGAAACAGATAAGGTCTTTTCGCTGGAGTGATGGAGTCCAGACTAGAGAGCATAGGTTCAGGGTGAGAGGGGAAAGATATAAAAGGTTCCTAAGCGGCAACTTTTTCATGTAGAGGGTGGTGCGTGAATGGAATGAGTTGCCAGAGGAAGTAGTGGAAGTTGGTACAATTACAGCATTTAAAAAACATCTGGATGGGTATATGAATCGGAAGGATTTAGAGGGATATGGACCAAGTGCTGGCAAATGGGACTAGATTAGATTGGGATATCTGGTCAGCATGGATGAGTTGGAGTGAAGGGTCTGTTTCTGTGCTGTACGCCTCTATGACTCTGTAACCATCTCTCAATTCTTTCATTCCATACTTCATTGTGTTTTGCTGTCTCTGTCTTCCCCTTTTTGAATCAGGCACTTGCCATTAGAAATAACAAGCCCAGAATTGAGACTGTGTATCAGTCTCTTGCCGAATGGAGTATGTGTCGTATAAAGCTGAGACTATTAATAATTCTACTTGTATATTGCTTTAACTTAATTTTTCTGCTCATTTATGCCATAAAAAAAATTCTATGGACTCCTGTGCAAAATATTAACATATCAATGCACAGCTTCATGATATATAAAGTGATAGGCATCTGCAGAATGCAGTCTTTTTGAATTTGGTACCTTCAGATTTCTGTCACATATTCTGACTGTTTCTCTCAGTGCTACAGTTAATGATATATACATTTACCCTCTTTGCTTGAGCAGGTTACAAACCAAGAAGTTTCATCATTTACATGGATTTCCACATCTGACGCAAACCTCTCAAAATACATTGCGACAACATCTGTATCTAATGGACCGTCACTGTTGATCAGCAACTGATTGAGGCAACTGTCCTCTGTGTCGTATGGATCAAGACCTGAAAAAGAAAAATCGACATGTGAAGGTGATTGTTTTCCCCCACCTTAGATAACGATTTTGGCACAAAATGACGGCTATGACAAGATGCAGTTAGTTCTTCAGAAACAAAGTCTGTACCTGATTTTTCAATTGGAACTGAAGACTCTTGATTTTGAAATCCCTTTGTTGGGCTCTGCATGAAAAAAAAGAGAGCATTCATAGAATCCCAACAGTGTGGAAACAGGCCATTTGCCCCAACAAGTCCACACCAACCCTCCAAAGAGCATCCTATACAGACTCACCCCCTACCCTATAACCCTGCATTTCCCATGGATAATCCACCAACCTACACACCCCATGGACACTATGAACAATTTTGCATGGCCAATTCGCCTAACCTGCACATTTTTGGACGGTGGGAGGAAACCAGAGTGCCCAGGGAAAACCCACACAGACACAGGGATAATATAGGCGAAAGTGAGGACCGCAGATGCTGAGATCATAGTCCAGATTAGAATGGTGCTGGAAAAGCCCAGCAGGTCAGGCAGCATCCAAGAAGCAGGAAGATCGACGTTTCAGGCAAAAGCCCTTCATTCCTGATGAAGGGCTTTTGCCCGAAACATCGATTTTCCTGCTCCTCGGATGCTGCCTGACCTGCCGTGCTTTTCCAGCACCACTCTAATCTAGACTCTGTCTATTTTAATTGCTGATTTTGAGAGTTTGGTAGTCCTTTCCTTGATTCTTTACACACAACTGAGCTTAAACTTCCACACAATCTTAATTACCCCCTTCAGATTTCTAAGCAAACACTTCTGGTATGAAATTTTCAAACTAAAAATCTTTATACTCATGACTAATTGTTCTGAAGTAACCCCTTTCTCCAGGAGAAGTGTATCCACATTTAACCCCAACCAGGTTGTCTGTGAACTGAAACTAAAAGCTTTCCAATCTTTGGGATTCATGATTCTTCTATACCTAAACATGATGTTTCCTCTGGTTGATCATAAAACTTTCACAATATAAACACGTTCCCAATATCACTCAGGAATTTTGCTCTCAGATGCATTCCAGTTTAAAATCATTGCTTTAGAAAGACTGACAAACAGACCTCATCACCACAAGTATAGGTTTCTGAAGCAGAATTCAATATGTACACCATTACCCACGGAAAGAGAGTTCAGTGAGGTAAAAATCTTGTGTAGAACAGTCCAGTGTCATTAGATTGTGAGAAAAGTGACTTAGGCTACAGATCAACATTTTGGACTATTTGTGAATAGTTTTTCTTTCTGAATTTAATTCCTTGGGCAAAGTACTTTTCTGATAATACCATAGCTTTATAATTTTGCCCAGACATAGACATTGCTATACTGTAAGTTTTTACTCACAAACTTTAATGTAAGGATTTTCCGAGAAAGAAGGGAAAAACCTTTCTACTTCTGAGGTAAGTTATCGTAGGCTCTGTGTGTATAAATCTAAAATTCTCCCACAACCTGGGTCAGGTCTCTCTCAACTTGTTCTGTGACTGCTGACTGAATGTGTGTTGTACCATTTCAAACTATTCTTAATAATCTTTATATCTTTCCTTGAGTAAATATTGTTTGCCATAAATAAGTTATTTAATTTGCGACTTAAGAAACCTGGCTGACTTGTCCTGATAAGCATATATTTGGCAATGCAATAAAGGTGAAGTTCAATAGTCATATTAGACCAAAAGGTCACTCTGACAGAGATGGTTGGTAGCCACTTAACCAGAGGATCATCACACCTCAGGAGAGATGAGAGATTGAGGTATTCATAGTACCCTTAGCCACTGTGGGAATTGAGTCCATGATATTGACCATTATTCTGTGATGTAACATATCTGTCCAGCAAACTGAGCTAACCAATCTCCTTTTGCAAACTCAAAATTTTTACTAACCAATGGAGGAGTGGGACAAGCAAAGGCATTGGACCATGACCTTCAACATTACATTTGTAGTGACTTACTTGTTCATGGCTGTTGTGGCTTTGTGAACCGGTCAGTAATAGACTTTGTTCTATTGCTAGCTTTTTGCTGGAGCTTGCTGTAAATTTATTGGGGCTCTCAGACCTTTTTCTCCTATTGCCGGACTCATACTCGATAACTCGAAGCGGAACAGTCTCTGAGCTCATTAGCTGCACTGTATGGAACTCCTTCTTCAACACATTTTCCTTCACTGATAATACAAAATAAACACATCATTTCTATTCAGAATTTTGTAGAAATAGCATACCTTTATACTACCTTTAACAGTTGGCTTATCATTTCCATTGCTAATTATCAACATGCAGCTTCTTAGCTTACTAATTACATTAAATTAGTAAAATCTGTTTGCATCATTCTGCCATGATAACCACACTATTTTCGACCAAGCTACATTAAGACCTGAATAGTTCCAGCCTGCAGATAGCACGATGTGCCATAATAAAGAAATGGTGTAGAGGTGCTGGTATTGGATTGGGGTGGACAAAGTCAAAAATCACATGACAGCAGGTTATTGTCCAACAAGTTTATTTGAAATCACAATCTTTCAGATCAACACTCCTTCACCAAGTAGTGAAGATGATGACGCTTCAGGTTTTAGAGATTCAATCACATTTTGTATATGCAATGTAATCAATTAAGTAGTCAGGCTAAGAATTCATCAACCTGACGCAATGGTACTGAACTAGCAACTCTGAGTCCAGGAGCACATAAGCCCACTATGGATTCAACAGGCCTCAATTTGTTGGCTAGCACCAGAAATAGTACCACAGATTATTGTAAAAATCCACTAATGAAGGAGTTAGATCAAGATAATAAAGACTCCTAACTAATATAAACCCATTAATATTCTTTAGGGAAGGGGAAGGTGATGGCCCTAGTGATATTCTCGCTAGACTATTATCAGAAAATTCAGCTAATGTTCTGGGACCCTGATTCAAATCTCATCACAGCAGATGGTGTCATTTGAATTCAAGAATAATCTGGAATTATGAATCTACTGATGACCATGAGACTGTTAGAAAAAAAAGCCCATCTAGTTCATTGATGTCCTTCCGGTAAGGAAATCTGACACCCTAACCTGGTCTGGCCTACATATGGCTCCAGGCCCACAGCAATGGGGTTGACTCTCAATTGGCCTAGCGAGCCACTCAGTTCAAAAGTAAATAGGGACAGGCAATAAATACTATCCTGCCAACAATGCCCATGTCCCATGTTTGAATTAAAAAAACTTTACCATCTTAATCTGTATACCCATTTTGTCTTATTACCTTAAGTAAATATTAAAAGAAATAATCACCTACATGCTGCTTCATCTGCCAACATGAAGGAGTTGTACCATTAGGTCAAGGTGATAAAGACTCCTAAGACTCCCCCCACCTTATCTCAGTCCCTACCCCCGGATTCAGCACCGCCCTCTTGACCTGCAATCTTCTTCCTGACCTCTCTGCCCCCACCCCCTCTCCGGCCTATCACCCTCACCCTCACCTCCTTCCACCTATTGTATTTCCAGCACCCCTCCCCCAAATTCCACCCACCCCATCTTTTATCTCAGCCCGCTTGGCACACCAGCCTCATTCCTGAAGAAGGTCTTATGCCCGAAACGTCGATTCCCCTGCTCCTCAGATATTGCCTGGCCTACTGCGCTTTTCCAGCATCACACTTTTCAACTCCTAACCGTACACCAAGTATTGAGAATCCCAATCAATACTTCGAGCTAGCCCCAGCACTCTATAAGATCATGACAGACTCTACTCTCTTACACATCTCCAATAATCTTTCATCCCCTTGGTAATCAAGCATCTATCTATCCCTGCCATAAAAATATTTAAAGATTCTTCATCCATGACCTTTTGTACAAGGGAATTTCGAAGACTTACAAAGATAAACAATATATTGTCATCAATGTTTTATGTGGACATCCCCTTTATTTTAAACTCTGACTCCTTATTCTAAATTGTCCCACAAGAAGAAACATCCTTTCAACATCCATCCAGCCAAGTAACCTTCGGATCTTATCATATCATGCATTAATTTACCTGGGTGCATCACATAACAGATCCTCTGCACAGAGCGTGGAAGTGTCCATGCCACACTATTATGGCCACAAGACATGAATATAATAGCATGAAGTATTAAATATTAAACTGATCATCAATTAGAAAATGTCATGGAGGATAGGAACTAAAAGAATTTATTTTTCTTTGGAAAGTTACTTCCAAGCCATTTTGTAATGGTGTGTTCAGATTCACTGTAGCAATTCACTATGTAAAAAAATACTAATTTCCTTGCTGGATTTTCACTAATTATCTAAAATCTGTGTCCATTAGTTATTGATCCATTCACCACTAACATCAGTTTCTGCTTATTTGCTCCATCAAAACAGTCATTGATTATGGATCAAATTGTACACAACATATATCAATATTTACAATTGCAACATTGGTAACATATCTGATCATGAACGTGATTGCAAATTATGTAATCAGATACATTTGAAAAGAGTGCTTAGACTAGTAATCATCTATGTCATAAAGTCATGTGAGTACAAGGGAATTTCTTTTGGGGAATTTTGCAACACTGAAAACTCTCTTCCCCCTGTTTCTACTCTTTGTACGACTGAGGCATGGATAGGGTGGATAGTCAGAGTCTTTTACGCCAGGGTGTATATGTCAAATAATAGGGGCATAGGTTTAAGGTGAAAGGAAGAAAGTTGAAATGAGATGAACGAGCAAAATATTCTTTGCAGAGGGTCTCAGATGCCTGAAATGTGCTGCCTGTGGAGGTGACAGAGACAGACAAGACAGCTATGTTTAACAGGTATTCAGACAAACACATAGACTCGCCAACATTAAGGGCATTTAAATAGGGATTGGACATACATATGGATAATAATGGAACGGTGTAGGTTAGATGGGCATCAGATTATTTTCACAGGTCGGCGCAACATCAAGGGCCAAAGGACCTGTATTGCGCTGTGACATTCTATGTTTCTATGAACAGTCAGGGAATAGTTAGATACAGACCATGTGCAGACAAAGGGGATTAGTTCATGGTCAGTGCAGACATGGTGGACAAAGGGCCAGTTCCTGTGCTGTACTGTTCTATTTTCTATGTTGTAAACTTTTGAAAGTAAAGATAAGTCAGAAGACATCAGTGGCACTGTACAGTTCCAGCTAGGGTTGTCTCCTGAAACAAAAGCAAAGTTACATGCGTGCTGGAAATCTGAACTAAAAGCAAAGAAAGCTGGAAAAATTCAACAGGTCAGACAGCATCTGTGGAGAAAAGCAGAATTAGCTTCATAAATCAAGGACATCTCTTCACCTAGTACATTTTGACTTCAAAAGCACTACAGCATTGTTACACTGCCAACTGCTGCTCATTACCTTTCCAGCATTAGGTCGGATCAGTAGCTCAGAAGGAATCACTAAATTTAACAGTACTTTCTTCTTGAGTTGTAAATTTAATAAAGTATGACTTCATCTTCGATAACTTTTGTGAAGGGCAGGTCGTGCCTCACAAACCTTATTGAATTCTTTGAAAAGGTGACGAAGGAGGTTGATGAGGGGAAAGCGGTAGATGTGGTATATATGGATTTTAGTAAGGCGTTTGATAAGGTTCCCCATGGTAGGCTACTGCAGAAAATACGGAGATATGGCATTGAGGGTGAGTTGGAGGTTTGGATTAGGAATTGGCTGGATGGAAGAAGACAGAGGGTAGTAGTTGATGGCAAAGTTTCTTCATGGAGTGCCGTCACTAGCGGTGTTCTGCAAGGATCTGTTTTGGGACCATTGCTGTTTGTCATTTTTATAAATGACCTGGAAGCGGGGTTAGAAGGTTGGGTGAGCAAGTTTGCGGATGATACGAAAGTCGGAGGAGTTGTTGACAGTGAGGAAGGATGTGGCAGGTTACAGCAGGATATAGAGAAGCTGCAGAGCTGGGCAGAAAGGTGGCAAATGGAATTCAATGTAGCTAAGTGTGAGGTGATTCACTTTGGGAAGAATAACAAAAAGATGGGGTACTGGGCTAATGGTCGGATACTTGGTAGTGTGGATGAGCAGAGGGATCTTGGTGTCCATGTACACAGATCTCTGAAAGTTGCCACCCAGGTAAATAGTGCGGTGAGGAAGGCATATGGCATACTGGCTTTTATTGGTAGAGGAATTGAGTTCCGGAGTCCTGAGGTCATGATGCAGTTGTATAAGACTCTGGTGCGGCCGCATCTGGAATATTGTGTGCAGTTTTGGTCGCCATACTATAGGAAGGATGTGGAGGCACTGGAACGGGTGCAGAGGAGGTTTACCAGGATGTTGCCTGGTATGGAAGGAAGATCGTATGAGGAAAGACTGAGACACTTGGGGCTGTTTTCATTAGAGAAAAGAAGGTTTAGGGGTGACTTGATTGAGGTGTACAAGATGATTAGGGGGTTAGATAGGGTTGACAGTGTGAACCTTTTCCCGCGTATGGAGTCGGGTATTACAAGGGGGCATAGCTTTAAATTAAGGGGGGGTAGATATAGGACTGAAGTTAGGGGTAGGTTCTTCACTCAGCGAGTCGTAAGTTCATGGAATGCCCTGCCAGTAGCAGTGGTGGACTCTCCCTCTTTATGGGCATTCAAGCGGGCATTGGATAGGTATATGGAGGATAGTGGGTTAGTATAGGTTAGGTGGGCTTGGATCGGCGCAACATCGAGGGCCAAAGGGCCTGTACTGCGCTGTATTCTTCTATGAATCTATGACTCTATAAAAAAAGACTCTCATTGAACAGTGGAGGTAAGTTCTACTCCAAATTACCAACTGTGCTGACAAACCTACTGTAGCAAACACTGTTGAAAAATTGCAAAAGACTTGCAAAACACTTTTATTTCAATGATTACAATGGACAGAAAAATACAACTAAACTATAACAGTGTCATATGTAAAGTGGTGCAAGTGGGAAAAAATAGCATCTATCACATATAAAGAGTTATGGAATCTAGGAGGCATAGATATTTTATGGCACAGGCACCAATTGATTAGATTCCCTACAGTGTGGAAACAGGCCCTTGAGCCCAACACGTCTAAACCGACCCTCTGAAAAGTAGCCCACCCAGTTCCATTTCCCTCTGACTAATGCACCTAATACTGTGGGCAATTTAGAATGGCCAATTCACCTGATCTGCACACCTTTGGACAGTGGGAAGAAACCGGAGCACACCCATGCAGACACAGGGAGAATGTGCAAACTCCACACAGAGAGTCACCCAAGACTGGAATTGAACCTTGGACCCTGGTGCTGTGATGCAGCAGTGCTAAACACTGAGCCACCATGCCACCCTCAAAGGGTACAATGAGCGCAGTCCAGCTCTACGTCAAGCAATCCAGTCAGACCCACTCCCCCACTCGCTGTAGTCCAGCAAGTTAATTTCCCTCAAGTGCCCATCCAATTTTCATTTGCAATCCTGTATATGTCTGCTTCCACACCTTAATAGTATTTTCCATGTCACTGCCATTTGCTGTGTAAAAATGTTCTTCTTCACAGTTACCCTATCTATGACCCAAAGTCTACGTTCCCTAGTCCTTGTATGATATGCTCATTCAAATACCTTTTCTTCATCTCTTTTATCTAAAGTTGTCATGTTGTGGTATATTTCTATCAAACCTGCCCCCAGCCTACTTTACTGCAAGAGGAAGAACACTAGATTCTCCAGCCAAAACTTGTGGTTTAAATCTGTCCAGCCTGAAAATCAGGGGAAATCTACACCTGCAAGGACCCTCACATTCTCCCTGCAATTTGGTGACCAGTACAGGCTGCAAAACTCTTGTTGTAGCTTCACCAGTGCTTTGTAAAAGTTCATTGTAAAATCCCTGTTTTTTTATACTCAATACCTCTATATTGTTATGAAGATATGGGTGTACCTTTAAGAGAGTTTAAATTAACAATATAAGGTCAAGATTCTATATGCTTTGTAAGCCTCTCTCAATATGTTCTGTCACCTTCAAGGACCTGTGCATATGAACCCTCAGGTTCGCTGTCTCTGCACACCCTTAGATTTATGTAAATTACATTTAAATTGCCCAAAACTATCCCCATACCTATGACATCTACTCAAACTTCTCTGTCTTAAATTCCATTTGCCACCTATCTGCCCATCTTGCCATCCTGTTGCCACATTTCAAAACAAACTTTACTTTGTATTCCAATATCTTAATCATGTATATAAGAGCAGTGATCCTATGTGTGACCCCCTGAGGAACACTACTGTTTACTATCCCCCATCTAAGTAACAAACATTTTCCATAACTTGCTATTTTATGTCATTAAACCAACTTTTAAATCCAATCCGACACTGACCTTTCTTTCCGTGAGCTTTTAACCTGATTAAATAGCACTCGTAAACTGAGAAGCCAACCTGAGACTTACTTCATAAATGGAATATGGGTGTCATTCTCTGGAACAGTATTTATTGCTCATTCCTAATTGCCCTCAAACTGCATGGCTTGCTGGGCCAATTCAGAGGGCAGTTAAGAGTCAACCATATTGCTGTGGCTCAGGAGTCACGTGTTGGCCAGGTTACATGAGGAAAGCAAATTCCCTTCCTATTAGTGAAGCAAACAGGTATTTATAATGTTTTAATTTTCAGATTTTTAATTTCAAGTATTTACCATAGTGGGATGTGAATCCATTTCTCCAAAGCATTAATCTAGGACTCTGGATTATGAGTCATAGAGTCACAGAGGTGTACAGCACGGAAACAGACCCTTCAGTGCAACTCGCCCATGGTGACCAGATCTCCTAACCCAAACTAGACCCACCTGCCAGCACCTGGCCCACATCCCTTCAAACCCTTCCTATTCATATACCTATCCAGATGCCTATCACATTACTACCAATCCCTAATACTTTCAGACTTGGGTCTTTTAAATGGTCAGAAAAGTGTAATCTGAAGCACCTAAATTTCTACAATGCCTTGCCAGAAGGCACAGTCCCCAACACAAAGTCAACTCCTCCCACCAGAATGTAAATTAAACATCAACAAATTAAACACAAAATCTTTATGCACGGATCTAAATGTCCTGGCTTGACCACATTTAGAGCCTTCTGTGGTCTGATTGGCACGCTAATGAAAGACACATAGACTTAGATGAATTCAAAGCAAGCCGTAAGGCTGAGCATTTTAAATCTTATACTTTCCTGCCTAACAAGTAAAGCAGATGAGTTACAGGGAAGAAAATATAAATTAGATCAAGTTGATGGAGAAGGCAGGACCTTTACAAGGCGTATAAATGATTAAATGCTGTAGATAAAGTCAAGCCAGCATATTATAAGTACTTTCAGGAAGTTAGACCAGACCACACACAATTGTGGTGGTGCAATGTTTTTTTGAGGCAGACTTTAAGAGGACTTTTGCACTGGAAAGAGAATGTCAAACATCTGCAATATCTGACAAGCCAGATATTATATTAGCAATCGTTGCAAATGATGTTGAAGAGTAAAATTGGAGAAGATCTAAAAGGCGGTTATGTGAAATGACATGTTTATTACTCTTGTCCTTCCAAGATAAAGATTTAGAGTAAGGTCAAGGTTTGGTACAAAAAGTAATAAGGTGGTTTCCCTCCAGAGTTGATGTATATATGTGTCATAAGGAAAAAACAATGATTTTTGTGTTCCTATCCACTTACTTTCAGTCTCTTCCTACCTTCCTATTTGCATAACTAGATCAGAATTTCCATTTTGGTACTTGGTAGTAACATTGTATTGGGTGTTGACTACTTGATAGTGAATTGAATGACAATAAAAATCAAGTGGTTCCTATTACAGGTGGGTAATTTGGAACATCCCATCTTACAAAGGGTCATTTGTGGTACAGTGGTAATGTCCCTACATCTGCATCAGAAAACCTAGGTTCAACCGAGGAGAGGTTATGGCCTACATGTTTTATCACTGGACTGTTAATTCAGGTAATGTGCTGGGGTCCCAGGTAATGTGCTGGGGTCCCAGGTGGATGGCAAGTGGTAGATTTTGAATTCAATAAAAGAAGTCTGGAATTAACAGTCTAAGGATGTTAGGGTTAGGGTTGAGAGCATCTAATGATGACTGAATTCATTGCTAATTGTTGTAAAACTCCATCAGGTTCACTCATGTCCTTTAGGGAAGGGAAACTGCCATCCTTACCTGGTCTAGCCTACCTGTGACTTCAGGCCCACAGCAATGTTATTAACTCTTAACTGCCCTCTGGGATGGGCAATAAATGCTGGCCTAGCCAGTAACACCTGTATCGCATGACTGAATTTTAAAAAGACTGCCACCGAGGTGCGTAATTACCTCTCTGTAACAGATTGAATTGAAAATATCTTCATTTGTAAAAGAAAAGGCAATTCAGTTCAAATTCCTTGTCACATAAGTTTTCAATCAGCCGTTTTACTCCTGAATGGGGAAATGAAAATCTACCTTGCCTTAAGGACACGAATGATCACCCACTATTTATAACCTCTAAACAAGCATACCCTTTCTTTACCATATTTCTGGTAATGGATAGAAAATAACACGTAATGTCATTAGATATATCTCGGAGCAACAGAGGAAAATTCAGAAATAAAAGCAGGATGCGCTGGAGACAGCATCTGTGGAGAGAGAAACAACTAACGTTTTGAGTGCAGTATGACTCTTTTTCAGTATGTCCCAATTTCAACCGATCCATTCAGTGTAAAATCGATGCACTTGCTCTAAAAAAAAACTACCGATCTTTCAAAACGTGTCTAAATGCTGCAATTAAGAGTTAAAGTATAATAATGATAGACACAGAAAACAGTTGGCGTAATATGACACTTCAGAACAGCGGAAGTACACCATTCTCAAAAGAAAAATTCAAAAGTTGATCGGTATGAAATTGCATTGAATATATTTTCCAATCAACCTGCTCAGAGACACACCTCTCTAACATCCCGACACAAATCAAAATTCCCTAATCAAGACAAATACGCGCTTGCTGACGCAGGGAACTTTCGCCTATTTTCAGCGGTAGTGCCTTACCCTGTTCATTTTTAAAGTAGACCAGGAATTTCCTCGGATCTTCGTGTGCTTTGATCTCACATTCTCCTCCGCCGGATTTCTTTTTGCTTTGGAAATAAATGGCGAGTTTACTTTTGACAGAGTCCAGCTCGACAGGCAGTCCCTCCACTAACACCGGGAACTCTGCCATTACTCCTGGCTTGAATTCCCTGAGATCGCAGCTTCAGCCTTGCCGCTTGTCAACCCTCGGTCTGGAACCAGGTTACTCTACCGGAGAGGTCTGGGGAGGATTCAAACTGAGTTCCCTCCTCGGGGGACGGGTATTATCCTTTATAACTCTATTCGTCTTGTCATTGCTCGGAAACATCCTTCCGTGAACGACAATCGAAAGTGAAAGATTACAGACCTAATCATGTGCATGACTGTATATGGTCAGAGCCAATATGTATTTAAAGGTAGCCAATGTCACCCTGATTAATGAAGGGGCAGCGCCGCGAAAGCTAGTGCTTCCAAATAAACCTGTTGGACTATAACCTGGTGTTGTGTGATTTTTAATTTTGTCCACCCCAGTCCAACACCTGCACCTCCAAATCATCAATGTCACCCTGGAAATTGTTGAATGGGCCCAGGTTCCAGCTTGCAACTCACTCCGTTGCAACCCCAACCTCACTATCAAACCAGCAGACAAGGGAGGCGCGGTAGTAGTTTGGCGCACCGACCTCTACACCGCTGAGGCCAAACGCCAGCTCGCAGATACCTCCTCCTACTGCCCCCTTGACCATGACCCCACCCCCCACCACCAAACCATCATCTCCCAGACCGTCCATAACCTCATCACCTCGGGGGATCTCCCATCCACCGCCTCCAACCTCATAGTCCCACAACCCCGCACCTCCCGCTTCTACCTCCTGCCCAAAATCCACAAACCTGACTGCCCCGGCCGACCCATTGTCTCCGTCTGCTCCTGCCCCACCGAACTCATCTCCGCATACCTTGACACCGTCCTGTCCCCCTTAGTCCAAGAACTCCCCACCTACGTTCGGGACACCACCCATGCCCTCCACCTGCTCCATGATTTTCGCTTCCCCGGTCCCCAACGCCTTATTTTCACCATGGACATCCAGTCCCTGTACACCTCCATCCCCCATCATGAAGGACTCAAAGCCCTCCGCTTCTTTCTTTCCCGCCGTACCAACCAGTACCCTTCCACTGACACCCTCCTTTGACTGACTGAACTGGTCCTCACCCTGAACAACTTCTCTTTCCAATCCTCCCACTTCCTCCAAACAAAAGGAGTAGCCATGGGCACCCGCATGGGCCCCAGCTATGCCTGCCTCTTCGTAGGATATGTGGAACAATCCATCTTCCGCAACTGCACTGGCCCCACCCCCCACCTTTTCCTCCGCTACATCAATGACTGTATCGGCGCCGCCTCGTGCTCCCAGGAGGAGGTTGAACAGTTCATCCACTTCACCAACACCTTCCACCCTGACCTCAAATTCACCTGGACAGTCTCAGATTCCTCCCTCCCCTTCCTCGACCTTTCTATTTCTATCTCAGGCGACCGAATCAACACGGACATCTATTACAAACCGACCGACTCCCACAGCTACCTGGACTACACCTCCTCCCATCCTGCCCCCTGTAAAAACGCCATCCCATTCTCCCAATTCCTTCGACTCCGCCGCATCTGCTCCCAGGAGGACCAGTTCCAAAAACGCACATCCCAGATGGCCTCCTTCTTCAAGGACCGCAATTTCCCCCCCGACGTGGTCGACGATGCCCTCCACCGCATCTCTTCCACTTCCCGATCCTCCGCCCTTGAACCCCGCCCCTCCAACTGCCACCAGGACAGAACCCCACTGGTCCTCACCTACCACCCCACTAACCTCCATGTACAGCGCATCATCCGCCGTCATTTCCGCCACCTCCAAACGGACCCCACCACCAAGGATATATTTCCCTCCCCTCCCCTATCAGCATTCCGTAAAGACCACTCCCTCCGTGACTCCCTCGTCAGATCCACACCCCCCACCAACCCAACCTCCACTCCCGGCACCTTCCCCTGCAACCGCAGGAGGTGCAAGACTTGCGCCCACACCTCCCCCCTCACCTCCCTCCAAGGCCCCAAAGGAAACTTCCATATCCGCCACAGATTCACCTGTACCTCCACACATATCATCTATTGCATCCTTTGCACCCAATGTGGCTTCCTCTATATTGGGGAGACAGGCCGCCTACTTGCGGAGCGTTTCAGAGAACACCTCTGGGACACCCGGACCAACCAACCCAACCACCCTGTAGCTCAACATTTCAATTCCCCCTCCCACTCCACCAAGCATATGCAGGTCTTTGGACTCCTCCATCGTCAGACCACAGCGAAACGACGGTTGGAGGAAGAACGCCTCATCTTCCGCCTAGGAACCCTCCAACCACAAGGGATGAACTCGGATTTCACCAGTTTCCTCATTTCCCCTCCCCCCAGCCTGTCTCAGTCAAATTCATCAAATTCAGCACCGCCTTCCTAACTTGCAATCTTCTTCCCGACCTCTCCGCCCCCACCCCAGTCTGACCTATCACCCTCACCTTGACCTCTTTCCACCTATCACATTTCCGACGCCCCTCCCCCAAGTCCCTCCTCCCTATCTTTTATCTTAGCCTGCTGGACCAACTTTCCTCATTCCTGAAGAAGGGCTAATGCCCGAAACGTCGATTCTCCTGTTTCCTAGATGTTGCCTGACCTGCTGCGTTTTTCCAGCAACACATTTCCATCTCCAGGTTCCAGCTTTCCCGCTAGCCCTTGTATGATTGTCAAATGGATGGTCACATTACTCACAGAGCCGAAACTCAATAACAACTTGCATTTACATGGTGCACTTTAATACAATGAACTGTCCCAATGCGCCGATTGAGAAAGTCAGAAAATGAAATTGGTTACTGATGGAGACAATATGGAGAGAGGTGACTGAAAATATAGGCTTAGAGAGCATGAAGGAAGAGAGAGAAAAGGACAGGTGGAGAGGTGGTAAGAGAATACCAGAGTCATAGTCATTATAGCATGGAAACAGACCCTTCGGTCCAAGCAGACCATGTAGAACATAATCCCATACTAAACTAATCCCACCTGACTGCTCCTGGTTCATATCCTTCCAAAACCTTTCCTGTTCACGTATCCATGTAAATGTACTTTAAACATTGTATTTGCACCTGCACCCACACATAACAGTCCTCTGTAAAAAATTGCCTCACTTCCTTTCTTAAATCTTTCTCTTCTCACCTTAAAAATATGCCCCACAGGCTTGAAATTCCTTGTCGTAAGGAAAAGACAGCTGCCATCAACTCAACTGGTTCCTCTCATTATTTTATAAACTTCTGTCAGGTTGCCTCTCAACTTCCTACATTCGAGTGAAGAAAAAGTCTTAACCTATCCGGCCTTTCTTTATAATGCAAACCTTCCATACCCAGCAATATACTGATGAATCTCGTTGAACCCTGTCCAGCTTGATAATATCCTTCCTATAACTGGGTGACCAGAATTGGATACAGTATTCCAGAAAAGGCCTCACCAACGTCTTATACAACCTCAACATAACATTCCAACTCCTGTATTCAGAGGACTTAGCAATGAAGACAAGTGTGCCAAATGCCTTTTTAACCACCCTATCTATCTGTGATGCAAACTTTAAAGAGTTATGTACTCGTGCCCCTCGGTCCCTCTGTCTACAACACTACCCAAGGCCCTACCATAAAATGTATAAGCCCGACTCTTGCTTGTTGTAGCAAAATGCAATACCTCACAATTATCCAGATTGAACTCCACCTCTATTTTTCAGCCCATTGACCCATTTGATCAAAATCCTTCTGAAATCTTAGAAAACTTTCTTCACTGTCTATTATGCCACCAATTTTGAGGTCATCCGCAAACTTCCTAACCACGCTTTCTATATTCTCATCCAAATCATTTATGTAAATGCAAAACAAAAGAGGACCTAGAACGCATTCCTGTGGAACACCGTTACTCACAAGCCTCCACTCCGAAAAGGAACACTCCACTATTACGCTCTGTCTCCTGCCATTAAACCAATTATGCATCCAATTGGCAAGCTCTCCCTGAATCCCATGTAAAATAACTTTACTAATTAGTCTACTATATGGATGCTTGTCAAAGATTTTACTAAAATCCAAATAAACACTGTTTACTGCTCTGTCATCATCAACCTTTTTGGGAACTTCCTCAAAAAACTCAATCAAGTTTGTGAGACATGATTTTCCTTGCACAAAACCATGCTCGCTATTCCTAATCAATTTTTGCCTCTCTAAATGTTCATAAATCTTACCCTTTATAATCACGTCCAACAACTTACCCACAACTGAGGTCAGACTCACACGTATACAGTTCCCCAGTTTCTCCTCACAATCTTTTTTAAACAAAGATACAACATTAGCCACCCTCCAGTCATCCGGCACCTCAGCAATAGTTGTAGATGATGCAAATATTTCTGCAATGGGACTTGTAATTTCTTACATAATTCCCACAATGTTTTGGGATACATTAGATCAGGTCCTGGAGATTTATCCACCTTTATATTCTCTCAGACATCCCAAATTCCTCTTCTGAAATGTGAACTGCTTTTAAAACACCAACGTTTATTTCTTGACATTCTCTAGACCCCATTTCTTTTTCCACAGTAAAAACTGATGCAAAATATTCATTTAGCACCTCTCACAACTTCTGGCGTTCAACACAAAGATGACCTCCTTGATCATTAAGAGGACCTACCCACTCTCTAGTTACCCGTTTGCTCTTAAAGTATTTTAGAATACATTCGGATTATCCTTAACCTTATCTGCCAAAGCTATCTTTACCCCCTTTTTGTCTTCCTGATTTCTCACTTAAGAATGCTCCTTCACAATTCATATTGATTAAGAGATTCAATTGAACCAAATTGTCTATGTTTAAAATAAGGTTCTCTTTTATTATTGACTAGAACCGCAATATCTTTAATCATCCATTGTTCCCTAATCTTACCAGTCTTACTCTTCACTCTAACAGGAACCAAATGCCTCTGAAATCTTGTCATCACACACTTGAATGCCTCCCACTTGTCAGACATCCTTTTACCTGAGAACTGTCTACTCTAATCAACTTTTGAAAGTTCTTGTCTCATACCATTAAAATTTGTCTTACTCCAATTTAACTTTTATGGAAGGCTTATCCTGTTCCATAACCATTTTGAATCTAATAGAATCATGATTGCTGGACCCAAGATGTTCCCTATTTTTACTTCAGTCACCTGCCCTGCCTTACCATCCAAAAGAAAGTCCAATTTTGCACCTTCACTACTAAGAGCTTTCACAAATTGATGAAGAAAACTTTCTTGAACACATTTGACAAATTCTTAACCATCCAAACCTTTAAAACTCTGGTAAGTCCCAGTCAATATTTTGAAAATTAAAGTTCCCTCATAATTACAATGATATTATGCTTACATATATCTGAGATTTCCATCCATAGTTGTTTCTCAGTTTCCTTCTTACAACCGAGGGGTCTGTAATACGATCCCATCAAAGTGATCTTTCCTTTCTTATTTGTAATTTCTACCCATATATTTTCACTGGATAATTTTTTTCAGAAATATCTTCCCTAGTTACAACAGTAATGTACCCCTTACTCCCTTTTTGCCTCCTTTTCTATCCTTCCTTTCGCAAATAAAACCCAGAACATTGAGTTGTCAGTCTTGTCGGTCCCACAGCCAATTTTCTGTAATAGCTATGATATTCCAATCCCATGTTCTTAAACGTGCCATGAGTACATCAGCCCTGCCTGTAAGATCCCTTGCAATGAAATAAATGCAATTTAGTTCTTCAAAGTTGACTCTGACTCTTTTTCTTTCTTTTCTAATTGATGTGCTCTCCTCACATTCAGAACCTTCCCCAGTAATCCTTCATTTACACCGCTCCTTTGAATTCCTCCACTCACCCATTGGTCTCCCATAACCGAATGACCAAATTTCCCTAACATATAGGTTATTTTCCAGTTTAAGTTAGACCCATCCTGTTTGAATAGGCCTTTCCTATCCTAAAGACATTCCAATTGTCCAAAAACCTGAATCCCTGAACAGTACACCAGCTCCTCAGCTATTGATTTAACCCCTTTAATCATTTGTTCCTTCCCTCATTTGAGTTTGGCATTGGAAGTAAACCAGAAATTACTATTTTTCAGGTTTTTAAAAAATTTTCTACCTAACCTCTTAAATTCACTCTGTACTGCTTTAATCTTTTCCCTAAAAATGTCGTTCTCACCAATGTTACAATAATTTCTGACTTCTCAATCTCACCTTCAACAATATACTTGAAATGTTTAAAGATGTCCTTAATCTAGCACCAGAAAAGCAACAAACCATCCTAATTTTACACTCACTGCCACAGAATCTCTTGTTTATGCCCCTGACAGCAGAGTTCTCTATAACAGTAATTATTAAATCTTGTCAAATAATGTCTAACATAAGAATCATTTCAAGTGTCCAATAATTGACTGGCCTTTCCATTTTCCTTGGAGAGAGTATCCCCTTCAACTATTCCAAAAACTGAATATATATTTGATAGAGGAATAGCCACTGGAGACTTTTGAACTACCTTTTCACCTTCCCTGACAGTCACCCATCTATCTAAGTGATCCTGGTGGATAATAACTTTTCTAAATCTACTAGCCATCTCACTCTGTACTTTCTCTATGGCCTTCATAACATTAAGCTGAAAAAAATGCTTCAATTACACCTTATTTAGTAAAATAAAATACCTTTCTTAACCTGCAGAAAATAAAGTTAAAATGGAAAAAAATAAAAATATATACATCAAACATATAAAACAGACATAAAATCAACCACTTAGTTAATTAACTGAATAAAAGCAGTTCTTCTTCAATACATTCCTTAAAGAAAAAAAATCTTCTCCAGAGCTGACCACGTGTAGGACTCTTCAGGGTTAGTTTTGGTTTTATTTGTACTTGAGATGTGGAATTCACTGAATGGGCCATCATGGATTCCCGAATATCTTCTTGACCTGAGTAACTTGCTAGGGTCATTTCTGAGGGCAAATAACAGGTAACTATACTGTTGTGGGTCTGGAGTCACATGTCAGCCAGTCCAGGTGATATAAACGTAGAGTCATAGAGACGTATAGCACGAAAACAGACCCTTTGATCCAATACAACCTTGCCGACTAGGTATCCTAAATTAATCTAGTCCCATTTGTCAGCATTTGGCCCATATTCTTTTCTATTCATGTCAAATATCAGATTTCTTTCCCTAAAGGACATTAGCAAACTAAGTAAGGATTTCCTGACAATCAACAGTGGTTACATGATCTCCATTACTTTTAAGATTCTACAGAGTTGTAAGACCAGGGTGCCATGGAAAGGTTTGAAAGTAAGAGTGATAATTTTAAAATCATGGGCAGGGAGCCCATGCATATTAACAGGTACGAAGAACTTGATACAGGTAAAAGATTGAAGGCCTCAGCATTACCTTCCACTATCTGTGTTCTTAATTTGCTGGGTTAAGAGGTTAGAATGGAAGAGCGTCACCCTTCCCGGATTAAGGAGACAAAGAAGAAGTTATAACAGACACATTCTAAGGTGACTATGTGGATGTCAAGCTTAAAGCTAGCAAGATGCAAACAAGAAAACCAAAATTGGTAATGTGGGATTCTAGCAAAGAAAGTGTAATACAAAAGCCAACTGATTAGGGATAGTCAACATGGCTTTGTGTGTGGAAAATTGTGCCTCACTAACTTGATTGAGTTTTTTGAATGGGTAATGAAGAGGGTTAATGAGGGCAGAATGGTAGATGTGATCTATATGGAGTTCAGTAAGGAATTTGACAGGGTTCCTCAGGGTAGACTGGCCAGCAAGGTTAGATCACACGGAATACAGGGAGAACTAGCGATTTGGATACAGAACTGGCTCAAAGGCAAAAGGCAAAAGACAGAAAGGGTGGTGATGAAGGATTGTTTTTTAGACAGGGAGGCCCATGACCAGCAGTATGCCATAAGGATTGAGGCTGGGTCCACTGCTTTTCATCATCAATATAAATAATTTGGATGTGAATATAGGACACATGGCTAGTAAGTTTGCAGATTAAACTAAAATTGGAGGTGTAGTGGGCAGCAAAGAATCTTGATCAGATGGGCCAATGGGCTGAAAGTGACGGATGGTGGTGAATTTAGATAAATCTGTGGTGCTGCATTGTCAAAAAGTAAATCAGGGCAGAACTTATGCACTTTATGGTAAAGTTCTGGGAGTACTGCTGAACAAAGAGACCTTGGAGTGCAGGTTCATAGTTCTTTGAAAGTAGAGTTGCAGGTAGATAGGATAGTGAAGAAGGTGTTTGGTATGTTTGCCTTTATTGGTCAGAACATTGAGTATAGGAGTTGGGAGGTCATGTTGTGGCTGTACAGGACATCAGTTTGGCCTCTTTTGGAATATTGTGTGTAATTCTGATCTCCCTTCTATAGGAAGAACCTATTGAAAGGGTTCAGAAAAGATTTATGAGGATGTTGCCAGGTTTGGAGGCTTTGAGCTATAGCAAGAGGCTGGATAGCCTGGGGCTATTTTCCCTAGAATGTTGGAGGCTGAGAGGCAACCTTATAAAGATTTATAAAATCATGGATAGTGTAAAGAGGCAACAACCTTTCCCTGTGGTGGGACAGTCCAAAACTAGAGGGCATAGGTTTAGGGTGAGAGTGGAAAGATATAAAGGGGACCTAAACGACAACCTTTTCATGCAGAGGATAGTGCATGCATGGAATGAGCTGCCAGAAGAACTGGTGAAGTCTGGTAAAATTACAACATTTAAAGGGCGAGATGTTTCAAGTGCAGGAGCAAGAATGTGTTGTTTCAGTTAATCAGGGCCTTGGTGAGGCCACACCTAGAATATTGTGTGCAGTTTTGGTCTCCTTTTCTGAGGAAGGATGCTCTTGCTCTCGAGGGAGTGCAGCCAAGGTTTCCCAGGCTGATTCCAGGGACGGCGGGACTGACGCATGAGGAGACATTGACTAGATTAGGATTGTTTTCGCTGGAGTTCAGATGAGTGGGGGTGGGGATCTCATAGAGACCTTTAAAATTCTAACAGGACTAAACAGGGAAGATGCGGGGAGGATGTTCCCGTTGGTGGGATGCGTCAAGAACCAGGGGTCACAGTCTGAGGTTTCAGAGTAGATCATTTAGGATGGATATGAAGAGACATTTATTCATGCAAAGATTGGTGGGCCTGTGGAATTACCACATGAAGTAGTTGATGCCAAAACATTGAATGTATTCAATGGGCGGCTAGATACTTTGGGCAAATGGGATCAAAAGTTTGGCAAGAAACAGGATTGGGCGATTGAGTTGGATGATCAGCCATGCTCAAAGGGCCAAAGGGCCTCCTCCAGCTCCTATCTTCTATGTTTCAATGTTTCTGTGGATGTGGGTATATGAATATGAAGGGTTTTCGAGAAAGATGGGCTTGTTCTCATGTTCTCCCCTGTGAGAACAAGTTGGCAAGAGAACAAGCACAACCTGGAGGACACCAAGCCCAGCGCAGGGGAGATAAAGCCCAGCACAGCTATGATAGAGGTCCACCGGCATCTATGGCAGCTGCAAGAATGGGTGATCGAGCCCAATGTGGAGGAGATCAAACCCTTGTTGTGAGCGTGAGCCCGGCATGCTCAGCACTTCAGAAGGACTTCAATGTTGAACATTTAACCTGATTTCTTTATTTTTCTGCATTATAATAAGAAGGACTTTAATGTTGAACTTTTATCTATATTTCCTTATTTTTCTACTATGTACTTAAGATTTTGTACCTAGTACCTTTGTACATAGGATGGTGCCAGGAATGGTGATATTGTGCACTTTTCACTGTACTCCTGTGTCCCTATACTGAATGCACCTGACAATAAAATCTAATTCTAATTCTAATTCTAACTCGAATTTATTCATTGAGAAAATCCCTTAGCTGGGGAGAATAAAACTATAAATTTCTGATGAAGAAGTATATGAGGCCAGCAGAACACCACTCAAAATTAAAGGAATGCTGTGAGTATACTTAGAATACAGAGACCAATATTATGTGGAACAAGTGTGCATCATTTGAAGCCAACATTTCTCAATTCTGAGTAGAAATGATGCTTCACTCTCAAACATCGACAATACATCGAAGAACCTCAACCAACTTCAAAGCCAAATACCAGTGATCAATCTAGCATTACTGAAGAAGAAGAACTCCGAAGAATTCAAAGTCTGTGAAAAGATTTGGAGCTCGGGTGCTCGTTGTTGTGGTTCTGTTCACCGAGCTGGGAATTTGTGTTGCAGACGTTTCTTCCCCTGTCTAGGTGACATCATCAGTGCTTGGGAACCTCCTGTGAAGCGCTTCTGTGGTGTTTCCTCCGGCATTTGTAGTGGTTTGAATCTGCCGCTTCCGGTTGTCAGTTCCAGCTGTCCGTTGCAGTGGCCGGTATATTGGGTCCAGGTCGATGTGCTTAATGATTGAATCTGTGGATGACTGCCATGCCTCTAGGAATACATTGATGATGTGGGATTCAGCAATGATAGTGTAAAATGGAAGTGTTTGCATAGTCACAAATGTTAATGATCTCTCAAACGTTAATGTTGGTCCCTCTCTCTCTGCACTTTCACTGCGGTGTAACACCATATCCTGCACTCTATACTACTACTCTGATGCACTTTGTATGGTATGATTAACCTGTAGAGCAAAACAACATTTTTTGCTGTCTCTCGGTGCCTGTCAATGGAAGGTTCTCACTTATTAGAGATGGTCAATGACATGTAATCATGTAGTCTAATTCTAACTTAATAGCCCAAGCTTGAATGTTGTCCAGTTCTTGCAGTAGACAGGCATAAACAGCTTCTGTATATAAGGACGGTATTGAACAATAAGCTATCATTAGTGAACATCCCCACTACTGACCATATGTTGGAGGAAAGGTCATTTACTGAGCCAGTTGAAGATGGTTGAACCTAAATGAATATAAATATTTGGAAACAAATTCATACCCTGTATAGTAAACGAACAAAATATATCTTGTTTCTACTACTTAACAATTTCTATTCACCTGCCTCACTATTTCTGTCAATCTTGGTCTGTTGCTACCATTTTCCTATCCTTCACTCCCTTATCAGCCACTGCTTAATTAATTCTATCCAAAATTTAAGTAGATTGCTCTGCTGTTGGCACTTGTGGGTGGGAAATGGTCTATTAAAACAAGTGTTGCATTATAATTAGTATAGGTTAAATTCTAACCCAAATCAACTAGTACCCGCATTTCTTCAAACTCATTTCTCGTGACTGCACTCATCAAGTCAAATATGCAAGGTATGCATTCTGGGTATATAACTCATTTCAGTTTTCAAAGAGTAGAATTTTTGCAGAAGGTGGAGACAGGTTCTGTTTTGTGCAATGTGGGGAATCCATTGAACTATTCTTATTATCTTTTTTGGCTTATGCTGGCAAGGCCAGATTAACTTCCCATCCTTAATTCTTTATGAACCATGTGACCTTCTGGGCCATTTCATAGTGCAGTTAAGAATCAGCCACATTGCTGTGGGTCTGGAGGCACATATGGGCTAGAATCAGTAAGGGAATTGGGTTAGCCCAGTTGGCTAGACTGTTAGTTTACAGAGCAATGTGCTACCAACAGCATGGATTCAATTCCCATCACCGGTTTGATGCTACCATGAAGGACTCTCCTTCTCAACCTCTTCCCTTGCCGGTGGCCTTCAGGTTAAATCACCACCAGTTGTGTCTCTCTAATGGGAGAGCAGCCCCTATGGTCTGGTAGAACTATGGCAACACAACAGCAAAGAATGGGTAAAGATGCCAGATTTCCTTCTGGGCAGGACATTAGTGAACCAGAAGGGCTTTTACAAAAAATTATGGTAGATGCTATGGTCACCATTAGCTTCTATTCCAAATTTATTCATTGCACTGAAATTCCACTGGCTGCTTTGGTAGAACTTGAACCCATGTACTCAAAGCATAAATCCGGACCTCTGAATTAATACTGCAGTAACATTATTATTAATGCTTTATCTGGATTTCAATCTCATCATATCCCAACAGGGAATGTCAATGAGCCTGACAGACTTTCCTTAGGAATTACTCAGATCATTGCATACAAAAGAAAAATTCCTCGAACTTTTTCCTTTAACTGCTTGATCTTCTTTAAATCGCTTATGTCTTTCTGTGAAACTTGAAAAAGCTTTCACTTTGGCCACTGTCAACTCATTTCCCAGGAGTCGGTCAACTCCATATCAGGGGTCCTACTACATTTTAATTTGATTTTTTTTGTTTTTTTATTTACTTTTTGATTTATTGTTGTCGCACGTACCAAGATACAGTAAAAATGTTGTTTCGCTCTACAAGCAGATCATACCATACAAAGTGCGTCAGGGTAGCAGAACAGAGTGCAGAATATGACATGCTGAAAAATGTCATTCCTTCTTCAGGAATGGCTTATACCCGAAATGTCGATTCTCCTGCTCCTTGGATGCTGCCTGACCTGCTGCGCTTTTCCAGCAACACATTTTTCAGCTCTGATCTCCAGCATCTGCAGTCCTCACTTTCTCCTAGCAGAATATGACATTACAGTCACAGGGATCAACATTAACATTTGTGATAATGCAAATACTTCCATCCTCAGAAATGTCCATCATAGATAAATCATGAACGGTCCCACAGTTACCATTCCAGACACTAAGTCAAACTCCATATGCACCTGATTGAGTATGGATATATACTCACTGCTATGCCATTTGATGAAACCTTGCCATTCATTTAAAAGTTATGCTTTTCCCCAGTAAAAAAGTTTAAGTAGCTCTGTTTCCCTTTGTATAACTACAGTTCTACCCACTACATTTAAGGAATAAAGAGATACCTTTCATTCTGATAAGAAATCCCTGTAATTTTCAGATGTCTTGTATAGTTTCCCCACAATCACAGCAGTCCTACTACTTGAATCACAGATGTAATCACGACAACCTGGACTGTTATACTCTCAATCAGGGCTTTTTTAATACAACTAACCTCATACACCCTGATAAATCCTGTGGATTTACCATCCAACTTCCAGCAATCTTCAAAGTATTCCACCTTGTGACAATGTCAACACTTGGGCATTTGTGCATCAATTCCATCCTCAGAGCATTCCTTTATGGCCTGGGATTTCTTACCAGGTGTCCCTTCTCATCCCTGGCTATTTGTTTTCCTTTCACCCTCCCATCTTCTAGTCTTCTAGCACTTGACCTGTAGCCAGAGAGGATTTGAAAATTAATGTTCTTGCCCTTGCTGTCTTCTCCCTTGCCTTTCTCATCAGCCGTAGGTCTCTCATTTGAAGTTCTGGACAAAACATTATTGAATGGATTTGATTGCACTAGAAAGGGTGCAGAGGAGACTCAACAGAATGGGTCGGAGGATCTGAGATATGAGGAAAGATTGGGTCGGTTGGAATTGTTTTCCTTGGAGCAGCAAACGTTGAGAGAGAACCTATAGAGGTGTGAAGATTATGAGCAGCATAGAAGAATAGATAAGAAGGCATTTCTTCCATTAATAAAGGGATGAATAACAGAGGACAGAGATTTAATCTCAAAAGTAGAAAATTAACAAGAGAGTTGAGGAGAAGTGTTTTCACTCAGAGGGTGGTGCAAGTCTGGAGCTCATTGTCTGAATGAACAATTGAATCAGAAACTCTCACAACATTTAAGCAGAATTTAGATATTCAATTGCATTGTCATAGCCCCAGAGCTATGGGCTGAAAGCCGGAAAAGAGGTGAATGCAGTCAGATCTTCATTAACTGATGTGGAAATGATGGGCTGAGTGGCCTTCTTCAGTGCTGTACACATCTATGTGCTTGTAAAAATGTGGAACTTTCATAACAGAATGAATTTTCAGGTGCCACGTATTTACCTAGTCCACTGGTGGTCTATGCACTCTTGAGATTTATCACTATCTTGCTCAAAATTCAACACATTTTCTCTTCCCTGCAGCTCTGATTCCTATCACTCATTGTAGTTTTGGGATATTATTTGGCCAAATAATTGTAAAGGCACATTACAAATTTGCTGCTTACAGGGTAACATGGTGTTCGACTGGTTTTGAGTATTGAGTACACTTTTGGAATATTGCATGCATTCTGGTCTCCTTCCTACCAGAAAGATGTTGTGAAACTTGAAAGGGTTCAGAAAAGATTTACAAGGATGTTGCCAGGGTTGGAGGATTTGAGCTATAGGGAGAGGTCGAATAGGCTGGGGCTGTTTTCCTTGGAGCGTCAGAGGCTGAGGGGTGACCTTATAGAGGTTTATAAAATCATGAGGGGCATGGATAGGATAAATAGACAAAGTCTTTTCCCTGGTGTCAGGGAGTCCAGAACAAGAGAGCATAGGTTTAGGGTGAGAGGGGAAAGATATAGAGACTTACAGGGCAACTTTTTCACACAGAGAGTGGTACGTGTATGGAATGAGCTGCCTGAGGAAGTGGTGGAGGCTGGTACAATTGCAACATTTAAGAGGCATTTGGATGTGTTTATGAATAAGAAGGGTTTGGAGGGTTATGGGCCAGGTGCTAGCAGGTGGGACTAGATTGGGTTGGGATATCTGGTCGGCATGGACGGGTTGGACTGAAGGGTCTGTTTCTGTGCTGTACATCTCTATGTCTATGATTCTATGGTTTTGATTAACCGCCAAAGGTGGTGACGTATATGGCCTCCAGACAATTGTCCTCCTAAGGATGATATCCTTGACATCATTAGATTGGTGAGCCCTAAAGGTATAGAGCATTAGTGAATTATTAGATATCAGCATTTCCATATGCAACTTTTCCACCCTTTTGACAAAAATATTGGAAAGAGCAAATGTACTGTGAAAGAGTAGAGAGAAAAAGATGGATACAGCAAGCTCCTTGATAGCTCCTGTTTCACTCTTCTTGTGTCTGTGAGTCTGTCTTAAAATGCTACCTGACCAAACAGAGGGTTGTTGCTATGCTGAGAATTCCTGGTCTGATAATAAATTATACCAATTTACCTGGACTCAATGTAACAATGTAAAATGTGACATTGTTTCATATGCACCAGTTAGCTTCATTTGTTTCTCCAAAACTTCAAATAACTTCTTGTACTTCCTCCCTACTTTTTAAATCAATGTACATTTCTCAGTTTGTTGTCCAAAAACAACAAAGATTAAAACAAATATGTTGAATCAGGAACTTATGTCTGATTAGGTGTTATATAAATTTAAGTTACTATTGTATGCCCATTTTACTCAGAGTTTTCTAATTTCTGTAAGGACTCTTTAGTTCACCTATTTGTAGCCTGTAGTCTCTGTCATACAAGTTCAATGGGGGTTAGAGGCATGTAGCTAATCGGAGCAGCTGAGGGATTGAGCAGAGCAGGCTGGACGCATCGATAGGTGGTGGAGCGGTTGAAAGATGGAGTCTAGCGAGCTGGAGACATGGAGTAGAGCAAGGACTGGGGATCAGTGTGGGTGGTCAGTGGCTTGCAAACCTGGTCAGACCACCTGTGGAAGCCTCTGCATTGATTTGGAATGTAATATCTACGTGTATGTCCATATTATAGAGGAGGAGGCACTGGGTGTCTTAAAAAGCACAAAGTTGGATCAATCCCCAGGAGCTGATTAGGTGTACTTTTGAACTCTGTGAGAATGTAGGGAAGTGATTGCTGGGCCCTTTGCTGAGATCTTTTTATCATCAATAGACATAGTTGAGGTGCAGGAAGACTGGAGGTTGGCTATTGTGATGCAACTCTTTAGGAAAGGTGGTAAGGAAAAGCTACGGAACTATAGACCTGGGAGCCTTGACATCAATTGTTGCAAGGAATCCTGAGGGAAAGGATTTACATGTATTTGGAAAGATGAGGACTGATTAGGGATAGTCAACATGGCTTTGTGCATGGGAAATCATGTCTCACTAACTTAGAATCCGAGTCATAGAGATATATATAACACAGACACAGGCCCTTTGGTCCAACTCGTCCATGCCTACCAGACATCCTACATAAATCTAGTCCCACTTGCCAGCACTTTACCCAAATTCCTCTACGTTCTTTCTAGTCATATAGCCATCCAGATGCCTTTTAAATGTTGTAATTATAGCAGCTTCCACCACTTCTTCTGGTTGCTTACTCCATACATGCACCAGCCTCTGCGTAAAAACATTGCTGCTTAGGTCCCTTTTAAATTTTTCCTCTCTCATCCTAAACCTATGCTCTCTAGTTCTGGACTCCCCCACCCAAGGGAAAATACCTTGTCTATTGTCCTATCAATACCCCTCATGATTTTATAAATCTCTACAAGGTCACCTCTCAGCTTCTGATGCTCCAGGGAAAGCAGTCCTTGCCTATTCAACCTCTCCGTATAGCTCAAACCCTCCAACCTTGGTTAAAAATCACACAACACCAGGTTATAGTCCAACAGGTTTATTGGAAGCACGAGCTCTCGGAGCACTGCTCCTTCATCAGGTAGATGTAAGACACAATTGTAAGACACAGAATTTATCGCAAAAGTTTGCAGTGTGATGTAACTGAAATTATACATTGAAAAATACCTTGATTGTTTGTTGAGTCTTTCATGCATTTGAATACCATGATAGTTTCACTTCTTTCACGTGTAAATCACAAAACCTTTTTTTTAAAAGTTACATTCTCAGTTAACTGTAACAATTGGTGTTAGCCAGACAATATGTTGAAGGTGTTTGCCCCCACAGGGCTATTACCTCATAAACACCAATTGTTACAGTTAACCTGAGAATGTAACTTTTAAAAAAAAGTTTTGTGATTTACACATGAAAGCACTGAAACTATCATGGTATTCAAATACATGAAAGACTCAACAAACAATCATGGTATTTTTCAACGTATAATTTCAGTTACATCATACTGTAAGCTTTTGCTATAAATTCTGTGTCTTAAAATTGTGTCCTCCACAACCACCTGATGAAGGAGCAGCGCTCCGAAAGCTAGTGCTTCCAATTAAACCTGTTGGACTATAACCTGATGTTGTGTGATTTTTAACTTTGCACAGCCCAGTCCAACATCTGCAACTCCAAATCCAAACCTGGTAGCATCCTTGTAAATCTTTTCTGCATCCTTTCAAGTTTCACAAAATCCTTCCAACAAGAGGGAGACCGGAATTGCACATAATATTCAAAAAGTGTCTAACCAATGTCCTGTACAGCCTCACCATGATCTCTCAACTCCTACACTTGATGATCTGACCAATAAAAGAAAGCATACCAAATTCCTTCTTCACTATCCCATGCAACTGTGTCTCCACCTTCAAGAAACTATGAACCTGCACTCCAAGGTCTCTTTGTTCAGCAACAATCCCGAGAAGTGATTGAGTTTTTTGAAGAAGTAACAAAGAGCAATGATGAGGGCAGAGCAGTGGTCTTGATCTATATGGATTTCAGTCAGGCATTTGACAAAGTTCCTCATGTTAGGTTGGTTAGCATGGCATACGAGGAGAATTAGTCCTTTGGATACAGAACTGGCTCAAAAGAAGCAGATAATGGGTGGTAGTGGAGGATTGTTTTTCAGACTGGAGCCCTGTGACCAGTGGTGTATCATAAGGCTGGGTCTGGGTCCACTGCTTTTCATCATTTATATAAATGATTTGGATTAGAATTTAGGAAGTATGGTTAGTAAAGGATATCTGGTCAGCATGGAAAAGATGGATTGAAGGGTCTGTTTCCATGCTGTACATCACTGTGACTCTATGACTAAGTGATCTGTTTATCTGACTGTAAAGTTTATCCTTTTAACTGTATGTCTTATTTTCGAACTTATGCTGTTAATTATTGTAAGGTAATGTAATGTTTTTCATCTTTATTTCCCTTTTTTGTATCTGAAATTTGTAACTCAGTACTTTGTATCTCATATAGTGCCATGTGCCATTGTAAACTTTTCACTGTACTCCTGTATTTGAGTACACATGATAATAAATCTAATTTTAATTTTACTTCTAATTCTAATGACTTCACAATGCTGACTGTCTGACATTGACATTGTGGCCCTGAGTAAGACACAGTGGGCAGGAGACAGTCAACTCTTCTTCTGGAAGGGTAAATTTGATGAAAAATGCCAACTTCATGGCATTGGTAGTTCCATAATAAACAAACTAGTTGACCATTTCAATTGATCACCTGTGGGATAAATAAACGTCTTTTGATGCTTCAATTAATTCTAACACAGAAGCAATACAGCACAGTCATCAGTACGTTCTTGTTCAAATCATCGCCACCATGACAGGTGTTGGTGACTGCTGGACTGACCATCACCTAATCCAGTCAATTTTCTTCATCAGCCTGACCAAAAACAACAGTGGCAGCCGCAGGAAATTCAATATCAATGGACTCAGAGAAGAAATAACCGTTTAGTTGGCATCACACAGCCAACCTGGTGAAACTCAGTGAACAGGACCCACATAATGTTCACAATGTCTAGTCTTGCCCTTAAAGTCTTCATAAGCACCACTTATGAAAAGACTCTAGGCTTCTCCATGTGGAAAGATCAAAATTGGTATGATGAAAATAACCAGTTGATCCAGGATATACTAAATTGCAAGCACAAGATATTCCTGAACTAGAAGCATCACCAAAACACAAAACAATAAAAAGGAAACATGCAGACAAGTGAAAGCTGAGGTGCAATAAAAAAGAAACCTAAAGAACAGAGTGTGGGTGGAAAAGCACAGGAAATCTAGCAAATATCC
The DNA here is from genome assembly GCF_037043375.1 of Chiloscyllium plagiosum. Lineage (NCBI taxonomy): Eukaryota > Metazoa > Chordata > Chondrichthyes > Orectolobiformes > Hemiscylliidae > Chiloscyllium > Chiloscyllium plagiosum. The sequence continues at coordinate 94,695,230 of NW_028270145.1, read as the reverse complement.
AATTGCCATTATGCCGTGCAGTCTAGTTCATCTATGGCCCAAGTATCCAAGGACAAATACCACTGTAAACTGAGAGTGGAGTAACACTCGACAAGGTTAGAGAGGCAGTCAGTGTTCATTGGAAGGTGCATTTTAATAATTTTGTTGGGTGGCAATGGCCCAGTGATATTATTACTGGAAAAGTAACCCAAAAACCCTAGTAATATTCTAGGTGCAAGGTTTGAATTCCACCATGGAAGATGAATTTGAATTCAACAAAAATCTGAAATTAACAGTCCAATGATGATTCGAGAAACACTGTTGATAGTCATAAAAACCCATTTCGTTCACTTATGTCCTTTTGGGAAGGAAAACTGCTGTCATGGCATAGCCTGCATGTGGTTTGCAACCAACAGCAATGTGACTGACACTTAAATACTCTGAGAAGCCTACAAGCCATCCAGTTATATCAAGCATTAAATGTCCCAAAAGTAGATAGAAACCGTTTTGACCATCTGGCATCGAATAAGGCAGTGGAAATAACAACAGCAAACTCAGTCCTATTAAGCCTGAAAAGTCTTCCTTACCAACATCCAGGGCCTAATGCCAAAGTTGAATGAACAATGTCACAGACTAGTCAAGCAGCAGCCTGACATAGTCATACTCATAAGATCCCTGTCATAATATCCCAGTCAACATCACCACCATATCCTGTCTGACTAGCAGCAAAGACCGAGAAAAGATGGCATAGAGTCAAGAGGAGTTGCCCTGGGAGTCTTCAACATTGACTCTGCACACATAAAGCCTCATGGCATCAAATCAAACACAGACAAGAACCTCTTGTTCATTACCACCATTCCTCTCAGCTAATGAATCAGTGCTCCTCCATGTTGAAGAGCATTTGGAGGAAGAACTGATGGTCAATCAGGATTGACCTACAAAGGATTAAACCAGAAAGCAACAACTCCCCAAAATTTTATGGATTACCCAAAGTACACAAACCAGGCAAACCACTTAGACCCATTGTGACACTTCCAAAAACTCTATCATATAAACTGGCATAAAACTTCAACAAAAATTGAAACATCCTATCAGTGGATCCAAAGACTCCATAGAATCATCACAGGAATTCCTAGACAATACCAAGAACATGAACATAGACAAGGATGAACCGGTGGTCTTATTTGGTGTCACGGCACTGTTCACTTCAATTGACAAAACTCTAGCCAGACAGACAATAGCCAACCTCCTGGACAAATAGAACAGATGACACGACAGAGAACTTATTAACAAGGACTGCTTACTCAAACTACTAGACCTGTGCTTGATGACACACTTCACATTCAACAACAACCAAATATATGAACAGATCAATGGGACACCTATGGGCTCACCCATCTCCGGGCTCATAGCAGAAGCAGTGATGCAAAGACTGGAACAAACTGCCCTCTGACGAATCCAAGCCAAACTCTGGATCAGATATGGGCATGACACATTTGAAATAATTAAGAGAACAGAAATCAAGAACACACACCGGATTATGAACACCATGTCACAGGGATCAGATTTCCGAGAGAGGAGGAAACCAACAATCAACTCCCATTCCTGAATGTGATGGTAGAAAGAACACAGAACAGTGAGTGCACCACGAAAGTGTGTGCAGAAAAGCCACGCACATGGACCAGATCCTGAACTACAATAGCAACCACCTGAACACACACAAAAGGTGAAGCATTAGGACCCTGTTCAAAAGGCCTTCAACACACTGCAGCACTCCCAACCTCTAAAGAGTGGAGGAAGAACACCTTGACAGAGTCTTCACCAAGAACGGATATCCCCGCAACTTCATCCACAGATGCCTATCAGACAAACAACGCACTGAGGACATGGCTTGACCTAACACACTAGCCACACTACCTTACATAAAAAGCATCTTGGAACTGACAGCCAGACTTCTCCAACCACTGATATCCATGACAGCCCATAAACCGACAACCATACTCAGACAACTCACCATGATAAAAGACCCGATATCCATCACGTGCAAGACTAACAAAATTTACAAGATTCCATGTGAACACTGAATGACACACTATATAAGACAAACAGGCAGACAACTAGCAATCCGCATCAATGAACACCAACTAGCCACTAAACTCCACGACAAGCTGTCCCTAATAGCCATACACAGATGATAAGGATGACAAATTCGACTGGGACAACACAATGATAAATGACAAGCTAAACAGAGGACAGCCAGAGAATTTCTAGAAGCATGGCACTCACCCACAGACTCCAGCAACAAACACATAGACCTAGACCCAATATACCAACCACTACAATGAACTACTGGAACCAGCAATCAAATGCAGCAGAAACAGAACCAAGTAAATTCCAGAAGACACAGTACAGCAGTGCTTTACAGGAGACTCCAAAGCCTAGATATCACCTAGACAGGGGACAAAACATCTGCAAATCAATTCCCAGCTCAGTGAACATACCCACAACCACAGAACTGATAGTACCAAAGGCACAAATTGAACTCCAGATGAGGGCCAAGCTAGTCAAGTCTAAAAGAAGCCCTATGATAGAATGGATCTATAACAGCTGGTGAGGGAAACAACAAGAAGTGAAAAGATACTTGACCTCATCCTCACCAATTTGCCTGCTGCACATACTTCTGTCCATGACAGTATTGGTAAGAGCGATACTGCACAGTCCTTATGGAGACAAAGTCCTGTCTTCACATTGAGAATACCCTCCATCATATTGTGTGGCTCTATCAGTGTGTAAAGTGGGATAGACTTTGAATAAATCTAGCAATCTAACAATGGACATCTATCAGGTGTTATAGGCTATGAGTAGCTGCCAAATTGTACACACAACACAATCTGGAACTTCATGACCTTACATTTCCCCCAATCTACCACTATCATCAAACCAGGAGATCAACCATGGTTTAACAAAAAGAGAAGGAACCATTGTCTGGATGAACACTAGGTATATCTAAAAATGAGGTGTCATTCTGGTGAAGTTGCAAAACAGCACTTTTTGTGTAACAAACAGCATAAGCAGAAAATGATTGACAGAGCTAAGTGATCCCACAAACAATGAATCTGACCTAAGGTATGCAAATCTGCCACATCCTGTCATGAAAGATGGTGGACAATTAAACAAATGACTGGAGAAGGAGGGTCCATAAATATTCCCATCCTCAATAATGTGGGAGCCCAGCCCAGCCCAGTGTGTAGGAATCCATGTTGGCATCCTTCAGAGGTCCTCAGCATCACAGATGCCAGTTTTCATCCAACTTGATTCATGCTATATGGAGGGGGCAATGGATACTGCAGTTTTATTGGGCCTAACAACATTCCAGAAATAGTAACTTGGAGCATCTCTGACAGGTCCATGCAAAAATAATGCAATAAGGAGGTGGAAACTCAAGCATTCCACCCAGCCACCTCTTCAAATATCACCCAGCCTTTCTGTGGCAGGATTCACAGATTCAGCATTGGACAGTTTAGTCACCATAGAACGTTGAAGTTTAAGAAAGTGATTTTTGGTCCTGAAGGATTGTCTGAGAGTGAAGAGAGTTATAACGTAAGTGGAAACTTCCAGTAATCCGGTGTCTGATTGATCTTGTGAGCTCTGAAGGTGAGTGTGGGGAGGAGATCGCTTACGTCTTTGAGCTTTACTAACCCAATGTGATTGTAGAATCCTCATTGAGCCACACATGACAAAGCAGACAAAAACAAATAAAGATATGGGCATATACTTGAGATTGAAGGAAAGTATTTTTTTAAAAAGTACAGAAAATTACATTTTTAAAATATTCATTCATGGGACATGGGCACCACTGCCTGGTCAGCATTTTTTGCCCCTCCCTAGTTACCTTCACAAGGTGGTAGTGGACTGACTTTCTGAAGAATTGCAGTCCATGTCCTGTAGTTGATCCAAAATACCGAAAGGGAAAGAGTTCAGGGAATTTGGCCTACTGACAACAAAGGAAAGGGGATATATTTCCAAGTCAGAATGGTGAGTGACCTTGTCCCTGTAGATGATAATTGTCATCATGGAAGGTGCTGTCTAAAGATCGTTGGTGAATTTCTGTAGTGAAGCTTGTAGATAGTACACACTGCTGCTACTGAGCATCAGTGGTGGAGTGACTGAATGTTTGTGGATGTGTTGCCAATCAAGTGGACAGCTTTGTCCTGGATAGTTTGAAGCTTTTTGAGTGTTGTTGGGGCTGTATTCATGCAGGCAAGTGAGGAGCATTCCATCACTCTCCTGCCTTGTGCCTTGTAGATGGTGGACAGGTGTTGGGGTGTCAGGAGGTGAGTGACTCGCTACAGTATTCTTAGCCTCTAATCTCTTCTTGTAGCCATGCTAGTTATGTGACTAGGTAAAAACAATGACTGCAGATGCTGGAAACCAGATTCTGGATCAATGGTGCTGGAAGAGCACAGCAATTCAGGCAGCATCGAGGAGCTTCAGCAAAATCTATGTGACTAGTCCAGTTTTGTTTATTATCAATGATAATCCCCAGGATGTTGATGGTGGGATTGAGTGATAGTAACACCATTGAATATCAAGGACAGCGGTTAGATTATTTCAGCACAAATTTACTTGCCACCTCTCAGCCTAACCAGATATTGATGACCAGGTCTTGCTGTATTTGAACATGGGCCCCTCCATGGGGTGAGGGGTCAGTTAGCTGGACAGCAGGTTTCTAATATGGAGTCATGCCAGCAGCGTGGGTGTAATTCCCACACCAGCTGAGGTTACCATAAAAGAATGTCTTTCTAGACCACTCCCCTGAGGCATGGTGACCATCAGGTTAAACCATCACCAGTCACTAATGAGGGAGCAGCCTGGTAGAATATGACAACTTTGCTTCGGTATTGAACATTTTCTTAATAAACATTTTAAAGCAGTCAGCAGTGCTAATTTCTGCTGTGACAATGACGTTATGTTTATTAAATTGTCAGGGTTCGCGGGGGTCTCCACATCATAAGCTCATTTTTGACTGATGGATCATGTTTGGACTGAGAATATTGGGATATGAATCTGATTCTGGTATAGGGGAACCTCGATTATCCAAACATGTTGGGCGGGCACTTATTTCATTCGGATAATTGATTATTCAGTTAATCGATTAAATGCCTTACCTCAGGGTCTTGGAGTTTTTAAAGTCTGCTCCCCGTTCAGAAGACTACAGCAGCACACAGCGCGCAAGGCCCCGTCCCCAACACCATACAACACTGCCACTGACCCCGTCTAACACTGTCCCCACCCTCAACTTCCCCTCCCCCAACGCCGTGCAACACCTTCCTGCACCCCCAATACCGCACCTCCCATCCCCCCCCCCGCTGTCTAACACTGCCCCCTGAAACTCAACCCTAACCCCAACATCATCTAACACTGCCCCCCAGCACCCCCCTTCCCTCAACCCTGCCCGCCACCCCAACAACGCCCCCCACCTTCCCCCTCCCTCTCTCTGGGGCAGCTGGACTGGACACTAACAGAAAGACTGCTGCAGCTGCCTTCGTAGGGTAAGTGTCCAAATAGCACACACACCACCACACCTTTTTACTGAAACTTTTTGACAGGTTCCACCTTTGCCCTGTACAGGACAGTGTTGGTCAGATTATCTGGGGAAGGGGGTTAGGGTACACCCCTATGTAGAACTCCAGAGAAAGTGTGGGGAGAGAGAGAGGGTGGGCAGTCAGTCCATTGGAGATGGTGCCTGTTTAATCTCTATCAACAAAAGACGCGATCAGTCCTTAATGTAATGCTTCCATCGGGACCTCGAGACCTCCTTCAGATCATCCGATTTTCGGATAATTGGTATTCGGTTAATCAAGGTTCCTCTGTAATTTTTTTTACATTTAAGGCAACAGCGGTTAGGATTGCTGCCTCACAGCACCAGGGACCTGGGTTTGATTCCAGCCTTGGGCGACTGTCTGTGTGGAGTTTGCACATTTTCCCTGTGTCTGCGAGGGTTTTCTCCAGGTGCTCCGGTTTCTTCCCATTGTCCCAAGATGTGCAGGTTAGGTCAATTGGCCATGCTAAATTGTCCATAGTGTTCAGGGATGTGTAGGTTAGGTGCGTTAATCAGGGTGTAAATATAGGATAGGTAATGGGTCTGGGTTACTCTTCGAAGGGCGAAAGTGAGTACTGGAGATGCTGGAGTCAAGAGTGTGGCGCTGGAAAAACACTCTTCAGATTGTAGGTGTGGACTTGTTGTGCCAAATGGCTTGTTTCCACACTGTAGGGATTCTATGATTATGATCTCAATGCAGAAAGCCATTAGGTGAAGGCTGTGAGTCAGCGAACAGGGAATTTCCAGCTGGATTTCTGTGTCTGGCGTTTAACCCAATCGTTTCAGTTTGAGCGTCTCGCGGCTGAGGCGGATTAATCTACAAGAAAACACTTCCTTCCAATAACAATGTGGGTCAGGGCTCTGTAAAACCTTAGCAGAAATATTATCCCGAATTCTGGATTTTTGATTGCTTAATTGGCAGGCTAGCCAGCATTTAGATCAAGAGCAATTTTAATGCTTATGTTTATAGATTTGCAAAATACTTCATTTGGTACACTTGGGGTCCAAGATGAGAGTTTAGCCCTTTTTTTTTGCAAAATTGGGGGATTAAGTGAAAATAAATAAAGGCATGTGCAAACGTCTGCCTCCCTGTTTAAAGTATAATATTTCGCAGTTGTCAGATGATTTCCAGTAAGTAGTTCTGGAAACTGAAAGTAAATTTGCGAACAAACAGCGGAACAAGGCGGTGCAAGCAGTCGTATAAATCGCTCCGATAAAACCCATAAAACCCATCGATCGGGTTTCGCCGCTTGACTCCAGGGCACCGGGAGGTTGGGTGATCCTCCCCTCAGGGTGAGAAAAACTCGATTCCAGTCCCTTCCCCAACATTTCAGGCTGAGACACAGGGTTTCACGCTCGGCGGCGTAATCATCGGGAATGTTTCTACGTCTGAAATGATCTGAAGGGTTTCACTTTAAAAAAATTAATCGATTTTAATCGTAATCGTGTCCTTTGTATATTGCAATTCACATTTGACAACATTTTTGACATGATGTGGAGGTTGCCGGTGTTGGACTGGGGTGAACAAGGTCAGAAGTCACACAACGGCAGGTTGTAGACCGCTCTGAACGCTGGTGTCGAACGACTTCTGGCACTTTCGACAGTCTTTCTGAGTTGAAGTTGCTTCCTTGTTTCTGATCTTCGTAACAATGCTGTTAACATATTTTTCACACTTATAAATGTGTGACCAGCCGAAAATATGAGTGTTTTCTCCTTCACGTTGGGCCAAATGTACCTCTAACATTGCCTTGGGTAGGCCTGTACAAACTTGGGGTTTGGCCCTGGCCTAACTTTTCCTGTTTCTTGTGACCCACTGTTTCAATCAGAGTTCAAACATCAATACGAGTTGGCATGGCATTGACAAACTAATTACACTTAGGCGCTTCCTTTTCTCACCTCAAATTTAACCCACACTGAAAGTTGTAAACTGCTGCCAAACCAACTATATTGACATATTCCGTTGTGGAAACATGTTTATCATCTCCTATCACATTTGGTCTGCAAGAAATTCAATTAACAATTATATAAATTGATTTTACTGCCTTGTTTTGAATAGGTATGGAAGAGGATGACAGACATCTAGCTGCAGAATTTAGTATCTCACATTCTGTAAGTATGATTTGGAGATGCCAGTGCTGAACTGAGTGTACAAAGTTAAAAATCACACAATACCAGGTTATAGTCCAACAGGTTTATTTGGAAGCACTAGCTTTCAGAGCACGGCTCCTTCATCAGGTGTCCACAACCACCTGATGAAGGAGCAGAGCTCCGAAAGCTAGTGCTTTCAAATAAACCTGTTGAACTATAACCTGGTATTGTGTGATTTTTTAACTTTCTAAGTATATTAGTCAAAAGAACGTATTATGTTAAATAAAATTTTATGAACCACAGCATCTTTGGATGATTTAACCTTTTAACCTGTTTTAACCTTTTCACCATACTATAAGAAAATTAGAACTTGGAGAAAAATTACAGGCTTTGTGCTTGTGATTAACTATCTCGCCAGATTTATGGCTAGACAACACTGGTTTTATTTCTGCACCTTCCACAGTTCGATACCTGGCTTTGTATCATTTGGTATTGAGTTTAAAAGAAAGAGAGAATACCTCAGAAATAGTCCAGAGTGTTTCACATGGTCAGTTACTCAGAAATGGAATGCCTGTTTTATGTCAATGAATATGGCAGCTATTTCATCTATACAGCCTACGATGAGATGAATGTCCAGCTGATCAGTTTTGGAAGGGATGACGGGCTTGTTGTATGAAGAGCAATTAAGGAATCTGGCTCTCAACTTAGTGGAGTTTAGAAGGATGAAGGGGGATCTCATTGAAACTTACACAATATTGAGCAGCCTCGATAGCCTGAACACTGAGAAGATGTTTCCACTCGTAGGAAAGACTAGGACCCGAGGCCACTGCCTCAGACTGAAGTGAGGTGATAAATAATTTCTTCAACTGGGGATTGTGAATCTGACACAAAAAGGCTGTGGAGGCCAAGTCTCTATACAGTTAATGTATTTAAGACAGATAGATAAGTTCTTAATTGGTAAGGGGATCAAGGGTTATGGGGAGAAAGCAGGAGAATCGTTTGAGAAACATATCAGCCATGATTGAATGGTAGAGGTGACTCAATGGGCCGAACAGCCCAATTCTGCTGCCATGTCTTATGTTCATGCGGTCTTATGGTGCTGGTTACGACATTGAAAAGCTCAATACTTTTCTTAACATAGCTAACTGGGATATTTAATGTGTATTGAACACATTGACAGAACCTTGATTTAAAATTTAAAGTGTGGTGGAACTTCCAACAGTGCAGCACTCTGCCAGGGTCAAAATGAAATAGCCACTTTGATTTAGATGCTGGAACGAAGTTTGAGCTTACAACTTTCATTTTCAGAGTCAACAATTTATTTATTGAATGGAAATTGATTATAAATTGGATTAGATATGGAATTATCCATTTAAATATAACACATTCTATAAGAACACTGTCCCTATTTCTGAAGATTTAAATGATCAATGGCAATATTGCCATCTACTTTATTGAAAATGTTGTGACATTTTTTACTTTAAATCTGGAATGTCAGAAATGGAGGGCTTGGAGGCCTTCGTCGTGGCGGATTAATGTGTACAGGGTACTGGTCGGGTACGTGGAACTACAGCTACACTGGCACCATTCCCCACCTTTTCCCCTGTTACATTGATGACTGTATTGGCGCTATCTAGTGCTCGCACGAGGAGGTTGAACAGTTCATCAACTTCACTAACATCTTTCACCTTGACCTCAAGTTCACCTGGACCATTTCGGACACCTCCCTCCCCTTCCAGGACCTGTCCATCTCCATCTCTGGTTACCAACTAACCACAGATATGTACTATAAACCCATTGACTCCCACAGCTATCTGGACTACACCTCCTGATGAAGGGTTTTTGCCCGAAATGTCGATTTAAAAAAAAAAATTCTGCTCCTCGGATGCTGCCTGACCTGCTGTGCTTTTCCAGCAACTCACTCTCGACTCTACACCCCCTCCCACCCTGCCTCCTGTAAAAACACCATTCCTTATTCCCAATTCCTCCGCCTGCACTGCATCTGTTCCCAGGATGACCAATTCCACCTCAGAAAGTAACAGATCCTTCTTCAAAGACTGCAATTTACCCTTCCACGTAGTCAACGGTGCCCTCCAGCGCATCCCCTCTACCTCCCCCATCTCTGCCCTTGAACCCCACCCCTCCCTAAGTAACAAGGACAGAACCCCCACCCCACCCCACCAATCTCTGGATACATCCTCCGCCACTTCCACCACCTCCAAAGGACCTCACCACTAGAGATACATTTCCCTTCCCACCCCTATCAGCATTTGGAAGAGACCATTCCTTCTGCGACTCCCTTGTCAGATCCATGCTCCAACCTCCCCACCCCTGAGCCCACACCCCACTCCCGGCACCTTCCCCTGCCACTACAAAATCTGTGCCACCATCTTCCTCCTCACCTCCTTCCAAAACCTCAAAGAATCCTTCCAGATCCAACAGAAATTTACTTGTACTTCCACCAATGTCATCTACTGTATCCACTGCACCCAATGTGGTCTCCTCGACATCAGGGAGACAGGTTGCCAACTTGAGGATCATTTCAGAGAATATCTCTGGGACACCTGCAGCAACCAACCCCAGCGGCTGAAAACTTCAATTCCCCCTCCCACTCCACGAAGGACATGCAAGTCCTGAGCCTCCTCCATCACCAAACCCTAACCACCCGACGCCTAGGTGACGAACACCTCAACTTCTGCTTTGGGACCCTGCAACCACACGGGATTAATGTGGATTTCACCAGTTTCCTCATTTCCCCTCCTCAACCTTATCCAAGTCCTAAGCCTCCAACTCAGCACCACCCTCTTTACTTGCCCATTGTCTTTCCCATCTATCAACTCCACCCTCCTCTCCAACCATCACCTTCTCCCCCACCTTGATCTACCTAGTGCATTCTCAGTTAACTTGCCCCCAGCCCCTACCCTCTCCCATTTATCTCTCAACACCCCTCCCCTCACCTGGCACACAAGCCTCATTCCTGATGAAGGGCTTATGCTCGACTGTCCTGCTCCTCAGATACTACCTGTCTTGCTGAGCTTTTCCAGCACTACACTCTTGATATTTAATTGTTCAGTAATTATTACCATTAAGTTTTCAGAAGTATTGGTTTTCTACTGATAACATAATTGGTTCTATTTTTGTTTAAAGTATAGCCGAAAATAATTGGTTGATGAATACCCAAAAGAAAACTTATGTATTCATTTTCTCAATATACTTCTTCATCTTGTCTGTCACTAATCTTTCCCGATCGGTTTTTCAGGATTTTGAAATTATTCAAGAGAACTTGCAGAACAACATGAGCCTTTGCGAAACACTTCAGCAAGCAGAAGAAGAGTTAGAATTGTGGCAGGTACAGAATATCTTACAGCCCTTCTATGACTTGACTAACTGGTCCTATCTCGCTGTGATTCTAGATTGACCTTCATCTAATCATAAAAACAGTTTTTACTGGTGTGTCATGAGTAAGAAGAAGAGAAAACTGAGGTTCTCCTGAATAAGAATAAGACAATTAGCTGATTTTATGCATTTGTTGTGATCTTGTCATCATAGCTGATATTATGTTTCTCAGTCACGATTGCATTAAATTGTAAATTGCTCTTGTGAATTCAATTCATTGTCAAAAATTTATAAATAGAAAATTTAAGCAGGAAGAATTGAAAATTTCCAACTTGAATTGGTTGAGCTCCTTCAGTTTATTTGTGTGAGGTGATTTTGTTTGTTTAGTATTGAATGAAACCAATATGTTCTTGTGAAAACTTTTCTGAGATTATAATAAAGACAGTGTTCCTTTTGTAAAATGTAGTGCCCAATAAAGATATTTCATGCATGACACAATTTATTAATTATTAATATCTCCCAATTTAGAATCATACTGACAAGAAGGGGTTGATTCAACCCATTATGTCCCACTTTCTTACTCTTTCCACATAACCCTACAAATTGATAGGGTGAGTAGCCAAGGTCTTTTTCCCAGGATAGACGAGTCCAAAACTAGAGAGCATAGGTTTAAGGTGAGGGAGGAAAGACATAAATGGGACCTAAGGGTAATGTTTTTATGCAGAGGGTGGTGCATGTATGGAATGAGCTGCCAGTGGAAGTGGTGGAGATTGGTACAATTTGACATTTACAAGTCATTTGGATAGATACATGAATAAGAAGGGTTTTGAGGAATATGGACCAAATGGTGGCAAATGAGGGACTGAATAATTACTTTGCGTCAGTCTTCACAAATGAAGACACAAGTAATATCCCAAAAATTCAAGAGAGTGAGGGGGGGAGAGCTGAGTATGGTGGCCATCACCAAGAAGGAGGTGATAGAAAAATTGAATGACCTGAGGTGGACAAATCATCTGGACCAGATGGACTGCCCCTAAAGTTCTAAGGGAGATTGCTGAAGGGATAAAGGAGGCATTAGTCGTGATCTTTCAGGAATTGCTAGAATCAGGGAGGGTCCCAGAGGATTGGAAAATTGCTAACGTGACACCTTTTTTTAAAATTGAATGGCCTGGATGCAGTAAATATTGGGAAGATGTTTCCATTTGTTGGAAAGATTAAGACCTGAGGGCATAGCATTAGCGTAAAGGGAAGACATTTTTGAACAGAGATAAAGAGAAACCTCTTCAGCCAGAGAGTGGTGAATCTATGAAATTCATTGGCACAGAAGGTTGTGGAGGGCAGGTCATTGAGTATATTTAAAACTGAGAATCGAGGGAATCAAGGGTTTCTGAGAGAAAGGGGTTGAGAAACTTATCACCCATGATTGAATGGCGGAGCAGACTCTGGGTTGAATGGCCTAATTTCTGCTCCTGTATCTTATGGTCTTATTGTCAAATGTGACTAGATTCATTCAGGATTTCTGGTCAGCATAGACAAGTTGGATCGAGAGGTCTGTTTCCATGTGGTACAACTCTATGAATCAACCCTAAAGTATGCTTAGATTCTGTGTAACGTTATGATAAACATCATTGTTTCATGTGCTTCTACTGTTTGGCCCACTTCCTATTTTAAACTGTGGCTTGAGAGTTGTTCTAGAGCCAACATGTTTTGAAAAAAGTATTCCTGCTGCGGTTCTCTGTTCCTCAAGGTCAGGTCCCTCCAAGTTACTTCTCATGCAGTTCCTAACTCTCAGTTTCAGTGACTGCCTCCAAAATTTAATCTGAAGCATTTGCAGATAAGGAAAGTAATCAGATAATTATTTCCTGATCTTTATCTGAATTTGAGGTCTACTCAAATATCTATATACCTCTTGCACATGGCCATAACATACTTTGAGTCTACAGAATAGATAATGAAAAGATGAGACAAAGCTCAAAGGGAATAATAACTTTAGCATTGGGGGTGGGGGGGAGCGGGGGGGAGGGGGGGGGGGGGGGCGAGGGGAGGGGGTGACAAGAACTCCAATTGCAGAAAGCTGAGGGAGAAACAATTTAAATTCTATGGGTTATGCTGAGGTGATGCTACTTACCTTTAGAAAAGATTGGTATGTGGAAGAATTAGGGATTGATATACTTCAACATGGTGAACTTGTCCAATTCTCCACTATTTCTGGGAATACGTTTTGGAAGTCATTGGAAGAAATCATGCAGATATCTGCCAATGTTGACCATTTTGTCCTCTTGAGAAACTCCAGCGGATTGCGGCAACTTGTTTCAGTGTTCTTTCTTGATGGTCGACAGATGTGCAGTATTCCATTGTCCACATCTGCAAACATCAGTTATTAGCACTCTGGGAATTAGTATTGGTAACTTTTAAATGTGCACTCACTTTATTCAGGCTACATGAATAGAGTGAAATAGCCCCTTGCTCATATTTAATGAAAATCGATTGGTTCAAAAGCTGGTTTCAGCCATTTAATGGAGAACTTGTCATATGAATTCTAAACAAAAGGCTTAAATGTATGCATTTTTAAAAAATGTAGTAGATGTAGAACATTTTTTGGAGTTATATTGTGCCTTGTGCTTTTTTTTTAATAGAGTAGAATTGACAACTTAGAAAGCATAAAATCAGATTTAATCTGTGCAAAACTGGATGCAGAGGAAAAGAGGAAGAACATTTCTCATGAACTGTACAAGCTGAATAATGAGCATGAGAAGCTCCAGGGAGAGATTCAAAAGACAGAGCAGTCCTTTAAGGTAAATATCATTTTTTTTTACTTTTTGTTTATATTTTGAAGGTTTAAAGTCAATTGATGAAATTCATCATTTCAAAGACTTGCGTTATAACTCAGAGAATCCAACTGGAAAAGGAACATTGTTTATTGTTGAACACCAAAATAGAGTGACGACTTGTGGCTTTCATTGGCTTGTTTTAGCAAACCCATCCCTGGGTCTCCTTTAAACTTAATTTTTAGTATCAACCATGACCAGTAAATGTCAGTGTAGCCAAGTGGATATTTAAAATCAAAGCCCATTACAGGCGATGCAAATCATCAAAAGTGAGGGAGGGGTTGGCAGAGCAGGAAAGGGCTAAATCAAAATGGAGTTGGAGGGGGAAATAAAGCACTGTATTCCCCACTGGCATCGAGCGTGTTTCTGGATGCTTCATGCTCCGTTTCTAAGGATGCCTGAGCATGAACATAATTGCAGAAGACTGGCAGGCAGTTGGCAGAGATGACCCCCTCCACACACTGCTTCCTGGATTTGTTTACTGCCAGCCTGGTAGGCCCCGGAGTAGCCCTGAAGAAGGGCTTATGCCCGAAACGTCGATTCTCCTGTTCCCTGGATGCTGCCTGACCTGCTGCGCTTTTCCAGCAACACATTTTCAGCTCTGATCTCTAGCATCTACAGACCTCACTTTCTCCCAGGAGTAGATCTGCCTATTCTTCTCCACCCTCGATATCCAATCAGGAGCATGGGGCTGAAGTGCATCCAAAAACTCTACAAAACATTTTTCAAAAATCTAAAAAAAATCTAAAAAATATATATTTTGTTCACTGACTCCAATTAATAAACATTTGGACTGGGAAAGATAACTTCACCACAGTCCCAGACAGCTGCTCTCTAATTAGATGGTAACAACTGGTGTTGGGTTTAATCTGAGGATCATCATGCTTCAGGAGAAAGTGAGGTCTGCAGATGCTGGAGATCAGAGATGGAAATGTGTTGCTGGAAAAGCGCAGCAGGTCAGGCAGCATCTAGGGAACAGGAGAATCGACGTTTCGGGCATTAGCCCTTCTTCAGGAAGGGCTAATGCCCGAAACGTCGATCATCATGCTTCAGGCAAGGGGTGAGGTTAAGAGGGCAGAACCTTCATCGTAATCCCAACCAGTGTGACAGCTGAACCCAATGCTGTTAGCATCACTCAGTACCACAAATCAATCAACTGAATTAATTGAGCTAACCAGCTCTCACAGAGATGACTGGTTGTGAGTTTAACCTGAAGGTCCCCTTGGGTAAAGGGCAGTGTTTGGCAGAGACCTTCATGGTAACCCCAGCAATTGCAGGCACTGATGGAGTACAAGGTTAACAATTCCTTAAGGAATAGCTACTGAGCATGTACAAAGGAAATGTTGTCATAGTGACATGAGATCACATGGAACTGGAGCCGGAGACAAGAGGGTTCCAGAAGATATCTCTCTTACCATCGCTTATATGATGGTGTAGTCATGTTTAGTAAAACTTGTTATTGCTTACTCACATGAATATGGATCTGTTCCCACTAACTGATAGCAACTGTGATTAACTGGAGTCAAGTGGCTCAAACAACTTTAAGTGAAGCCTAGTAATGTCACAGTACATTGGGCAAGGGACTTTAAACCAACCGAAGCATCAGACCAGTCTGACAGCCAACACAGACAGCACTGTGGAAAACCTGAGCTTGAAGTGTGTGAGCAATTAATTCTACCCTAGCATGCCTAAAAATCTTCTAGATGATCCAGGAGCTCAGACAGTCAGAACAACACAGAGGGCGCAGAACCATGACAGTACTACATCTGACATACAGAAAAGGCATAAACCCTCAATTAAAAGTGTCCTGACATTACACAAAGAAGGTCCACAAACAGGAAGACAGTCTCACCAGACTGCAGAATGCCATGGTTATGTACTCTTTTCATTATAGAATTCCATATTCAGAAAATACAAGGCAGCCAATTTTAAAAGCGACTGATACACTTAATGTTTTCTCCTGGGACATTCATAGACCAGGAGAGTCAAGATTGGAGTGTGAACATTGCCGTGAACAGCCAACATACACATTTTAACTGGCTATCAGCTGTGAACGATATTCTATCATCCTTAATTAGCTGAGGGTGTTTACCCTACAATCTTTATCTGTCTAACTGCATAGCTAGGTTGAACAAGGTCAAAGACTAGCTCCAGGCAACCTAACAACACAAAGACAAGGAAATTGTTAAAACACAGTCTTTTATCTGTGACCAGCAGGAGAGCCTACATAGCTCTTAAACACTTCCTCAAAGTAAATGCAGTGGTCAGTTGCAAATGAGTTCAAACAACAATTTCCAAAACTCTTTAAAGGCTTGGGTATACGGAACATAGCATTTCACATCATACTGATAGCAGGTGCTGATCATATCTGTTTGTTCACATCCTGGAAGGTTCTACACTAGTTAACGGTAAGAGAGGATGATTTGGAGATGCAGGTGTTGGACTGGGGTGTACAAAGTTAAAAATCATACAACACCAGGTTATAGTCCAACAGGTTTAATTGGAAGCACTCTAGCTTTCAGAGCGTCGCTCCTTCGAAAGCTAGTGTGCTTCCAATTTAACCTGTTGGACTATAATCTGGTGTTGTGTGATTTTTAACTTGGTAAGAGAGGAGATTGAGATGATGCACTAAAAAGATATTTTTTCAAAAGTCAAATAGCTGACTGCATGGTGTGCTGTGATGCTGCCTGTTCCTAAATGAAGTATATCAATGAAGATTTGTGTCAACTGAACATATTTTAAACAAAGAGATAGAATTTGGAATGCAAGTGAATGTCTGAAACGTTCAAAGTGCATAATCTTCACTAAGCTGGATGTGAACTTTTGCTAACTTCTCTTTGAGGACTCCACACTGTTGATCATGTTTATAACACCATCTGACATTAATGTTTTTAACTGTCTACCCTTTAGCATCACATTCAGACCCGAAGCTTTACAGACAATGACATCTAACATGTTGGAAGACATTCTCATCCATGGTTCACTAAAGCCCAACATGATGACAATGTAGGAAAGTTTTGACAGTATTAGAGGATTCTGGTTTCACCCTTAATAATAAGTGTGAATTCTCAAAGCTGACAATTTTGGGCCACATTGTTCAGACAACAGAGATGACAGCAGCCATTAGACCACTTCCACTGGCAGGAATATTACAGGACTCCAACAATATATGGGAATGGTTAACAAGTTGTGAAAATACTTACCAAAAATTAGCCCAAGTTAATGAGTCCTATGAGGCAACATTTGAAGCAAGGCCCAAAGTAGTGTTGAATTGAGTGTCAACTACAGTGTTTGACTGAATCAAACTCATATTAGTTTTGTCCAAGATCCTTGTACATTATGATCCTGACCTTTCAAATACAATAACATCGATGTATCATCCATAACTCATTTTAGGAGCAATCTTATATCAATGATGGCATCAGGCAGGCTAGTATGATTCCAAAGCTCTTATTGGCTCAGATAACACAATACCTATTAATCTTCTCTCATCTGAGGATAGACCTGATCGTACTGCAGACAACACATTCAAATCAGCAAGCCACCTAGATGCACAAGGCCAGCAAATGCAGAATACGACCTGCAGATTTCTGTCTAAGCCATGCACCATCCTGATTCGGAACTGTATTGCCAGTCTCTCACTGTTGTTGGGTCTAAAGCTTGAACTCCTCCTCAGTAACAATTGGGTATATCTAAAGCAAATGGACTGCAGTGATACAAAAGGCACCACCGTCTTCTCAAGGACTGTTATGAAGGCCAGTGCATGTTGGCATTGCCAGTAACAGCACTTGCTTCCCAGAAATGAATAAAAGTCTAAGCACAGAAATAGAAATCCTAATGGCAAAGAATCAACTTTTCTGTAATATGTTTTTCAAACTTTATTGAACATTCCCAGAATTTTAAAATAATATATTCATGGATTTAATTTCAACTGGTCAAGCTGTAAGTGTTGCACCTTTTGGGTATAAGGCTTAACTCATCCAGAATGTACCTGAGTAAGAGAAAAAGCTACACTTTTGTCAGTGACTTTTAGAAGAGATACAGTTATGAGCAGAATTAGGCCATCCAGCCCCTTAAGCATACTTCATCATTCAATAAGATCAAGATTGCTCTGTTTGTATTCTAAATACCACATGTCCATCTTTGATAACCTTTGGTTTTCTTGCCTAACAAGAACCTATCTACAGTAGCATTAAACAAAGTACTCTGGATGCTGGAAATCTGAAATACCAGAATACCAGCAATACCAGAAATTGCTGGAGAGACTGAGCAGCTCTGGCAGCATCTGTAGAGAGAAAACAGTTAATTTTTCAGGTCTAGTCACCCTTCTTCAGAACCGAATCTATCTACTTCTGATTTAAAAGTATTGAGATCCTACATGCACTGCCTTTTGAGGTGTAGAGTTCCAAAGTGATACAACTTTTTTGAGAGAAAATAAAATGCCTTCAGCTCTGTTCTAAAAGGGCAACCCAGAGTTTTATAATGGTGTCTCCTATTTATAGACAGACTCACAAGAGGAAAAATCCTTTCAGCATTCTCCTTGCCACAAGAGTTTTCACGATCTTGCTCGGTTGGCGGGATGGTTGTTGTAGTGGCCCCAACAATATGGGTTCAATTCCTGCTGAGGTGACCATGAAGGGCTCTCCTCCTCAAGCTCTTCCCTCACCTGAGGCCTGATGACCTTCAAGGATCTTGGAAAAAACTAATATGAGTTTGATTCAGTCAAACACTGTAGTTGACACTCACGCTAAAACTACCATCAGTCACCTCTTTCTCTTTCCAGTCAGAAAGCAATCCTATGGTCTGGCAACTTTAGGCTTTAATCAAGTCAGTCCACATTCTTCTGAACTTAAGTTAAAACATGCTCAGCCTGTCCAGCTTTGCTGATAAAACAACTTCATTCTGGCTATCAATGTAGTAAACCTCCTTTGAATCACTTCCAGTAGATTTACATTCCTCCTTTAATAAGAAGTCCAAAGCCACTAACAGATCAATTTTAGGTAATGGTAGAGATTTTTTTATTGTGAATGTTGAATCTGTGTATCACTATTTTGAAAACAGATTTAATTGCAAGTTATCTGAAGCATGTTTCTTCCCATAGGAGAAGCTCTTTGATAAAGAGACTGAATGTGAACAACTAAAAGAACGACTGATTGAACTTGAAAAACAACTCCGAATTAAGCAAGAGGAATGTGGCCTACTACATACTAAATTCAAGGTAACCGTTAAGAGTTGTGTCATCAAGAAAATTGCATCCTTGCTGCTCATTAAATCCTGCTTTCTTTTTAAATAGATGTAAGTACACCTTGTCATTTTTCATTTGTCTGAGACTGATTGGATAATGATTGCTGGAGTTACTAAAGATTACATAGGACATTCAGCACCAAATCAGGTATTTCAGCCTAATCAGTCCATTAATGCTCCTCTTGAGCCATCTCCTATTCTTTCTTCATCTAACAATATCTCCATTAACTGGAATCCCTTCCAGATCTTATTCTTAACTAGCCTCTACTTGAATTATCTATGGTATTCACATTAGCCATTCCCTGTAGTATTCACGACAATCTAAATAAATAAGGTTCTTATGAATTTTTTTTAGTTTCTTAATGAGGATATGAATTCAATGGCCTCTTCTTTATAGTTGCAAGAATCCATTCTCTTTATTTAATAAAAACCTTTTGTTCTTTTAAACAACTGTATTAGGTCACCCCATCAGGCTCCTTTTTTAATGGAGAAAGTTTCCAGAATTTTTGCAGCTCAGAAAGAGGCCATTTGGCCCATTGTGTCTGCACTGGCTCTCTGAATGAGCAATTCAATTGGTACCATTTCCCCTGCTTTCACCCTACACACTCCTTCTTTCGAATAACAGTCAAATTCCCATTTGAAAATTTCAACTGAACCTCCCACCACCATGTTCACAGGCAGTGAATTCCAGAACATAGCCATTTATTGCATGATTTTTTGCTGTTTTTGCTTCAGTTATTAATTATTTAAAATCTGTACCCTCTTGTTCTCAATCCTTTCACAAGTAGGAAACTTTTTGTCCATCACTATTCTGTCCAGATTCCCTCTTGAATTTGAAAGCTTCCATCATATCTCCTCCTAGTTTTACTTTTTCCAAGACAGACTTAAGTTCTCCAAAGTATGGAATCATTCTCGTGAATCTATTTTGGACTCTGTCCAGTGTCTTCATATCTTTCCTTAAGTGTGTGAATGCAGGAAATGTATTCAATACTCCAGTTGAGGCTGTACTAGTGTCTTATACAAGTTTAGTTTAACTTCTTTGCTCCTATACTCTATTAATGACCTTATTAATAAAGCCAAAGACACCGAACGATTTATGAACTGGTCTCTCACTTTGTCTTACCACCTTCAATGACATAGGCACTATCAAACCAGGTCCCTCTGTTCCTGCATCCTCAAAACAATTGTATCCTTTCTATTGTTTCCCATGTTCTTCTTACCAATATGAATCACTTGGTGGATTGTTCGTCCTTTCCTGATAGGTTTACTCTCCACATTTCTGGTACTGCCCTTGTAAACACTTCTCTTTCACTTGCTCCATTGCTCTGTATCCTTTTTTATAATGTGCTGATCAAAACCATACACAGTACTCCAGGTGGGACACGATCAAGATTGAATACAGAGCTTGCAAAACTTCTGTACTTTTCATTGAAGCTGTCTACTTTTCCCTGCTGAACATTTTGAACTAACATTTGAATTTTAGCAAACAGAGGTGAGTGGAGGAGATTTTATTGTGATGGAATCTGTGTCATCTTTTTGCCCTTCTATTTTCTCCCTTTTCTGTTAGCTCATTTAAGTGTATGCAGCTGATAATTCCCACCTTGGTTTTATATAAATGAAAACAAAGTCACTACCCAATGTTTGTGGTTACATACAAACTAGAGAAACCTGATCAGACCAGCTTTACAGATGAAGTCTTGTGCCTCAGTGGTAACGTTCCTTCCTTTCGGGCAGAAGCTCTAAATTGAAGTGCCAGCTACGGACTTGATGTCTTGTGTTTTAATATGGATAAAAGGTTGGTTATCAGTCTGTAAGTCCATCCAATAAACCTATGGCAAGTGGTCAGACTAGGAGAGTTTCCTGGATAGCCTGAACTGTGTGGTAGCAGTTCTCTCCATGTATTCAAAGGCCAGATTAAAAGACCATAGGTTATTGCCATGAGTGGGCATGTTCCTTTTTCCAAGGAAATACTTCACACACATCCATTTTACTTAAAGTATCCCAGTTTGTTTTCACGGACCTTAAACATACATTCAGGCCCTCATTCACATATGCATGAGGACTAACTACCGTTTTAGGGTGACCACCAACAAAATGTTTTTGCTTGGGTCATTTTGTGATGCAGAACACTGGTCCTTGAAATTGTGCTGATTTTGAGTTCATTTTATATCAGTGAAACAAATCTAACTGGGTCAACTTTCTCGCCCCCCCATCTACATGGATGTAAACATTCTTGTCTTTCTTTACGTACAAAACAGTTTAAACCTGGAACTGCTGGAGAAGTTTATTTTAATCTTCTTTAAACCTTTAGGAATCTAATTGTCAATCTGGTCTTTGTTCTGTACAGATTAAGGCAACTTTGCCTGAGAAGAATATTAGATTCACCAAACTCAAAGAAAGTGTGCCAACAGCTGAAGAGGGAGAAGACTTTTTGAAGATCAAGTGCTGCTATGTCATCTTACCTAAAGTATCACTGGCTCTTCAGAATGGACAAGCCTTAATCACTTTTGAAAATAAACAAGGTAATTAGCTACCCTTAATATAAGACTACAAGATTCTGGGAGTTCTCAGTTATCCTTTCACAGTATGCAAAAATGACATTCCTGCTCTAAAAGGACATGGACCTCATTTTATTTAGAGAAATGTAAATCATTATATAATGGGTTTGCTGCACTGGAGAGAACGTGACGCAGTAATAATGTCACTGGACAAGTAGGAGAAAGTGAGGACTGCAGATGGTTCTGATTCTCCTGCTCCTCGGATGCTGCCTGACCTGCTGTGCTTTTCCAGCACCAGACTGTCACTGGATAAGTAGTCTTAGTAGGGCTAGGGTTCAAAACCATGGCAATTGGTAGCATTTAACTTCAGTGAATTAACAAATCTAGAATAGGAAGCAACTCATCAGTAAAGATGAGCATGAAATGGTTAGGATTATCAAAACCTATCTGGTTCACTAATGACTTTATAGAAGGAAATCTGGTGCCCAACATTCATCTCGTCTTTACACAACTCCAGACACACAGCAATGTGGTTGACTCTTAAATGCCCTCTGAAATAGACCAGCAAGCCACTCAGTTCAAGGTGAGTTGGGGATGGGTGCCAAATGCTGGCCTTGCCTAGCTCAGTTCGCCGGGCGGCTGTTGAGTGATGCTAGCGACATGGGTTCAATTCTAGCACTGGCTGAGGTTACTATGAAGGTCTCACCTTCTCAACCTCTTCCCCTCATCTGAGGCATGGTGACCCTCAGGTTTATGTCACTGACAGTCATCTCTTTCTAATGAGAAAGCAACCTATGGGAGTATGATGACTTTACGTTACCTTTTTAAAGGCACAGATAGATTGATTTTTGAACAATAAGAAAATTAAGGGTTCTGGTTAGAGGGCAGATAAGTGGAGCTGAGTCCACAAAAGGATCAGCCATGATCTTATTGAATGGCAGAGTAGGTTTGACAGGCCAGACCGCCTACTCCTGCTCCTATTTCTTATTTTCTTATAGGTGTCTAATCTTATCTCTTCACTCCTTTTTGAAGTTGCTGAAATGATATCTTCCCATTTAATTCTCTCTAATTTTTTTTTTAATCTTACACTTAAAGTTGCTAATACAATTCTGAAAATACCCAAACATCACATAAACCTGGATCCTGGGAAACTAGATGTGAAGTTTCATCCTGTCAAACTGGGCACAGCAAGGAAGTTTGAGGTAAATGCATGTAAAGCAATGTCAGAATATTGCCGATTGAATTGTACTGAAATATTCTCAGAATTTTAGGTCTTCTCTTATCGAACTATTCTCTATTGTCTGTTATAAGGTCAGTACATATATAACGAATAAAATCAATTGCTTCAGACATGTGTTCATTGATTTCTCATGCATTCAGAGCAAGGATAGATAATTTATGCACCTCTTTGACTCAAAGTTTTACTTAAAATATCTTTATAATACTTTCAGGTACATGTTGACATCTGCAGGAAGACGGTTAAAGTTTCCCAAATTCCAGAGAACCTTCCCGAAGAACAGATGAGAGACAAGTTGGAAATTAGCTTTTCAAAGCCCAGTTTAGGTGGAGGGGAGGTGGAGAATGTAAGTTATGATCGTAATACTGGAACTGCCCTGGTCACCTTTGTTGAGAAAGGAAGTAAGTGAAATATTTTCCCTTTCACTACAATTGTCGATTGGATGTGTGAGAGAGAAAGGCCCTAAAGCAATTCAATTTGCTGTTATTGAGGATAAAAACAGGGAGAGGTGAAGAGAGAGTCAGAGCATATCTTTAATATAGAATTACTTGCCAAGGTCATGAAGTCACATGATGTAATAGAAATATAAAAAGTAGGGGCAGGAGTAGGCCATTCAATATGCTCACGGTTGATCATCCAGCTCAGTACCCTGTTCCCACTCTCTCCTTTGTTCCTTTTAGCTGTAAGAACTATAGCCAACTCCTTGAAGACATTCAGTGCTTTGGCCCCGACCACTTTCTGTGACTGACTCACCACTCTCTGGATGAAGACATCTCTCCTTATCGCAGTCCTAAATAGTCTACCCTTAGACTGTAACCCCTGGTTCTGGACTCCCAAGTGTTCAGGAAAATCCTTCCTGCATTTAGCCTGTTAGAATTTTAAAGGTTTCTATGAGATCCTTTCTCATTCTTATGAACTCCAGTGAATATAGTTCTAACTGAATCAGTCTCTCTTCATATGGTTTTCCTGCCATCCCAGGATTATTGATCACACAAGACAATAAGTCTCAGTTGATTACTTTCCAGCACAACCAGAAATGACTCAGGGAAAATCCAAATAATGGGGGATTTTAGAAACCATAGTTTTAAAGTCCTTCCAAAAATGCTACATTTACCATATGGATTGTCTTAAAATACTTTTATGCTGTATACCAGAATGCTATATCTATTTAGTTTGCATCTGAAATGAATTAAAGTCTTCTCTGACCATCTCCTGAGAGAGTTCTGCTCCATAGATTGACCACCCACTAGTCAGTGGACACAGATTTAATTCACTGGAAATCTACTTACTTAGAATTAAGTTGAGCCTGTTGTGACTGTGTGTTTATTCAAACACAAACTATATATGCTGGTTCTGCAGTTTCAGGACAATTTAAGATAATCTCTTATAACCTGCATTATCTACTCTCTCCAAAATCTTATAAAGTTAAAAGCAGCAATCATCCTGTCCCTCAACTGCTCTACCAGGTCTGACTTAAACATTTCTGATCTCAAGCTTCCCAGTAGTAGAGTTAACTGGACAGATCAGTGATAATTATTAATGGAAGATCCCAGGAGCCTTTTTCTTTCCAATTTCGTGTCCTCATCCTATATTTGGCGAATAGTTCAAAAGCGACATTTGTAATTGGGCCCAGGGAATCACAGGATAGTCCTCATGTGTTAAACAGTAAATGTGTTAATAGAACTGATATCAAGAACAGTGTTCCCCCACCACGAGCTTTGACTTGAGTCTAATAGAAACACAGTGAGGATCTTCCCTTCTTGGGAAACAGTTGAGAAGGTGGAAAATATTTGAGTAGGTTTGCGCCAGGAAGCTGTAGCGTTCTATCCCAGGAATTAACTTCTCGACCTTCATTGCAAAGATTGAGTAGTGACCATTTAGAGGACTTAGCACTAGCCGCACAAGGATGGCACTGTGGCTCAGTGGTTAGCTCATAGTGCCAGGGACCCAAGTTTGATTCCAGCCTTGGGTGATTGTCTGTGTGGGGCTTGCATGTTTTCCCCGTGTCTGCATGGGTTTTCTCCAGGTGCTCCAGTTTCCTCCTACAGTCCAAAGATGTGCAGGTTAGGTGGATTGACCATGCTAATTTGTCCTGTACTGGAAATGTGTTGCTGGAAAAGCGCAGCAGGTAGGGCACCATCCAGGGAACAGGAGAATCGACGTTTCGGGCATAAGTCCTTCTTCAGGAATCGGTGGGTTAGCCATGGTAAATACAGGGGTATGGAGATAGGGTGGGAGGGGGGGGCTATGGGATGCTGTTCAGTGAGTCGGTGCAGACTTGATGGGCTGAAAGGTGTCTATCTGTACTCTAGGATTCTATGATCAACCTCACTGCAGGCAGCCCTTTTGGCAGAGCCATTGAAAACCATCTCTCTGTCCTTGCTGCTAAAGGCATTCCCCCTGCAATTCCAAAAAGTCAGCTACTTTTCCCTCTGCTCCCAGAATTCCATGTTGTGCCAACAGCAGCCATGGCCTCTAAAGTGGTGTGAAGGCTGATTGTAGCTGTTGGTTTCTCATTGGCTGACAGTTATAGGCAGAGCAGGACATCGCTGTTTTAGGGAAGTGATCTCAGCAAAAGCCCAACTAATGGTGAAGACACATACAGAGGATGCTGGACATCTAAAGTAAAAATAGGAAATTGTTGGAAAAGCAGCAAATACGGAGAGAGAGAGAGAGAAGAGTTTGTGAGCTTAATTCTTAGTGTGTAGTAAGGCCAGAAGAATTGAAGATCCCAACAAGGCTGAAGATGACAAAGTCCTGCCAAGCTTAAAGCAGAAAATCGCTGTCCTTTCTTGAATTTATTTCATGCCTGCCAAACTGAACATCAGTGACAGGAGACTGCAGCAAGGGAACCATGTGGATGTTCATAGAAACAGAGAAGGATTCACAACATGGAAGCTCTTTGTGTCTATGCTGATTCCTGGCAATCAGATGAAGGAAGCTGAGTGATATTCCCACCACCACTGATGTTTTACCAGTGGCACACTAGTGATGGATGGCTGCAGCTTACAAGCAAAGTGAGGACTTTATGTGGCCAATTATGGGCCATCTTTAAGGTCATCTTCCCACTGCCATTGTGATTGTACAGGAGGATATACCCCACCGGCATGTAGGGGTTAAATGCTGACAGCATCCTTCATGGGAACGTCCTCCTTATTGGCCATCCTATGACACATGGAGGGTTCACCTAGTAGTAAAGACCAAACCCATAGTAAACCCACCCCCCACCTCTGCCCTTATCAACCAGTAAACCCCAACCCTTCACATTGATGGGGTCTATCTGAATAGCCTCAGTGATCCTGACCCCACCAGCTTTAGCTCTGCCCCTGGTTAGGTGAATTAGCAGTGGTCAACAATTGTCCAGCAGGCTATAGGAAGCAATGCCTCACCCTTTTGAAAGGACAAGATCCCTCTCGTCAAGTAGTTAATTGTTCAATGGACGTATAATCCAGATGTCACTTTTGGAAACAGCAGAGGCAGTCTCATTGATGCTGCTGTAGAGTCTTAGAAAATCATGAGGGGCATACATAAGGTGAATATCAAAGGTCTTTTCCGGACGGTAGGGGAATTTAAACTAGAGGGCTTAGGTTTAAAGTGAGAGGGGAAAGGTTTAAAAGGGACTTGAGAGGCAACTTATTCACATAGAAGGTGATTTATATCTGGAATGTACTGCCAGAGGAAGTGATGGAGGCCGGTACAATTACATTTAAAAGTCATTTGGACAGGTACATGAATAGGAAAAGTTTAGAGGGATATGGGCCAAACGCAGGCAAATGGGATTAGTTTAATTTGGAAAACCTGATTGGCCTAGACAGGTTGGACCAAAATCACAATCTCACGCATTGCCACTATTTCCATCGATATGGATATCAAACTAAATATTGGATAGTTCTTTTCTTTGGGAGCAATTGTAAGTTTCTAAGTATGCGCTGAAGCTTTGTGTGAATTTGGCCACCCCTGTGTCACGTATTAATGTTGAAGAATTCCTCATATCTTGGATTTTTCTTTTAGCTGCCCAGCGTGTTGTGGAAAAGAAGAAATTCACAATTATCCTAAATGAGAAAAAATCCTGTTCAGTGTCTGTTGAATCTGTGCAGGATTATTCATTAGAGAAGTTTCAGGTGAGTATGTTGTCACCTCACTAAGGTACATGTACAAAAACTGTATCTGTAAAAATTGAAGTGTGATGAACCGAAGACTCAGAAAATTGTTTGCAGAACAGTTAATCCTTGTAGTCTAAAAATGTACCCAGCTTTAATTTATTAGTGAGCAATGTATTCTGCAATAAAAGCACCAATAACTGGGATTTATGTAGTGCCTTTAATACAGTGCACTCTCCCAATGTGGGAGAGGGGGCTATCCCATTGGGGGGGGAGGGGGGTATACTGGTGGCTTAGTGGTTACCACTGCTGCCTACCAGTGACAGGGACCTGGGTTCAATCCCAATCTTGGATAACTGTGTGGAATTTGCAGATTCTCCCCGTGTCTGCATGGGTTTCCTTTGGGTGATCCAGTTTTCTCCCACAGTCCAAAAATGAGCAGGTTAGGTGGATTGGCCATGCTAAATTGCCCATAGTCTCCAGGGATGTGCAGGCTAGGTCGAAAAACTGACTGTGAATGTGCAGGCTTCAGTCAGAATCTGGACTTTATTAACATTATTATGTCTGGAGTGTTACCCCAATAGTTTTAAACATTGTAGTGACAACCTCATCCTTCCAATTTTCTTTCAGACATTTAATGGAATTTGCAAGCGAACTGTGATGATATCAGATATCAAGAATGCCATGGAAGAGGAAGAATTACAGGACAAGCTTGAAATTCATTTTCAGAAACCAAGCAACCATGGTGGTGAAGTTGAGAACATAAAATATGTCCCACAAAATCAATATCTAACAGTGTACTTTGAAGAAGATGAGGAAGCTATCCAGCCATTTGGTTTCAGTCCCTGAGCTGCATGTTCTTTTAAAGGCCACATTTCTCTTTCTGTATGTTGAAATATTTTATTTTTGTCACTTCTGGCAGGACATTTTATTCATGGTCCAATAAAAGCTATGATTATTGCTATCATTATTTTTGCTTATGTATGTATATTTAGTTTAATCACTGCACGGAGATGTTTTGTATTCTGTATAAAACCATTCTGTTTGTGCTTCTACCTGTCATGTACAAAGAGTAATAATGCCTTTTCATACCCTTTCCTCTTTACATTGGCAAAAAATACATAATTTGCAAAATGCTATGAGAAAATCATTGTGCATAAAGTTAATAGGCAAATAAAGAAATGAAAAGTACTGTTCTTATGTGTCTTTACTCTGGAGAATAAACTTAACCAGAGTTTCTTTTTAAAAGTGAAACCAATATAATAAGAAATATTTAGAAGTGCAATTTAATTTTAAACAACACCTTGTGATTTTGTGCTCTGAAATCTTATGTGAATGGTAATTAGTTGTGGAGGAAAGATGCGGCTATGATACAATCGCCCTGTTTGATAGGGAGGCTCTTTAACTTGCAACCAATTGATGATTTGGAGATGCCGGTGTTGGACTTGGGTGTACAAAGTTACAAATCACACAACACCAGGTTATAGTCCAACAGGTTTAATTGGAAGCACACTAGCTTTCGGTGCGCCGCTCCTTCATCAGGTGGTTGTGGAGTGCACAATTGTAAAAGACAGAATTTATAGCAAAAGTTTACAGTGGGATGAAATTATACATTGAAAAATATCTCAATTGTTTGTTAAGTCTCCCATCTGTTAGAATGACCATGATAGTTTCACTTCTTTCAAATGTAAATCACAAAACTTTTTTAAAAAGTTACATTCTCAGGTTAACTGTAACAATTGGTGTCAGCGCAGATAAGATGTTGAGATATTGAAGGTGTTAGCCCCCTGTATTCCCTGTCTGTGCCATAATGTTTAGACTGATTCTAATCTAAAATGTGAGTTAACTGCATGGATTCATGCAGTTTTTGAGAAAGTATAATGTAACTCTGCAAGTACAAATTCACCCCACAAACGTATGTGTGTTTGTGTGTGAATGTGTCTCTGGGGTGGGGGTTACTTAGTGTGAGAGAGAGTGTATATATGTGTGTGTGTGAGTGTAAAGTGGTCTAAGTCTGAGAGGATGCTTGTGTGAGTGTGTCTGGGTTGGGGGGTTGTGAGTGTGAGAGTGTATATGTGTGTGTGTGTAAAGTGTCTAAGTCAGAGGGTGTGTGTGCACGTGCGTAGGAGTGCCTGTATGTATGTATAGTGCAATGATAGTCACCTGTAATGTGACATGAACCCAAGGTCCCGGTTGAGGCCCTCCCTCTGGGTATGGAACTTAGCTATCAGCCTCTGCTCGGCCACTTTTCACTGCTGCCTGTCCCGAAGTCAGCCTTGGAGGATGGTCACCCGAAGGTCCGAGGTCGAATGTCCTGGACCGCTGAAGTGTTCTCCCACTGGGAGGGAGCACTCCTGTCTGTTGATTGTTGTGCGGTGCCCATTCATCCGTTGCTGTAGCCTTTGCTCGGCTTCACCAATGTACTATGCCTCAGGGGACCCTTGCCTGCAGTGTATGAGGTAAGATCTGGCCAAGACCTTCCCCACACCTCCACTGCTAGGCTTTAAACAACCGCAATACCTCAAACAGATCGTTGTTCATAGCAAACTGCCCGACTTTCAGGATAGGTGCTGCAAGACGTGTCCAAGTGTGGACATAGATATCGCCATTACGCATGGGGACACCTCCCACCATGTACGTGGCAGGTACTCATGCAACTCAGCCAATGTTGTCTATCTCATACACTGCAGGCAAGGATGCCCTGAGGCATGGTACATTGGGGAAACTGAACAGAGGCTATGGCAACGGATGATTGGGCACCGCACAACAATCAACAGACAGGAGTGCTCCCTCCCAGTTGGGGAACACTTCAGCGGTCCAGGACATTTGACCCCGGACCTTCGGGTGCCCATTCTCCAAGGCGGACTTTGGGACAGGCTGCACCGAAAAGTGGCCAAGCAGAGGCTGATAGCTAACCATAGGGAGGGCCTCAACCAGGACCTTGGGTTCATGTCACACTGCAGGTCACACTACAGACATGCCTACGCGCGCACACACACACACACTTCTACAGACACACACACTCCCAAATGCACCCTCTCACAGACTTCGACAAATTACACACACACACGTATAAACACTCTCTCTCACAGACACTCACAACCTCTCACCCTAGAGACACACATGCACACACTCACACGTGCACCCTCTCATAGACTTAGACCACCTTAGACACACACACATATACACTCTCTCTCACAGACACTCACAAACCCCCACCCCAGATACACACACACAAAAGAAACCCCACATACACGTATATATTTGTGGGATGAATTTGTACTTGCAGAGTTACATTGTACTTTCTCAAAAACTGCATGAATCCATGTAAGACTCTGTTAACTCACTTTTTAGATTAGAATCAGTGTAAACATTATGGCACAGACAGGGAA
The DNA here is from genome assembly GCF_037043375.1 of Chiloscyllium plagiosum. Taxonomy (NCBI): domain Eukaryota; kingdom Metazoa; phylum Chordata; class Chondrichthyes; order Orectolobiformes; family Hemiscylliidae; genus Chiloscyllium; species Chiloscyllium plagiosum. The sequence continues at coordinate 94,664,926 of NW_028270145.1, read as the reverse complement.
CACGGGGGCTAACACCTTCAACAACTCAACATCTTATCTGCGCTGACACCAATTGTTACAGTTAACCTGAGAATGTAACTTCTAAAAAGGATTTTGTGATTTACATATGAAAGAAGTGAAACTATCATGGTCATTCTAACAGATGGGAGACTTAACAGACAATCAAGGTATTTTTCAATGTATAATTTCAGTTACATCCCACTGTAAACTTTTGCTATAAATTCTGTCTCTTACAATTGTGCACTCCACAACCACCTGATGAAGAAGCGGTGCTCCGAAAGCTAGTGCTTCCAATTAAACCTGTTGGACTATAACCTGGTGTTGTGTGATTTGTAACCCGTTGATGAAGCACTAGCAGAATGCGCTCTCTTGGTCAGATTCACCGACGTCAAGCCGGTGTTCTTCTCTGACCACTGCCTCCTGCTGGCCGACTGTCACCTACAGGACGAGCAGCGGGCTGGTAAGGGAACGTGGAAGCTGAACACAAAGCTGTTGACCTCGGGAAACATTGGGGAGCTCAAGAGGGACTACGCAGGTTGGAGAACCGTGAAGCCCCTCTTTGAGTCCCCAGCGGACTGGTAGGAAACAGTAAAAGGGAACATCAAGAGGTTCTTCATCCTCAAAGGTGTTCAGGAGGCGAGAGAGAGGCGGGGAAAACTATCCCAGCTCCAGGAAAGTATGCAGAACCTGCTCTTGCTGCAGACGATGGGGGTCGATGTCACGGAGGGCCTCAAGGAGGTGAAGGGCCAGCAAGTCTTGCTCTTTGCCTTGGAGGCCTCCAAGATAATCTTCTGGTCCAGGGTCCGCTGGGTGGAGCAGGACGAGACGTGCTCACGTTTCTTCTTCCAGAAGGTGCACAAAGAGAGCTCTGTGCTCAGCAGCCTGAAGGAAGAAGATGGCTCGATAATGTCATCTCAGGCTGACGTCATGAGGATCAGTAAATCCTTCTATGCCAGTCTGTATGACGCGAAGCCGACCGATAGTGCGGCCTCCCAGTCATTCCTGTCCTCTATCACGGAGGCCTTAGACGACAGAACACAGGAGAGGCTGGACCAGCCACAATCTCTGGACGAGCTGACCAAGGCCCTCGAGTCCTTCGAAAAGAATAAAACTCCCGGAAGCGACGGCTTACCAGTCGAGCTCTATTCCGATCTGTGGGACTTGATTGGCCAGGACCTGCTGGAGGTGTATGTCAGTATGCTTCGGGCAGGTACCATGAGTGAATCCATGAGGAAAGGCATCATCACCCTCATCTACAAGTGGAAGGGGGAGAGGGAGGAACTCAAAAATTGGCGACCAATCTCACTGTTGAATGTGGATTACAAAATTCTGTCAAAGATAATCGCCAACCGGGTCAGGTCTGCTCTGGGGTCAGTGATTCACCCTGACCAAACCTGTGCTGTGCCGGGCAAGAAGATCGCTGAGAGTCTCGCACTCCTCAGGGATACGATCACCTACGTGCAGGACAGAGGGTTGGACACCTGCCTGATCAGACTGGACCAGGAGATAGCCTTTGACAGGATATCACACAGGTATATGAGAGATGTTCTCTCTAAAATGGGCTTTGGAGAGGGAATCTGGAATTGGATCAGACTGCTCTACACCAACATTGTCAGTGCAGTCTCAATCAATGGGTGGGAATCAGGTAGCTTCCCAGTCAGATCTGGAGTCAGGCAAGGCTGCCCTCTCTCTCCTGCCTTGTTTGTGTGCTGCATAGAGCCATTTGCTGAGTCCATTAGGAAGGATGCGAGCCTGAGAGGGGTGATTATTCCTGGCAGCGGGGGCCTGCAGGTTAAGGTCTCCCTGTCGCTGTTTTCTGCTCAGGTCCACTGTCCGTGCACAGACTCATGTGCATATGTGACCAGTTCGAACAGGCCTCGGGGGCCAAGGTAAACCGAGGCAAGAGCGAGGCCATGCTCTTCGGGAACTGGGCCGACCAATCCTCGATCCTCTTCACCGTCAGGACCGACCACCTGAAGGTGCTGGGTATTTGGTTCGGGGGGGCTGGGGCGTGCGCCAAGTCTTGGGGGAATGTATTAGCAAAGTGAGGCAGAAAATGGGCAGATGGAAGCTACGGTCATTCTCCATCGCGGGAAAAAGCCTGGTCATCAGGTGTGAGGCACTGTCATTGCTATTATACATGGCACAGGTCTGGCCTATTCCCAGAACCTGTGCCGCTGCAGTCACCTGGGCCATCTTCCAGTTTATATGGAGGTCAAAGATGGACCGGGTCTGAAGGGACTCGCTGTACAAAGATCTGGGCAACGGGGGAAAACATACACCCAATGCCACCCTCACCCTGATGGCCATCTTTGTGTGTGGCTGCATCAAGCTGTGCATGGATCCCCGGTACGCAGACACCAAGTGTCACTACATACTGAGATTCTACCTGTCCCCGGTGTTGCGAAGGATGGGCCTGGCCTCGCTGCCGTGGAACGCTCCGAATAGTTGGATCGTTCCGTATCACCTGTCCTTCGTGGAGAAGTTTATGAAGAAAAACACCTTTGACCACAAGTCCATCAGGAAGTGGTCAGCACGTACTGTCCTTGAGACCTTTTGGGAAAAAACCGGGCAGATCCTATCGAGCAGTTCCCTGAGCAGACTGTCAAAGCCATTTGGCAGAATGCCTCATCGCTAGAACTTTCCAACAAGCACCAAGACATGGCTTGGCTGGTGGTGAGAAGGGCTCTGCCTGTGAGATCCTTTATGCACGCCAGGACTCTCAGCCGCACCGCACGCTGCCCTCGAAGCGGCTGCGGGGGGGACGAGACTGTCACACACCTCCTTCTGGAATGTGCCTACGCAGAAGAAGTCTGGAGAGGAATGCAGTAGTGTTTTTTTTAGATTAGATTAGATTACATTACAGTGTGGAAACAGGCCCTTCGGCCCAACAAGTCCACACCGACCCGCCGAAGCGAAACCCACCCATACCCCTACATTTACCCCTTACCTAACACTACGGGCAATTTAGCATGGCCAATTCACCTGACCCTGCACATCTTTTGGACTGTGGGAGGAAACCGGAGCACCCGGAGGAAACCCACGCAGACACGGGGAGAACGTGCAAACTCCACACAGTCAGTCGCCTGAGGCGGGAATTGAACCCGGGTCTCAGGCGCTGTGAGGCAGCAGTGCTAACCACTGTGCCACCGTGCCGCCCACATTGTTTGTCGAGGTTCGTCCCGAGCAGAGCAGTGATGCGGGACTTCGTGCCCTACGGCCTGTTCCCCGGGACGCACACCGAGACGAACATCAACTGTGCCTGGAGGATCATCAACTCGGTGAAGGACGCTCTCTGGGCGGTCTGAAACCTGTTGATCTTCCGGCTGAAGGAGTTGACCCTGACTGAGTGTTGCAGACTGGCACATTCCAAGGTCCAGGACTACATGTTGAGGGACACATTGAAGCTTGGGGCAGCTGCCGCCAATGCGCGGTGGGGAAAGACCACCGTGTAACATCTGCCTGCCTAATGAAGAACAGGGAGCCCGCGCAGTCATTTGGGCTCTGCTGACGCCTCAGCTAAAAATGTAATCGTACCGACCTGTAAATAGGAATGATTACTCTGTTTCGGTATGCAAACAAATGGAATGTTTACATATGTATGGCATGTCCAACTGTACAGACCATTAAAGTATTTTATGAATAAAGTATATTTTTGAAATAAAAAAAACAGTTGTGGGTAAATGACCCCAGTGAGGAGCTGGATAGCTACCTCAGCCCAGCGAGGGTCCAGCAGTTCGTGCTCACCAAGGGGATGCAGACAGCTACCCCAGAGACAGGACAGTCAAATGGACAATGGTAACCCCATAAACTGGGGGTTAAAGAAAGTTCCTTTGCTATCGTATAACAGGAGTCCCACTCAGAAGGTGGGTTCTGCTGAAGCCACAGCTAAATACTAAAAGACTGGATGGTTAATAAACAGAACTGTAAATACGATAACTGTAAATTCGATTCATTCAATCTGTTCTCTGTAATGTTAAGACATGCAATGTGTATATATATATGAACGACATGACCAATTGTACAGGTACCAAAGATTTATTTCTATGAATAAAGTATATTTTGAAATTAAAAAAAGCACTATCAGAATGCGGATTACAAAATTCTGTCAAAGGTTATCGCCAACCATGTCAGGTCTGCTCTGGGGTCAGTGATTCACCCTGACCAAACCTGTGCTGTACTGGGCAGGAAGATCGCTGAGATCTCACACTCCTCAGGGATACAATCACCTACGTGCAGGACAGAGGGTTGGACACGTGCCTGATCAGCCTGGACCAGGAGAAAACCTTTGACAGGTTATCACACAGGTATATGAGAGATGTTCTCTCCAAAATGGGCTTTGGGGAGGGAATCTGCAATTGGATCAGACTGCTCTACACCAACATTGTCAGTGCAGTCTCAATCAATGGGTGGGAATCAGATAGCTTCCCAGTCAGATCTGGAGTCAGGCAAGGCTGCCCTCTCTCTCCTGCCTTGTTTGTGTGCTGCATAGAGCCATTTGCTGAGTCCATCAGGAAGGATGCGAGCCTGAGAGGGGTGACTATTCCTGGCAGCGGGGACCTGCAGGTTAAGGCCTCACTGTACATGGATGACGTCGTTGTTTTCTGCTCGGATCCACTGTCCGTGCGCAGACTCATGTGCATATGTGACCAGTTCGAACAGGCCTCGGGGGCCAAGGTAAACCAAGGCAAGAGCGAGGCCATGCTCTTCGGGAACCGGGACGACTAATCCTCGATCCCCTTCACCGTCAGGACCGACCACCTGAAGGTGCTGGGTATTTGGTTCGAGGGGGCTGGGGCATGCGCCAAGTCTTGGGGGGAGCGTATCAGCAAAGTGAGGCAGAAACTGGGCAGATGGAAGCTTCGGTCGCTCTCCATTGAAACGTTAGCTTGCTCTCTCCATGGATACTGCCTGATCTGCTGTGATTTTTCGCATTTTTTGTTTTCAGTGATCATTAAATTATTGCTGGCACTTATCAGGATGAGGGCTTTAGCTCCTCAATCCTGTTTCAACATTTACAGAGTATTTTGGTTGATCTGTTACCTAACTCCAAATAAACCATCTCTGTCCCATGCCCCTTAAAAGATATTGTCAACAATAATCTGAAAATATAAGAAGTAGGAGCAGGAGCAGGCCGTTCAGCCTGTCAAGACTGTACTTGCATTCTATCAGGTCTCAACTTCTGTTTCATGCCAGCTCCTCAGAGTCCTCAACTCTCTAATATTTCAAAAATCCATGCACCCCTTTGATTACTTTCAGCAATGCAGTCTCCAGAACTCCCCAATTTAGAGAATTCCAGATATTCACCAATCTTGGAAAGATGAAATTCTTCTGCAGCTCAGTTTTAAATGGGTGTCCCCTTATTCTGTCACTTTATCCCCTCGTTTTAGATTTCCCCAAAGTGGAATTACAATTTTAAAATCAATAATTTCTCTGGCATCAATTGCTTTTTATTGTTTCTGTCACCCTTTGTGCAAAGAAATGCTTCCTGTTGTTATTCCTGAAATGTCTAGCTCTAATCTTTCTCCTTTACGAGTAGATTAGATTACTTACAGCGTGGAAACAGGCCCTTCGGCCCAACAAGTCCACACTGACCCACGGAAGCGCAACCCACCCAGACCCATTCCCCTACATTTACCCCTTCACCAATCACTACGGACAATTTAGCATGGCCAACTCACCTAACCTGCACATTTTTTTGGATTGTGGGAGGAAACCAGAGCACTCAGAGGAAACCCACGCAGACACGGGGAGAATGTGCAAACTCCACACAGAGAGTCGCCTGAGGTGGGAATTGAACCCGGGTCTCTGGCACTGTGAGTGCAACAGTGCTAACCACTGTGCCACTCCTTTGTCCATGGCTTACTAACTAGTAGAAATGGTTTAGCTCTATTGACCATATCTGTTCACCCTAATATCCTGCACACTTTGGTTAAATCACACCTTAGTCTGGGGATACATTCCTGGTTTGTTTAATTTCTCCTTGCAACTTGCGGTGTCCATGAAATCATTCTGATAAACCGATACCACACTTCCTCCAAGGTCAATACATCCTTATTATGGTATAACCCAACCAAATTCTCCAAGTGTGGTCTAACCAGAGCTTTCTACTTGGCAATCAAACTAATAGTAAGCATGTCTAATATCTAATCATCTCTGTAGTGATGAAATAATGAAGGTCTGGCTAATCAATGCATATGTTGACAGCACACATTGTTAATATTGCAGGCAATGGTTAAGTGCATTGATAAATAATAGCAAACATGATCTTCTACTTACATCAGTGCCAAATGAGAGGACCATTTCTTTATGAATGTAAATCCATGAATAACACAGTGCCATGTTAAAATATGTTTATTTTCTTACAAATGTTAACAAAACAAAGAACCTGAACATTCGGGGCATGGTTGTTGTGGCAAATTGGTGCTCACAGAGTCACAAAGACATACAGCATAGAAACAGGCCCTTCCACAATGTCTGATCAACAAACACCAAGCTACACTAATCCCAATTACCTGCACTTTGTCCAAAGCCCTGGCATTTTAAGTGCTCATCCAGATGCTTCTTAAATGTTGTAGTAGAAAGTGAGGACTGCAGATGCTGCAGAGTTGAGAGTGTGTTGCTGGAAAAGCACAGCAGGTCAGGCAGCATTCGAGGAGCATGAGAATCAATGGTTCGTGCATAAGCCCTTAATCTTGATGAAGGGCTTATGCCCAAAACGTCGATTCTCCTGCTCCTGTCCTTTGATGCTGTGCCTGTTTCTATGCTGTATGTCTTTGTGACTCTATGAGCACCAATTTGCCACTTCTTAAATGTTGCAAAAGTATTTGTCTCCACCACCCTCTCAGTCAGCTCATTTCATATTTCTATCACACTTTGGGTGAAAATTCTCTCCTCAGATCCCCTCTAAACTACTTACACGTCACGATAAACTTATGCTCTCTGGCTTAGATATTCCTATCATGGGGAAAAGATTCTTATGATCTAACCTGTCTATGCCTCTCATAATTTTGTTTATCTCAATCAGATCCCCACTCAGCCTCCTCTACTCCAGGGAAAACAAACTCAGCCTACCAATATGACGTAGGTTTCTCCTCATAACTGAGACTTTCTCAGGCAACATCCTGGTGAACCTCTTTTGCACTCTCTTCAGTGCAAACACATCCTTCTAATAGTGTGGTGACCAGAACCATACACACTATTCCATCTGTGACCTACCCAATGCAATATAAAATTTAAACAAGAGTTCCCTATATTCTACAACCTGGTAAATGAAGGCAAGCATCCCTATGCCTTCTTCACCACCCCTGTGTACCTGTACTGACAGTTCACAATATCTACAGACTTGTAAGCCAGCATATCTACACTTGAGCCACCAAGTTCAGATTCAAATCCCACCTGTCCTGGAGATCATAATAGTTTCAAATTAGTTTATTTTTTCATGGGATGGGAACATTGCTGGTTATGTCAGCAGTTATAGCTTTTCCCTATTTGCCCTTGAGGAGATGGTGGTGAACTTTCTTGAACTGTTGCTGTCATTGGGAGTGTAAGTAATGTACTTACAATGAAAGGAGTACCAGGATTTTGATCAAATGATAGTGAAGGAATGATAACATCGTTTCAAGTCAGGATGGTATGTGTTTTGGAGGGAAACTTGTAGGGACGGTGTTACCATGTCTCTGCTGCCTTTGACTTTCTAGGAGATACAGGTCACAGATTTGGCAGGTGATGTTGAAGCAGCTTACGTGAGTTGCTGAAGTGCATCTTGTAGATGGTGACGTGCATCGTTGAAGGGAGTGATTGCTGATAGAGGAGAGTGTGGTGCTGGAAAAGCACAGCAGGTCAGGCAGCATCCGAGGAGCAGGAAAATCGACATTTTGGGCAAAAGCACACCCGAAATGTCAATTTTCCTGTTCCTTGGAGGCTGCCTGACCTGCTGTGCTTTTCCAGCACCACACTCTCCACTCTACCCTCCAGCATCTGCAGCCCTCACTTTCGCCTTGCTGGAAGGGTTAAACAGGGTACCTATTAAGCAGGCTGCATTGTCCTGGGTGACTTTGAACATTTTGAGTATTGCTGGACCTGCACTTATTCACACAAGTGGGATGTATTCCTTCACGTTTGACATGTGCAGTGTAGATTGTGGACAGTGTTTGGTGTGACTCATGCCATTCTAGCCCTGAGTCCATGCTAATTCACATTTGGCAAACTGATAAGGCCTAAACTGTGCAATTCACTACCACCGAGAGCACCACAGTAGTAACAGGTTACACCGATTATAGGCAGCGGGCAGGAAAATTGGGACGAGATGAGATCAACCAAGATGGTTGAGCAGGCGGCAATGGCTAAATCACCTATTCCTACTCCATTGGCAAAATGGTGTGAGAACTCCTTAAAATCTAGAGTGCAACAATTCAGCACGATATGGCAGGAACAAAATATATCCGAAATCCGAACTGAAAACAGCAAATGCTGGAGACACTCAACAGGCCAGACAGAGAAAAAGAACTAATGTTTCAGATCATGAAGGCCCTTTGTAGATATTGTGAACAGAGAAAAAAATAGAGATGTGATCGGCTTCGAGCGAGGCGGCAGCAGGACAAGGAGGGTCTGCGGCGTGGGTAAGGTTGAGTCAAGTGCTTCAGCGTCAATTTTCCAGACATTTGTTCCCAGTACTGTTGCAATACTGGCGAACACTATCTCCTTTCCTTTCGCAGTTACCACTGCTTCCTGTAATAAGAAACATGCTCGGTTACTTGTCCCAGCCTGCACGGCGCTGTTTCCCCTGCACCCAGGAACGAAGGAGGCTCACGCAGCTATTGTGAAGTGACAGTGAGATTCCGCTGAAAACTGGGGACATTTCGGCTAAACGGTTTGAACTGGAGGCGCTGGCGGTATGTATAAAGCAGCGTCCGTGCAGGTCTGGGACACAAGACGGCGTCCACTCTCAGGTCAACAGAGTCAAACGCAAGAACGTTAAATAAAAGGAAACACGCACAAAGGAGCAAAAGTAAATGGATTCTAGTCGGATTTAAAAGTCTTTCGCAATTTTCGAATAGATTCCGCGCTATTTACACGGCGACTTTGTGAAAATAATTTGAGTTTTCAATTGCACCGTCGATTTTTGATTTTGGTTTCGGTTTTGTTTCTTCGCTGTATTTGGCCCACTGACATAAAAAAGATATTCAGCATTCCAAACGGGTCTTCGGCCCATCACCCTGGTGCTGTCTCTTTTAGCAGCTGCTTTCCAATTAGTCCAACTCTCTTGCTCTTTCCCTAACATCCTGTAAAGCTTTTCTTTGGGATAATTAAGGACAGCTATTGACCCGAAGGTAGAAAGTTAACTCTTGAGCGCCGAGCATCACAGCTCAGTTAACTGCCACTCAAAAATTGAGAGTTCAAGTCCCATTCGAGAGACTGAAATGCATAAAAAAAATTAAGACTGACTCTCCAGTCAGTATTGGGGAAGCTAGAGGTGCCATATTGTGAATGAACTGTTAACCTGCACCGCTACCTGGTCTCATGTCAATGTTAAAATATCCCTTTACACGATGTTAAAATGTTAGCATTGCGTTTATCCCCCTATGTTCTCACGAACATCAACTCCTCAATCAATGTCGTAAAAGGAGAATGTCAGATTACCATAAATAGCTGTCTGCGGGAACTTGCTGTGTCGAAACTGGTTGCCATGTAACTCAAGCTATGACAATATCGAGGCTTCACTTGTGCTGAATGGGTTCTGAAGTGCTTTAGAACATCAATAGACAATAAACAATAGGTGCAGGAGTAGGCCATTCAGCCCTTCGAGCCTGCACCGCCATTCAATATAATCATGGCTGATCATTCCTAATCAGTATCCTGTTCCTGCCTTATCTCCTCTGATCATGGCAGGTGCTGTGTAAATGCAAACCGTTTGAAAAGGAAAGAAAGTGTGACGATAGGAGCAACTCCTGCAGAGAACTGGCACAAACATAATGGCCACCGTAACGCCATAACTTTCTACTCATTGTGTTTTTAAATAATATTTTGCTCGGTTCCCTAAAACCTTAAACAGTGACTATATTACTGGTTAGAGAAGAGAGACGAGGTGCTGAAGATTTTGTTTTAATTAGTGATTTTCTCTATTATTATCATGAATGAAAGATAACTTTCGTTATGGGCTAGACTAGACCCCCTCAAAATATTTTAAGGTGGCCTAGACCCTAACTTTTACTTATTTTAAAGCTAGATGTCAAGTAGATGTTCCAGATGTGCTGCAACTAGTCATCCACTTGACATTCAGCAAAACAATTTATTTAAACACAATAGTTAAAATACAAACAAAAGAAAGAGGAAATTAGAATAACTTAACTATTGGAAAACTTAACTGAACAATTGTTACAGTACCAATTACTAATAGCAACATGCCACAAACACATTGCTTGGCAAAAAGGTGAACTCAGATACAGATTCTTGTGTGCAGTTTCCCAGTCCAGGAGGGAACAACATCAAGAGATTTCAGAAAGTCACAGTCAGGAATTATTTTACTGAAGCTTGCAAATCTTCTTGGACCCAGACAGCTTCCATGCTACAGCTGAAAAATACTAGAAAACCTGATCTGGAAAAACTGGGCACTCCCCTTCTAATGTTACATCTTTTAAAAAAAATAACTGGAGGCCTCGTCTGATTGCTGAATTAGGTAGTCTCCTACAGTCACTTCAGTGCCTCTGCCTTTACAACCTCTCTTTAAAAAAAACCCAAGACAAAAAAAGTTTTTAAAGTGAGAGCATCGTAACACTGCAAATATGGATACTGTAGAACCATTTAAGAAATAATTGGATGATATGCTGGGGAATTTGAATATTATTGTGGATGATTTTGTAATTATATATGTGTATTCTGAAATATCCCCAGAAATAATTTTGCACATTCTCCCCGTGTCTGCGTGGGTTTCCTCCGGGTGCTCCGGTTTCCTCCCACAATCCAAAGATGTGCAGGTTAGGTGAATTGGCCATGGTAAATTGCCCTTGGTGTTAGGTGAAGGGGTAAATGTAAGGGAATGGGTCTGGGTGGGTTGCGCTTCGGTGGGTCGGTGTGGACTTGTTGGGCCAAAGGGCCTGTTTCCACACTGTAAGTAATCTAATCTAATCTAAAAATCTTCTACTGCATCTGTATTGACATATTCTTTATACTAATTTGTAAATCCACTTTATCCAATTCTGTCTTCATTGTTGTCCTTACTTAAGTTCTTTTAAAAAGCAGCCTGGGACCCACTTGTCCTTCCCTCAGTCTTGTTATGTTTGACCTAAGGACACCTTCACTGTGAGAACATTAATTCTATCTCATTGCACAAAGCCAGATTTAGTATAACCTGCTCACTGGTCAGCTCCAGAATGTGTTGTTCCTAGAAACTATCCTGAAAACAATTCATAAGCTCATCATCAAAGCTACCTTTGCTCATCTGCGTCATCCAAGGTGGAGGACGGGAAACATTTCTGACTGGAATAGGCTGTTTCTTTTTTGAGATATTTAAGGTGTTGAAGTTGATTTCCTCAAATTCCACGAGCAGCAATTACTGTTTTTATATGCTGTTGCATTGTTTTGGAACTTTGGGGGGAAATAAAAGTCAAAACAATGTCATTTTTAAAAGGGAGAGGAACAGACAAAGGTAGCACTTTGTGAGGTCAGTACAGGAGGGAAAGAAACCCACACTGCTAACTGACACACGTGAACCTGCACAGTTACTGCCTTTGTTGTTGAATTCATGTATTGCTAGATATTGAAGTGTGTCTGGGAAAATGAACAAACAGTGAAATTCACAACTGATCTTGGAGGAACCTGTTTGGGAGCGGTCACAGCACAGAGACAGATAAGTCAACAGTTTTAAGCCTTGCAGCCTTACTGTAAGTCTGCAGTAGTGAGTAGAGTGGGTTCTTTCTTGATTATATGTTTTATTGAGATATGTCTCTTGATTAAACTTAAAAATATAAGCCATAAGTATTAAGTTAGCCTGGAGCAGTGTTTTGTAGAGGAATAAGACAGTGTTATTTTCTGGGTCTGCAGATTGGAAGAAGCAAGAATGGCCCTTAGTAAAGTGATATGCTCTTCTTGTCGGATGTGGGAGTTTAGAGAGAGTTTACGTGTTACTGAGGAATATATGTGCAATAAATACCATTGGTTGTGAATCCTATCAGATCGAATAGAACAATGGGAACGACAGTTAGAGGCAATGAGGAATTTACAAGAGCAAGGGGGTGTAATGGATGGCAGTTATAGGAAGGGTGAAAAGCCGCAGATACAGTCACATAGATGGGTTAACTCCAGGAAAGTAAGAGAGATGGCATGGTGGCTCAGTGGTTAACACTGCTGCCTCACAGCACCAGGGTCCCAGGTTCGATTCCAATCTTGGGCGACTGTCTGTGTGGAGGTTGCACATTCTCCCCACGTTTGCGCGGGTTTCCTCCGGGTGCTCCGGTTTCCTCCCACAGTCCAAAGATGTGCAGGTTATGGCCATGCTAAATTGCCCATAGTGTTAGATGCATTAGTCAGAGGGAAAAGGGGTTTGGGTGGGTTGCTCTTTGAAGAGTTGGTGTGGACTTGTTGGGCTGAAGGGCCTGTTTCCACACTGTAAGGAATTGAACCTAATCTAAAAAGGAGGTAGGCAGGTAGTGCAGCAGTCGTCTGTGGCTATCCCCATTTCAAACAGGTATGCTGTTTTGGAAAATGTAGGGGGTGATGGATTCTCAGGGGAGCGTAGCACGAACAGCCAAGTTTCTGGTATTGAGACTGGCTCTAATGCAATGAGGGGTACTCGGGTTTCAAGCAATCGATTGTGTTAGGGGACTCTCTAGTCTGAGGTACGGACAGACGTTTCTGTGGCCAGCGGTGAAAAATCAGAATGGTGTGTTGCTTCCTTGGTGCTAGGATCAAGGATGTCTCAGCAAGGGTGCAGAATGTTCTCAAGGGGGAGAGGGGCCAGCGGGAGGTAATTGTACACATTGGAGTCAACTACGCAGGAAGGGAAAAGGTTTAGATTCTGAAGGGAGATTACAGAGAGTTGGGCAGGAAGTTAAAAAAAGAGGTCCTCGAGAGTAGTAATATCTGGATTAGTCCCAGTGCCAAGAGCTAGTGAGGGCAGGAATAGTAGGATAGAGCAGATGAATGCATGGATGAGGAGCTGGTGTATGGGAGAAGGATTCACATTTTTGGATCACTGGAACCTCTTTTGGGGTAGAGGTGGCCTGTGCAAGGATGGATTGCACCCAAATTGGAAGGGGACTAATATTGGCAGGGAGATTTGCTAGATCTGCTCAGGAGGATATAAACAAGTAAGGTGGGGGAGGGGGACCCAGGGATGTTATGAAGAAAGCGATCAATCTGAGACTGGTACAGTTGAGAAAAGAAGCGAGTCAAACAGTCAGGGCAGGCAGGCACAAAGCAGAGAACAGGTAGGACTGATAAATTAAACTGTATTTATTTCAATGCAAGCAGCCTAACAGGAAAGGCAGATGAACTCAGGGCATGGTTAGGAACATGGGACTGGGATATCATAACAATTACTGGCTCAGGGATGGACAGGACTGGCAGCTTAATGTTCCAGGATACAAATGCTCCAGAGAGGGAGGAAAAAGAGGAGGGGAAGTGGATAAGGAATAGCATTACAGCTGTACTGAGGGGGGATATTCCCGGAAATATATCCAGGGAAGTTACTTGGGTGGAACTGAGAAATAAGAAAGGGATGATCACCTTATTATATTGCACTCTAGACCCCCTAATAGTCAGAGGGAAATTGAGAAACAAATTTGTAAGGAGATCTCAGCTATCTGTAAGAATAATAGGTTGTTATGGTAGGGGATTTTAACTATCCAAACATAGACTGGGACTGCCATAGTGTTAGGGTTTAGATGGAAAGGAATTTGTTAAACGTGTACAAGAAAATTTTCTGATTCAGTATTTGGATGTACTCACTGGAGAAGTTGTAAAACTTGATCTACTCTTGAGAAATAAGGCATGGCAGGTGACTGAGGTGTCATTGGGAGAGCACTTTGGGGCCAGCGACCATAATTCTACTAGTTTTAAAATAATGATGGAAAAAGATAGACCAGATCTAAAGGTTGAAGTTCTAAATTCGAGAAAGGCTAATTTTGACGGTATTAAGCAAGAACTTTCGAAAGATGATTTGGGGCAGATGTTTGTAGGTAAAGGGATAGCTGGAAAATGGGAAGCCTTCAGAAATGAAATAATGAGAATCCAGAGACAGTATATTCCTGTTGGGGTGAAAGGAAAGGCTGTTAGGTACAGAGAGTGCTGGATGACTAAAGAAATTGAGGGTTTGTTTAAGAAAAAGAAAGAAGCATATGTCCGGTACAGACAGGACACATCAAATGAATCCTTGGAAGAGGATAAAGGCACTAGGATTATACTGGAGAGCAAAAGGGGGACATGAGATAGCTTTGGCAAGCAGAGTTAAGGAGAATCCAAAGGGTTTTTCCAAATACATTAAGGACAAAAGAGTAACTAGGGAGAGAATAGGGCCCCTCAAAGATCAGCAAGGTGGCCTTTGTGTGGAGCAGAAGGAGATGGGGGAGATACTAAATGAGAATTTTGCATCAGTATTTACTGAGGAAAAGGACATGGAAGATATAGAAAGTAGGGAAATAGATGGTGACATCTTGAAAAATGCCCATATTACAGAGGAGGAAGTGCTGGATGCCTTGAAACACATAAAAGTGGATAAATCCTTAGGACCTGATAAGGTGTACCTAGAACTCTGTGGGAAGCTAGCGAAGTGATTGCTGGGTCTCTTACTGAGATATTTGTATCATCAATAGTCACAGGTGAGGTGCCGGAAGACTGGAGGTTGGCTAACGTGGTGCCATTATTTAAGAAGGGTGGTAAAGACAAGTCAGGGAACTATAGACCAGTGAGGCTGATGTCAGTGGTGGGCAAGTTGTTGGAGGGAATCCTGAGGGACATGATGTGCATGTATTTGAAAGGCAAAGACTAATTGGAGATAATCAACATGGCTTTATGCATGGAACATCATGTCTCACAAACCTGATTGAGTTTTTTGAAGAAGTAACAAAGAGGATTGATGAGACCAGAGCGGTAGATGAGATCTGTGTGGACTCCAGTAAGGCATTCGACGAGGTTCCCCATGGGAGACTGATTAGCAAGGTTAGATCTCATGGAATACAGGGAGAACTAGCCATTTGGAGAACTGGCTCAAAGGTAGAAGACAGAGGGTGGTGGTGGAGGGTTGTTTTTCAGACTGGAGGCCTGTAACCAGTGGAGTGCCACAAGGAGCGGTGGTGGGTCCACTGCTTTTCATGATTTATATAAATTATTTGGATGTGAGCATAAAAGGTATAGTTAGTAAGTTTGCAGATGACACCAAAATTGGAGGTGTAGTGGACAGCGAAGAAGGTTACCTCAGATTATAATGGGATCTTGATCAGATGGGCCAAATAGGCTGAGAAGTGGCAGATGGAGTTTAATTTAGATAAATGTGAGGTGCTGCATTTTGGGAAAGCAACTTTTCGCAGGACTTGCACATTTAATGGTAAAGTCCTAGGGGGTGTTACTGAACAAAGGGACCTTTGGATTGCAGGTTCGTGGCTCCTTGAAAGTGGAGTCACGGGTAAATAAGATAGTGAAGAAGGCGTTTGGTATGCTTTCCTTTATTGGTCAAAGTATTGAGTACAGAATTTGGGAGGTCATGTTGCAGCAGTACAGAACATTGGTTAAGACACTTTTGGAATACTGCGTGCAATTCTGGACTCCTTCCTATTGGAAGGATGTTGTGAAACTTGAAAACAATTCAGAAAAGATTTACAAGGATGTTGCCAGGGTTGGAGGATTTGAGTTATAGAGAGAAGTTGAATGGGCTAGGGCTGCTTTCCCTGGAATATCAGAGGCTGAGGGGTTGACCTTAGAGTGGTTTATAAAATCATGAAGAGCATGGATAGGGTTATTAGACAAAGTCTGTTCCTTGGGTGGGGGAGTCCAGAACTAGAGGGCATAGGTTTAGGGTGAGAGGGGAAAGATATAAATGAGACCTAAGGGGTAGCGTTTTCATGCAGAGGGTAGTGCGCGTCTGGAATGGGCTGCCAGAGGAAGTGGTGGAGGCTAGCACAATTGTAACATTTAAAAGGCATCTGGATGGGTATATGAATAGGAAGGGTTTGGAGGGATATCAGCTGGGTGCTCACAGGTGGAACTAAAATGTTTGGGATATCTGGTTGGCAGGGGCAAGTTGGACTGAAGGGTCTGTTTCCGTGCTGTACTTCTCTAAGACTCTTTGACTTTATCTGACTTTTCAAATTTTTTTTCAGCTGAAATTGAAGTGATAATTTGCGTGGATATAGTTTTCTTAATGTGGCAAAACACTTCAAACCGCACACAAATAAATTGAGCTTGTAGCTAAGAAGAATTAGGAGGGACTTTTGTAGAAGTGGCCAAAGCACTGTCAAAGAGAGGTTTTAAGGTCTTTAGGGAGGGAATTCCAGAATATGGGTAAGATAACTGAATGTTCTGTCATTGATGGGAATTGACAAGGCTTGTACACCCTTGAGTTTAGAAGGCTGAGAGGGGATATGATTGAGACATATAAGATTATTAAAGGATTGGACACTCTGGAGGCAGGAAACATGTTTCCGCTGATGGGTGAGTGCCGAACCAGAGGACACAGCTTATATGTACGGGGTAGACCATTTAGGACAGAGATGAGGAGAAACATCTTCACCCAGAGAGTGGTGGCTGTGTGGAATGCTCTGCCCCAGAGGGCAGTGGAGGCCCAGTTTCTGGACTCATTTAAGAAAGAGTTGGATAGAACTCTCAAGGATTGTGGAATCAAGAGTTATGGGGATAAGGCAGGATGATCAGCCATGATCATATTGAATGGTGGTGCAGGCTCGAAGGGCAGAATGGCCTACTCCTGCATCTATTGTCTATTGTCTAAATGTACATTGTCCAAAATTAGACTTAAGGTTTCAATGTCATGTATTGATTAGATAGAGTCATAGAGTCATGGAGATGTACAGCATGGAAACAGACCCTTCGGTCCAGCCCGTCCATGCCGACCAGATATCCCAACCCAATCTAGTTCCACCTGCCAGCACTCAGCCCATATCCCTCAAAACCCTTCCTATTCATATACCCATCCAAATGTCTCTTAAATGTTGCAGTTGTACCAGCCTCCACCACATCTTCTGGCAGCTCATGATGGAAGAATTTGAAGATATGTATGATGGTTTTAACATTTTGTGCACTGGGGAACAAGGAGGCAATAGAGTTTGGAAGTGATCAGTTGAGCGTGTTTTGTGGCTGTTTATGGAGGTGGAGGTGGAGGTGCCGGTGTTGGACTGGGATTGACAAAGTCAGAAGTCAAATGACGCCAGGTTCTAGTCCAACAGGTTTCACTTGACAAAAGATCAGCACTCTGAAAGCTCGTGATTTCAAATAAACCTGTTGTATTAATAGCTGGTGTCATGTGACTTCTGACAATATGAATCAAGGTTGTTTCAGAGCATTCACCAATGAACAGAGCATTGGAAAGGTCTGGAGCTAAAAAGATGCAAATTTCTGATTCACTGGGAATGAGGTATTTGGCGGAGTGAGGTGTGGTTGGAATTGATGGTATTTATTGACGTGGAAATAAATAGTGATAATGATATGAGGTTCCAAATTCAATTGGAAGTTAATCAGGAATACGTTTGTGCATTATCATCCTGATTGACCTTGAACAAAGATTGTGAACCAGGCCTAGGGAGTGGTTATCTGCTTGTCATTTATGAGATTGCCTTCAGAATTGATCTAATGTATCCATACCTTACTGCCCAGCGTAAGTGCCAAGAAAATTGTCAGGACATTTAAGAGATTTGACCATATTTCTGAATAATATCGTAATGCAAACCGTACAGGCATAACGTATCTATTCAAATCATGGTCGAGAAGTATCTAACATTTTTCTTTCCTATAGTCAGTTTTGGCCTCAAATCTGACTACTGCAAAACACTAATGAATGGGGTTTAAGTGAAAGTGGTGTGTGTTTTTGCAGCAGTTGTTAATTGAGTGGAGGTGAACCCTGAAATGACCAGCTTTACATGTAACATTGAAATACGGGCTTTTTGTATCTTTGCAGTGCCCGAGGGAATGGAATCAAATTTGGCAGAGAGGACCATCGCTGTATCAGGCTTTCCTGAAGATGTTCTTCCAACCACTGTAATGATTGACAAACTCACCATTCACTTTTTGAGACCAAAGCATGGTGGTGGAGAGGTGGAATTTGTTTGCTATCCAACCAGTGACCCTGGTATTGCTTATGTCACCTTTGAAAAGGAGGAAGGTAAGTTTCCAAAACCGTGAGTCAAAACAAGTCTTATCGGTGTGTGATGATCTCTACCTCATGCAAACACCTCAAAACATGGGTTGTTCATGGTGTTGCCCACGAAAGTCAAAGCGAATTTCCCAAACAGTACATAAGTGATGTTGTAAGCATAGGTATATATTGTATTTGTGGATAGAAAGATGATTTTTGTCTTTCCTTGATTGGGTCTAATGGCCTATTTAATTTACAGAAGTGGAGGAACAATCACTAATGAGCCTTCATAAGAAGAATTAACACAATGCAGTTTCTTGGATGATAGCAATGAGACTTTGGAATATTGTGTGCAATTCTGGTCTCCTTCCTATCAGAAGGATATTCTGAAAGATTTACAAGGATGTTGCCGGGATTGGAGGATTTGACTATAGAGAGAGGTTGAATAGGCTGGGGCTGTTTTCCCTGGAGTGTCAGAAGCAGAGGGGTGACCTTATAGAGTTTTACAAAATCATGAGGGGTATGGATAGGATAAATAGACAAAGTCTTTTCCCTGTGTTGGGGGAGTCCAGAACTAGTGGGCATAGGTTTAGGGTGAGGGGAGAAAGACATAAAAGAGACCTAAGGGGCAACCTTTTCACGCAGAGCGTGGTATGTGTATGGAATGAGCTGCCAGAGGAAGTGGTGGAGGCTGGTATAATTGCAACATTTAAAAGACATCTGGGTGTTTTTATGAATAGGAAGGCTTTGGAGGGATATGGGCCGGGTGCTGGCAGGTGGGACTAGATTGGGTTGGGATATCTGGTCAGCATGGACGAGTTGGACTGATGGGTCTGTTCCGTGCTGTACATCTCTATGACTCTAACTGGCTTTATCTAGTTAGATATTGTTATTAAGACTATTGTGAGATATAGATAGCACATCTGTCCCCTTTTGAGATCCAGAACTGATCTCCCAATTTCACCACTCATGACAATATGCTTCCATCAGAATGAGTGAAGCTTAATGCAATCTTCAACATTAACCTTTTCAGAAGCAATAACTTAGAAATGAAGATATGAGGATCTTCTGCAATAGAGTGAGAGTTATACCTCAAAATCTATTGATTCAAAGAAGGGTACTGCAGCAAGAGTGACTTGATGAATGGTGATGTCAAAATATATGTGACATACATTAAAAATTTGTTGTGTTAATGATTAGGCCTAGTTAAATTGAATTAGAAAGTGCATGTATTTTGTTATTACATTCAGTAAGAAAGACAAGCCAGGCCATTCTGTTCTGGGAAGTTTTGTAACTTTGCTTTGTGCCCTTTCATTGCTTCTCACTTCAATGAGGTCTTGACAAAGGGAATTGTTAATTTTTGGTGGACCTTATTCTATGGCCAGTTGTAATGTATACCATGGAGTGTACATCTCAAATTCTGACTTTACTGAACCTTGTGAACCAGAATTGGCTTTACCTGCTCACTGCTGAGGACTTTTGTGATCAGTCCATGAGTTTTGATAACTTCCTTTCACTGTACTTCTGCTTTTCACTGATGATATATCCCTTCGTGGTCTTTTTGATCTGTGTTGCATATGAGATACAAAGAAATATAAATTATTTGCAACCTAGTAAATGTTCTTAGAAAATGGGTAAGTGTATTTAGGTCAAAGAGTGAAAGAAATGCTGTGCTATTAAGAAAAGTCTGTTTGAAAGTCTAGCTTTAGCTTACAATTTTGTCCCTAATTGGTGATTTACTATAACTTGGACTTGTCTGGATGTGTTAAAACAGACTTCTGAAGGTTTAGTACTCAAGTACTGATCAATGCAATGGTTGTGGAGCAGACTGTATGAGCTTCCCCCCCCAACAAAAAGTGAAGGTTTGAGATTTCTGGCTGGCACACTGCAGGCTGGTTCATGGTCCCATGGAGATGTTCAATAGATTCTCGCATGTGGGACTTTGGGTGCTGGGAGAGCTGGTACAGAGAAGGATGTCCTGTACCCCGAGGAGATTTACAGTCCACCTTGCCATCCTCCTCCTTCCCTGAAGCAGCTGGTGATGCTATGTCTGGCCTCATGCCCTCCTCCCATTCTTCCAACTGACCAAAGAGACCCTGCAGCAAGATGCCAGAGTAAAGTACTCTATCCATTGGTGACTCCACTAAGGGGTTCAATAAAGTAGGACAGCACAATACTCGCTATCTGAGGTTAAGCCCATGGAGAGAATTTCAGTATAAATATTTATTGAGTATGACTGAAATCTTCACAAAATGTTTAAGGTAATCTCCTGATGTCCTTCAATATGTTCTTCATACCTTTGGCAGCAAGCACATAGTGCAAGGTCTGCATGGCTTTAGATTCTGCTGGAAATTCTCAATATCGATTTGTTTATTCAGCAGCTCATTGTTAAAGAAGTAATCAAACAAACTGTTAGTGACCTAAATGGTACACCATTGCTTTTTGAAGACCTGGCATGCAATTAAATGCCAGTCTGCTCCTTAACAATCTCCAGGCAATATTACTAAGGCTGGCTTCAATTCCTTTACCAAGGTGACATCTTGACTAAATGCAGGCAAGTCTGATTGTAATGTTAGGGCATTTGAACTTTCCAAACATAGACTGGAACTGTTATAGTGCTGAGGGTTTGGATGGGGAGGACGTTTAAGTGTGTACAAGAAAACCTTCTTATTCAACATGTGGTTGTGCCCACTAGAGAAGGAGCAATACTTGACCTTCTTTTGGGAAATAAAGCAGGGCACGTTGCGGAGGTATGAGTGAGGAGGCACTAAATTGGACCAAGGCCAATTTTGATGGCATTAAACGTGAACTTTCAAAAGTTGTTTGGGGGAGACTACTTGGAGGTGAAGGGATAATTGGGAAGTGGGTGGTCTTTAAAAATGCGATATTGAGAGTTCAGAGACAGTATGTTCCTTTCAGTGTGAAGGTAAAGTTGGTAGGTGTAGAGAATGCTGGATAACTACAGAAATTGAGGCTCTCTTCAAGAAAAACAAGGAGGCATATATAAAGTATGGACAGCTAGGATTGAGCAAATCCCTATAGAAGTATAAGGGCAGTAGCTGAAAATGTGTTGCTGGAAAAGCGCAGCAGGTCAGGCAGCATCCAGGGAACAGGAGAATCGACATTTCGGGCATAAGCCCTTCTTCAGGAATGAGGAAAGTTTGTCCAGCAGGCTAAGATAAAAGGTAGGGAGGAGGGACTTGGGGGAGGGGCGTGGGAAATGTGATAGGTGGAAAGAGGTCAAGGTGAGGGTGATAGGTCCGACTGGGGTGGGGGTGGAGAGGTCGGGAAGAAGATCTCAGGTTAGGAAGGCGGTGCTGAATTTGATGGATTTGACTGAGACAGGGTGGGGGGAGGGGAAATGAGGAAACTGGTGAAATCCGAGTTCATCCGTTGTGGTTGGAGGGTTCCTAGCCGGAAGATGAGGCGTTCTTCCTCCAACCGTCGTTTTGTTGTGGTCTGACGATGGAGGAGTCCAAAGACCTGCATATCCTTGGTGGAGTGGGAGGGGGAATTGAAATGTTGAGCTACAGGGTGGTTGGGTTGGTTGGTCCGGGTGTCCCAGAGGTGTTCTCTGAAACGCTCCGCAAGTAGCCGGCCTGTCTCCCCAATATAGAGGAGGCCACATCGGGTGCAGAGGATGCAATTGATGATATGTGTGGAGGTGCAGGTGAATCTGTGGCGGATATGGAAGTTTCCTTTGGGGCCTTGGAGGGAGGTGAGGGGGGAGGTGTGGGCGCAAGTCTTGCACCTCCTGCGGTTGCAGGGGAAGGTGCCGGGAGTGGAGGTTGGGTTGGTGGGGGGTGTGGATCTGACGAGGGAGTCACGGAGGGAGTGGTCCTTACGGAATGCTGATAGGGGAGGGGAGGGAAATATATCCTTGGTGGTGGGGTCCGTTTGGAGGTAGCGGAAATGACGGCGGATGATGCGCTGTACATGGAGATTGGTGGGGTGGTAGGTGAGGACCAGTGGGGTTCTGTCCTGGTGGCGGTTGGAGGGGCGGGGTTCAAGGGCGGAGGAGTGGGAAGTGGAAGAGATGCGGTGGAGGGCATCGTCGACCACGTCGGGGGGGAAATTGCGGTCCTTGAAGAAGGAGGCCATCTGGGTTGTGCGTTTTTGGAACTGGTCCTCCTGGGAGCAGATGCGGCGGAGTCGAAGGAATTGGGAGAATGGGATGGCGTTTTTACAGGGGGCAGGATGGGAGGAGGTGTAGTCCAGGTAGCTGTGGGAGTCGGTCGGTTTGTAGTAGATGTCCGTGTTGATTCGGTCGCCTGAGATAGAAATAGAAAGGTCGAGGAAGGGGAGGGAGGAATCTGAGACTGTCCAGGTGAATTTGAGGTCGGGTGGAAGGTGTTGGTGAAGTGGATGAACTGTTCAACCTCCTCGTGGGAGCACGAGGCGACGCCGATACAGTCATCGATGTAGCGGAGGAAAAGGTGGGGGGTGGGGCCAGTGTAGTTGCGGAAGATGGATTGTTCCACATATCCTACGAAGAGGCAGGCATAGCTGGGGCCCATGCGGGTGCCCATGGCTACTCCTTTCGTTTGGAGGAAGTGGGAGGATTGGAAAGAGAAGTTGTTCAGGGTGAGGACCAGTTCAGTCAGTCGAAGGAGGGTGTCAGTGGAAGGGTACTGGTCGGTACGGCGGGAAAGAAAGAAGCGGAGGGCTTTGAGTCCTTCGTGATGGGGGATGGAGGTGTACAGGGACTGGATGTCCATGGTGAAAATAAGGCGTTGGGGACCGGGGAAGCGAAAATCATGGAGCAGGTGGAGGGCATGGGTGGTGTCCCGAACGTAGGTGGGGAGTTCTTGGACTAAGGGGGACAGGACCGTGTCAAGGTACGCAGAGATGAGTTCGGTGGGGCAGGAACAGGCGGAGACAATGGGTCGGCCGGGGCAGTCAGGTTTGTGGATTTTGGGCAGGAGGTAGAAGCGGGAGGTGCGGGGTTGTGGGACTATGAGGTTGGAGGCGGTGGATGGGAGATCCCCCGAGGTGATGAGGTTATGGACGGTCTGGGAGATGATGGTTTGGTGGTGGGGGGTGGGGTCATGGTCAAGGGGGCAGTAGGAGGAGGTATCTGCGAGCTGGCGTTTGGCCTCAGCGGTGTAGAGGTCGGTGCGCCAAACTACTACCGCGCCTCCCTTGTCTGCTGGTTTAATATTGAGGTTGGGGTTGCAACGGAGTGAGTGGAGGGCTGCGCGTTCCGAGGGTGAGCGGTTGGAGTGGGTGAGTGGGGTGGGGGAGTTCAGGTGGCGGTTAATATCGCGGAGGCAGTTGGCTATGAAGAGGTCGAGGGCAGGTAGGAGGCCAGCACGGAGTGTCCAGGTGGATGGGGTGTGTTGGAGGCGGGAGAAGGGGTCGTCAGAGGGTGGGCGGGAGTCTTGGTTAAAGAAGTGGGCACGGAGGCGAAGACGGCAGAAGAATTGTTCGATGTCATGCCGCGTGTTACTTAAAGAGGGAAATCAGAAGACAAAAAGGGGACATGATATAGTGTTGGCAAATAGTTAAGGAGGATACAAAGAGATATTAGATTAGATTACTTACAGTGTGGAAACAGGCCCTTCGGACAACAAGTCCACACCAACCCTCCGAAGAGGAACCCACCCAGACCCACTCCCCTACATTTACCCCTTCACCCAACACTACGGGCAATTTAGCAGGGCCAATTCACCTTACCTGCACATCTTTGGACTTTGGGAGGAAACCGGAGTACCCGGAGGAAACCCATGCAGACATCGGGAGAATGTGCACACTCCACACAGAGAGTCTCCTGAGGCGGGAATTGAATCCGGGTCTCTGGCGCTGTGAGGCAGCAGTGCTAACCGCTGTGCTACTGTGCCGCCCAGAGATTCTTTAAGTTAAGAGCAAAAGACTAACTAAGGCCCCTTAAAGATCAACATGGCTCCACTATGTGTGGAGCCACAGGTGACCGGTGAGATATTAAACTAATATTTTGAGTCGGTCTTTACTGTGGACAAGTAAAGAGATGCTAGGAACCTGGGAAAACTTGAAAAGAGTTCATATTACAGAAGAGGAGGTGCTGGAGATCTTAAAATAAACAAAGGCAGATAAATCCCTAGGACCTGATCAGGTGTTTCCCAGAAGTTTGTGGAAAGCATGAGAAAAGACTGCTGGTCCCCATGTTGAGATATTTGTATCATAGACAGCCACAGGTGAGATGTTGGAAGACTGGAGGTTGGCTAATATTTTGCCATTATTTGAGAAAGGCTGTAAGGAAAAGCCAGGGAACTATAGACCTGTGAGCCTGACAGCAGTGGTGGGTATTGGAGGGGATTTTGAGGGATAGTCAACATGGCTTTTTGTATGGGAAATCATGTCTCATTAACTTGATTGAGTTTTATAAGGAGGTGACAAATAGAAGATTAATGAAAGCAGAGTGGTAGTGGTTGTCTTTCTGAACTTCAGCAAAGCATTCAACAAGGTTCTTCATGGTAGGCTGTTTTATAAGATTTGATCACATGGGATACAGGGATTAAAAAATTGGTTTGAAGGTAGGAAACAGAGGGGATCGTAGAAGGTTGATTTTTGGACTGGAGGCCATAAGGAGCAATGCTGGGTCTATTGTTTTTTGTTATTTAATATAAATTATTTGGACGTAAATATAGGAAGTATGGTTAGTAAGTTTGCAGATCACACTAAAATAGGTGGTATAGTGGACAATGAATAAAGATTATCTCAGAGGACAATGGGACCCTGATTAGTTCAGCCAATGGGCTGAGGAGGGGCAGATGGAGTTTGATTTAGGTAAATCTGAGGTGTTGCATTTTTGTAAGACAAACCAGAGCAGGACTTTTACAGTTAATGGTAGGGTCCTGGGGAGTGTTGCTGAACAAAGAGATCGAAGGGTGCCGGTGCATAATTCCTTGAAAGTGGAAATGCAGGAAGACAGGATAGTGAAGGGGTGTTTGGCAGACCTGCCTTTATTGCTCAGGACATTGACTATAGGAGTTGGGATATGATGTTATGGTTAAAAAGGATGTTGGTGAGGCCACGTTTGGAGTACTGTGTACAGTTCTGGTCATCCTGCTTCAGGAAGGATATTATTAAATTGGAAAAGGTGTGGAAAAGATTTACACAAATGTTACTGCGACTGGAGGGTTTGAGTTATAGAGATAGGCTGTGACGTTTTTCCCTCCTGTGTCAGAGATTGAGTGCTAACCATACAAAGGTTTATAAAATCATGAGAGGCATAGATTGAATGAAAAGCCAAGATCTTTTTCCTAGAATGGGGGAGTCCAAAACAAGAGGGCATAGGTTTAAGGTGAAAGGGGAAGGATTTAAAAAGGACCTGAAGGGAAATGTTTTCATGCAGAGGGTGGTGTGTGTATGGAATGAACTGCCAAGGAAGTACTGGAGATTGGTACAATTGCAACATTTAAAAGGCATCCAGATGGGTATATGAATAGGAAGGATTTAGAAGGATATGTGCAAATGGGACTAAGTCAGACTGGGATGGCTGGTCAGTGCAGACAAGTTGGAATGAAGGGTCTGTTTCTGTGCTGAATGACTCAATATTGTTGCAGCTTAAAAGCCAATCCTGGCTACTTCTTTAACTCCTTGACACCTGAATATTTAGTGAAAGTTTTCCCTGTGTTCTTGTGATATTATTGAAATAATGTTATAACTTTCCAAAGTCTACTGTTCAATGACTAAAAATGCAAACTTTTGTTTTCAAGTTGCGAACAGTGTCCTAAGCAAGAAGGAGCATGTGCTTGAAGACAAACAGCTCTCAAAGAAATATCCAATGCAAGTTTCACAGTGTTATGTAAGTGTATGTAGCTGTGAGTGCACCCTGACACATCTCGGCTCCTGGTTCTCCCAACTCCTCAACTGAGAATTCTCATCCTTATATTCAAATGACCTAGCCTTCCAGTTTCTTTAACCCACACCCATTCTATAACATTCTTACAACTTTGTGTTGCCAGATCTGACATTTTGTACATTCTGTGCTCCCTTTGCTAGCTATTAGAAGGTGTGACTTCAGCTATCTAGACCACAGCTCTTATACTCCCTCCCTAAACCTCATTCCTCACTCAATCCTTAAGAATCCGCATAAAGTCTTCTCTGTAAGCAAGAGTCTAAGTATGTATTCTAATGACTGTTATTTGTCTCTGTGTCAATTTGTGACATACCTTGGGGATGTACATTGAAGGCGCTATTTAATAGTTTTGGTTTGATTGAAAAGTGCTGATGGCATGAAACAGGAAAATAAATTAATTTACAATGTTAAGCTGTAAAGCAAGCTGGATTTAAAACTGTCTTTGTCTTTGTAACTTGTACCATTGTCTGGTATTATGTGGTTTTGCATTTAATGTGTCAAGACCCATCAAACAAGGCACACATTCATGGCAGCCTGCAGTAGAGAACTTAAGTTTAAAAAAATTATGACGACATTGTTTCAGTACGACTTTCAGCCAGTCTTTCAGGATAAAGCTATAATGTTTGTTTCTGTTATCCCTCTAGTCTCAGTCATAGAGCCATAGAGATGTACAGCACGGAAAATGACCCTTCCGTCCAACCCATCCATGCTGACCAGATATCCCAACCCAATCTAGTCCCGCCTGCCAGCACCCGGCCCATATCCCTCCAAATCTTTCCTATTCATATACCCATCCAGATGCTTTTTAAATGTTGCAATTTTACCAGCCTCCACTACTTCCTTTGGCAGCTCATTCTATACACGTACCACCCTCTGTATGAAAAAATTGCCCCTCACGTCTCTTTTCTAACTTTCCCCCTCACCCTAAAGCTATGCCCTCTGGTTCTGAACTCCCCAACCCCAGATTAGACTTTATCTAATTATTCTATCAATGCCCCTCATAATTTTGTAAACCTCTATAAAGTCACCTCTTAGTCTCCGACGCTCTAGAGAAAACAGCCACAGCCTGTGCAGTCTCTCCTTACAGCTCAAATCCTCCAACCCTGGCAACATCCTTGTAAATCTTTTCTGAACCCTTTCAAGTTTCACAACATCTTTCTGAATAGGAAAGAGACCAGTATTGCATGCAATATTTCAACAGTGGTCTAACCAATGTCCTGTACAGCCGCAACATAACCTCCCAACTCCTGTACTCAATACTCTGACCAAGAAAGGAAAGCACACAAAAAGCCTTCTTCACGATCCTATCTACCTGCGACTCCATGTTCAACGAGCTATGAACCTGCACTCCAAGGTATCTTTGTTCAGCAACACTCCCTAGGACCTTACCATTAAGTGTATAAGTCCTGCTTTGATTTGCTTTCCCAAAATGCAGCACCTCGCATTTATCTGAATTAAACTCCATCTGCCACTCCTCAGCCCATTAGCCCATCTGATCAAGATTCTGTTGTAATCTGAGGTAACCTTCTTCACTGTCCACTACACCTCCAATTTTGGTGTATTCTGCAAACATTACTAACTATACAAATCTTATGCTCACATCCAAATCATTTATATAAATGACAAAAAGTAGTGGACCCAGCACCAATTCTTGTGGCACTCCATTGATCACAGGCTTCCAGTCTGAAAAACAATCACCGCTACCACCCTCTGTCTTCTACCTTTGAGCAACTTCTGTATCCAAATGGTTAGTTCTGGCTGTACTCCGTGAGATTTAACCTTGCTAACCAGTCTCCCATGAGGAACCTTGTTGAACACCTTACTGAAGTCCCTATAGATCACATCTACCACTCTGCCCTTATCAATCCTCTTTGTTACTTCTTCAAAAAGCTCAATCAGGTTTGTGAGACGTGATTTCCCATGCACAAAGCCATGTTGACTATCCCTAATTAGTCCTTGCCTTTCCAAATACATGTACATCCTATCCCTCAGGATTCCCTCCAACAACTTGCCCACCACCGACATCAGGCTCACGGGTCTATAGTTCCCTGGCTTGTCCTTACCACCCTTCTTAAACAGTGGCACTACGGCTGCACTGACCTGATTTCCAAAGCAGATAGACCTAAAAATGTATCCATTTTGCGGGTGTCATGCTATGCCGAACGATCCAGTTAGACTCATCAATGTAAACATAAAATGGTTGTAAATCAGATTAACAATTGGGACCAAGGGATTTGCTGACCCAAATTTCTTCTGTATAAACAAACATTCCAAGTTTCATCTTAGTCAGAAACTATATGGCCTGCCACCATGTTTTTCATTTCTAAAGCAACTCTGCTTTATTTAATAAGTATGAGAAAAAGAATGTACTGAGGCAAACTCCGTGGATGTATTTAAAAATACTCAAAAGTTGCAGTAAAACGCCAGGAAAATGAACCTAGATTCCTGTTAATCCCTTAGTGTATCAGAGGTTTGGCCAGACTGATTTCTGGGATGGCAGGAATGACATATGAAGAGATCTATATTCAATTAGAATCAGCTTTATTGTCACATGTACTGAAAGGCGTACAGTGAAAAGTGTATAGGTTGTTGCTTGTGATGCCATCTTCGGTACAAGGTCCTTAAGAACAGTTTCTTCGGTATCAAAGAGTATGTGGAGAAAGCTGAAATTGCTTACTGAATTGGATGATCAGCCATGTTCATGTTGAGTGGTGGAGCTGGTTCAAAGGGCTCAATGGCCTACTCCTGCTCCTATTTTCTCTGTTTCCATGTTTCTAAAAATCTGGTCTCAATTTTGGGAATCTCCGGTACGTGCAGCTTTGTAACTTGAGATATTTTATGAGTTGGTAAATGGAGAAAAGTTATAAAAGGTTGAGCCTATTGACCCCCGACCATTCTAAAGATCATTTCCCTCACAGACCACAGCCAGACCATCTGCAATAGCATCCAGAACTCCTGAATCTCTCAGGATTTGTAAGCAGAGATGGCTAACAGGATTTTAAACTCAGAGAGTAGAGATCACAAATAATCCTAATTTTTTTTAACAGAGAGAATCAATAAAGTCCGGGTCGCCATTGTGAATTTGCTTGTCTTTGTAAAACAATCTTCTGGGAGAAAGTGAGGATTGCAGATGCTGGAGATCAGAGCTGAAAATGTGGTGCTGGTTTGTAAAACAATCTGTACACAATTTAATCCAGAGTGGGTCCAATGCTTGCTTGCTTCCTAGCTTTCAGAAAAAAAGGATGAAAATTCAGAGAAAATCTGGGAGAAAGGAATTATTTTTCAGCAAAGGTATTGAGAGATATGGGGGGAAAGGCTATTATATGAAGTTAGGCCACAGATCAGCCAAGTTCTCCTTGACTGGGCGAACAGGCTCAAGGAGCTGAATGGTCTACTCCTGTTTCTATGTACCTAAAATGTCTACAAAAATCAAAAAGTGCCTAAATGAATATAAAGGACTAAGATATGGAAGGTGACTATGACATAATGTCCTGTATTTCCTGATTAGAAAGTGTTACCCTGCAACTGACAGGACTTTATACAGAAACAAGTCATTTGGCACAACTGAGCCAAACCGATGTTTGAGTCCCTTTTCCTGCCCCTTTTTATTTAAACTGACACAACTGCTCACAGTCGTCACATTGCTGAGGTAAAATTTTAATTCTGCATCCTACATTCGTTTTTATCATTGGAATGGTAAACAAGTCTGGAGCATGATAATGTGTTTCAGAATCTCCAGGCCAATCAGTAGAAGGGATAAAAGAATGTAGCTTCGGCACCTACAGATTACATAATTGAAATTGCAGCTGCATTGCCTTGATCAGAGTTAAAAGTCAGAAAAATGGTTTGGAATGATCAAGGAAGTCTTATATGTGTATAAATTGGGACGCATGTCTATAATGTCGTTACACTGTTTAAAAGTAGAAATGTATGCTGCCATTTTAATATCGGGTTCTTTTTATGATCTTGACCCAGGTTTTCTAATGGCCAGATAGTTGTTTCTGAAATGTAGATGGGAGGTGTGCATGGGGACCCTGTGGAATCGCCAATAAACAGATCTCAAAGGAAATTGAAATTCTATTCAATAATTCCCCTCTTCATGAAAGCCTCTGTTTAAATCAGTGAATTTAGTAAGTTCTACAGCAGTTAAGTAAAAGGTACCTCTGGAAAAGTTAGTGTAATAAATATCTAGTCTAACTCCTGAATAACTATTCAACTTTATCTCCGAACATGCCTCTCAGACCCCCAAAGTTACCTCCTGTAGATTCCTTACACCTGTATAAACAGCCCACCATCCCATACTCGATCCTGTTCCCCCGCCCTCCCTCACTCTCAAACGCACGCTTATATGCAAACATGCACGGGCATGTGCACACGTTAGAGATGGGCACACACACACACATAGATAGGCACAGTCACAGACAAGCACAAACCATTATGAATCGAATAACAGTTGAAATGTTCTGCTTTTCACAGATCTTTACCAAGGTCTCAGTTGATTTGGATTTGTCAATATTTGGTGAGACGACTGTCGTAGTACGAGAGCTTGAAAGCAGCAATAAAGGCTTGCAGTTTTCCGCATGCCCTGATGGAAGAT